>NC_137543.1:158306326-158906326 GCF_963082525.1 Nesoenas mayeri
GAAGAGTTGTGGAAACTGAGCAATGTGCTATAAAAAATGTTCCTCACTTCCTAAGGTCTGCTTGGAAATGTAATTCACTGGAGTTCATTAAAAGAATAAAATAAGTATTTCCTGAAAAGGAAAAAAAAAATGCAATGAATCCTGTAAAATGTGTTTTAATGTTAACTCTTTTCAAATTGAAATTTTGTAAACTCTCTTCTTTTTGACAAAGCTGTAAAAGTTTCAGCTTAACTGGCAGATTTATCCTAAAAGGATAAAAGTAATTTCTAAGAAAACAGCAGACAATTCTTTCCAGCAATTTTTAGCAACTCTGCAGAATCAAAAAACACTTTGGAGGGTACAGGGCAAAGAATTTAATCTAGAAGAAGAGATGTGGATAATGACAACTTTTAAAAATGCCTTTCTCTCCTTTGTTGTGGTGTTAGGGGGATGAATAAATTAGCATCCCAATACTTCATGACGTATTATAATATAGACATATAAATAAACTGCTTCTTGCTTTTTCTTTCTCATCCACTCAGAAGTAACTTTTGCTAAAGAAAATTAAAATAACTTTAAATCAAATAAGATGTGGACTATTTCAAGCTTCGTATGTTAATCAAAATTAAAGCAAAACTGAAAAGCCATGAACCACCATGCTTGATTTTAACACACAGTTGCATATGTTAAAGCATTCTTTAGGAGGAACTGAGCAGCTTAAAGATAAGAGCTAAAAAAACCCCCAGATTTCATTGAGATAAACAGAAGTGTAGTGTTGTCTCATGGCTGGACTGCTCAACACATTTCCTTTAAGAAGACAAAACTGAGCATGTTTTTGCTTAACTTACCACTTGAAGAAGAGCCAAGTATCCCATCCCAACATTATCAAAGTTTACATCATTATTTGTCCATGTTCCATTATACAAAAAACAATCCGTGATGTTATCAATGTCACTGATATTTCCTTTCTCGAGTGTGCATTTTGAAAATTTTTTTCCAAATAATTGTACTCCTGCAATGTTAAATAGGAGCCAGAAGACAATACAGACGAGCAAAACATTCAAGATTGAGGGGATAGCTCCCAAGAGTGCATTCACAACAACCTTAAACAAATGAAATGAATGAAAAGAATTAATTATTGCCATTCGTTAGAACATCTTCCCAGAAAAACAGTTATTATTTCTTCTTCTCTATCTTTTGCAGATTTTCACCTATAGAAAACTAGTAGATAACAAATCTAAAGCCGCCTTAGGCCCAACTTAAAGCTTGTCTTAACATGTAATTCTGTGGCATCTATCTTGCCTTTTTGAGGAAGAAAGTAAAACAGATAGCAACAGAATTATTCTTGAGTAAAAGAAATACATGAAACAAGATTATGAGTCTGTAGTAACTATGGGATCTAAAAATCGGTTATATGGCAATGGGTTTTATGATCTACATTTGCTATATCGTAAATAATCCTCCATTTTATATTGCAAGGGTTTTGTAAGAGAACAACATCTTGCTCTCCATAACAAAATGAACCAAATAACCACTGGCAACTGACTGCACACAGTAGATGAAGTAGAGAAGTTTGGGTTCCAGAAGACCAAGCTGTTTTGGTCAGCAGTGTTCCTTCATTTAGGCTTCCTTGAGGACAAGGTGAGTGCAAACCCATGATGAGCACTAAATGGTACCAGTGAAAATAGGACTCCAGCTTTTGGTGTCTGCACTGGTGACATCTAGGGACCTGACAAGCGGTGATAAGATGTCATATTCATGAATCCAGCACATTGATGCTGACAGGCAGGACCACGCTTGTTGCCAGTGTGAATTTGAGGACTATTCTCTATTTCTTTTCATCATCTTTCTCCACTTTCTCATGGGGCATAGTGAAAAACCTCTCTGGAAATGTTTGCCTGCTGTCATCATGAGAAAATTCTGAGCTTTTTATCCTGGCCTTGGATACTAGAAACACACAGAATGAAGCACACTGGAAGACACCTCAGAAGATCAGCTGTTCCAACATAGACCAAGTTGCTTGGTGTCTCGTCCAGTCAAGTTCTGAATTTTCTTACAGTTGTTAATTAAGCCATTAAGCGGTATTGCTCCTAGGACTGACCTCTGAGCCACCAGTAACCAGCTGCCAGTTGAACTTTATCCTGATGGTCTCCGCACATTGAACCTGGTAGTTCAACCCATCTTTTGCCTAGTTCACCTATCCAAACCAGATTTATATTGGAGACCACAGATGGCTCTTCCCTCCCTCAGGCATCTCAACATAGAAGATGATCAGGTTTAAAAGGCAAAAATTGCTCTTGCTAAATTCATGCTGGCTGTTTCTAACTGATTCATTCTAGTCCTTCATGGCTTCCAAGACGATTTGCTCCATATCTGTCCCGGAACTTCAAGTTAGTATCTCATCACATTCTATGATCTAACACAGGTTAGATGATTTGCATGATACAATTTTTTTTATTTCTCCCCACTGACTTTAAAGATTCCAGATACTTTGCTCAGAACAGCTTTTAAAATTGAGTTAGAAGAATCCCCTCTCTTATTAAGAAAATCACACCCTATTAAAGGATTGTTGTCATTCAGATCCACCCTGGAGAGTCTGAAATGTGGCCCATGCCCTTGTCTAAATAACTGGCAAATTGAGCTGATATAAGCACATCAGCCTAAAGAATGGGGATTATGAAAAGAATTTACAAAAAGTGAAGGTTCCACCGAAGCAATGAATTAGTGGTTCAATTCTTCCAGGTCCCAACTTCTTGCCTCAGGCAATGAAAATAAATTTAGAAAGGACCATGGTTACTACGCTTCTTACATCATGGAGACTGATAAACTACAGCTTTTACAGTACAGGTTTCTTCCTCACGTTACAGTTTATTTTCTGTAATAATGATAGATATAGCTTCTTTTCTACTGACAAGTAATTAAAATGTTTCCTATTTTTTTCAAGCCTTTTCATGTTTTCAGAAAATTTTGCCACATAGACTGGAAGGAATTTTTCCATGTCCAGGATAAACCAAAGGATAACTTTAAGAAAAGTACAAGTCAAAAAAACAGTCCTTGTTCTGCAAATTGCACCGAACATGGAAATATGTTCCAGTGTTCACATTACTATAGGTAATAATTCCTCGTGGCAGCACATTATAATGAAATATCCTTATTTCATTTGTATTTATACATTTCTGTGAAACTGTATAACAAGGGCAAGTGTAGAGTCTTGCATCTGGGTAGGAACAAACCCAGGTTCCAGTATAAGTTGGGGAATAACCTGTTAGAGAGCAGTGTAGGTGAAAGGGACCTGGGGATCCTGGGGACAGCAGGATGACCATGAGCCAGCACTGGGCCCTTGTGGCCAGGAAGGCCAACAGTACCTGGGGTGGGTTAGAAGGGGGTGGTCAGTAGGTCAGAGAGGTTCTCCTGCCCCTCTGCTCTGCCCTGGGGAGACCACACCTGGAATCTTGTGTCCAGTTGTGGCCCCTCAGTTCCAGCAGGACAGGGAACTGCTGGAGAGAGTCCAGCGCAGGGCAACAAAGATGCTGAAGGGAGTGGAGCATCTCCCGTGTGAGGAAAGGCTGAGGGAGCTCTGGAGCTTGGAGAAGAGAAGACTGAGGGGTGACCTCATTAATGTTTATAAATATGTAAAGACTGAGTGTCAGGAGGATGGAGCCAGGCCCTTCTCAGTGACAACCAATGACAGGACAAGGGGTAATGGGTTCAAACTGGAACACAAGAGGTTCCACTTAAATTTGAGAAGAAACTTCTTCTCAGTGAGGGTGGCAGAGCCTGGCCCAGGCTGCCCAGGGAGGTTGTGGAGTCTCCTTCTCTGCAGACATTCCAACCCGCCTGGACACCTTCCTGTGTAACCTCATCTGGGTGTTCCTGCTCCATGGAGGGATTGCACTGGATGAGCTTTCCAGGTCCCTTCCAATCCCTGACAGTCTGTGATTCTGTTCGGTATTATTTCAAAATAACAACCATAAGATGTAAGTAGGCAATGTGAACGACCTTAATGCCATCAGGACCTAAAATAGAGATTCAAATTGTAATTTTCACAAAAATTTCAAATGCAGTTATTACAAAATATGTACACAGTATGCACACAATATGCACACCCGCAATATCCTTACCTTTATCCCTTCAAATCTTGACAAAGCTCGTAGAGGCCTCAATGCTCTAAGACTCCTGAGAGATTTCAGTGCAGCCCCAGTGGGACAAACTGATGTGGCCTCGGAAACATTATTTAGTCCCCAGGAAGCAAATGACAGCTGTGTTCATTCAATTGAAACTGGGATTATTAAATGGTATAGAAACCTTTCTTTTCTTTGTGTCAGTAGACAATCATAGGCTGAATGTTACAGTATCTTCAACCAGTAAGTCAAACGCAGAAAATACACATTCAAGGTTATCGTAATATAATTTACTTCACTCTTTCCTAGTATTTTTCAAATAATGTAATTCTTTTTTTCTAATTTGAAACATATTTTTCTTTTTTTTTTCCAAAACCAGTTCGCAGAGTATTTTGGAATGCTAGTATAACAACCAAATTGTTAACTACGGTAATTTCATATACTACAAGACCAGAAGAGATAATTCAAATAAATTATCCCCATTTCTTGCATAGTTTTTCTCAGAACTGTATACAGTGATTCCTTATAACATATATAAGATGGTGGTGTGGAAATAAAAATTATATTTCAAAAGACACCACCCAGTCTTCATTTTAAATTTTTGTAAGAGAGAAAAAAGAACTAAAAACATCAGAAAATTGTTTCAATAATTGTTTGAGTTTTTTTTTTACTGTTCATGATTTGCCTCTTTCTTCCTGTTTGAATTTGTTGTTTCATTGTTTAGCCATTGGATACTTTCATGCCTTTCCTCTTTTTTGGACAGAATTGCTATTATTATTACAGATATGTATTTGCTAAAGTTATACTACACATTCTTTGTAAATTGTCATAATACTTTTCTGTTGAAATTTCCTAATACTTTACAACTTTCAGAGCTAACCATTCAGAGGCCACCAAACAAATACTTTGATGTTACTGGAAGTTTAGATGCCCTAGTTTTAAATATTTAACTTCAGTCTCTTCCCAGTGTATTGTTGACAAACAAAAATATCTCATTCTTATATGGCAAGATTGTATTAAACTTTGTCTTAATTCAGAATAAATACCTATATATCAAACAGTGTACCCCCTCCATCTCACTACTGATGACTTGGATGAGGCTCTGAGCAACCTGATCTGGTGAAGGTGTCCCTGCTCATGGCAGGGGTTGGACTAGATAAGTTTGAAGGTCCCTTCTGACCCAAACTATTCTGTGATTCTATGATTTCAGCATTTCTCTTAGTAACTATAAAAAGGATTGCAAGGATTTCTTTGGTTGCAAAGCAAAACATATTTTCCCGCATCTCTAAATCTCCAGTAAATGATTTTTCCAACAATATTTTTCAACTCCTTTACCATCTAAATTTCTTCTCCTTTGAGGAGGCAATTCTACTTTTTTT
This sequence comes from Nesoenas mayeri, assembly GCF_963082525.1. Classification (NCBI taxonomy): domain Eukaryota; kingdom Metazoa; phylum Chordata; class Aves; order Columbiformes; family Columbidae; genus Nesoenas; species Nesoenas mayeri. The sequence goes on from NC_137543.1 coordinate 158,311,806, forward strand.
TTTGTTTCTAAATGGCAGAGCTGCCAGCAGCTTCACATTTTTCCTTTCTCTTAACTAATCTTAGTTTTATTTCTGATCACTAATTGCACTCTCTACACTCAAAAAATGGTTTTAGAACCAACATGGTCCTCCATGGCAGTGATACATAATACATTTTCCTTAAGCAACTTCTGATTATTACCTACAATTTCCACCTAAATTTATCCTAGAGTCTCTTTTGATTGCAATTTTTTTCACTTTTTGGAAACTGTCATTTACACTTGTGTTTATTCACAACCAAATTTTACATGTAGTTCTCTGTCTAGAAAATATCAAAACCCAACATGCAAGACAAGCTTAATATAATACTTACACATACAATGATGAAGTCAACCCAACACCAGGCATTTGTGAAATAACTGTGCAAACCATAAGCTACCCATTTCAGAAGCATCTCCATAAAAAAGATGTAGGTAAATATTATATCAGCATACTCTAGGATCATTTTCACATTTTTTCTGTTCTTTAGGTGAATATCTTCAAATGCCTGGAGTTTCAGAAATCAGTTTTAAAACAGTTCATTAGTTTTATGGAAAATTATTTTAAAATTGAACAGAAATACACAGTTTGGCTTATTATTCTAATGTTTTACTGAGCAGTCAGGCTGCTTTACAAATTTAGAAGTACTTCTATTTTTTTAAGCTTTCGTAAGTAATTTCAGACCCTGGATTAGCCTCCTAATTAAGTATACAAGTGTGTGAAGAACTATGTTGCATGAAGAACAATGAAGAAGACTATGATTCCAAATATTTAAATATCTTATCCAACTGGGGGAGAGCCTTATAACTTCTAAGGGATATGTTTATTATACTCCTCTCTCCCTTGGGAAAGGAATGTGAGAGTAGAATTTAATTAAATACAATAGTGTAATTCTTTTCCTTTACTGACAACGATCAATTCAAAATTTGAGAAATTAAATTATAATTACCAGAGCAGCACTGCTCAAAATGATCATAAAAATTATAAAATTTTCAAACCAGCTGTGTTTTACAATTCGGCAGCAGGTTTTTCTAAATTTCCACCAAGTTCTGCCTGGAAACTCAGTGGTATCCACTATACAGCATGGGAAACATTCAACACAACCTGAAAAGAGAAAGAACAGTATATTGGCTCGATGGAAAATGTGGAGACATGGAATCTAAAAAGTGTAAAATGTTTTAAAATGAGCTTCTACAGACGATATAAAGAATGTGCTGTTTTACCTATGGAGTAATGCTGTGGCTGAAATTATCTAAAGATAAAGAAAAGATTTGTAGGCTGAAATAATCTCTTTTAATAGAGCAACTCACACATGGAAAAAGCAGAGAAGCTGTGGTGTCTAGAAGCCCTACAGAATTATTATTTTAACTGATTATTTCACTTGATTGCACTAGAGAGAAATTACAACTAGATTCTCTGTGCACTGTTTCGCACCAGAAACACATTTGTTCATTGAGCACTTTTGCTCATATACAGATCCCTACAGTCTGATGCCTTAATATAAGACTGAGTCACTCACCAACGATGGCATTTTGCTACCTAAACACGGGGATATAGAACCATTTTATGTCTCTTTGGATATTCTACAGCTTTTGTGACAGTTCTGACAGCTTCCAGCAGTCGTCTTGCGTACTCTTGGGCATCTTACATGGCACTAAGTACCTGTGTTCAAGCATCCCAATCCTACTCCAGTTCTATGTGGACTTCAGGTATATTTATTTCAGTTTTTATGTTTATAAAAAAATGTCTCAGACATACAGTTTCTGACAATTTGGAAATGTTCCAAACAGATGTCTTTGAATCATTTGGTTCATTTGGTGTCACCGGAATACATTAAACATTCTTACTTTCTCCAAAACAGTCCTTTGGAAGGTGTGACTTTTTAGGCTGGGGAAACATCTCCAGAAGAATAACTGGATCCACAGTGCTGGCTTCAGAACAGCTACCGACATCACATTTCTGCACAAGAGAAGGGCAAAGAAGAGAATTTATTTGATTTTAATTAATAAGGTTACCTCCCCCAAAAAATCTGCAGTGTATAAATTCATAATGTTGCTGAACTACCAAAAAGAAAATTATAAATAATAGGACAGAAAAGGCTAATTCCTGCTCTTTTTTTCCATGGCTTTAATTTAATAAGTTTCTCAGTTTCTTCTAGTTGTCTACATTGGCCTTGCAGGAATGAAAATGCTTAGAAGATATTATATTGTGCTACAACTTTACTTCAGAGAAATCTCTGTTTTCTTCATGCCAATTCAATTCTCTTTTCATTTTCAGAGATACGAGCTATGTCTCATAAGGCTTGAAGATGGAAAGGCCTGGCAGGAAAGAAATGTACATATGGTCTAAGCATTCCAAAGAATTGTAGTTATTGGTAGGTAACTTACAGACTTAGTTAACACAATAAGGAAAAGAAATATAGAGAAAAACGAATAAAGTAATCTATGAGCCATAAAGTGTAAGTGCTCTATATGACATGGAAAGGGAAGGCATGAGGAGGGGGATAAGAATGAGAAGCCAGAAGTAGGGAAAAGTGCCACTGTAGGTAACACACCAGGGAATCTTCAACACATTAAAAAGATAGTTATTTAAATTCATGAACATTTTATTATTTTTAATGTTAATTTTTTATATAAATATAATTAATGTATAACAAATAAAACTTCTGGCAACTTTATCTAAACCCAGAAAATGCCAAAGTGGTTGGACTTTTGGAGGTAGTAATCCAGAAAGTTGCTGAACTTCCATTTAATTTTGTGGGTCATTGGAGGGAAGCCATGATTCTTCACCTTTTTTTGTTGTGGAACCGTACTGTGTAAGTTTCTAGATCAGAAAAGTATGGTTGTTTTGGGAACCATTTCTAGAGAACAAATCTTTGCATCCGGCAAAGACAGCAGAGAGAATTATCTACAAAAATGAAGAGTATGTATCAGACATATAAAGAGAGTGTATTTCTTGATTAATTTATGTTCAGTTATTTTTTACAGAACAATATATTAAGTTCCACTGCTGGCCATGGCTGTTTATGAAAGACAAACCTCAATGCTTAAAACTATTATTACTTCTAGAAAGATGTAGCATCTTCACAGGATACTTGCTAGTCTTCAGAAAATACCAGTTTGTCCCGTCAGTGCTGAATGAGAGAACTGCTGTGACAATTTTTACCTTTAGCATATTCCATAAGATGTTAAAAGTTATAATTAGCTCTTTTTGATCTTTTTTTTTGTATGTTTCCAAAAACACACTTACAGTTTCAGAAGCCCCGGAAATCTGACTCAAGCCGCTTGAACTCTGGCATTGGTCTCTACGTCTTAATCTGTCTCCCTGCATGAAATAATAAAAAAGAGTTGGTTTTCCACATTTTTCTACCTGACAGTCACTATTAAAAGTCAAAATTCTGTAGCGGAATCTAAAGAATCCACAAAATTTAATAGTTTTCTGGTTTTACAGGTAACTAAATGGTATCCCTCAAAGGCACATAAAAGAATGGTTTCTTCCTCGGTTGCAATTAATGTGGTCTTGTGTTTATACTGTGGAAGGGTATCATTTCTCAAGATCTCCATTTAGCCCACTGATGGATTCCTGCATCCAGTTCACCAGGCTCTGATGAACTGGCTCGTAGCAAACTTTGCAGCTGGACTCCAACAGTCTCACGTTTCTAGTTGGAGGCAGAAGAGCTCAGCGACTTCACTCAGCTCTCTGCCCTTGCCACTAAAATTCCAAGCAATATGAGATTCCACTGCAGCAGGAAAATAATTTTTTAAATATTAAAAAACTATTATTTTAAAGTGAAGCTTTTCTTTGCACTCCCTTTGGATTCCATGCAACTGAGAAGCAACACTTAAGCAACACAAGAGGCCTGCCTTCCACAAATTCCTGGTGCCATCTGTAAGGTAAAGGAGAAAAGAAGAAAGAATACATCTTGATCAAACCTCATTTAGCAATTGACAGCAATAAATGGAAACAAAACAGACAGAAGCAGAATTATGGCTGTCAATGTGGAGAATGGTGAAAAAGTGGATATACAGCATCTCTTATTGAATAACTAAGACCATTTGGTAGTTCTTGCACTTTGAAGGTACTAGAAGAACAAAGAAAGTAAAATGGCAGAAATGACAGAAGGGATATTATTTACTCTTGAGCCTTTGAGATTATATTTACAGACACAAGTTACAATAATTTTTCAAATATTCATATTCCTTACCTGTTTTCTGTATTCTATTTCTGCGCATACACTGTGCTCATCATCACCTTCATCAGTGTAAGTCTCTGCTATAGCAATGGGAGCACAGGTCCTATGACTGCTTAAAAATTCTTCGTATTTCCTTGTTACTGGGTAATTCTCTTCAGTCTTGTAACACCCACTGTCAAACCAATAGTTGTCTACATCCTTTCTGACATCTGTCATGGCATAGTTATTTTCCTCTATGTCTTTGGTAGAAACTTTCACCAAAGTCTTCTTTTTGGCTGTTGTTTTGAGGCTTCGTTTCATTATTTTGCCACAACGGTCCCAAATTTTGTCTTTCACAGACTGAAGGCCCTTGCTAATCTGTGCAATGGCAATCTGACATTTAGTCATTCGTTCAGGATCTTCTTGTCCCACGGAGGAGTCTGTACTGAATGAACTCAGCAGCAAGGCAATGAACAGGTTGAGCACCTTAAAATAGTTAAAGTAAGTTGGAAACACTACTACTAACAGAAAAAATATTTCAGAAAATCCTCCTTAGAATTTAAAAAATTCAGTCTTGCTTTCATCAACCACTGCAATTATTTACTGTTATACTGGAATATTAATATAGCATGATATGGCTCCTTCTAGAAAAAAAGAAAGCAAGAGAAAAAGGAAGTGAGGATTTGGGTATATCAAATATATTCTCACGTACTCTGATGTCCATAATGTACAAGGAGGTGGATGTGTTGGAAAACAGTGGACAAAGGTAACTGTTAATAACACCATCATCAAAAAGGATCTGGTATAGGCCAACAAATCAAGCAAAAGAAAAAGACTTTGTCTTCCAAGTATATATATATTAGATCTTGTGTATGTCACACAAATAAGAAAATCTCAGTACTGTGAGCTTTTGATAATATAAGGATGAATTGGTAAGCATTAGAAGCACTGAACAGTTTTGTTATTTGATCCTAGCAACACAAAAGATGAAGAAATCAGACATCAAATTACCAAAAGCACTGCAGTTCTATACTCCGGGTAAAAGGAATAATTTTGTGTGAGAAAGAGAAAGACAGGGGAAAATGAAAAAAAAGACAAAAGACAAGCACATATTAAAGAACATCCAGAAAAGAGAATAGTGTGAACACTCTTCAAATTATAAAGTTTGCCTTGGAAAACAAAATGCTAGTGTAATTGAATGCATTAAGTAGAGACTGAAAAATAGCTTGAAACTCACCACCAGGTTTCCTATCAGCAGGACTAGCAAGAAAATGGGAAGACATAGCCCTTTTCCAGCCACTTCCATACATTCCCACATGGTTTCAATCCATTCTCCACATAATATTCGGAATATAATCAGAAATGAATGACAAAAATCCTTCATATGCCAGCGTAAATTCTTACTGGTGCTTATCTTACACCAATATTCCTCATAATAACTGCCCAAAACCTGCTTTCCTACTACAGCAAAAATAAATACAGTGATAATCAAAACCAGAGTGAGGTTACCCAGAGCACCAACTGAGTTTAGAATTATTTTCATAAGAGTATTTAATGCTGGCCAGGACTTTGCCAATTTGAAGATCCTGAGCTGTAAGTAAAACACAAGAGAACAACGTGAGTGGCAAATGCTTCATAGGTAGCAGAGCACACATACAAACCAGACCCTGTATGTATCATGCTGCCTTTACTTCAGTAACATCATTTTCCCCCCAAATAAAGGTTATTAATTGTTCTGACCCAAAAGTGCTGTGCTTAAGCTCAGATGGTTAATGTTACCAACAGCACAAAACTGCCAAAACTTTCAAATTGTTTGTGCTCAGTTAGATACAAGAATGTGTAAGTCTATTAGTATTAATAACAAAATCAATAATAATAGTAATAATAATCGAGTGGCTTATATATCCTTGGAGGAGGCTTAGGAAATGACTGCATATTTGAGCAAATCAAATGTAATCAGACAAAAATGGAAAAAATACACTTGAAATAGGACCTGAAAAGCCAGATGGGATCTATTCTTTGTACCCTCATGAGCAAAGAGGACATTTTTAGTCAAATTAGCATTTGGGGCTGTTAAAACCTCTTGGTCACGATACACAAGATGAAACAGAATTCAACTGAATTTCTAGAGGTGATGATTCTGAAAAGCCATGAAGAATGTTAGAATTAATAAATTTAGCATTATAAGTACATAGTGAGGCCACAAACAAAAAGGTAACATTACACATAGACATCTCAGAGCTACTCCTCCTTTCCCCTAACATGGAGGAACACCTCGAGGAGACCTCAAGGTGAAGTTTGAGCCTTGAGGAAACCTTGGGGTTTTTTGCACAGCTCAAAAGGAAAAGCTGTGAAGGAACCTTTGCTATCCCTAAGCTCATGAAAACACTTAGATAATATATTTTCTTAATGAAAGATCTGAAATGTAGTTGAGAGGTGCCACTGTACAGACCTAACGGGGAACCAGTGAACCCTCTGCCAACTCAAATCTCACTGCGCCAGAGGATTGGTAGCATCCAATATACACAGTATAATAAACATGTTGAACATATTCTTTAATATTAATTTAATATTCACTCTAATTAAACATTCATGTTGCCTTACTATTTACTAAGAAAGAGAACTGATTTAACAGATTCATCAGTAAAATAATTCAAGACTATTTCACCATATCGTTTACAAATCTATACAACACGTGTAATTTTAAAATGAATAAGTAAATAATTACCAGCCTGAAATACGACAGATTTGCTTCAAAGCTTATTAGGCCAATCATAACAACTATGCTATCAAAAATATTCCATTTTTGTTGAAAATAGTTGTAGGGATCCAGAGCAATGATTTTCAAGATCATTTCTGCTGTAAAAATCATGGTGAAGACCTGGAAAAAGAAATTCAGCAAGAAATCACTGAAAAAGTATGACTCCTTAAGGGACTGTCCAGTATATATATGGGGTTATAACACCATATTCACTCTAACATAGACCTAACTTACCTTGTCACTTATACAAATCATTCGTCGGTAACTCTTTGGCATGTCAGGGTACTCCAGAGCCATGAAGAAGGTATTCACAATAATGCAAACCATGATTAAGAGATCAGCAAATGGATCCAAAATTACCAATTTCACCTTGTCTTTGACTGCTCTCCAGAAAGGACAACAATTCCAAATCAGATACTTTCGAGCAAAACGTTTCCAAAATGTGGGGCATTTCATTTTTGACTCCTGCAGTTCTAAATGACAAAGAGGGAAAGTGACATAGGAATAATCTTATGTGGAATCTCACACTATGAAGAAAAAGACAATCAGTCGCAGAAAAGATTGAAAAGAAAAATCAATATTGTGAGCAGAATGGCATCATTGAAAAAAATCACAGAATCACAGAATGTCAGGGATTGGAAGGGACCTGGAAAGCTCATCCAGTGCAATCCCCCCATGGAGCAGGAACACCCAGATGAGGTTACACAGGAAGGTGTCCAGGCAGGTCTTGAATGCCTCCAGAGTAGGAGACTCCACAACTGCCCTGGGCAGCCTGTTCCAGGCTCTGGCACCCTCACTGAGAAGAAGTTTCTTCTCAAATTTAAGGGGAACCTTTTGTGTTCCAGTTTGTACCCATTGCCCCTTGTCCTATCATTGGTTGTCACCGAGAAGAGCCTGGCTCCATCCTCCTGACACTCACCCTTTATATATCTGTAAACATTAATGAGGTCACCTCTCAGCCTCCTCCAAGCTCAAGAGCCCCAGCTCCCTCAGCCTTTCCTCATAAGGGAGGTGCTTCACTCATCCACTCATTCTACACAAACTAATCACAAGCTATTTAAAGGTCACCATCCAGAAATCTTGTCATTACAGGAACAGGTAATATCACCCACCTTTTCATATGTTTATTTTACTACTGAAGGATGATAAAGAATCTGCATTAAGGAGAAACAACTGCCTCTGGGAAAAATGACAACGCGTTTTCTGAGAGCTGCATCTGTGCAGTCACAGTTGCAGCAAGGGTTGAAAAGACAGTCCAGGATAAAATGAAGAAGGGTGTCTTCCATATCTTGGCGTCCATAGTTAAGGACAGGGTTATAAGTCAAGTTGGAAGGGACCCCAGGAGATGTCTAGTGCATCCCCCTTTTCAAAGCAGGGTGGCCATTAGTTCAGAGACTGAATAACCTATTCCTCTCTCTGACTGTCCTCATGGTGAGAGCTTCTCCTTACACTCAGTTTGAACTTCTCTTCTTTCAACTGATGTCTGTTGTCTCATCTTCCCACTGTCCACGACCATGAAGAGTTTGGCTCCATCTTCTTGATAATGCCTTCCTACACACTGGAAGGCCGATACTACCTTCTCCTCAAAGCCTTCTCTCCAGGTTGAACCAGCGCAGCACTGGGCAAGTGTTCCAGCCCATGACTTGGTAGCCCTCTACTGAACTCAATGTATTTCACATACTGGGAAGGTTGGGGGCAAACTGAGCATTTTATATGACCTAGCATGTGCTTAATGAAGGGTGATAATCACTTTTCTCCTGGCTATGAGCCTTTCAATATAGTCCAGGATACTGTTAGCCATTGCTGCCAAAAGGGCATGTTGCTGGGCCTTTCTCAGCAACCTCCCCACAAGGACCTCCCCTGCAAGGACCTGCAGAGCTGCTTCCCAGCCAGCTCTCAGCCTGTATTGTTGCAAGAGGTTCATGCAGATAAGGAGTAATTTACATTTGTCCTGGTAGAACTTCCATAACATTCCTGTTGGCCCATTCCTCCAGCCTAAGTCCCTCTAGATGGCAGCCTTTACCTCCAGTGCATCAAGCGGTTCCCCCTCCAATTTGGTGTCATCTGCGAAAGCTGAGAGCAAGCCCTCATCTCCCCCAGGTCATGTGTCCTAAGATACACCCTGTGGTGCTCTGCTTGTTATTAATACCTGCCTCCAGGTAGAATATAACCTGTTCAACCAGATACTTGAAGCCCAAACATGCAACCATTTTTTTGTCCAGCCATGCAGACCCTAACACCTTAACTTGGATGGAAAAATACTGTGGGAGGCTATGCTGAGAGCCTTGCTAAAGTCAAGGTAAATTAAAACAGTGCTTTCCCCCCATCCAGAAACCCCAATTATTTTATTGTGCAGGGCAATCAAGTTGGTCAGGCATGATTTACCCTTGCTAATTGTCAGTTACAGCTGAAGTTATGTGAGATACGAGAAAATTTATATTACTGAAATGTACATTTTATTGCAGCATAATTTCCCCTAGTGACTTTAAAAATCATGCTGACTGTTTGTGACATTTTGATCTCTTAGGTCGTTACAAAATCACCATAGGATAAAACACTAAAGTATGACTTACGCAAATTATCTGTTATAACAGTGGCTGCACTCATTAACCTCTGTCTTCGAAAAGGATCTTCAATAGCATTCATTGACAATTCATAGGAGAGCAGTATCTGCCTCTTTGGTTAGAAAGACAACAGAAGATAATATAACAAGAGAATATGAAGAAATGGCAATATAAAAATTATGTCCAGTAGAAGATAAATATGCCTTTTTAAATACACATTGCAGTGAAGACTGAAAGAATGTAAAACAAAACAATAAAACAATATCATGTGTTTGCCTTTGAAGGCGAAGGACATTTAATGAAAAGCAGTAATATTTTTCAATAAGTTTTTTCCTCCTGAAAATGTTTAACAAGAATAATAATAATGTCATTATATAAGAAGTATAGAATCATTAACAGGGGTGCAAAGGAAAAAAAAATAGTCTTACCAGTGACTGATAAAAAGAACATACAAAAAAACAATTGACAATCAGTTTGAATAATTTATTGGCTGTTTAACTATTAATTATGATGATTAATAAATAATAAATATTTACTAATATTAAGAATAGTTATTTGGTTTATCAAAATTATCAGTTTTCCCAGCCCTATCAAACCTATTAAGATCTATACTAATACTGAACCACCTAAAACTAGGAATGGAGCCACTATGTTTTTATTAGAAGTTAAGGAAAGCTAAACTCAGAGTTCCTGAAATGCACTGAAGAATGGACAGGTCAACACATGTATCTTTATGGGGCACACTGAATTATTATCGAATACTTACAAGCTTCTTGTGGCTGCGATCAGGCTGTGAATTAAATATAGTCTCGTCTTTGCCACGATCACCTAAAATTAAGCTTTGTTGTAAAATCGGTTGTTCTTTCATCTCTTTTCCTTTTAAATTTTTCAAGTCAGTAACTGACATTTCAGATATGACAGGTAAGGCGTTATTACTCTCTTTAGCAGCCAATATCTGTAAAAGAAACAGCAAAAAGTCTGTTAATACATGGTGAATGGACTAGGATCATATACAGCTTAATTATTATGCTGTCTGAATGCTTTGCGCTAATAATTCTTACCTTTCAAATATTAAGCTACGGTTAAAAGATGGGAGTACAAAATCCTATTCATGATACCGAAAGATAAAGCAGGGTTACTTATCGGCTACTATAATTAAAGTTTGTCCTTGGCACTTTAGATATTGCATTTTGTATCTGAATTACAGAATACTAAAGCATATCCTTTTGGTTTCCCTTTCTTACTTTGGAAAGGACCTTGAAACCAGAGACAACAGAAGACTAAGGGCTCAAACTCAGTCCTAAAATGTTAAACTTTTCTTAACTACTAATCCTGTTGAAAGAAAAACAGAAGAAAAGCCTAAGTAAAGCTTGGCAAGCTGGAATTTCAGACAGAAAAATACTACAGGCCTGTTGACAACTGTAGAGGAGGAATTTGGTAAACTGGTGATGCCTTTCATTTAATGATGAAATTGGATAGTTGTCAGAGAATATTTGTATGTCCTCTTATAAGTCTGACTTTTCTGGTTGCTCAGAGGTATCTTTTATAACAAGTTAGAAGATAAAATATGTCTTTCAGTAACTTTCAGTCTATCTTGTTGCCTCAGCTCAGAGCTTCACTTCTCAGGAATAAAGTAAAAACAACCAGCTGATCCCTGGTCTCCTACAGGCTGAGGAATAAGTGAATTAAGGCAATGCTGTGCCAAGAGGGAACACTGTAAAAGCGCGATGTGTGTGTATCAGCTCTACAACAGCAAAGAGACTCCTGCAGTCTCTAGATGTTCTTCTGCATTAATACAGAATTAATTGCATTAGCCTGGCCAAAGACTATTCCTTGTCAACTCATAGACCTTTTGCATGCAGTTCATCAAAAGAGGCATGAAATCCCCCAAATATGGCTCTCGGAAAGTTTGCATTTTTAATTGGTCCTGAAACCTATCAGCATCAGAACTTCCAGTTTCAGGAAGCTGTAGAAATGACCACTTTGCAAACGTATCCACTCACACTTCCTTCATCAGAGTGCACAGTAACAACAAGATGGAATATCCAGAGAAAGGAATTTCTGTACATGGCATGAGTGGTAGTGTACGAAAATGGGGCAAACGACAGAGTACAGGCATTTATGCAATACCATAAAAACTGTATTCTTGCCAGCAAGCTGCTCCTACACAACATCAGGTGTGCAAATTCTAAAACTTAAAATGTTTTAACTTGGATTCAATGTATTAAATATACTAACTTACAAACCTGTTCATTCTCTAGAATTCGTTGAGCATCCTGAAGTAATTTTTCCTTTGCCTGTGTTTCAGCAAGAGTAGATCTGTTTTGCTCTTCATATGCCATAGTTACTACAGCCAAGATCAGATTGAAGAGATAAAATGAGCATAAAAAGATGACTCCCAGGAAAAATAAAATGTAGTTCTTTCCAGATGTCCGGATAGTCTGTGAGGAAAAGGTAAAGATTGCAATAAATTCTTAACAAACTAACATTTACAATAGAATTTCAAACCAACTTGAAACAATTTATTTTCCTATATAATGAAAAAGGTTGACATATAGCACTGTTTTCTTTCAACAACAGTAGGATCTGCCTCTGGTCTAAATGGTATAGAAGGTATAGAAATCCTTCTAGTCAGGAGTTCCTCTGGCCTTCAAGTAAATGAATTTCAGCTCTTAAAAACTTCTCTGTGATCATAATTCAGTGAAGAATTAACAAAAACCATTCCTAAAATTAAACATATCCCAGAAAATCGGGGAAGTGATCATCATGGTTTAAGTTATAAGAAGACAATTTCAGTTGTAAAGAGATATACAGGTGACTACAAAATAAATCCATAAAACTCAGTAACAAGGATGAAAGCTCAGATATTTAAATAGTCAGGAAAGATGCTATATTTAGTGAATCAGAGGCAATATTTAGAATGATTGCTTATTTTTACATTTTGTTTTCAAATGGCAGCAGAGGAGATGGCTCAGAATTAACCTCTGACACATTCAAAACTAAAAAACACATGACCTCCAAATGGTAGGAACATGTATCCATTAAAAAATACATATATATATATAAAAGTTAGTAAAGCTTGCTGGAAAAAAGTTAAAATGGGCTATATGGAAGCTATAAAACAAGTCAAAGAACAATTGTCTTCTAGCAAAGGCACTGCATAGATGTAACAGATCCACAGTTCTCTACATGCAATTTTTCTACCATTTTTGTCAAAAAACAGAACTTAAAGGTTAAATTCAACTCTTGGAATCAAAACATAAAGGCTCCGAGTTTTTTAGTACTAGTTAATAAAAATGGCCTGAAATGTAAGTGTACACGTTGAGCCAAAAGGTTTGCTGGGGAGTTAGGACATAAATGGATGAGAAACAAAGTGCATAACAAGTTCCCACATCCCCTGCGGCAGCACTGAGCTCACCAGCTGGATCTTCTATATACCTGTTCCGTTGGTATTATTATTTACGTATTATCATTTAACTATTAATCACTGACACAAGTGTCTTCTCCAACAAAACTCTGGGCATTCACAGCAGGATTGCTCCCATCTACAATCACTTGCAGCTGTTACAACTTAGTCACTTGAAGCTACTTCCTTAACATTTACATTGAGTTTAAAAGAAATTTGATCTCAGGGATGTTAAAACAGGTGTAGATGTTTCTAGTGGACATAAAGCTCTAAAATGCATGTCTAATGTCATCTTAGCAGGTAATAAAAGTACATACTTGTCTGTAGAGACGCTCCCAGTAATCCTGTGTCATCAGACGGAACAAAGAAAGGAAGGCCCAGCCAAAATGGTCAAAACTTGTATAACCAAAGTCAGGATTTTTCCCAATCTTCTGGCATCTATAGTTTTTTGGGCACTCAGTGCTATCCACAACAGAAATGTTAAACAATACACACTTGCAGTATTAGATTGTACCTGGAAGCATCCAGTACCCAACACCAAAACCAGATTTGTTCAGTTTATCTGAAAGTCTGCTTTATTATTCCTCAATGTAATTCTGCCAGAAGGTCTGAGTCATATCAGACAATCCTAGAAAGCTATTTGTCTGGTCAAAGAAACAAGACAGAAACTCTAGTTGTGTCTAGTTTCTGGCTAAACAGAAACGCTTCACTAATGTAGGATACGAGCAAACAAATACATATAGAGGGGGAAAAAAATGGAAATATGTTTGTTTTTAAATAATTCACCAATATAAGAAGAGGAAAGTTTATTAATATCTCAAAACTCTTTACTAACCTGTTCCCCTCCTCCTTTATATCATTCTACATTACCAGTGATTATTACATTACCAGTGGTTAGGAAAAAATGCATATTAATGAATAATTTAATAAATTAATTAATCAATAATTCCTTGGCTCATAGAGTCATTTTGGTTGGAAGAGATCCTCAAGATCATTGAGTCCAGCCATTAACTCAACACTGTCACTAAACCATGTCCCCAGGAACCTCACCTACATGTCTTTTAAACCCCTCCAGGGATGGTGACTCCACCACTGCCCTGGGCAGCCTGTTCCAATGCCTGACTACCCTTTCTGGGAAGGATTTTTTCCTAATATCCAATCTGAAGCTTCCCCGGTGCAACTTGAGGCCATTTCTTCTTGTCCTATCACTTGTTACTTGGGAGAAGAGACCAACCCCCTCCATGCTCCAAGCTCCTTTCAGGCAGTTCAGAGATCAGAAGGTCTCCCCTCAGCCCCTGTTCTCCAGGCTGGACCCCACAGGTCCCTCAGCTGCTCCTCATCAGACTTGTTCTCTAGAAACATCTGGGTTTTAATTTAACCACACCCCCCCCCCCCAAATTCCACCCTCCTGAAAAATCACCACCATTCCTTCAGGCCAAAAATAAAATCACAGTACATCTGGACAAAAAAAAAAAGAAGAGAGAGTACTAAAACTGTTTTGTTCACTTACTCAGGATCTGAACTGAATCCACAGAGCAATATTTCAGAAGAGTTATTAATTCTGTAGCAGATATCTAATAAAAAATGAACAAGGAATCATTGAATCAGAAGATGTCAGCACTCTGGCATTAAACCATATGTTACTGCACTTTAAAAAACAGCCTGGTGGGCCAAATCTCTGTGAAAGACTCATGTCACAACAAAGAGCACTTAGGGCTGATTCAAGCAGATCTGTCCCCATGCCAAATTAAACAAACAAACAACCAAACCAACCAAACAAAAAAACCCACAAAACAAACTAACCTGCATAACTCATAATGTAAGATTGTATTTAACAAACAATAAAACCAAGAATCTCGGCAACAAATAGGCAAAATCTCTGGATAATATAGCTTAAGCAATGGAAAAAATCATTCTCTGTGAAGTACCCTTAAAATTAGGATCCCCATACAATGTACATTGGAAAAGAAGCAAATGCTTATAGAAAACTTGGTCTCTTCTGTCCCACAGACTGCTGATCTTGCTCCAAATCCCACATTCACTAATCTCAGATTCTGCTGTCCCACAGATTTCATGTTGCTATGTGTGCAAATGGAAGGACCTACCTTTGTGTGAGAAATACATGCAACTCTATTTTAACATCTCTGTGAAAAAACAAGACGTACATAGGTAGATAAACAGATTACGTAAAGGGAGAAAAGAATAAAATTTACCTTCCTCGCTTGGTAAATATATCTTGGCATCCTTACACAATGTTTCATTGTATATTGTATTATTGAGGACACATTTGGCTGTTAAATTGCCCATAAAAAGCTGGAGCCCTATTAGGGCAAATATACTCAAGCAAAAAACAGTCAAAATCAATACATCAGTAAGTTTCTTAACGGATTCAATAAGTGAATTTACGATGACTTTCAGACCTAGAAAAATAAGATTCAATGATATGCAAAATGAGAAGAGGAGTGCTATAGCGTTCCCATAGGAAATATACAACAGTTGCAAGTATTTTAAAAACAATCAGTGTAAATGTTTTTTTGACTTCAGAGTATTAAATGAGGTAAAATAAAGCATATGCATGAGTAAAGTATTTTTACTTAAATTTCCGAGTCATAAATTACTTGGCTTTGACTTCATTCTAACACTAAGTTTTATAACGTGAAAATTCTAAATTAAGATGGCATCTAAGCAAACTCTTAGGAGCTCTAATGAATATTAACAGATTTCTGTGCTTGATTAACATCAATCAAGCACTTCACATTGTGTCAAATACATATTACCATAAAGGATAGCTTCTGCTGACCTCAGGGAATTCTCTCTTAGAACATAAAGCCTTACAGATGTCAGCAGTTTAAAAGCAACAAAATATGACAATGAGGAGGGAATAAATATGTGTTAGGGACCACCCAGCTGGAAAACAGCTGGGCATAAAAGGACCTGGGGGTTCTGGTGGACACCAAGATGAACATGAGCCACCAATCTGCCCTTGCCACAAAGAAGGTGAATGGTGTCCTGGGCTGCATTAGATAGAGGACGCCCAGCAGGTCAAGGGAGGTGACCCTTCTCCTCTATTCAGCACTGGTGAGGCCACATCTGGAGTACTGGGTCCATTTCTGGGCTCTCCAGTACAACAGAGACATGGACATAATAGAGAGAGTCCAGCAAAGGACCACAAAGATGACAAAGGAACTGAAGCACCTCTATCATGAGAAAAGGCTGAAAGAGCTGGGACTGTTCAGCCTGGAGAAGGGAAGGCTCATGGGGGACCTCGTGAACAAATATAAAAACCTGAAGGGAGGGCGCAAAGAGGATGGAGCCGAGGTCTTTTCAGTGTTGGCCACTGACAGGAGCAGAGGCCATGGGCACAAACTGAAACACAGGAGGTTCCCTCTGAACATCAGGAAACACTATTTCACTGTGAGGGTGACTGAGCACCGGCACAGGTTGCCCAGGGAGGTTGTGGAATCTCCCTCCTTAGAGATACTCAAAAGCCATCTGGACATGGTCCTGGGCAACCAGCTCCAGGTGACCCTGCCTGAGCAGGGGGCTGTACCAGATGATCTCCAGAGGTCCCTTCCAACCTCAACCATTCTGCAATTCTGTGAAAATGGGTTATATATAAACTGAAGACCAATATTCTGGCAGAATAAATGAATGTGAAATATGACATCAGCAGACAGTAATATCTAGGATTTTTCCAGAAGTCTTTCATAAGAAAAAAGTAAAGTTACATTATTTAACATCTGTTCTCCAAGGTGAATATGAAAGGGAAAGTATGGACAAGTGATTTTGACGTTAAAAATTAAACATGTCCTATTTTTGATTACTGTTAAAATTCCATAGCAAAATCAAAGATACGTTTGTAATTACATAGAAATAGTAAAGTTACTATATATAATGAAAGTGGGATGTATAGTCATTTATAGATTTTCAAATGAGTTTTTGCAGTTAGAATATGAAATTCTTACTTTGGTAACCTAAGTAGCAGCACAGCTTACAAAAATTGGGCATTGGAACAGACTGCCTGGGGAACTGGTGGAGTCACCATCCCTGGAGGTGTTTAAAAGGTATTTAGACGAGGTTCTCAGGGACATAGTTTAGTGCTAGAGTTAGGTTTGGTTATAGTTGGACTCAGTGATCCTGAGGGTCTCTTCCAACTGAAGTTATTCTATGATTCTATGAAGTGGACAGCATATGCAAAATGCTATTGATGAAGGTATTATGCTCAGTCCATACTGCAGCTGTGGTCAGTAAAGAAATCAATGTAACCCTGAAATATCGTGAAGTCTGCATTCTGGGAAATAAACCATAGACTGAGCTAAGGAAGTACAATGTGAAACCAGAAATATTGTGGTATAGCCATCATTATGTTAAGACAACATATTGAATAGGGTGGCATGGGGCAAAGTAAAATTGAACATTAGTGATGGGATAGAAAAAGAAGAAAATATAAACATCTGCCTGGGTCAAAATAATTTTGAGGAAAGATGATTAAAAAATTATGCTGCTAAGAGTTACTACAAAATGCAAAACTGTCAGACCTTGAGATCCCATTAACCATCACAAAAAGTGACCAGAAAACCAAAGACAAGAACAGGAAAGGAATTAGAAATAGCACAGTGCTGAAGCAGGGAGAAAATCGGTAAGATACGTTGTTCCTTACCTGGTATTACTGAAATAGCTTTCAAAGTCCTCAGTACTCTGAAAGTTCGAAGAGCTGCGACCTTGCCCGGACCTTCATAAATAGTAACATACCTATAAAATTAAAGCACCATATACCTGAATGACAAAGATCTAGCTTTTCAGAGCATGCGTATATTGAGCACACAGTAACGAGTAACTTACAGAAAATAAATAGGTCAAATACGTCTTAAGGTTAGGAATATGTCTAAAGTTAGGAATCTAAGTCCATATCTAGATATCTATATAAAATAATGGGACTTTTGAATACTACCTTTGAAAAGAAACATGGCAGGTTTTTACTTAGTGTGGATTTGGATGCTTAACTTTTGAAGTGCTTACTCAGCAAAATGTCAAACATAAACCTTCAATGTCACAACCACACTTTCTCATACTGAGACCAACCTGATTTAGACCACATGAAAGTACATGATGTGGCTATCTCAGAACTATGCAATGTATACTTTAGGAGAAGGGAGCTGAGCAAAACTAGGATTATAATATGTTAATTCTGTACTACATGGCTGTCTTTCTAACTGTTATTTAACAGTCAGCTGAGAACTTGAGTATTGAAACTAGTTTCAATTTAGTCATTTCAACAATTTGAAAATTTCAGAAAATTAGGATTTTAAGAGTTGCATGTTCTACGCGGCATTTTATATTTAACAGGTTACCCCAGATTTTATAAGACTGTCAGAATGGACATGAATTGTGACTCATCTTATGACAAGGTCATAAGTAGTAACAGAATTGCTTAAAATAAAGTCTCATCTGAGAAACATCAGTTGGAAAGGACCTCTGGAGGTGATCTGGGCAACCTCCCACTCAAGCATAACTTTCTCAGCAATACATCAGAACGCTGGGGGTTTATCTAACCTGTAAGATTAACTAATTCTCAAATACTTTAAGTAATAACTTAACCGTTGAGTTAATTTACAAATACTTTTATTCATTGCATGATAGGACCCCAAAAACCCAGAAGGTACTAAATTGCAAAGTGCTTATATCTACTTGAACATGAATTAAGAGTATGGGTAGGGAAGCAGGACCATAAAATCAAATTGTTCATACAGCTGTTGGACTAATTGATAGCCGCTGATGATTAATACATAAGCTCCTTAGTGGTTTATAGATTACCCATAAGAATACTTTGTTAATATACATGTATGGGTGTGCAAAGACATCTGAATTCATAATCTGTTATTTACAAACAAGGCAAAACCAGTCAGAGATATGACAGTTGATGTAGCCTTTGGTACAGAGCCCATAAGATGGTAGAGTTTAAGACCCAGAGAGAAGTTAGCAAGATGAAGAGTACAAAAAAAATCTTAGACTTTAGGACGGCAGATTTCAGCGTGTTCAGCAACGTAAAACTGCCCCAAAGGAAAAAGTGGCCCCCAGAACAGCTGGTTGATCTTCAAGGGGATTTTCTTCAAATCACAGGCAGATACACTCTACTCTGTAGAAAGGTGGATGTGGCAGAAAAGCAGCATAAGGAAAACTATTCAGAAATACTAAATGACAGAGATTTGGTTTGAAAGCTTGGAGTCTGGGCATGAGGGAATCTGTTCACTGCTGCAAGTAAGACTATTTTGCTTTCCAGATTAACATTCTATATTTGAGATGCAAATTCTGACTTGGTTTCTTCCTTATTCCTTGTCCACCTGGCAAGTTGGTTTTGATACAAATTTAATATTGACCACAGCAGCGATTCATCTGGACTTCAAGAATGACCCACAACAGATGCTTTCAGGGGATTTTAGAACCAAGGCAGTGATGCTTCCCAGATTTAATTCTTCCAGCAAGTTTATAGCTCAGGGACTTTCTGAACAAGACACAGTATCTTTGTGTTTAAAATAACCCTGATGTGTTTTCACCCAGGATTTTGTCCAGATGTCTTCTGAATGCAACTGAGATGTTGGCATCCACAACTTCCTATGGGAATATGCCTACATGCAGTATGAAAAACTACTCCCTTCTTTTTTATTCTGCCATCTGACACTTCATTTGGTGCCTTTAGCTCTCATTGTAGGAGAAAAAAATAAATTATTTATTATTTTTTGGCTTCCTGCCGCAGACTTCAACCGTGTTCCTGCTCTGTATTTTTTATGAGAGTTCTACTCTATTTAGATTCTTTATTATGTGGAATAAAAGATATACATCTTGTCTGTATCTTTTTTAATTCTGTCATCTTTTGAGATGTCAGGAGCAAAACTACATATAGTCCTGAAGAAAAATACAGGCCACACAGTGAAATAAATCTGTGTTCTGCTTCTTTATTTCTTACCCATAGTGCCCTCATTTTCTAACTCCTTTTCTGACCATGATTACAAACTGAAGTGCTGTTTTCACATGATTGTCTATTTTAACTCCAGCATCACCTTCCCAACAAGTGGAAGCTATTTCAGAGCCCATAACAGCCTATGTCAAGCTAGGTCTGTTTTTCCTTAAGCATCACTTTTCAGTCTTGGGATTTCATCTGCTATTTATCGCCATGTCATTCAACACCTTGTGACCCACTTTGGATCCTTTTCAAATGAGTTTCATCTGATCTAGAGTACGACTAAGAAAATACATGCTTGCTTTTGGCTGGCTAAGAAATCGCCTCTTAACAAAATTTAAATACATACTAAACTGAGACTAACCAAACAGCTCTAAGATGAGCTTTGCATTTAGGTCTTGCTTTAAGGTCTAGGACTATTTTTCACTTTGCAGATATGCAAAGGGTGATTGAACCACAGTTACTCTTCAGCAGGTAGGATGCCCACCACTCTAAAGAACTTCAATATCAAACAGCATTTCATCTGCATGTTTGTCTCTTGAGTGTAAAAGAACAACTGAGTTTTACTTACGTTACGACAATAACAAAAAGATCCAAGCAGTTCCATGGATCTCGAAGAAAGGTAAATTCATTCCAAAAAAGTCCTCTTGCTAATACTTTTATCAATATTTCTCCAGTGTATATGGCAGTAAAAAGATATCTGAGAAGGAAAGTGTATATTAAATTTACAGAAATAAAAATATAAATGAGATTCAGGCATGTTCCTACCTTCTCTGTGATTTAGTCACTGAATGGAGATGAAGGTAGAAAATGCGAAGGAAAACAGGACAGGTTATATTACTTTCAGAAACATTGTGGGTATAAGGTGATGCCTTCCTGAATTTCAGTAAGATTTCCATGTGGATCTCTATTCACAAATGTTCACCTAAGCATATCATGCTATATCTGGATGAATACCTCACATTCCCTTACGAAAAGATTTTAAGACTGTGTTTATGATCTAAAGCAGGCTGGAAAACTTCAAAGCCTCAACATTTTTGGAGGAAAATAACAGCAAAGATTTATTTTAACCTGTAAAGCTTGCACATTTTGTATGTTGATTCTTTAAACTTTATCACTAAAAGAAATGCTACATAACATTAAGCTATCATTACCACCATGCTTACCCCAATATAAGTGGAATTAAAATTATAGGACCTCTGAAGCCCCAGACACATCTTCAAGGTTTAATTCCAGAACATTGACTCAAGTTACACTGGATACAGATTACAAAAGATAACATGACATTATAAATAGATGGTTTCCTAATGTGAACTGAACTCGGGTGTTCCCAGAAAACAGCAAGAAAAAATTGAATGAATATTCACCCATCTATCCTTTTTGCATGAGTTGGCCATAATAGCCATTCAGGTTATTGCCTTAGAATGAGAGATATTCGGTTAGAATCCTGCTGCACAGTCTCTAAAAGGCTTAATCTTTAAAAGGAAAAATGGGGCAGCTTTCTGTGTTACATCAGATGGCAAAATTAGCCAACATTGAGAAAAGGGCATATGGTGTAAGCCTCTAAGAAAAGGCACTGAAGCTCTATAGAAGACTGTGTGATATAATAATAATAATCCTGAATCTTCCTCAGAGGTCTGTCTGAGAATTTTCAAGCCTCAGAATTAGATTACCACATTATTTAAATTTTTTGGTCTAGCATGTTACTATCCTTAGAAAAAGAGGGAACAAATGGCAACTGAAATACTTACTCAGCCCAGTTGAGTGCATCTGGAAGCTTATTCACAGCCATGGAAACACAATTGAGCACCACAGTACATGTAATAAAGCCAACAAATAATGTGAATAATAAGCTAAGGAAAAAAGTGCTATATTACAAAACAATAAAGTTCACAAAAGTTGCTGATTTACACACAAAACCACATACAGCTTTTCAAATAATTACTTTGGTTTTCAATATGCTCAGGACTTCTCATGTGTTTTCTGAAGAAACTGATGTCAGATCAAACTTCTGCTCAGCTGGGTAAACATCCTAATTTCAAAATAACAATAATTATCTGCATGTGGAGATTGATTTGGAAGTGAGGACACTAGTGGGACATAATCTGTTTAACAGAAGAGATGAGAAACATAAACAACTGGAAAAAATCTGAGTCCTCTGCTGCCTACTGTTATTTGAAACTTTAGAAACCTCAATTTCTTCCCAGCAGGAGCATCGAATAAAGAGAAATGGGCAACAACCCTGAAATAACTAGGGGTTTTACACTTAGGAAAACCAGATTAAAAAGCTTAATTATCAATAACCAGTGTGATTTGAAACTGGGAATCCATATATACATTCTTAGAAGAGACAACTTTGCTCTGCAATGAGTTCCGAAAACTTTCTCATTTAACATGGCAGGTGATGAAAACATACACAAGAAAAAATACGCTTTCATGAAAGTTCACTTGTTCCCTAATGAAGGGGAGATTTTCTTTAAAATAAACATTGTCCTTACATTTAGGGTTTATTTGAAACTGAACAGCAAATTTAGTGATATCTAATAGCAGGAATACACTTTCAAAATCAGCCATAAGTTCTCATAAAAGGATCTATTTCTACAAATTAGTAAATTCCAAATGAAGACAGATGTTCTGCAGAAAGAGCACAAACTACTCAGCCCATGGTTTTGCACCTGCAATCCTTCACATTTTTCCATTCTTCAAACCCCATTGCAAAAAAATGAAAAATGGGTGCTCTTCAGAACTTTCTAAATGGGAGCGTGAAATACTTTTCTTAGGATAACATCAGACACCTTCGGCACAGCATTGCCATAAATCACATCCTTCATGTTTTCATAGCTAGAGAGTCATTGGTTTGTGGTGGTTTTGTTTGGTTTGTCTCCTTGTTTTTTCAAGCTTGTCACCACAGTGGATATTTAGAAAAACCTCCAGAAAAGGGCTAAAATAACAGTGTCCTCTAAATGTTGTTTCATAAAACTATCTGCAAATCTGACTTAAAATACAAGCTTTTTGACATTTTTACTTGTACCGACTCCATGTAAATATCTCGGCTATTGTGAAACAAGATTCAATATAACTGTTTTAAGAATCTCTATCACAGCCGCATGAGTTTACATTTACATTAATATGAACAGAGGAACTGAACCACAGAAAATGGCACAGTACCTTTTAAAACTGAAGCAAGATAAGCCAAGAAAAGGATATGAATGGATGATAATTTTAATTGCTGCTTTTCTGACTGGATTAAAAGGACCAAATATACACAAGGCAGGCGTGGCAGTAAAGCGGAAAATAGTCCTCCTTTTATTTATCACCATAAAAGTCTACAAAAAAAAAAAATTCATGTGAAATATTTTAATGAAAGAAAATTTTCCCCCAAAATTTAAAAGTTTAGCTTTTCATATCTGCATCTAGAACTATATTTAACTGCAATCAAGAGTAAAGCTTTCCTGTATTCTTAATTGGAGCTGCGATTTGATGATACTATGATTTGAAAGACACCAGTTCATTATTGCCTGTGAGGAAGAGGTAGTAATGGAAATGAATTTGAAAAGCAAGTGACCATATTCACTTGGTCAAAGTAATTAAGGGATACTATTCTAGGATTGCAACAATGGTGTTAATCACACTCAAAAGTACCTGACTCTTGGGTAGTGTTATAGGCTATAAAATATTCATTACAAAATATACATTGTGTAGGATTGACATAATCCTGTCCAGTCAAAATTTCTATTTTGAAATACCTCTGAATTATCAAATAAAACTATAAATCCTCTCTAAGCCACCTTAAGGTCCATGCAGCTCAGGACTTTTGCCACATGAAGTAAAAATGAAATCCCTTAAATCAAAACCACAGTTCACTATCTTTTTTGTAAATGTCTTGTCCTGGTTTTGACTGGGACAGAGTTAATTTTCATCCTAGTATCACAGGATCACAGAATGTCAGGGATTGGAAGGGACCTGGAAAGCTCATCCAGTGCAATCCCCCCATGGAGCAGGAACACCCAGATGAGGTTACACAGGAAGGTGTCCAGGCGGGTTGGAATGTCTGCAGAGAAGGAGACTCCACAACCCCCCTGGGCAGCCTGGGCCAGGCTCTGCCACCCTCACTGAGAAGTTTCTTCTCATATTTAAGTGGAGCCTTTTGTGTTCCAGTTTATACCCATTGCCCCTTGTCCTATCATTGTTTGTCACCAAGAAGAGCCTGGCTCCATCCTCCTGACACTCACCCTTTACATATTTATAAACGTGAATGAGGTCACCCCTCAGTCTCCTCTTCTCCAAGCTCAAGAGACCCAGCTCCCTCAGCCTTTCCTCATAAGGAAGATACTCCACTCCCTTAATCATCTTCATGGCTCTGTGCTGGACTCTCTCCAGCAGTTCCCTGTTCTTGAACTGAGGGGCCCAGAACTGGGCACAATATTCCAGGTGTGACCACCAGGAATACTCACCAGGGCAGAGTAGAGGGGCAGGAGAACATCTCTGACCTACTAACCAGCCCCCTTCTAATCCACCCCAGGATGCCATTGGTCTGGTATAGTAGCTGATACAGTGCTCCATTTTGGAATTAGTATGAGAATAATATTGATAACACACTGATATTTCAGTTGTTGCTGAGCAGTCAGGGACTTTTCAGGTTCTCACACTGCCCAGGAGAAGGCAGGGAGTGATCAAAAGGCTGGGAGGGGACAGAGCCGGGACAGCTGACCCCAGGGACCAAAGGGATATTCCACACCATATGACATCATGCTCAGCATATAAAAAGCTGGAGGAAGAAGAAGGAAGGAGGGGGATGCTAGGAGTGATGACATTTGTCTTCTCAAGTCAGTTATATGTCATGGAGCCCGGTTGTCCTGGAGACATCTGAACACCTGCCTGCCCATGGGAAGTGGTGGCTGAATTCCTTGTTTGCTTGTGTGTGAGGCTTTTGCTTTACTTATTAAACTGCCTTTATCTCAATCCATATGTTCTACTTTTTCCAATTCTCTGCCCTTTCACACTGTGGGGGGAAGGTGAGCAAATGGCTGCGTGTGTTGTTTAGGTGCCAGTCAGGTTAAACGACATTTGTTCAAATATATCAGCCTTAGTTTCTCTTCATCAAGAATAACACTTAGATAACTTTGAGAAAAAAAAAAAAATCTCTTTGAGAAAAAAATAAAAATAAAAAAATCTCTGGAAGAACAGAGGTTTTAACACATTCTCTAATTAAATTACTGCCTTCCAGTGACTTGCTGGTATACAGAAAAGACAGCAACATGCATGGAACCTTCTGCTCTTCAGGCCAAGTCCCCAGTCACAAAACAGATGTTTCATTTTTAATGGATTCCCAGAGCATCTACCTTACACACTCCTATAGGCAACAACACAAAACACCTTGCAATAGCACAGAGTATATGCAATATAAATATGGTACAATTAACAAAACTGATGAGACATAACAGAAAATTAATTTCTATAATGAAAATATATGGTTTTGGTACACGGAGTACTGGGAATATCTCAACTATGTCTCCCCTAATTTGGATAATATTTGTAATTCAGCAAAAGCATCTGCAGTAAGTGAGCAATTCCAGTACACTCATCTACTCTTTGACAGGTACTGTTTAAACTAGAGTGAGTTCAGCCCCTCACACATCATAGAAACTGCTCTGGAAAATAAGGCATCAGTTATCCTGGAACATCTTTCCTACCAAAATGCATCAAATGTATCCTTTTTTCATAATTAATTCTGATTGTTGACTGGAACGTAAAATGCCTTCACATTACATAATGTGGAGCACACCTTAGCACTCCCACCCCAAAATACATTAGTAATGTTCGAATATCTGTCTACAGAACAATCAAATCCCAGCATCCCCTGAAGAGAGCTTTTACTGTCTCTTAAGAGTTCAGTGGACAAAATTAAATTTTTAAAAATTGCTTTTGAAAGTTTTAACCTGGTGATCACTGTAGTAAGGATCAAAATCTTCCAGGGGTTCCCCAATGAGCTCCACAGGAACATCCCCATACAGAGATGGCAGTTTTTTGCAGGTTTTCAGATCAAGCTGAGGAGTAAGTTTGTCTTCTTCAACTCCTTTGTCTTTATTCTCCTGGTCGACTTTGGCTTGCTGCTCTTTTTTCTGAGCAATTCTGTCCTTGATCGCTGCCAAGGACTCAGGGGTAAAACGTCGAAAGCTGTGAGTTTCTGATGGCCAAATAAAGGAATCCATTTTTCTTTCTTTATGTTTGCTTCCAGTGCTAGAAGTAACTTAAGAGAGAAAGCTATTTACAATTAGAAAATAACAGAAATAATATACAACTTAAAACTAATACCCATTAGATAAACCATTTCTGTACTGATCAACCCTCATGATGCTCCATACCCACTGACTGTTTTGCAGAATTTAAACAACCTAAAGACACCATAAAGGACAACTACAAACCAAATAATCAAGTCAATCTGGTATCACCCTCCTCACAACTGCATGTCAATAGGAAGATGAGGCTCTCCTAGAAGGTTGCAGGTTAATTAATGCTTTGTGGCTCTGCAGTAAAGTGTCTACTGTTTCTGGAGATCTTGGTTATGTCTGTTTGTTTAATAACCACTCTTTCCCACACATCAGAGGAAACCAATTTAATCACTATTAACTACTGGGATTTTGATCCAAGTCATCGACTTGTTTATCCATGCCGACAGATGTGGGTCCATTCTGCCTCCCGTGCCAGCCTGGAAAAAGGTAAATATTACAAAGAAACTTCACCTTCTCACATATTCACCAATAGCACAACTCTTCTGGGGATTAGCAGAGTACCTTCAATAATTTGTTTTCAATTATTCTGCTTGACTTTAAATCATCGACAAAGGGGAAGGGCGGCAAGCTAATGAGAAGCACTGAAGTGGCATAAGGCAAATCACTCTTAAGTATTTGGTTACTAACAATGTCTGGCTTGAATTTACGACATTAATTGTAGATGACAGCAATTTATAGGACTGCAGTTCTCATCCGTGCTACTTTAGTTTTGGGGACCGTGTTAGAGATCAGTACTCTCTAATAATTACAGCTCTCTTCTTTAAATGCACAGATATATTTCTTTTTTTAAAAATATACAACTGCCTAGAGCCAGAATGATCGTGCAATGATTTTATATTGGTTTAGGGGATTTCTTTTTGTTCTTTTTTTTCCTTTTCTGGGACTTTACAAGTTTAGACCTGCTCAGGGATCACAACTCAGAGGTCAAAATTTACCACCATAACAAATTGGAAGTATATAACTGAAGAACTGTTGCTTTGAAAAACCACACAGACCCATTTCCAATGGAAAGGTCAAAAAGATAAAGTGAAAATCAACATGTTCTTTTTGTGTTTGTTTTTTTTTTTTTAATTTGTAATAATTCTAAGAAGATTAATTCTATCTTCAAAGTGTTTTTAAGGACAACAGAGACACTAAGCTTTTCTTCAACTACATTGGCTGTAACAAATGATACAAAGAAAATTGTTTTAGTAAATATAAACGTTGCTTTAGTATTAAGGATTTGGGAGCTGAATTTCCAAAAAACCCACGAAAGTTGAATCTGTCAAAAGCAACGATCAAGAGCAAATAAAACCCTACACATCCCCTTCAGCAGCAGTGACTAGAAGTCATAATTGGACAAACATTCACAGACAACGTGAGGGGGCTTTTTCTGAAGACCTGTAACAGAAATATACTTGGGCTCATGTGGAACAACAGACTTCTTGGCCTTTCATCAGCTGCCAGGCACTTACAGATTGTGACTTAGGTTGGGAAACAAGAAGCTAAGAAGATGTGACTGAAGAAAAATCTTTGCAATACAGAGGACTAAAAGCTTTTGAAAAGACAGAGCGACTACTTGAAATTCTTGAAGCTCAGCTGAACTCAACCACCCCACCATATGCTGCTGAACTAGCTGAAGTTTTAAGTCAAGACAGTGAGGTAAAGTGTTGCCCTTAGAAATAATTTTGGTCTTTGCATTGGATGGAAAAGTCTCCCCAGTAAAGGATTCTGGTGGGGAAGCTACAGGAAAAGTGTTCTCAGAAGTCAACTTAAGCGCTACTGAACTGGGTGTCTTCTAGGACCTGGGAGAACAAACTTGGGTGTGTAAATACGAGTTAGTGTGGGGAAATCCTAACTGAATACTACCTAAAGCATGATGCTGAAGGCAAATACAAGGCTAGAATCCCAGACTCTTAATTTCCAGCACATGATAGGTAAGAAATTTCAATTTAAAATAAACTGAGATTTGCAAAACCTACAATAGGTTTCGATACCTCTGGTCCTCTAGCAAAAAGTGGTCCAGCAGTAAAAGATAAACTTCCACCGGTGGGACCTTCAGTTACTAAAGGACCACTCTCTACAGCATCAGAGATACAAAAATATGCCTTCAAATTCTTATTTCTTTAAAAAAATGAAATGGAAATTTCTTCTGTTTCTTACATTGAGATGAACTGAATCCAGTGTATTCAGCTACAGTTTTAGGTTAGTCTAACTTAAGGCTGACTTCAGGTACTGTGAAAATGACATCATCTTTTCATGTCAAAACCCAAGGAATTCCAGATATACTGATGAAATTTACTGAACAAATTATCTCCAAAGTATTAGAAGAGGATGAACATCAAGCCATTAAATGAAATGGACACATGGGGACTACTATAGTACAATTATCTATAAAAATTTCTTAAGATAAAAGCTATCATTTAGGCCAATTTTCTCCAGAAGAGCAAAGTACTGCCAATTATACAGTGTTTCAGAGATACAAATTACAAAATGCTCACTGGGGTAATGACTAATCACTGAAGATGCTAACGGATTTACACAATTAAAATACAAATTCAAGCCTTCTATGTAACTCCTTAATTTGGTGCCATTTATGTGAATTTCAAAACTCATTTCAGCTCCCTGAATTTCCTTTTTATTGTATCTGCAGGAAGGTAACACCAATCAAACTATTGACCACAAGATACTCTATGGTCCATAAGGGGATTTTAAACTAACAGAACTGCTCAGTAAAATACTATCAAAATCAGTAAGGGGCTTTCTTGAGGAGAAGTTTCCGAAGTATAAGATAGGAAAACTAGCAGGAACATAAACAGGAAAATGTTCTTGTTTGTGTTTCAATGTAGTTCTAGCATGTATTATAAACAATTCTGGGTTTCAAATTATTCCTGTGTGTTCCCTTGTCAAGAGCCACCCACTCAATATTTCTTTGGAGCACCTGGAACTGAAAAAATAAAGGGCAAACTATTTCATAGAATCACAGAATCACAGAATGTCAGGGATTGGAAGGGACCTGGAAAGCTCATCCAGTGCAATCCCTCCATGGAGCAGGAACACCCAGATGAGGTTACACAGGAAGGTGTCCAGGCGGGTTGGAATGTCTGCAGAGAAGGAGACTCCACAACCTCCCTGGGCAGCCTGGGCCAGGCTCTGCCACCCTCACTGAGAAGAAATTTCTTCTCCTATTTAAGTGGAGCCTTTTGTGTTCCAGTTTATACCCATTGCCCCTTGTCCTATCACTGGTTGTCACCGAGAAGAGCCTGGCTCCATCCTCCTGACACTCACCCTTTACATATTTATAAAAGTGAATGAGGTCACCCCTCAGTCTCCTCTTCTCCAAGCTCAAGAGACCCAGCTCCCTCAGTCTTTCCTCATAAGGAAGATACTCATTCCCTTAATCATCTTCATGGCTCTGTGCTGGACTCTCTCCAGCAGTTCCCTGTTCTTGAACTGAGGGGCCCAGAACTGGGCACAATATTCCAGGTGTGGTCTCACCAGGGCAGAGCAGAGGGGCAGGAGAACCTCTCTGACCTACTGACCACCCCCATTCTAATCCACCCCAGGTACCATTGGCTTCCTGGCCACAAGGGCCCAGTGCTGGCTCATGGTCATCCTGCTGTCCCCAGGACCCCCAGGTCCCTTTCCCCTACACTGCTCTCTATTTGTTTAATTTGGTTTTAGTATGCATTTAGTAGATTCCCTCACATGGGAACAAGGACAAAAATGTGTCCCTGTGGTAGGATCTTGTTTGAAAGCACAAAATCAAATAACTCTCTGTTTAATATAGGTCAAGAAGTATCTTAAAATTCATAAATAAAAAAATAATAAAACACATAGCAATGCTTACCAGGAGATTCACCACTATAAGACTGGAATGAATAAAATTATGCTCTAAACAGAGCCCTGTTCCTTTTCCCGTACTTATCCACAGTATTTACAAAAAGCTTGTTTTGACCAAACTGTGTATTTGTCAAAACTCATTTTAAACACAAAATCAAATGTTAATAAATCTTATACACAGTTCAGACAATGATAATAACAAAACATCCAAACCCAGATATTTCCAAGTGGTTCATGAAGAAGTACTTAACCACATTTAAGAGCATACATCACACTCAGTATGGTTCATGGAACAAGGTTGCCTTTTTAGCTGTATCAGCAAAATCAGTAGCCTTTTTAGTATTTCAAATATATACAAATTTGTATTAAGACATAGGCCAGCTATTCAGAAAGATGAAGATGATATGGATGGATACAGTCTATAGATAAAATATCTTTGTTGAGGTCCAGCAGGTGAACAAGATATCCTAACTCCCATTACAATCAGTATATATCTAGTGGTGCATACAGACAATCAAGGCTGTATTCAAATGACCAAAGGGAGACAGATACCTTAAAATCATCTAAAACTCCAGGGACAAGATGAACTAAATCACCACTGACTGTAATGGGAGTTTAAACTTGGAGATCACAGACAGCTGCATTTAGACATTAAAATATATGTATCAATTTTGCATTGAATAATTCCATAGCTGCCAAAAATTTTCCGCGATGTTAAGCAGAGCCTTCTAACACTCTGGAGCCACTTTCCAAGATGACCCAAAAGAGTAGAACCAGGTGTCAGCAAAACCAATGGTGTGCATTAGCTATTTCAGATTTCCAATTTCACATTCAATCAGTTCACCATATACAACAGGAAACACTGATCTGAAAAATCTGAATATTATAAGCACCTCCACGTTCATCACCACCATGGATGCACTAAACATGCATACTGTAGTGAATGCCCATTATTAAAAGTAATAACTTATATTCTACAAAAAAAGATTATTAGAAAGGAATCAAATGACTATTTTATATGTAGCTGAAATATTTTTCTATCACATTAAACACTGTTCCAGCTATTCATCCGGAATAAGAAAAAATGAGAAAGCAGCTCACAGCAACACCTTATAAAAAACACTAGGAATTTTTCTTTTCTGTATTGTACAATATCTTGCAAAATCACCTAATCAGTTTGAATAAAGAGAAAATACTTCTGCTTTTTCATCACCGTTTTATTCCATTTAACTGCCCAGGGCAGTGGTGGAGTCACCATCCCTGGAGGTATTTAAAAGATGTGTAGATGTGGCACTTAGGGACATGGTTTAGAGGTGGACTTGGCAGTGCTGGGTTAACTGTTGGACCCAATGATTTTAAAGCTCTTTTCCAACCTAAATGTTTCTGTGATTTAACAGATTTTAGTCCCTTGTAAAATCAAACTTGGATATTTTATTGAACTACTGCTGTTTCTAATTACATGGACATTTCTTCCACCCAGCACTTGGCCCACTCTCCAATTCCCACTCACCCCCCAACCCCACCCCAACCAAAACTTTGTGTTTAAATAAATATCTACCAGTATGGGTTTTGTTTGTTTGTTATGTTTTAACAGGTATAATATAAAAAGTTATTCACAATAGCAATATAATACAATTAAATCTATTCACTCATTACCTCCAGAAAAGAATGCAACAGGCTATACTGTATATTGCTTAAACACCTTGAAAAAAAATCACTCACCAGCATTTTTGTGAGAAAAACATTCCAGATTTGTGTAGGTAAAGAAATTCCACTATCTCAAGATAAGTACAGCTCAGGTTAAATAGTACTAAAGGCAATTTGAAGACTACTGGGCATAAGCCAATATAACAAACCAACAAGACAAAAAGTAGTCAGCAATTAATATGAGAAATGTATTTAGTAAAATGTTATATTGCCCCATGGAAACTAAAGGAAGGGCTACATGTTTACAGCAATATAGCAGTTCTACATTAAGGGCACATTTTCTTATGTACATGCTACCTCTACCTAAACCAAAACCACATCTAAGACTTAAAAACATGTGTGCACATATTTTTATATATATACTCAAATGTACACATACATCACTGACTAATTTGATCAAACATGCATAGATTTAAATTAATAGAATTAGCAACTGAGATTTTTCATAGTACACAAATATTCGGCAAAACCAAAATACTTACAACATCCCCTTCAAAATAAAAACCCTTCACACAGATTTCTTAAGCTAATTTTGGCTGGCTTGTATCTTCAGAGGCAAAACGTCTTCCTTTTCTCACCTTCACTATTCTGTTTAAATGAACATCCTGCCCATGCAGTAAGTTTTCTTTTGTACTGGGATGCTGGGGGAGGGATGGAGGGAGGAGCTTTGTTGCTCTTCTGATGGTAATAAAGGGAATTTTGTGATCTCACTGTAAAACACTGTAAAAAAATGGAAAAAGTGCAGGGTGATACTTTTGAAGAATAAACACCTAAGTATTAATCAATTCCTTCAGTTGAAATCAGTTACATTTATTAAAAGGAAAGAGGGGTTTTTTGTTCAATCAGAAATATATATGTAAAAACCTATGAAAGCAAAAGCTGCCCTGCTTCATATTTTATTCTGAGGTTTCAACCAGATGAACTTTCCAATATGTATTAAATACTGCCACAATTTTTACCCTTCATTAGAAGCTTTTGGTTAGAAATTCGACTTCCACATTACTGTTTCTCATTCCTTAATTTCTATTTTTTATTAATCCCAGGCTATGACATACATTCATTGTACCTTATAAAGACAAAATGTCACAGTCAAATATTCTATCTCATATATGCAGGATCAGAGCCCAAAACACATTCAATATCACATTATGCCATAACTTCTGTTTAAACATACAAACCTTGTTTGAGCAAAATAAAAACAACATTAATCCTCACCTCCGAAATCAGTTATATTTATTTAAATAAAAGTAATGTATAAAGCTTGCTAGCAACAGGTA
The DNA here is from genome assembly GCF_963082525.1 of Nesoenas mayeri. Lineage (NCBI taxonomy): Eukaryota > Metazoa > Chordata > Aves > Columbiformes > Columbidae > Nesoenas > Nesoenas mayeri. The sequence goes on from NC_137543.1 coordinate 158,344,783, forward strand.
TCAGATGGTAACAAATAAAAACTATTGGTAAGTCCTATTGCTAAGTGAATTATTTATCTTTGAGTTACATCAACAGAATGCATTATTGTCCAAAAATTACTTTAATCTTTATTGGGTAGATTCTAAATCTTTCCTATTATCTTTCCTGACAATAAGACAGTTACTATGGGTTTGCTGGAAGAATTCTACCAAAGGAACTACGCTGTCCTTAAAAGCCAGGCAGCCCTAATGCATGCAAACAGAAAAACAACGGTGTGCAAACACTTAACTTTATAGGCATCATCAGCAAAGGAAATAACTAAAGATGGTTTTAAAGAAAGAAAGACACTAAGTGTTCTGTCAGGCAAACAGCAAAAAGCCATTTTAAGTTTGAGTGTAAGTTATTTTTCCAGAAAGCAATAGCATGTACTTGAGACAAGTTCAATTAAGAGAGAATTTGAAAGACCAGTAAAGCATCGTTCTATAATAGCACTATATCTGCTACGGTCAAAAGCAGCATCATTTATAATGCTGGACCAGCTAGTACTACTACATAGAAGAAGGATCCTTACCTGGATGTATTTTTTTCTGCTGTAGCTTCTTCATCAATCTATCCCTGTAAAAAATGGGGCACAGGGAGTAAAGACAGAAATAAAAGGAGGAAAAAGAGTTGCTCTCCTTCTGCCCTTTTTGCATGCTCTAATATTTACAAGCAGAAAAGAGGAAGACATAGAAAACATGATTCTTATCTGTAGCGGTTAAAAGAAAGCCCTAGGGCTTGCAGCCAAGAGCGAAACGTTTGGACAAGTAACTCTTCTTGTGTTACTGTGTAAAATTTTCTACTATGAGGAAGGCAGTTTCTTAAAGGCAGGGAGGGGGCAGAAAACCTGCCTCATAGGAAGAACATAGTTTTCTTCACAGTTTCATTCATTATGTTAATTATAGAAATTTAGTCATCATATTCTTGACAGGGATCTGTCTCTTCCATTAACTGCAGAGTATAACACTCTTCCTTTTTCCTTTTTATTGTCAGAGCACAGGAAAAATATGTTTTCTTGGTAGCATTAGTACATCAGCATTAGTCAAATGACTAAGCGTGTGCGGATGTCAAGAGCTGAAAAAACCCAGATTTTTGCATAATTAAATGTCTCTTGTGTCTGCTCCATAACTCTAAACACTAGATGTGGCTTTAAATTACTGATCAGATGCATATGGTAATTGAAGATATCAAGGCATTTGACGGTTTATGCACAATCCAACCTCAAATTCTATCCAGCCACCCCATCTGCTGGCTTCGATCTACAGAGAAATGCTCAGAACGACAATGCTGGAAATCTGTGTCTCCTGTATTCAGTGGGATAACAGACACACAACATGTGCTTCTGGCTTAGAGGGAGAAGGATTCATACAAGGTTTCTCTTCCTATTTTTCCCATCATTTAAGTCCCTAAGAAAATCGGCATGATTTCCTTCCTTTTCCAATCTGACTGGGGCCTTTCCTCAACAGCTGACTGATCAAAACAGACTGGAGTTGGACCAAGGGTTGGACTCGATGATCTCTGAGGTCTTTTCCAACCCAGTCGATTCTGTGATTCTGTGATTCTGTGATTCTGTGATCAGGGAACCCCTGCGATTTGTGAGAAGTCTGAAATTCAGATCGCTGAAAACCTAATCTCACTACCCCCCACTTTAAGACACACCTGCATATTTAGGATACTAGTTCTATAATTGGCTAAAATTACAAGATGGACACAAGATACCAGACGGATACAAGAGGGAATGGAACTTAATTTCAAACAAATAAGTCACTATCATCAACTGACGGATCTGTGAATCTAATTCTGAAATATGTATACTGACCTATTCAATAGTCTTTCTTATGTATTATTCACAAAATACACATGCAAAGAAGTTCAAGTAAAATAAAAAGTGTTTTACAGAGAGAAAACAAATACATTCATCAAAAAATCAATGGAAAAATCAATATTACTTAAATACTAAAAACATATAGTAACTTTAACCATAGTAGTAGGAAGGAAAACTACTCAAGCCTAAGAAAGAGATTCCATATTTTCAATAAATGGATCCTGCAAAACAAAATCATACACAACACATAACCAGATCGTGGCGTCCACTGATGAAGAACTCTATTGAATTTGATATCAAATATATTATGATTGCTTTAATTTAGGTTAAGATTCTCACAGAGACAAAGCACGACCACGAATTACAGAGCTTATTGCACCTTCTGGTTATAATTTGCTCCCCATGAGTTGACATAAACCATGAGTCTCAGACAAACACGGTGATGCCAACGATCCTCCATTAGAATCAGCAAATGCAAACCAGTTGCACACAGAAAACCCCCCCAAAACACAGAGAATTCAACTGTGCACATAATAGCAAATACATATGAACGTGGACATCAAAATACTATCCCAAAGGCAAAATCTCTGTCTCTGGAGAGCAGGGAATGGAAATCATGTCAGATGGAGCAAAGGTACGGTATGTTTTTAGCTTCTTTAAAGATAGGAACAGTACAGGAATACTTTTGGGCATAATAAAAATAAACACAAATCATAATCACAGCAAAAAGCTGATATTAAGAGAAATCAGCTGTTATTTTTGCCTCACTACCACACACAATGAAAAAAGTCTTCTAAGTAACTTCAAAAATAAAGTTCCTCCTCATTAATGTCACTTTCTGGAATTGGGTAACCTGCATCTGTGATATCACGACAGAAAGAATTTCTCAATAGAAAACGCTAGTTATTCTATGTTAGGAATCTGATTTTCTCTTGAGCCCTCAAACTTGCACACTGTCCTGGAGCAACAGTGCCAGACACAAATTTTCAAGGTGCGAACCCCACGGTTTCCTCGCCTCAGCTTGAAATAGAATTATCACTGATCACTGGGCAACTTCTTCTGCTTTTGGTACCATGGCTCTTCAGCTGACCTGTTGCAGGACAGCCACAAGACAGCAAAATGGAACATATAGACATAATTGCGCAAATATGGTCCCCGGTGACTGAATTTTCCAAGGCACTGATGCCAAATGCAACAAAAAAAACTAAGTACACTTTCTATTCTGGGTGTAGCTCTTTAGTTTTTTGGGGACACAAGCTTGTGCTGAAAAGACAAACTAATCAAAACCATCTTGGTTACGTCTTTCAGGTAAATATCTTTGAAAAATGTGGTACGGGATAAAATAGTCAGCAAATTCAGTGATTGTTTCCATCATAATCATTAAAATAAGAAGTGGAGACCTGACTTGATCGCCTCATAAGGGCTTATAGATGAATGAGAACTTTAATAGCAGACAGCTCTTCAATCCAACAAACAAAAGCTGAAAGTTGAAAATAGTTAAATGTGGACCAAAAAAAGGGGCACAAATATATTTAACAGGATGGACAATTAAGTATCCAAGCAACTTATGAACACTTGTGGCCTTCTTGAATACTCAAAATCACTACAGTTTAATTAGATTAGTCCTTCATTTTCTAATCTCTACCTAGCTCTATTTACATACGGCCACAGTTCAAAAACTGATAGCAGATTTTCATAGGACAGTATTTCTTTAAAACGCATATTCAGAGTAGTATAACAGTTATTAACCCTGGTGCTCAGAGCTCTTCTCCTTAATTTCAAGACCTAGATGAGATTCCAGGAATACGTCTTAAAAAATATCATATCCCCATAAGAGGAGAGATATGGTACAGAAGGCAAAAAGAAAAGTAGTGGGGAAATACATCTTCTTCGTTATAGTCAGAATGCAGAATAACTAAATATTAGGTATACAAAAAGACCCTAAACCAATAGACACAGATAAACTATTATATTACACAAAATATCTAAAGGCATGAGTCTGCCAGTGAGAAAAAATTAAGGGCTCTGGCAAATAAATACTAGAGATAAACTATAGGTGTGTCCCAATCCCTCTTAGAAAATAATCAAATAGTGTAAAGTACCTGATGTATTTGCCAAGATAATAATTTATATGATTGCCATTTTCCTTTTTTCGTGCTGCATGATGAAATAAGAAATCACACAGACATGGAATTTGGTATTTGGTAAATAGCTAATTGACCTTACAGAAGAACAGGAAATAGCTTTAATGGTAAGTACACATTAAATGCATTGTTACACAGAGTAGCTTTTTGCCTAATCACCTAATGTGCACTGATTAAGTCAGAAAATGAGCTCAGCGCCTGAAGTTCAAGTTACTCCATCTGTTTCTTCTTAGTATTCTGAAAAACAGTATTAGTATTTTTGAAGCCTTTTATGTTTCTCAAAAGATACTATGAGCACACAATCTCTGAAAGATTTCCAGAACTTCTGACACCATCTTGGTAACACAGTTTATTCTTGAAGTCTCACCTTTTATTACATGGCTCTGAACGCAACCATAAAATGACAAATGCAAGAGCCCTAGTAAAGGTTGGGCCAGCTGGTTTCAAACCACTGCACAACATTTTGTCCGTTCCAGCTTTAAAACTGACAAGAAGAATCACAGAATGGTTGGGGTGGGAAGGGACCTCTGGAGATCATCCAGTCCAACCCACCTGCTCAAGCAGGGTCACCAGAGCAGATCACACAGGAAGGTGTCCAGGTGGGTTTGAATGTCTCCAGAGAAGGAGACTCCACAGCCTCTCTGGGCAGCCTGGGCCAGGCTCTGGCACCTCAAAGGAAAGAAGTTTCTCCTCATATTCAGATGGAAACTCCTGTTTTTCAGTCTGTGCCCATTGTCCCTCATCATGTCATTGGGCACCACTGAGCAGAGTCTGATCCATCCTCTTGACACCCACCCTGGAGATATTTATAAACATTGATGAGATCCCCTCTCAGCTTCTCTTCTCCAGGCTGAACAGCCTCAGCTCTCTCAGTTTCCTCATCAGAAAGATGCTCCAGACCCCTCATCATCTTCGTAGCCGACTGCTGAACTGCCTCCAGTAATTTCTTGTCCTTAAACTGCTGAGCACAGAACTGGGCACAGTGCTCCAGATGTGGCCTCACCAGGGCAGAGTAGATGGGGAGGAACAACCTCCCTCAACCTGCCGGTCATACTCTTCCTAATGAACCCCAGGCACCGTTGGCTTTCTTGGCCACAAGGGCACATCACTGGCTCATGGTCAACCTGTTGTCCACCAGGACTCCAAGGTCCTTCTCTGCAGAGCTGCTTTCCAGCAGGTCAATCCTCAACCTGTACTGGTGTCTGGGGTTATTCCTCCCCGTAAAGAGTTTTACCCCAAACCAGCATCAACTCTACTGATGTAATTCCTGGAGATATTCGTTTACTCTTTTGTTACAACAGATGATGATTCCAAAACCTTCATATGCAACGTATTCGGGTGCTTCACTGTTCTCACTGACAGTTTTTCTTGTGCTTCATCTGCATTTCCTGAACTCCAGTCTCAGCCTGTTACTTCTTGTTTCACTCATCATAGACATGAATATGAGTTTATTCCACATTTCTTCTTAATTATTTGAAAACTGCTACCACATTCTCTTTCATCCTCTCTTCCATAGACAAAAATCCATCTGAACTTCACATCATAAGTCATACTTCTCTGGCTCCAAATCATTCTTACAGCCTGTTTCCAAATCCTTTTAAGATTTGCTTGGAATGCTGTGACTGTCCAACCTCACAAAGAGGGAATGGAGCAGCAGAGAGAAGCAGCTGGGAAATTCTATAGCATTCTTCAACCTACTATTATTAAGGAGATATCACCTTTACAGTCTTACTTATTACAATGATTATTCAACAAACAAACACTTAAATTCCAGGCATTTCCATCCTTATTTCTCTCCTTATCTCAACATCCTGGCTTCACTCCTGAGACCTGTTCAATCCTCCACCACTTCCTTTTTGGCTCAACAGTTGTTTGTTCACTCTTGTGTTCTCAGAAATTCGCAATTTTGCTGAAGTTGATCAGATTTTCATGGAAATTGAAAAATAACCCCTGGACTCATTCATACGTCATGTTTCTTCTCTTCCAAAACCAAAAGCCAGCAACTAACATTATAAACTAGGTCATCTTTCCGCTTTCCTAAAATGACACAAACAAGATGAAAGGTTGAAAGGTTTCACAGTATCACAGTATGTTTGGGATTGGAAGGGACCTCAAAAGATCATCTAGTCCAATCCCCCTGCTGGAGCAGGAACGCCTAGGTGAGGTGGCACAGGAACATGTCCAGGTGGGTCTTGAATGTCTCCAGAGAAGGAGACTCCACAACGTCCCTGGGCAGCCTGTTCCAGGCTCTGTCACCCTTACTGAGAAGAAGTTTTTTCTCAAATTTAAGTGGAACCTCTTGTGTTCCAGCTTGATCCCATTACCCCTTGTCCTATCATTGTTTGCCACCGAGAAGAGCCTGGCTCCATCCTCATGGCACTCACCCTTTATATATTTATAAACATTAATAAGGTCACCCCTCAGCCTCCTCTTCTCCAAACTAAAGAGACCCAGCTCCCTCAGCCTTTCACTGCATACACTGCATACAGCCTTTTACTGCATAACAAAGGAAAGTTCACGTACAATTATTTTTTTTTGCGTAATATCGTTAGTTCAGGCTTGATAAACATACACACACAAAAAAGAACATTTTCACTATGTTAATACTCATATTTTTAGCAGCCCTCAGTACATACGATCTTTGTTGGACTACGTAATCTCCAGAGATCACTTTCAACTTCAATGCTTCTGTGATACAAAGGGATCACTATACTTTTTTTGTCCTTCAAGTAATGATTTGTTGATCTGAAACACTGTATTATATATATATTAGTAACAGTGACTACCCACAAAAAGTTATTTGATTCACAAAACAAAAAGGAAAAGCAATTTTTAAATTGCATAACAAAGTAAAAACCAAATGTTCTCTGTCCATAAACAAATTCAGTTTTAAAACAAAGGTATAAAAGATGATTGCCCTTGAAGACAAAATATTGACTTTACTAAATGGATAATCTATTGGTGATTATCAATAATGAAATGAAGATTAGTGTTTATGAATGAAATTATTATTTCATTTTATCAAATAATAACACAAAAATAATACAAGAATTTCAACATCTTAAAGAGAAAACAAGAAATGACTTTGAAATATGCATGAAAATTATTGCGTTATGAAAAAAGTCGTCAGCCTCTTAATGGACTAATGCATACTGAAATGCAGTAAGGCACTTTGCTCAGTATTTACTTACAGAGAAAACTTCATGCTGCTTCATTCTTTTCCAGTCCAAAATCCAATAAAATTATACACTTTATGCGTGACAGCATCTGAGACGCTTTGACAATTACCATTAGCCTGAAGCCACTACACAGCTAAACTCTGAACAAAAGAAGCCTTAATTTTATATTTGAAAAAAACTGAAATGTATTAGATAATAAACACATTTGACATTTATCTTAGGAGATGTCTTACATTATACGCTTGCCACTGCTGTAACAAGATGAAATGGTAGAAATATTGTGGCTCAGGAAGGACTTTGGTCAAGGCAGATCTCATTTGAGAATCATACCCTCCACTTGCAATTGTGATGAGGACGACGTGCCTTCAGCAATGCTAGAAAATGTGACATGTATCAAAATAAGCAAAGTTTCAATTAGCAGAAGTAAATGGCTTTATGTCTTCTACTTATCTTTGCAACCAGCATTGAGCAAGAATGTGAATACCTGAATGTATCTTATTTTCCTTATCCCTTTATACTTTATTTTTTTTCACTATTAGCATCTTTCCTGCTCTACCATAATGAAGTAACCCTTATAACAAAGAGGTGTGCTGAGAAAATAGTCCAGTACACAGCTCCATACAGATCCTCACCCAGCACATGGTCACTGCTGCAGCTGAACAGTTTGTGCTAATAGTTAAAGTGCTAAAGAGATATTTGGGAGTTGAGGGGTGGGAGATGCCTGTGGAAAACAGTATTAAATTTCATACCATCATACGATTATTTTCAGGAAACTTTTTTCATTAGACAAAATCATATAAGTCTTTCCTGGTTCTCTGGGGAAGGTAACTGAGTCTTTGCTACTCGCTCAGTGGAGCTGCCTTAAAAAAGGTGCGAGTCAGGATCTCATTTTTAAGCGATTGTCTCCCATAACACAACATGAAAGGTAAGAGGGTGGATGTCGAGGGTTAGATTGCGAGGTGATAATAAAACCCCGGCAGATGTATTGTTAACCCCCTCTCCCCCCCACTTCTCCCTTTCGCCCCTCCCTCTCCCCCCTTCCACTCAGGACAGGCTATTGGGAGGGAAAAAAGAAGTACAGAGAGAAGAGAGTTGGAAAAAATTAAAGATGTTTTACTAATGCTATTAATAAGAATAGAGAAAATAATACAAAATATACAAAACCAATCTTGAAAGTCTCAGCAACTGCAGAGCCGGCACCCAAAGTCCTGGATTAGACTCCACAGCCAGCCAGAGCTGGATTCAGTCTGTCACTGGCCTCAGTTCACAGGGACGACTAGCAAGGTCCTCTCCTAATGTCGGCCATAGGGAAAAGAGGAAAAGAAGGAAAAAGGGACGAGATCCTCGTGATCTCCCACTTTATATGAAGTATTTATGTGAATGGAATGTTATACACAGTTGGTCAGTTTCTTGGTCACTTGTTTCTCGTCGCCCCTCTGGCGAGATGTCCATCCATGCTTATCAATAAGTTTGCATTCCATTGCTAGGTTTTACCAAAACATGTGTCTGGTTCTCCAGGAAAATGCAGTTAATACGAAGGCTGTAGCTGACAGGCAAAATTCACTGAAAGAGAAACTTGTTTTTAACAAAACCAGAACAGTGGACCCGGGCATTGAAAGGGTGTGAGTTATAGCTGCAGCACCACTAACCACAGCCTGCCTGAGGGCTTAGAGCCGCAGCTCCTCAGGGCTGGAACCCAGGTCAGCCTGGTCTGAAGCCTCAGCCCTGAGTGGAGCCTCCATGGCGGGGACAAGCAGCCTCAACCCATGAGTCTGGTCTCTTGGGAAAAATATAGGCCCCATGAACAGCAGCATGGGACAGATACACCCCTGGTCTTCTGTGGGGAAGGGCTGTTCTTTGCTTTGTGTATAGAAAAGTGGAGAAGGGTCTGGAGCACAAGTGTGATGGGGGCGGCTGAGAGACCTGGGGGGTTCAGTTGGAGAACAGGAGCTGAGGGGAGACCTTCTGATCTCTGAACTGCCTGAAAGGAGCTTGGAGCATGGAGGGGGTTGGTCGCTTCTCCTGAGTAGCAAGTGAAAGGATGAGAGAAAACGGCCTCAAGTTGCACCAGGAGAGGTTTAGATGGGATATTAGGAAAAAATTCTTCACAAAAGGGTCGTCAGGCATTGGAACAGGCTGCCCAGGGCAGTGGTGGAGTCACCATCCCTGGAGGGGTTTAAAAGTCCTGTGGATGTGGCGCTTAGGGACACTGTTTAGTGTTGGTAGTGCTGGGTTTATGTTTGGACTCGATGATCTTACACGTCTCTTCTACCTAAACCTATCCTCTCACTCTCTGACTGCAGCAGAACAGAACATGGCGAGGGCGGGGGAGCAACGTTCACTCCGCCCCCCGGCCCCGCCCCCTCAGGCCGTTTCCCCGGCAACGCCCCGGGCGGTGACCGGCCCGCCCCGCCCCGCCTCCCTGAGCGGGCTCGGAGCGGAGAAGTGGGGGTGGGACTTCCGGGGCCGGTTCGCCCTCTTCGGAAATGACATCAGAGTGTCAACATGCAAGATGGCGGCGCATCACCGGCAGAACACGGCGGGGCGGCGGAAAGTGCAGGTGAGGGCCCGGCAGGGGCTGCGGGGGGAGCGCGGTGCCGTGGGGCTCCGGCCCGGCCCGGCGGGAGGAAGGGGACAGGGACTGCGAGGTGACTCGCGGCCCGGGAGAGGGGCGGTGGCGGCAGTGGGTCAGCGGGCGGGGTCGGCGGGCAGGTGGCGGGGAGCGGCGGGAGGGCAGCAGGATCTGGGGTGTCCCTCGGGGACGCTGCCGCCCGGCCCGGAGCGGCTGTGGGAGAGGCTGCTCTCAGCTGGGGCGGGCAGGGATTTGGGGTTTCTATGGCAACGCAGCCGCCTCCTTCACCGGATCACAGGATGTCAGGGATGGGAAGGGACCTCAAAAGCTCATCCAGTGCAATCCGCCCATGGAGCAGGAACACCCAGATGAGGTTACACAGGAAGGTGTCCAGGCGGGTTGGAATGTCTGCACAGAAGGAGACTCCACAACCCCCCTGGGCAGCCTGGGCCAGGCTCTGCCACCCTCACTGAGAAGTTTCTTCTCAAATTTAAGTGGAACCTCTTGTGTTCCAGTTTGAACCCATTACCCTTTGTCCTATCATTGGTTGTCACCGAGAAGAGCCTGGCTCCATCCTCCTGACACTCACCCTTTACATATTTATAACCATTAATGAGGTCACCCCTCAGTGTCCTCTTGTCCAGCTCCAGAGCCCCAGCTCCCTCAGCCTTTCCTCACACGGGAGATGCTCCACTCCCTTCAGCATCTTTGTTGCCCTGCGCTGGACTCTCTCCAGCAGTTCCCTGTCCTGCTGGAACTGAGGGCACAATATTCCAGGTGTGGTCTCACCAGGGCAGAGTAGAAGGAGAGGAGAACCTTTCTCGACTTACTGACCACCCCCTTTCTAATCCACCCCAGAATACCATTAGCCTTCTTGGTTACAAGGGCCCAGTGCTGGCTCATGGTCATCCTGCTGTCCCCAAGACCCCCAGGTCCCTTTCCCCTATGCTGCTTTCCAACAGGTCGTTCCCCAACTGATGCTGGAACCTGGGGTTGTTCCTGCCCAGATACAAGACTCTACACTTGCCCTTGTTATATTTCATTAAATTTTTCCCCACTCAATTCTCCAGCCTGTCCAGGTCTCCCCTTCACTTCCCCAATGACAGTGCGGTGAAGAGGAGACACCCCCAGTGGTGCTTGGCCACCTCCACTGACATCTGTGGACGGGGCAAGAGGCTGCCTGGGCCGGCTGAGGGGGAACAGGTGCTGGTGGGGTTCCCTGGCCAGGAGGAGTCAGAACTGAACCACCCAGCTCATGGTGGAATCATGGGATCGTTGTGGTTGGAAGAGACCCTCAAGATCATAGAGTCCACCCATAACCTAAATCTAGCACTAAACCATATCCCTCAGAACCTCATCTCCATACCTTTTAAACACCTCCAGGGATGGTGATTCCACCACTGGGGTCAGCACAGAGTGTGACCTGGGTGCTCGGGTGGGTGTGAACTTTCTCAGCTCCCCTGAGAAAATGATCAGACCTCATGGTGTGGGCTCATACGTAGCTATGAGTACACTGTTGTAGCCTCGGTGGAGACGGGAATGACTGGAATGTGTGTAAAAAGTCAAAAGTCTTTAACTGTGAAAATAGTGAAAATGGTTTTATTGTGGTCCTCAACTTCTTTTGTTCTTGTTTGTGATACTACCAGCACTTAAAACATTTTTGCAGCTTTCACTGTGGGAAAGATTTAATGCTTTATCAAAGTGCAAAGCTGCCCACCTCTGCTGGTAAGTGCAAATTTCAGCTGTATCTGCCCGCTGTGATCAAAAGAAATATTGATTAAGCCTGAAATAGCGTTAGGATCCTTCCAAGCAGAGATGGGTTTGGGTTTTGAACACTTCTTTTGTGTTTTATCACGTAGAAGAAATGTGCACTTCTTTGTAGCCTTTAGTGTTTTTCATGGTTAAGTTAAGCACTCGATCAATACTGTATAAAGAATTCCTTTGCCCTTCCAAAAAAACCCTCTGATATTCTTTAAAATACTAAGACTCTAAAATATAATATCTCTTTGTTGACTTTGTTGCTTGTGTCGTAAACAGGTTTTTTCAGGTTGCTCTCCTGAGGAGGAGGATTTTATGATAACTAGATATTTCTTTGATGTAGTCCTATTTCTTTATGGAGTATTATTTCCCTGACAGCAATATGCATCAAAGAGAACATTGTTTCCTTTTTTACTACTTCATTCCTTTTCCAAACATTACTTAACTGAAAAGCTTATATTTAGAGGTAGTTTTGTGCTTCTTTTACTCTTTCATTGTGTTAAGTGATTCTTTTTTTTTTTCACTTCATGTACTGTTGCCCTGATCTGTGTCTCAGCCAGTACATTGTAAGTCTAGATCTGCAGAGAATAACTTTAGTTAGGTTATAAGTGCATATAAAGCTCTGGGCAGAAACTATATACTTTCTAGCACTCTTATTATTTCACCTACTTGGTTAGACAGGATTTTGCTTATGTAATGGAATTCTAAGTGGCTGTTGAATCCTGCCACTGATGGAAAGTTAAAACAACTAATGATTTATTGTACTTCCCAATGGCTCAGCATTTAGGGTGCTGCTACATCAGGTTTTTGAGAGAGTGAGAAGGGGATAAATTTTTCCCAAACCAGTGAGGCTGAGGGAGGAAGCTTTTTAAAGAAATACCTCTTGGGCATGGAGGAACTTGGTTCCTTACATGGCAGAGGATCTGGTTGAAGTTTATGGAAATGGGTACTATTATTATCTTGGATGCACCTGTTTTACTGGTAAGTAGAACCATCCAAAATAGTTAGTTTAGGGTGCTTCTACATGTAATTGTATGTTTAAAAGGATTTAATCAGAATAGTTATTTTAGGCCTCAAAGTCTGTGAATAAAGAAAAAAAAAAAAGGTAAGAAGTTAACTGATTTAAATATAAATCGGCCATTTGAGGTGTCCAGCAGCAGAACATTTAAATGAATGCAAACATTTTTTGTTTTAATTCAAGCTTTTATGTGGTTCAGCCAGCAGTTTTAAGCATGTTGATGTAGTTTACCACGTGTATCAAAGGGATGTCTCGTGTTGTAATCTTTTTCATGTGTCAGTTTATGAGACATGATCAAAAAACTTCCTGTGTTTCTTCTTTTAAATTAAGAATGTAATTATTAAATTATTACTAGGAGCATATTTTTAGACCTTTTCCATTGTCAAGACTTCCTTTAAAAAAAAATAAAATTGCCTGGGTTAGGATGTTTCCCCTTGAATCTCAGCACCTTCACAGCCCTGTCATTTTCATATATATATATATATATTTTTTTTTTTTTTAAATACTTTTATTGCTGAATTTTGGTGGAGAGGGGAAAGCAGAGGGTTGGGGGCATCTTTTAGTATTTCCTCTGCAGGGAGAAAATGTATGGGTGGCTGTGCATGCATACATACAGAAAACTACAAGCACTTTCCAGACTGACCTGGCTGTATGTGTGGTAGTTTTGCTCTGAAGGCCCTACAGATGAATTATGGTAGCACAGAACCCAGCCTAACAACCACTGGATTTAAGAGGCATGCCAGAAAGCTTAAGGAAAGCTTATTGGTGTTTCTTAGGCTTAACTCTCTATGTCTGAAGGCTGCAGAAGTGAATTCACAGAATCACAGAATGTCAGGGATTGGAAGAGACCTTGAAAGCTCATCCAGTGCAATCCCCTGCCGGAGCAGGAACACGCAGATGAGGTTACACAGGAAGGTGTCCAGGCGGGTTTGAATGTCTGCACAGAAGGAGACTCCACAAGCTCTCTGGGCAGCCTGTTCAATTGTTCTGTCACCCTCACCATGAAGAAGTTTCTTCTCAAATTTAAACGAAACCTCCTGTGTTCCAGTTTGTACCTGTTGCCCCTTGTCCTACTGTTGTTTGTCACCGAGAAGAGCCTGGCCCCATCCTTGTGACACTCACCCTTTACATATTTATGAACATTAATGAGATCGCCCCTCAGTCTCTTCTTCTCTAGCAGTTCCCTGTCCTGCTGGAACTGAGGGGCCACAACTGGACACAATATTCCAGGTGTGGTCTCACCAGGGCAGAGTAGAAGGGGAGGAGAACCTCTCTGACCTACTGACCACCCCCTTTCTAATCCACCCCAGGTACCATTGGCCTTCTTGGTTACAAGGGCCCAGTGCTGGCTCATGGTCATCCTGGTGTCCCCAGGACCCCCAGGTCCCTTTCCCCTACACTGTTCTCCAACAGGTCATTCCCGAACTTATACCGGAACCTGGGGTTGTTCCTGCCCAGGTGTAAGACTCTACACTTGCCCTTGTTATATTTCATTAAATTTTCCTGCGCCCAACTCTCCAGCCTGTCCAGGTCTCTGATGGCAGCACAGCTTCCAGTGTCAGCCACTCTTCCCAGTTTGGTGTCATCAGCAAATTTGCTGACAGTGCACTCTATTCCTTCATCCAAGTCATTGATGAATATATTGAATACTACTGGTTGTCAGGTTTGGGAAGGGGATGGGGACGCAGAGGTGTGTCGAGGAACGGCTGTGTGGTCAGAACATCTTGGCCACATGCTGGAGCTTTCACATGTTTTACTGGGAATTAAGTCAAGATGAAGCCACTTTTCAGCAGGTGGCCTAAAGCAGCTGCCCTTGAGGGGCGGCATTGTCACTGCTCCCTAAACTTGCTGCCTGGCCAGAATAAATTCACCTTCACACTCAAAACCTATTGGCAGAACGTGTGAATTCTTGCCATAGGTGATCTGGATCAGCATCTTTATTATGAAATTATCAAATGAATTTGAAGTCCCTTTTTACAGGATGAGAAGATCTTTTTGCACCAACTTTGTCATATCAATGCACTGATACTGCATTTTGACAGCAAGTAGAAAGTAGTGAAATTAAAAAAAACCGTTTACACTTAGAAACTATTTCAGCTACTGATTTTGTTAATACCAGCATTTATTAAAAGTGCACTAGATTTTGTGTGCTGTAACTTATTACATTTTAGATCTGTATTATTTACATGTTTTACATATAGTAGATTTATAATTTATATGTACATTTTATATATAATACTTAAACGAATTGCCAGTAAGTTGCTTCCATTGTAAAAATATAAAATTAACTTCTTGACGCTCTCTATTATTTTTATTCTAGGGCCCAGAGCGCTTGGTAAAAATGCAAATATCAATATGTTCCTAATTTAAGACACTATTTTAAGGGATATATCTGCCTTGCCACGATACTAAGGCAGTAGATCTTTTTTTCTTGCTGGTTGACTGCTGCTTCTCTTATTTTTGATTGAATTCACATCAGATCTCATGGAATCCTTCTAGTGATTTTGAGGTGGGGGTATTTGTAAAAGCAGATTCTACCCATCTATTAAGACAAAATGTGTTATAAGACGTGCAGTGTAACAAAGGTAATGAGATTTCAGGTCAGCTGATATGCTCATCCATTGTCAATCCTGTAAGAAATTTTCTTGGCTTTGTGTACTGAAATGGGTCTGGTGACAGTAGCTTTAGCTCTGGAGCTCTTAGTCATTAAAATGATTAATCCTGATCCATTTAGGGAACTGAATGCCATAAACTCTTTATAATGAGGGTCCATCACCTTGTGATGTTTGTGCACTGCTCCAGTGAAAGATTCCCATTTTTTATGGGAGTTTATCAAAGCTAGAACAGTATAAATGCAAAATGCCTTGGTCATTGATTAAAATGTTTCATATCCCACAAATCTTACCCCTCCCAGACAATCATGGCAATAAAACAATTATCATCTATATCATAGACATTATTCTCTTTGTGGTTTGCAAATGATTTGTGAATCAGTGATGAACAAAGTAGAAATGTGCTCTGGGTTTGAAGTGCTTAGAGTTGTAACTTTCTAGTGACTTTCATAGTCCTCTCTGGACCTTTTATGGGGTGATAAAGATGTGTGTGCTGGTTGGAGCTGAATTTTATCACAGCAGTTTCTTCTCAGCCAAAAGCCTGTTGCTTTTACATTGTTTAGGTATGTGTTTGTACACACATACTTGAATATATACTTTATATTTTTGTATTTGTTTGTATACTGACTAGATTTACTAATAGTCCTTATGTTTCTATACTTAGTGACAGTCAAATGTAAAAACAAACAAACTTTCTGACCTTTTTTCCTAAAAATAATGATACAATGCAGAACCACATGTGGATTATCAGCGATCTTCCTCTGTTCATCTTAGGGAACTTTTGGGTTCAGTGGACTTTTCCTGCTGTCTACTGGTCTTACATAAGTGTCAGTTCTTTTAAATCAAGTTGCTGTTGCTTTTATTGACCGATCTGAAGTTCATTGTGTTGAGAGGCATTTCAACACCCTTTCAACAGATTTTGTGGAACCCTTAATTTGTCCTTCTGTGTTGATATATAATTAAAATATTCAAATACAAGCCTGATGCTTCTGGTGTTACACCTCTTTCTGTGGTGTACAGCACAGTTCAGCTGCATAATCTGCATGTCTTGTTCTACTTCTTTTAATATGTAAAATGATTATTTCAGTCCCAATGGGGCCATTTAACATTTTTTTTTTGTTTGGATGAAAAAATAAATTCATTAAGTATTTCCAATGTAAGCAACTGACAGTCACTAGGATGTCATGAGGGCTCCCATGAGGGTTGGAGTGTCCATTTTTGTGCTATAGTCATAATTTGGCATCCATATTCTGTTCTTGAAAAGTGGTTTGTTTTGTCCTTACCTGACTGCTCAAATAGCAGCATTCACTTGAAATGTCGGTGTGGTGTCCAATAAACTTGCTGACCATAAGACTGTTTATCAGGAAACGTTTACTATTCCTTCTGTGGGTGGAAAATAAAACTTTAAGTAGAAAAAACACATGGCCTAAAAATGGACCTACTCTTTCCTCTCATGCTGATGTAGAACTTCCTGACAGCAGCTTAGAGATTTACTTTGGGGGACACGCACAGCACGGACCAGTCTCCACCACAAAACATCTTCTTGCCACATGAAACATGCAAATATCCTGAGAACATTTACATGACAGGTGATCCTTGTGGGTCCCTTCCAACTCAGGACATTCTATGATTATATGATCATATGGTAGGGTTACACAGAGCTTGAGATCAGGCTTCCCAAATGGCCTCACATTGGCTCCCACTCTGCCTCAAGTCTGGAATAAAAAAGTTTGCCAAAAAGTGAAGAAACTCCTCTGCAGACATGAAGAAACCACCTTAGATGCTACAGCCCATTACAAGCTGTTAAGTGACTTGAATCACGCTAGGTGAGTGATTTCAAGCCTGTGCTCAAGCAGGACAAATACAGTCAGATTGCATAAACTGAAGAGGGAAATACCAGAAAATAATCCTTGGTGAGTACATAGCCCATTATGAAAATCTAACCCAGGTGCCAAAAAGAAATCCAATAGAGAATCCATTAGTCTGTGCATGTCCCAGCTGAATACAGAATAAATTTTGAAGTAGAACTGTAAGTGTGGGGAGAGACAAGAGGAACTGGTGGAATTCCATGAACAGTAGCAGTCACTACTAAATAATTTTCTGAGTGTCAAGCTTTTTTGTTGTTTTGCCATGTTTTTCCCCCATCAAATCCATCATGTTTTTCCAAAATAATGGAACAGTAAGAAATAATATTTTAATCTTTTTTTTAAATTCAGTTGTTACAGCAGAGTTGCTTTGTCAAGATTCTGAGATGAAGAAAGAAGGGTGATGCTGTATTTAAAGCTGAAACTGTTACTGAGACCTAACATTCCCTCTTAGATCTACCACAGACTCATCAATCCTGAAACAGTGTAATTCCTCTTTTTGTCTTGCGTCTCGTAATATATAAACAATACTTGCCAAGGGATGTTTGACTGAATTCATGTGTGCAAGTTATTAAAAGGAATAAAGGGCTTAATAATTAGACCTTCATTTGAATATTTCATTACTAGTGGTGGTGGGATGCGGTTGTCAATTTTCCCTGGTCATGGAAAAATAGTGCCCAGTCGAGCTGGCAACCACCGTTTAAGGATCATTCTAGGTGGAAGTTTAATAGTAATGCAAATTCCATTATAGAAGGAAGTGAAAATGATTTTACTGCATCTAATCTCCACGAGCTTTTTTTCACTGCTAGTTCCTGCGTTAAGAACAACATTTAGTTCTTTATTTTAGCGACAAAAGATTTTATCCATTTCGCTTTAAGAAATCGTGAAACAACTTTAATTCTTGATTTTTAATTCAATTCTTTAATTCAAGATCAACATAGGGGTATGACTCTCAGTTTCCACAGTCCTGTAGAAGTATCAGTTATATTCAGGGATGTCAAACTCATTTTCCCTGGGGGCCACATCAGCCTCATAGTTGCCTTCAGAGGGCCAAATGTTATTTTAGGACTGTATAAATGTAACTATTACATTTACCTGACTTATTCGAGTAAGCTACAATTTGCCTATTTAAAAAAAAAAAAAAATATTTATGACTGTTCTTTACTTGAACTCCTCTAAATTAAAAAGGTAACATTATGAGCAAAAAGCTCCTTAAAATGCACGGGTGACTAACATAGTTTGACAGTCTTATTTATGAGTGGAATAAAGACCTTGTATTGTACCTGAAAATACAGCAAATGTGGGGAGTAACTGACAGAAGAGAAACAAATCAGAAAACTGAGCATTTGTCAAAAAAATCTCCTGCGAGCAGTTTTGGAAAAGCAGGAGCTGAAGGGCCCATGTTCATCTTGAATCTGACATTATATTTCGCCAAGAGATCATTTTCCTGAGTAACTAACATCAAATTCAATCTACTGACCTTTAGGTTCTCAATTCCTTTAAGTTATGTCTTATCTGCTCACACTTAATAATTTTAGCTGAATATTTTCATTGGCTTTATTCAAAGAGTTTCAAAGCAATGTGGATTTGATGGCCATCCCTTTGCCTTGTGTTTTGTATCACACTAGACCTTGACTTTGTAACATTCTTTTACTTGAGTGGTTTGTGCGGGTCTTCCAGCAATGTAGATATGATATGATCAAGCCTGGGTGAGGAGTTGCACATATATCTTGCTCTCTGCATTACAAAAACCAAGTATCTTCAAATATTTGAAGTGTTTTATCGTAACACTGGTGCGTGGTTGATGGTGTCTTCTCTCAGGAACATTGCTGAAGCTGTGTGTAGGTGGAGACTTGAGCACGGATAGCAAGAATCTTATGGATGAGTCTGGAACTGCTGAGAGATGTTGGAAATTAGGACATAATCTGAAATTGGAGCTGTGACTACAAGGACTGTGAACAAGAAGAGCTTTAAGTGGAATGGGACGTAACATCAAAGTTGTAGTAAATGGACTTGTGGAATGATAATGGAGAGTGTTAAGGCAGAAGGATTCAGGAGGCTCTTAACATTGATGTGTTGGTCTATAGAGCTGTTGCAGCCATTTCTAAAACGGAGAACAAGACTCTTTTTGTGCTTTCTAGAAGCCTCAGTTCTCTTACTGTGCTGCAATGGGACAGGATAATTCAGTTAAGGTGTTGCCCATGTTCCCCAAGTGGACCAATCAGTTCTTGTGGTATAGAATCTGAGATGCTCTAAAATGTTTGTTGAATAGTAAGGACCACTGAACATTTTATTTCATTTGTTGGTTTAATTCTGTGTAACTAAGATCTGATCTGAAAAACATTTTCTTTATACTGCTATAATGCACTTACTGGAGTGAAAAATTGCTTTCAGATCTCTAGCCCAAGGCTACTCCTTGAAAGCATTTTCAAAACACTTGGTACTTATGTATCGAAATGATTCCTGCTGTGGGCAGACTGGATTATACCAAGCCTAAAGTTTACCCTGTTGTTCTTATTGTATTTTACAGAATCTGGGAAGAGTCATAGTTGGCAGTTTCACTTTCTTTTCTCTGCTTGTGAGGGTTTTTCTCATAGTGATGCATTAACTCTGAGTAAACCCAGTGGTCAGGAGAGATGCAGCACAGTGTGAATGGGGTAGTTCTGAAAAATCTGCGGTGCCTTATAATTCCATTTACTGAACAGTAATAATGGAGAGTGCTGTAGCCTTTGCAGTATGTCTCCTTCAATGTCCTTTTAGTGGTTCTGAATAAAACAATGAAGTAACCTATACACACAGTATGGCGAAATACAGAGGAAAGAAATGAAATGTATAAATATTTATTGTTATTTCAGACAGATAAATTATTCTTCATATTATACTAGAAAGTAAGTTTCAAAATAATAGTGACACCTGAAACAGATACCTGGAATTTTAATTTGGTTTGTAGTCCTTAGCGAACGTGTCCTCACCCTCGTGAGTCTGGGAAATACTGTCATCCCAGCTACAGAAACTAAGAACTGAGACACAAACTGTATGTTGGTCTGGGATCACCCAGAATATCTGTGCGAAGCAGGGAATTAAACGAAGGATTCTCTGGGTCTAAGCTTGAATTTTAATGATTAAATAACCCTTTGGGCTCTGCTTCTAGCACTGCTGATATCTTTTCTAGCATTCTTCCCCTTTTTTGAGGAAGGAAAAAGACTCAGGTGGTGCTGGTAACTCCCAAACTACCTGACTTATTTAATGCTTGTAAAGCTCTTAGCATTTTCTACCTGAGTACTTCACAAATGTGGAATTAGATGTTGGCATTCCATGACCAAGTCCATATTTTAATACCATAATTGGATTTGTGTGAATGTATTTTAGGTCTCCTATGTAATTAGAGATGAAGTGGAGAAGTATAACCGAAATGGGGTAAATGCACTTCAGCTGGATCCAGCATTAAATAGACTCTTCACCGCAGGCCGAGACTCTATTATAAGGATATGGAGTGTCAATCAGCACAAGGTAAGACAAGAGAGGATTCCTCCATCTAAACTGACTTTTCTTCCGAGTTGTCATGCTAGTGAGCTTCTTACAGGTATACATCTGATACTGTTTTTAACAGCTGCTTTTATTATGATAGGAAAATATTTTTATGCTGTTCATATTGTAACAAAATATGTGGGATTTTACAAACCTACATGTGGGCTTATCCATCCAAAGAACAAGTCACAGCTGAGAGAAAAATGTGAAATATAGAAAGATGTCATTTGCAGTGATGAGAGAGACATAAATAGAGTCACTAGGACTATGTATTTTCTGTTATGAGCATATATTTTGATGGATTGTTAAATTTGCTTTGTGATATTTCAAGAGAATATTAAGTCATCTCCCCTCATTATACTCTGGTCTGCTTACTCACCATTGTGCTTAATCACTAAAGAAAATTTATTAGAAGACTACGTTCTGTTGAGGGGAGAGAACTAAATGAGTAGTCACAGAATTGCAGGATGGTTGAGGTTGGAAGGGACTCCTGGAGATCATCTGGTCCAACCCCCTGCTCAAGCAGGGTCACCTGGAGCTGGTTGCCCAGGACCATGTCCAGATGGCTTTTGAGTATCTCTAAGGAGGGAGACTCCACAACCTCCCTGGGCAACCTGTGCTGGTGCTCAGTCACCCTCACAGTGAAATAGTGTTTCCTGATGTTCAGAGGGAACATCTTGTGTTTCGGTTTGTGCCCATGGCCTCTGCTCCTGTCAGTGGCCAGCACTGAAAAGACCCTGGATCTCTTTCACACCCTCTCTTCAGGTACTTATATAATATATGGTGATGAGATCCCCCCCAAAACCTTTTCTTCTCCAAAAGTCCCAGCTCTCTCAGCCTTTCCT
This sequence comes from Nesoenas mayeri, assembly GCF_963082525.1. Taxonomy (NCBI): domain Eukaryota; kingdom Metazoa; phylum Chordata; class Aves; order Columbiformes; family Columbidae; genus Nesoenas; species Nesoenas mayeri. The sequence goes on from NC_137543.1 coordinate 158,366,148, forward strand.
GATGGAAGAGGTGCTCCAACCCCTTCATCATTTTCATTTTCTGGACTCTCTCTATTATGTCCATGTCTCTGTTGTACTGGAGAGCCCAAAACTGGACCCAGTACTCCAGATGTGGCCCCACCAGTGCTGAGTAGAGGGGAAGGATCACCTCCTTTGACCTGCTGGGTGTGCTCTACCTAATGCAGCCCAGGAGACCATTCACCTTCTTTATGGCAAACGCACATTGGTGGCTCATGTTCATCTTGATGTCCACCACAACCCCCAGGTCCTCTTCTGCCCAGCTGCTTTCCAGCTGGGTGGCCACAGCGTATACTGGTGTGTGGGTCCCACTAAACAGAAGACCAGTGTTAGGAACTTGAGCAGATTATTGGAAACCAGGGCTTCCACGTGTATAAAACTTCATGAAGTTCATGACTTGGAGAGATCCTGAGAGATCCTTGCATTGTGTTTTGATTATTCTGTTCCTCTTCACAGCAGAACAAGTCCAATCCCATAAATGCAGAAATAACATTAGCTTTGGCTGTCCCTCTTGTTTTAATTATGATTTTTTCTGTGATACAAACCCAAACACTTTAAGGTGAAATTATACATTAAATGAAAGCGAGAATTTTAAATGTATAGGAATTTCACTGAAAAGTAATTAGTGGTATCTTACATAGCTGTATAATCCTTTCACAAAAAAATTCTGGAATATTGACTTCAACTAACTCTACATTAGGCAACTTCTGGTCTCTTTGAAGACTGAAGAAAATGTCACAACAGTCACAATCTTTTGCATTTGTGAAGAGATCTTATAAAGCTTTTTCTTAATTTGCAGCAAGACCCTTATATAGCATCTATGGAACATCACACGGATTGGGTAAATGATATTGTGCTCTGCTGCAATGGTAAAACATGTAAGTACTGAAGTGTTTGAAAAGTACAGTATTCAGAAATTGTGTATAAAAGTATATTCTCTACTTCTTTAATGATTTCCCATATTTTCTTACCATATCAAATGAGTTTCTGTGGTGTGTATTGTAAATTTGGTAAATAACGTAGCAGGTGTTTTACTGAAAATTTTAATGCGTTTAGATATGATTATTAAAAAAATTCAAGAGTAGCACAAATATGATCTATAGCAATATATGAGCCATTAAAATTTACTCTTTATTCCTTTTCAATTTAGTGATATCTGCTTCTTCAGATACTACTGTTAAAGTGTGGAATGCACATAAGGGATTTTGCATGTCAACACTAAGGACGCATAAGGTGAAAAACTTTATCTGTAAATCCCATATGTTACCACTGACAATCTTTTAAATATTAATATGTAGAGCTCAAAAGGATAATGTTGTTGATTCATGTTGTTATATTTACTCTGTTATAGGATTATGTGAAAGCCTTAGCATATGCAAAAGATAAAGAACTGGTAGCATCTGCTGGGCTGGACAGACAGATATTCCTCTGGGATGTAAATACTCTAACAGCACTGACTGCCTCAAATAACACCGTAACAAGTAGGTACCTAGGGAGGGGAGGCAAATGCAATGCATTTTATTGAGTAGTGTAATTCTCAAGATCAATTTAAGACTATATAGGTACCAGTTTGTGTGTACACAAAAAATGCGCGAGAAATTTTAAGGTGGTTTTAGTTCGTCCTTAGTCCATTTGTTGCATCATATAATAGCTAAAAACCTAGAGCAGCCAACAGTCACGGCATTTAGAATAGAGGACAGGTCTCTTTGAACATTTTCTTCTGAAATGTTAATGTGCTGGTGTTCTCTGAAAGTTGATAGAGCTTTAGCTTGAGATGCTTTTTGCTCCTCAATTAACATGTTATAGAAATTTTCCTTTAGATTATTTGTCAGTGCATTTTCTATGTATTGTAAGTTGGTTGGGTTTTGAATTGTTTGTTTGCTTAGGGAGGGAGGGGGTTGGTTTGTTTGTTTTGTGGGGGTTTTTTGGTTTGTTTGTTTATATAGATGTTACCAAAAATGCAGCACAGCTCCTAAAGGAGAACTTGGTACATTTACCAAATCTATCTGTTGGAAGAATAAAGTTAGTTAGATAAATTTAGATTTAAGAAGTGTGAAGTAATACTGATTACATGTAAGCATAGCATAGCAGTTATATTAGAACACAAGGAGAAGCTGTCCATAGATTCCTCTTGTCAGGGTTAATCCTTAATGTCATAATCATCTTTCAAGAAATGATCTGTCCTGCTTATCTATCCTAATAAAGGCATTACAATAAATCATGAGATCTTTCCCCATAGCACAATTCCAGCACCGCCTTCTTCGAGCAGTCAAGGTAGAGCTGGTTAAGTTTCTCTTCAGGAAAGTGTGACACCAAACTTCAAGTTCAGTTACATTTAATTGCTTGAGCGATTAATGTAGATCTGTGTCATCAGCATCCTGGTTTGTCTTGGCTATTTTACAGTGTATTTTTTCAGAAAGAGGTCTGGTTTGACCACAGCATGTTTTGCTGCTTCTAGATAGGTTGGCATGGGCTTAAACTCTGCCAGGGGAAATTTAGGCTGGATATTAGAAAGCAGTTCTTTGCATAGAGAGTGGTCAGGCGTTGGAATGGCTGTCCAGGGAGGTGCTGGACTCACTGTCCTTGGAGGTTTTTAAACTGAGATTGGACATGGCACTTAGTGCCATGATCTAGTAAACGGACTAGAGTTGGACCAAGGGTTGGACTTGATGATCTCTGAGGTCTTTTCCAACCCAGTCGATTCTGTGAAAAATACTGTTCAAAGCATCTGATCTCTTTTATTTTATACTTATGTACATAGGTACTTAATGCTGCATTGCCACACACAAATTTTCTTGCTTCCTCATTCGTAGGTTAGGAATGACTCAAGAAAAATCTGCAAAACTAAAGTTTAGAATTAGCACAACAGACTTCAAAAAAATTTCAGGAATATGTGATTCTGTAAATAAGGGGCAGGCATATAGTTGTTTTGATGTGGTTTTTAGGAATTTGACTAATTCTGAAAGGTGTGTTGATTTTATGGATTCGGTAGCTTCTAAACGCAAAGGTGCATCTGGTGGGCAGAACTGTTAGTTTTGTGTTTATTGTGTCTACAGGACTTTTTCCTTCAAGTATAGCCGTATGCTGGCATGTCTGTGTAGCCTGCAGAAGAGAGATGACTTCTAGTGAGCTGTGTTGGACTGCAGAATAGTATTGGGATGGCCCATAGCTGCACATGACTAAGTAGATTTCCCAGAAATTTTCTTTCATTTAAAGTAGAATTTGCTGATAACAGAAAACAAGATTTGCTGATAAGTTCTGCTATCTTCGGGTCGAAGAGAGAGTTTTTGAAGGAAAATTTGGTTGTGTGTCAAATAAAACAAGAATATTTCTTGTACACAGCAGCAGTGGTACAGACCCCAAATGATTCAAGTGAATCACAGTTGGAAGACAGGGAGTACTGAGGAGCTGACGCTTGTTTTGAGCCCAGGATCAAAGAACTGGAGACGTTACCTCCAAGATGACAGAAATCAATTTGCATTTCTAACATTAGAACAGGAACTTCATAATGGGGAGGAAGGGGGAGCAGCGAAATTGTTTTTCTTTCTTTCTAGTGCTCCTAACTAAACATGTTTCTGTTGGGAAGAACAGAACACAGTATATATCCTTAAAGAAGCTGGTTTTCCTCAGTCTTTTCAAACAATATTGATGATTTTTTTTCAGAGAGCCAGTGAATCACAGAATCACAGAATGTCAGGGATTAGAAGGGACCTCAAAAGCTCATCCAGTGCAATCCCCCCATGGAGCAGGAACACCCAGATAAGGTTACACAGGAAGGTGTCCAGGCGGGTTGGAATGTCTGCAGAGAAGGAGACTCCACAACTGCCCTGGGCAGCCTGGGCCAGGCTCTGCCACCCTCACTGAGAAGAAGTTTCTTCTCAAATTTAAGTGGAACCTTTTGTGTTCCAGTTTGAACCCATTACCCCTTGTCCTATCATTGGTTGTCACCGAGAAGAGCCTGGCTCCATCCTCCTGACACTCACCCTTTATATATCTGTGAACATTAATGAGGTCACCCCTCAGTCTTCTCTTCTCCAGCTCCAGAGCCCCAGCTCCCTCAGCCTTTCCTCACACGGGAGATGCTCCACTCCCTTCAGCATCTTTGTTGCCCTGCGCTAGACTCTCTCCAGCAGTTCCCTGTCCTGCTGGAACTGAGGGGCCACAACTGGACACAATATTCCAGGTGTGGTCTCAACAGTGAAGATGGTTCTTGTGCATTAATTTCCTATCTGATTACAGGGAAGCAATGTACACAAGCCAGCGTTAAATAGAAGCCTGTTTTTAAAGAGTCTCTCAGCATAGTCATAATTTACGTTAAGTGGAGAGATTTTGCTTTTGAGAGGTAGTCTCTTCCAGAAGAGGGTAGAATTGAGCTTTGCTTTTGTTCTGGCATAGATTTTCCTTCTGTGCACTTAAGATTCTCTCTTCCGTTCCTGATGTCCAGCTTGTGATAACACTGTACATTATCCTTTCACACATTGTTGTGGTTTTTGAACAGTGCTAACCTTCAAGAGCTTTCAGTTCTGCTTTTTGCCTTCAGCTATTCTCTGGTTACAGTGGAAGTGTATGATTTTATTTTGGCTACAAATAACAGATTTCATTTGAAAGTTTACATTTGGTCAGCCATAGCGAATGGTTGAGAAGACCCTCAAGTAAAGCTGCATAATTCTTCCACTGTGACAAGATGTTTGTGATATTGGGTCACAAAGAGCGTGTTAGAAACTTTATTTCCATAATATACATAAATTATTATATAAAGTTTCACATTTTTTCTGGCAAGTCAGTTTGTTGCTATTATCAGTGTTTTTGGCATACTGACCGTATGGTTTTGAGGCTTGATGAAATACTCATGGTGCTGTCTGGATAGATGATTTTTATTTGCTGTGTCTGTGCTTTCCCGACTTGAAGGATTAGTACTTTAATCTCCTCAAAAGTAGGTTGGGCTCAAAGGTACAGAATTCCTCCACTCTTGACAGTTGTGATGCAAAGGAGTTGCCATATGGTTTTCCCAAATGCAAAGGCAGCATGTGTGCTTGAGGAACACATTTCAACACTGCAGTGTAACTTCATTTCTGCTGAACTAAGAGAACAACCTTTCCTATATAATATAGAATTTTATTGCTACTGGACTTAGAAAAAAAATCTCTGCACTTAAATCCAAATGCTCTGTACTATAAGATCACATCAGCATCACTTTCTAGTAATGGAGTAGAGAAGAATAAGTACCTTGATGGTCATGGCATTGAATTGTGGTGCCAAAAGGGCACCAGGGTTGTAATGACCATAAGTCTGAGGGGTTACTTTGTCTTTATGCAGCAGTAGATTAAGATTGGGAGGGGGTTTTCGTAGCAGTAGATTGTCTATATAGTCTTGTTTTTAAAACTGGCACTGTTTTAATGAATCAAAGGGTATTAAAATACCCTACAATACTATTTTTGAGTGAATAAGTCTTTCAAATGACAGCATTAACATAGGAAATGTAAATTTTATTTTGAAATAGCTTCTTCCCTGAGTGGGAACAAAGACTCCATCTACAGCCTGGCGATGAATCAAATGGGAACAGTTATTGTATCAGGGTCCACTGAAAAGGTAAGCAAAGATCTGGTAAGGCTCTTTCCACTTCAGTTCAAAGTTTAATATAAAGAGACAATTTTAGTCATTTTCGGTGTCATGTCTGTAGCAGCTTTTGTTCTTTTAATAGTGAGAGTAGACACTTTTTTTAAATGGGAGTCCAAGTGTAGGATACAAATACCTGCCTCTGTATATATCCATATAGCTTTAATACACAGAAGAGACTGTCAGATCATCTTGTGTAACCCTCCTTCTATCAGAGATCATTAAATTTCACCACAAATCTCTGGTTTTGGGGGGCACGTTGCTGAGATGATTATAAAAACTGAAGCAGGTTGCACAGGTAAGTAAAAAGTGGCGCCAGCAATTTGCAAGACCCCTGCAGGAGGTGGGAAATGAAGTGAACTAACGAATTCAAATGTTCCCAAGAGAGAATTTTATTTCCAAGTCAATATAAAAATGACGATAGGATTCACCAGCAAAGCATCTGAGAGGATTCTCAGTATCTTTTCTTTTTATCCACATCACACTCTTCTGTTTCCAGTCGCTTCCATTCTTTAATTTCTTAAGAAGACAGAAAAAGCTGGAACACATTAAATTAAAATCAACTGAAGAAAATCACATATGGTTATTAGAAGTGCATAACATCTAGTTATGTCTTTCTTGTTTTAATGAAATATGTTTCTGGTAATGGATGTCGGTGTGTTTGGAACAAGGGTCAGCTTATTCAGAAAAGCTTAATTTTCTGTAGAGAAAACGCTTTGGTGGGAAGAACGATGTTAATGTGACTTATCCAGTGTCTGTTTACGTAGGTTCTAAGAGTGTGGGATCCAAGAACTTGTGCAAAACTAATGAAACTCAAAGGGCACACGGACAACGTAAAAGCTTTGCTGTTGAACAGAGATGGCACCCAGGTATGGGCTTTAACTTGAGACAAAGGCGTTTGGCAGCAGAAATGTCATTAGTCTTTTGCAATCTTATTATTTTGTGTCATTGATTACAGAGGGTAGCTTAAGTATTTTACAGATATTTAGTGATGAAGGGAGGGATGCTGGTGGGTGAAAGCTGTTTGATTACATGTGCGTTGATGTATGGAGGGGGTGGTTTAGGTAAAATAGCTAGAAATTGTGACTGTAGTTGTTAACCTGCCAGTCTTCATTTGGCACCATATTAATGGAAAAATAGAGCATAAGAATGAAAGCTCTTTATGAAAGAAATGATTGTAAAAAACTTAAATACCTGCTTGATTAAAGTATGATGGTTGTTGCTGCTCAGTGTCTTTCAGGCAGCTCTGATGGGACCATCCGCCTGTGGTCCCTTGGGCAGCAGAGATGCATAGCCACGTATCGAGTCCACGACGAAGGCGTTTGGGCTCTGCAGGTCAATGAAGCCTTCACCCATGTTTATTCGGGAGGAAGAGACAGAAAGATTTATTGTACAGATTTACGAAACCCCGATATCCGTGTGCTTATCTGTGAAGAAAAAGCACCAGTTCTTAAGGTAATTCTTTCAATCAGAGGATGACAGGATGGTTAAGGTTGGAAGGGACCTCTGGAGGTCATCTGGTCCAACCTGCTGCTCAGCAGCGTCACCTAGAGCTGGTTGCTCAGGACCATTTCCAGATGACTTTTGAATATCTTCAAAGATGGAGACTCCACAACCTCCTTGGACAACTGTTTCCAGTGCTCAGTCACCATCAGAGTATAAAAGTGTAATTATATTGTGTGTTGTTGAGAAATAAGTTGATAAAAAAGCATATTGGGTAAGAACTATTTGCTACAGCACACCTTCTGTATATTGGCTTTGTCTATTAAATTGCATCTGAAATTTAATTGTCTGAAGAAGGTAAGTGCCTGGCAGCTACCTAAAATCTACAATTTCAGATATTAATGAAATTGAATATGCTTCCAATGTGAAAAGTTGTTTTTGCCAGACTCTAGAATGGTTTTAAGAAACTAAGCTGGCATTGGCAAGGCTTTACACAAAAATAATGCTTCTTAGCAGCAATATGTATGCACAGGACTGCATTGGAATATGTTGCATGGAATATGTACTCATGGGAACTAGGAGTAAAATTTATTGTGGGTTTTTTTTGACACGTAAGCATGATGTTTTCTCAGCTGCATGCACACACAAGTTTTGAGTCTTTTGAAAAGACTGTTTTTTGGATTTATTTTGCCATCTGTAACTCTGGATGACATGACCTTGGAGCATATAGATGTATAAGGAGTGTGCAGTTGAAACAGATACCAGTATATGAGCAATCTCGCTTTCCTTATGAGTGGACTCTGGCTCAGTATATTCAGATAAAATCCTGGATATGTTAATGTAGAAGTCAGAAATTGAGAAGTTCAAGTTAGAAGACTTCTAAGTTAGCTACCATGTTTCATTCTTGTCCAAGAAATAGGACTTTATAGTTATATGAAGTTATATAGTTATATATGTCGTTATATAATGTTCTGCTTTTTAATTAGCACAAAACTTCTTACACTTTCTTCTTAACCATGTGAATTATTTAAATGCAAAGTAATTCAGGGAATATTGTACTTACCAAACTGTCTGTTAGACAAGAAGCAACTTTAAATACTGAGTGTTTAGACATATTCCATCTACTGTTGTCCATGTCCAGAATTTATTTGTTGAATGTTTGAAACTATTTATCTGGAGTTTCAAAAATGGCAGCTTAGTTATTTTTCACTTAAACTGTGTTTCTTTAGTAAACTGAAAGTACTGCTGTTTCTGAGCTACATCCAAGTATGGGAGCAGGTCTGCACAGAGCAAATATTAATTGAACAAAGGGAGATTAAGTGTGCCTGAAAGTATTTGTGCTTTCATTATTTAGATGGAACTTGATAGATCAGCTGATCCTCCTCCAGCACTTTGGGTTGCAACAACTAAATCCTCTGTGAATAAATGGGTAAGTGATACGTTTTAGACGCTGTGAATTCAAGTAAGTAGTCATGGGCTTTGCAGTCTTGGTTTGGGAACTGTTGGACTGTTTGCAATTTGAGTGTGACTTGCTGTGATCTGTAAGCTTTCTTTAAAATGAATCATAGAATACTAATATTGAAATTGATGGAAAGGCATTGAGCTATGACTTACTTTGCTACCTATTTATGCTGCTTTTAGAAATAAATGATGTTACTTGGCACCGGACAGTTAGCATAAAAATAGCAGCATGAACCAGCAGTCATTACAGATAAAAGCAAAGTTCATAGATTATTATGAATGTGTCATTATTTTGTTTCTTTCTTTAGACTTTGAAGGGAATTCATAATTTTAGAGCGTCTGGAGATTACGATAATGATTGTACCAATCCCATACCACCCCTGTGTACACAGCCTGACCAAGTTATAAAAGGTAAACAACTGTCTTCTTAAGTACATTATAAAATCTGTTGTCATGAGCAGAAATGGTAGATTTTTAAGACTGGCTTAAGTTTTCAGGTACTTGATACTATGATTTCAACTGAAACAATGTGTTTTTTGTCTATCTAGTGTTAGTTACAGTTAAAATAGTGTTTCAACCTTGGAGATATCCAAGTCTTACATAAAATAGCAAAACCAAAGAACGATCCTGCATGTCATGTTATACAGTTAAATTTAATGCAATATTAGAAAAAAATCACTGTATTGACCTCAATTCTTGTTTATTTGCTAGGGGGTGCTAGTATTATTCAGTGCCACATTCTTAATGACAAGAGACACATATTAACCAAAGACACAAATAATAATGTGGCATACTGGGATGTCTTGAAGGTAAGTATGTAATTTCAGATTAAATATCTACTGTTGCGTGATTAATTATTTTGTACCTTTTTTTATATATTATTTGTACTGAGTGAGATTCTGGTGGTAGAGAGTAGGTCATCTTTCTGTCCCAAGACATAATGCAGAGTTTGCTTTTTGAAAGGGGAGCGTGCATTTCTGAGCTTTTCTGCATCTTTGTCCAACGTGACGCTGCCATCTTCATTCACCTGAATTTGGTGAAGTATTGACATCTCCATTCACCTCAAGTTCAGACTCTTGAATTCTATCCTGAAAATAGTGTTTGTTTTGGTTGGGTTTTGTTTCAAAGAGGACTCGTAGAGGCCCGTGAGCATGTCTGCCCCACATAGTATGGAACAATGTAAGAACCTGGGGGTCCTGGTGGACAACAGGATGACCATGAGCCAGCACTGTGCCCTTGTGGCCAGGAAGGCCAGTGGCATCCTGAGGTGTATTACAAGGGGGGTGGTTAGTAGATCGAGAGAGGTCCTCCTTCCCCTCTACTCTGCCCTGGTGAGACTACATCTGGAATATTGTGTCCTGTTCTGGGCCCCTCAGTTCCAGCAGGACAGGGAACTGCTGGAGAGGGTCCAGCATAGGGCAACGAAGATTATTAAGGGAGTGGAGCACCTCCCTTATGAGGAAAGGCTGAGGGAGCTGGGGCTCTTTAGTTTGGAGAAGAGGAGACTGAGGGGTGACCTTATTAATGTTTATAAATATATAAAGGGTGAGTGCCATGAGGATGGAGCCAGGCTCTTCTCGGTGGCAAACAATGATAGGACAAGGGGTAATGGGATCAAGCTGGAACACAAGAGGTTCCACTTAAATTTGAGAAGAAACTTCTTCTCAGTAAGGGTGACAGAGCCTGGAACAGGCTGCCCAGGGGTTTGTGGAGTCTCCTTCGCTGGAGACATTCAGAACCCGCCTGGACGTGTTCCTATGCGACCTCACCTGGGCGTTCCTGCTCCAGCAGGGGGATTGGACTAGATGATCTTTTGAGGTCCCTTCCAATCCCAAACATACTGTGATACTGTGAAAACTTACCCTGCAAAAGGGAAACATGGGCTTCAGGTCCTGCTACAAACCCACAGGTGTGCTCACTAGTGTAGTATGGGAGCATAAACTCACCACTTCCCGTGTTAGTTAGGGCATAGATGAGGTTCTTAGAGACATGGTTTAGAGGTGGACTTGACAGTGTTGGGTTAACAGTTGGACTCGATCTTAAAGGTCTTTTCCAACTAAAATGATACAATGACTGCAAGGAAGGGCAGCAGAAGGGGCCATAGCTCCTGTCACTTGAGAGGCTTGACGTGGCATTTCCATATCTTGCTTTACCCAATGATTCATCAGAGGAGAGGGGGAAAAATGCAGAGAGAAAGGACTGGAATCCCAGCTCAGTGAGACAGTCAGCAATTTTGTCTCTTGTAAAATTCTGTTTGAAATTTTAAATGTTTTACTGTTTCATCTTGATCTATGTAGTATTCCAGCCAAGATTCAGTAATGAAGCACACTCATCTAACTTACTGAGTTGCTGACTGAAGTGAGAAAGAAGGGAATTTAGTTGGAGAATGTAGATTTGTACTAAAAATTATCCAGATGAGTTTTGTGGACAAGTGAATAGTTTTTCTTTCTATTGGTTTACACTCGGTATATATTTAAGTACAGCATTAGAGCTCAGGACCAAAGCCAAATGCTAATGTTAATTTGTACTTTCATTCAGTTCTCTCTCTTTTGTTAGGAAGGGTTTCAGAAGTATCTCTTAGATATGTTTAAATAAATATTCACTTTAGAGATGGGGTTACTCACCAGATCAGCGTCATCTTACATGTAGGATCACTGCACTCTAAAGCAGACACTTTTTATTGAGGACGCCAAAGAAAAGAGGGAAGTTTTGTTACCTGTAGCTACACCCTTCAATCTTTGCTTCCTGTAATTTTTCCTGCATTTTGAGGCAATAAGTCGTGCAAGGTTACAGTCCTTTGAGTTTGCTTAAATCGTATTTCAGGGTTCAGGATGTCACTGCAAGTGAATTAGAAGAATTTAGATGTTAGAAGACTTAGGGAACCTTAAAAGAATACAGTAAACCAAACTGAAACAGGAAAAAAGGATCAGCACACAAATTCACTCTCTGCTGTTCGCATTGCAGTAGTTGAGCTGAATTTGTTGCTAGATTTGCAACAAATATTGCTGTTTGATAGTGAATTTTACTGATGGGGAGAGGAATGGCAGAGGCTGCTAGAAGACTCAGTGATAGGGCAAATGGTTTTTATTAATGTGAAGCAATACTTCCCTATCTTTCCACTGTCATGATGCCACTACCTCAGAAATAAATAAGAATTACTTACCACATAGACTATCGTTTAATTCTTTTTGAAAAATTTGAACATTGAACTTGAGTGTTTCTGGACTAGAGTGCTCATGGAGGAGTCATAAGTCGTAATCATTCCAAGTGTATATGAAAGATCAAGTAAAAGATCCAAAGTGTTGATCTGATACGATACTCAGAATTTTAAAACTTGTGTATTTCTTTTGGTGTACAGGCATGTAAAGTTGAAGACCTGGGGAAAGTCGATTTTGAAGAAGAAATTAAGAAGAGATTTAAAATGGTGTATGTGCCAAACTGGTTCTCAGTAGACTTGAAAACTGGGGTGAGATACAACTCCTAAATATGTTGTTTTAATGTCATATTTCATATATTTTCATACACTGCTTTTTCACAAAGGTTTTAGTGTGTCGTAGGTTTTGAAGAATGATCATCTTTTATTTGATGGATTGGATGTAATTTGAAGCAAAGCAGCAAATTTTACCTCACTTCTTAATAATCTGAATAACAGATTTTATAACTTTTTTTCCTTATAATATGATCAGTTTAAATCCACCAGTACCAATTATCAATTAATACAGTTTGGTAAACAAAGTGTGCTGTGCTGCATTTAGAAATTCTTTATATTCCCAGCTAAGTAGGAGCAAAATAAATTTATAGACTTTTAAAATACAAAACAACTATTGCATTTCTCTTTCTGGTGGCCTTTTTCCAACAGATGTTGACAATTACTTTGGATGAAAGTGACTGCTTTGCAGCCTGGGTTTCAGCAAAGGATGCTGGATTTAGCAGTCCAGATGGTTCTGATCCAAAATGTAAGTTTTAACTAATATTAGTGTTTTATTGAGACCAAAACAAAGTAGGATTTGTGTTGCAGAGTATTCCAGTGCCACAAATCTCAGCAGCTGGTTGGGTTTTAGGGCTTATTTTGAGGCTGAATTCTGCAGAGAATTCTCCAGTGAGAATGTTTGCTTTTTGTTCTGAAACGTTTCAGTCACATTCAGGTTTTCTATTTAACTTGGTGCTAAACCTTCAAGAAGCAGAAGGGGAAAAGTAATATTCCTAAACTTGGACTTATTACCAAATCTAGAGGATGTTATAGCATGCGAGTTATTACACAGTAGTGATTCTATAATCAGCTTTTTCAATGAAGAGTATTGTCATGTATCATTCTGAGATTGTGATAGGCAGATTTCTGTGCCCATAAATAGTTTTGTTTTGGGAACAGAACTGCTCCAACTTTTGGGAAGGTCATTTGGGAACAACATTTGGGAAGCTGTAAGTCATATGTCAGAATATTATGATGCCAACGGTATTTGCGTAACTGAAGTTCTGCCTCGCGATGTCTTGCCAGTAAACCTTGGAGGGCTTCTCCTGCAAGCGCTTCTGGAGTATTGGCCTAGAACACATATCAATCCAATGGATGAAGAAGAAAATGAAATAAATCATGGTTAGTGTTTTAATATTTTAATTTTTCTAGGATTTATTCATACATTCCTTTTATACTTCTGCTTCTTTCACAGATACAGTTTGACTTGCTGTCTTAAAACTCTCTCTGTATGCATTACAAATGGGTTTTAATGCTTTTAAATTTGGTTTTCACCAAAATTTGCTGAGGAGCTTCTTCTGCAAGTGTCAGTGAAAATCCTAAGAACTCTAAGTCTGTGGAAAAAGCAGGTGAATAGATGGTGCTGAAGTCAGAGAAACATGATGCTGTGGTGAAAACCAGTTACTGGCAAAACTAAGGTTTGACTTGGAAAAGAAACAACCTCAATAATGACAGCAAAGAGCGATCGTTCAGTTACTCAACATTAGCTAGTATTCTCTTGACATAATTCCAGTTTTCTTCTAGGTATTATGAACAATATAAGATAAAGATTTATTGGAAAAAAATGTATTCAGTAGATATTGAAGTAATACATAGGATAGGTTTATACAAAGCCACCTAAAAGAGTGGTGTTTTAAGGTAATAAGGCTAAGTCTAATCAGACATGAGATAAAAAGCACAGCTATTTAAAATGTAAGATAGTGGCTGCATTTGCAGAATAAAAGACACTGTGTAAATCCCAAGTTTGTGGATTATTCTGAAATGAATTCAACCCAGGTCAGGTTTGACTGAAAAGTCTTATCTTTGGCGATTAAGAAATTAGGCTCTATAGATAATACAGTTAAGAAAACTGTAAGTTCAGCAATATCTTGCTATTTTATGACAAAGATTGTGCCAAGAGTTAGCTACATCCTTGTTTCAAAAACGGTTTCCATGGAGTGTTAAAGCACTTGGCCGGCTTTTCTGGGGAAATGTGCTGATTTTTGTACTTTTGTGTATTGGCAATTAAGAGCCAGACAATATACGGGAAGTATAAGTCAGGCTTTTGTATTGTTGGAACACTGGTGCTGCGCCACTTATTTCTGTGAATAGTTGTGGATCAGTGGAATCTTTAGACCAGAATCAGTCCTCATTTTCCCTTTCAAATGGCACAAACTGATACTGAGCGGTGACTTGAGAAGATAAAGTGTACCTGCTGGACACTGAAATTAGTGTAAAGAGAGAAGAACTTAAATATACAGGGTTGTTTCTCTCAATTATTAACAGAACTTAGGAAGAAATCTTTCAAACGGAAGGATTTCTCACTTGCTTGAACTTCAGTATCATAATCATCCCTTCTGTTAGAGAACAGGTTTTCTTTTTTGATTTCTTGGTACAATATTGATGTTTCTTTTACTACATGTGTGGCTGGTCAGAAAGCTGGGGAATTATTCATCTCATGAGACTAAAATTTCCTCTTGAGTCTACCTTTTCTCTGGTACGCTTAGCGCAGTCTTCTTGCACAAAGTCTCTTTCACATGCACTTACACTAAGGGCTTCAAGTGATTGGTGTAATGTGTAAATTATTTAGTTATTGTACATTGTTTAGACAATTTGATAATTTAAAAAAAGAATTTAACAGACTTAAAATAATAGGAAGATGTTGATTAATCTTAGATCAAATTTGGCCTGATATATTATCCTTTTTCCCCTCTTTCATGAGGATTTATGTTGAAACCCTACATACACAGGATTCTGGAAGGGTCTTTTTTGCTTGCAGTGTAAATCCCTTGGCCCTAATTTGTTTTTCTTACGTATACCAGAATAAATAGTATTCAACTTCATTGATGCCAATGGAAATTCAATATATTCATCAATGATTTGGATGAGGGAATAGAGTGCACTATCAGCAAGTTTGCTGATGACACGAAGCTGGGAGGAGTGGCTGACACTGGAAGCTGTGCTGCCATCAGAGACCTGGACAGGCTGGAGAGCTGGGCGGGGGAAAATTGAATGAAATATAACAAGGGCAAGTGTAGAGTCTTGAATCTGGGCAGGAACAACCCCAGGTTCCAGTGCAAGTTGGGGAATGACCTTTTAGAGAGCATTGTAGGGGAAAGGGACCTGGGGGTCCTGGGGACAGCAAGATGACCATGAGCCAACACTGTGCCCTTGTGGCCAGCAAGGCCAATGGTACCTGTGGTGTATGAGAAGCGGGGTGGTTAGTAGGTCAAGAGAGGTTCTCATTCCCCTCTACTCTGCAGTGGTGAGACCACATCTGGAATGTTGTGTCCAGTTGTGGCCCCTCAGTTCCAGCAGGACAGGGAACTGCTGGAGAGAGTCCAGCGCAGGGCAACAAAGATGCTGAAGGGAGTGGAGCATCTCCCGTGTGAGGAAAGGCTGAGGGAGCTGGGGCTCTGGAGCTGGACAAGAGGAGACTGAGGGGGGAGCTCATTAATGTTTATAAATATGTAAAGGGTGAGTGTCAGGAAGATGGAGCCAGGCTCTTCTCAGTGGCAACCAATGACAGGACAAGGGGTAATGGGTTCAAACTGGAACACAAAAGGTTCCACTTAAATTTGAGAAGAAACTTCTTCACGTTTAGGGTGGCAGAGCCTGGCCCAGGCTGCCCAGGGCAGTTGTGGAGTCTCCTTCTGTGCAGACATTCCAACCCGCCTGGACACCTTCCTGTGTAACCTCATCTGGGTGTTCCTGCTCCATGGGGGGATTGCACTGGATGAGCTTTTGAGGTCCCTTCCAGTCCCTGACATTCTGTGATTCTGTGAAATAGTGTTGATTTTTTAATCTTATCCTAAGTATCTAATGTGGAATCAGGTTCTTCAGTGTTTGAAGACCATACTGCTATAACTAGCTAAAAATAAATTGTATTTAGAATGCAGTAACTTCAAGGAAATACAAGTCTGAGCTTTACTAGTCAACTATTCTGACATCTGACAAATCCAGGTAGAAGAGCAAAGCCAACATCCTGCATAGTTGGGAGCGGGGAATGGTTTCATCTCAGTGGAATATCTTTAGTTTATTTCTAATATTAGTGTTGTGCAGTTTGACAAATCCTCAGACTTCTGCTCAGGAACTAGAGAAAAACAGTCATCAGGTTGTGGCTCATGAGCTCTATTGCCCTTTTCTTCAAAATTTTTGAGACAGACCTTCCAGAAACCTGTATCGATCTCATTACCCTCTAGTGTTCCTTTTAATATATTTGATATCTGTACCAGCTACAGATGGAAAAGGCACTTTTTGGTCTATGTATACCAAGTTTTAAGGCCTAGTGCATTCTTATTGTTGTATATATTTTTTCCCAACAGTGAACGGCGAGCAGGAGAACAGAGTCCAGAAAGGAAACGGATACTTCCAAGTGCCACCACATACACCGGTTATTTTTGGTGAGGCCGGAGGACGCACTTTGTTCAGGTATGAAAACTCACGAGTGTAAATTCAGTGGCCAAACAATCACTTCCTTTGTGCAAGAACAAGTGTTATCAAAATGTAATACTTGCGTCTGATTTGTACCGTGTATCCAAGACACACCCCTGACAAGCAAAATAAGCAGCAATTAATTACAATTTTGCATTGTCCACCTGAGTATCTGAGTTTAAACATCAACAAGGTGTGGGGTTTCACAATGGTAAGTTGTATTTGTTCTTAATTGCGTGTCATTTTTTTTTAGATCTTTTTGGGTCCCCTCTTCCTGCAAGCCAATTAACTAAACTTAGTTTTAGAATTAAATTGTGCTGCTTCAGACTCTTGTAAAACTTCTGTTATGGGTTTGATGTGCTGGTCTTTGAGCATTAATGACTTAGACAGGAGATCCTGCTCACTAGAGAGTTGGTTTATGCTCCCAAAATTAGAATTGGTGACCCATTAGAAGGTCCTCAGCTCTGGCAGGTGGGAGCACAGGTTCTATGTTATAATCTGTATATGCTGATTTCTATTTCTTTTCATTCTATGTTGAAAAGTCTGTGATACATGGTACATCAGAGGCAGTTTAATAGTGCTGCAAAACAAATTCCAAGCTTTCAAATACCGTGAAGCATTTTAACATTTACTGACCTAGTGGATTTTAAATTTGAGAGGTGGGATATATTTGACTTGTTATTTTTGTTTCCCAGGCCCAAAAGTAGGTACCTTTCACTCCATGGATTGGTCAGTAAAGCAGAGTAACCTTTTTCAGCTTTGAAAACTGATGTCAATGTATTTACACTGTAGCTGTGGCTTAATATTTGCATCCATACTGTACTGGTGGATGTTATACAGGTTGTTCTCAAACAACACTCGACAGACACTGTTGGAGAGAACAAACCATACTTATTGGACCTCAAGAGTGTGTTGCAGGAATCTCTGACAAAATACTTGATTGGAATGTATAAATTACATATGGCTTTGTTTCACCGTTGCATGTAAATTGGTTTTGTTCTTTCCATTTGGTGAGAGCTTAGCAAACACTTTACATGCAAAGCTCATTTTTTCTAAGCAGAAAATAATTACTTTATACCAGATGCTCTTCCCTTTCTCCTGACAGTTTTTTGCTTCAATATTCACAATCCATGAGCAAAGGATGTTTTTAAATGTCTCTGTACCAGAGGCTGTGGTCTCCTGAAACACCTCTCTGATTGTGCTTTGGGGATCTGGCTTCCTTTTTCTGGTCTTTATAGAAAATACGTGATCACTTCCCCAGTAAGTTTGGTGTTGATAAGTATAAGGGCAGCTAACCAAGTTCAAGCTCTTTGTCCATTAAAAGCGCAGATCGTCGCTGGAAAGCTTTTTAATGCACATTACAGTAATTGCTTCCATTCACAAAGGTTATTTCTGCGTGTCTTAGGTTATTATGTCGGGATTCAGGTGGTGAAACGGAATCTATGCTTCTAAATGAAACTGTGCCACAATGGGTGATCGACATCACTGTGGATGTAAGTGTCACGTAGATGGATTTTGCCTATTTTTTAAGGTGAACTGCAGGTTTTTTACCTGTATGGAATCTGAAATGACATTTTAAATTTGTACTCTGTATTTAAAACAAGTGATCTCAAGGTCTGTATTTGGGATTCACGATCTTTTGATGTGTCCAGTTATTTTTACTCACTTTCTTTTGACAGAAAGTCTTAGAAAAAGAATTGAAAGCACTGTGCATAACTGGTATCCTTTTAAAGTGCAGAGCTCAGGAACAGAAGATACTCTCCATATTGCTTTGATACTACCCAATTTCCTTTGAAATAAATGATAATTTATATTTAAAAGCTAAATCTAACGTGCATCATCTAAAGTGAAGCATCTTAGGAGTGTGAGTAAATTGGAAGTTGGCTGTGCTGGTTATATTGATTAAGAATCTCTCTTGGGTTTTGATAATTAGGAGCTGAATATACTTCACATACCAGCTGGTGGAAATAGGAGCTGATCACGATCCATCCTAAATTAAAACTTCTCAATTTGTTTCCTTCTAGAAAAATATGCCCAAATTCAATAAGATTCCCTTCTACCTCCAACCTCATTCATCATCAGGGGCAAAAACTCTAAAGAAGTAAGTAATGCATGTTTGCATTAAATTGTTGTTGTCAACTAATGATCTTTATATTATGTTTCCTATTTCTAACTGTGATGAATAATAGCTTTTTAAAAGGAAAAGGTACAAAACCTGCCAGTAAGGAATGCAAGATAGTCTGCCCGTCACATTAGCTGCAACTGGGAGCTGTATAGGTTAGAAATCAGTGCAAGTCCTCAGATACAAAGTCAGTGTCATAGAGAAAACACCCCAAATTGTTACATATAAATGGTATTTTCCACAAATGTCTAATGCCCCTTCAAGTCTTGTTGAATTCTTTACATCAGAGACAATTTGTGAAGGAGCAACTTCATAGACTTTTTCTGCACTTTATGGAGAAACTGCTGCTGTTTATTACTTTAGAATGTCCTTTTATTAGTGAGGTGAACACCATATTCTGGTTTACCTCTTTATTATTGCATATATCTCTGTCCCACTCCTACTGATCCCTTTTCTATTGAAAAAATAAGAGTTGTGTACAATACTCATCATCTAAGATTTGATTTTAATTTGGTCTTTTGCATATCTTAGAGCTTATTTGTGTCCCTTCAGCTCTGTGGATCTTTGGAGAAATAGCTGTTATGATCATGATATTCTGGATGGTTCTGATAATTCACTGTTAAATTTATTATAGGAAGGTCTTATCTGTGTGCTTGCATAATTTGCTCCAGATTCAGGTATTTGGAAAATAAGAAATACAGTTTCTCAAGTTGTTTTTCCTTCTAAACTTCACTTAAATTATCTAGAGACCGACTATCAGCAAGTGATATGCTGCAGGTGAGAAAAGTGATGGAACATGTGTATGAGAAAATCATCAACTTGGATAACGAGTCCCAGACAACCAGCTCTTCCAATAATGAAAAAGCAGGAGAACAAGAAAAAGAGGAGGACATCGCTGTGCTAGCGGAGGAGAAGATTGAGCTGCTGTGCCAGGACCAGGTGAGTTACTCGAGCGTTTTGGCCTGTGAACAAAAGCAATGTCCAGCAATGAAGCAGCTGTGAATTTCTGAATACTGAGCTTGAAATGCTCTATGTTACCTTTAAAACTAAGGAGATGTTTTGACGTCTTGTTAACCGGTTGCTGACAAAAGTTCAGAGAGTCGCAAACAGCTGGATCAAAGAATTTATGTAGCATATCTGTTTAATTTGGTTCTAACTGGTGGGCTTGATAAGATTGGTCACTCCTACTCAACAAATGGGCTTAAGAGTCCCACAGAGTTCCATTTCTAGCATTTTTTGCATGTTTTTAATTCTACTTTTCTAGCAGAGTTTAAAATTTGTCCGAAATCATGAATTGTCTAGTAAGTGTAATAAGCGCATGAAGATTGAGGAGGTGGTTGCAATGTGAAATTAAATGTTACATTGGTAAAACTTTCCAGCAACGCAACAGATTTACTTGCTGGTTGAAAAATCGGAGCCTTTGCATGGTCCATCTTTGATGCCAATTCATGGTTCATCTTTGATGCCAATTCACCCATGGGATTGTTTTGCCCAACCAGAGCGTTTTAGCTTTGAATTTGTGACTTGTGGAATAAAAGATGAACTTCTTACCATTTAGGTTTTGGATCCGAATATGGACCTTCGAACTGTAAAGCACTTCATTTGGAAGAGCGGGGGCGACCTGACGCTTCATTATCGCCAGAAATCGACGTGAAGGGAGTGGTGGATCCAAGTGGTTACTCATTTACTTGACCATACTGTACTGGTTCCAAGAGTTAGTACTATAGAAGCCCACTGAACCCCTAAGGTAGATGAGACTTCTAATGACTCAGTATGGACAGAAAGTATACATTTAATTGAAGCGACTAATAGATCTGTAATATAGAGGAAAAAATAATCTATATGACTTAAACTAAAGTCTGTCCTTGTCTCAGCCAATGAGATGGGAAGTCCCTGAGTGGTTGGTGTTGTGTGAGGTGTACAGAGAATGGGTGATAACCCAGTGCAGACTTTCGCTCCCTCCTTTTGGCTTTCTTGTTTTTCCAGAACATAATATCCTCATCTGCTCATGCTCGATACTAAACCATTTTGACCATATTAGTCGCTGCGTTCACAGAATAATCCTGAACCACACACGAGGTATTTTTAGTACATTCCATTCATGAAGTTCCAACAGTGCTACTCAAACATTTCTACCACTTAAAGAAATTGGGAAAACAGCAGAAAATAGGTATTGCCTACTTGAAAGAATCGGCCCATTTAATTGCAAACGAAGGGTTAACGTCAGATTTGTTTTAATAGTGCAACTCAGTTGCTATTGGCACCAAGAGTAAGAACACTAGATAAATATTGCAGCAGGGTCGGTCCAATGGTGCTGTGCATCATAACAGAGTGAACATGCTTTGCAGCAAGTTAACAAAATTGGTTTTTTTAATATATATATATGTATATATATATATATATATATATATATACAACTACTTCCTGCACTGTAACCTGGGTGTTCTAAAGACACACTAGTCTAATTTTTGGTGACTGTGCTCCATAACTACGTGACATTCTGTTAAAACTTCAGACCATTCTGAAAATACGTTGAACGTTAAACCTTAGAGACTTCTGAGCAGATTTCATACTCATGATATAAAAATACTTACTCTTCTTTTCTGAGGTTTTATATGCATTTGTTCTTTTGTTATAGGTTTTTGCGGATCTTCTTTTCACTGTTCTTTCTAAAAACCTGTGACTGTCGTAGCCTCATAGTCTTTTATAGAGTTTAACTTATTGGGGGGAGGGACTAAAGGCATTTCAGCTTTCTGTTAGAAAATGTGGGGCTGTCCCATAAAACTATTTGTAGCTGGAGCAAATTATAAATCCTCATAAAGCAATTGTGTCCGAATGATTCTTGTCTGAAGCAGAAGCACAAGTGCCTTCAAAGGGCAGTGTATTATTCGAGTTTCTTCAGGAGACAGACGCTCTTGCCCTTCCTGTGTCTTGCAATCAAGATTTAGGTTGAGGCCTAAAGAAAGTCCCAATATATTCTATTACTGGGATTGTATTGGTCAAAGAAAGCGTAAAATATTTTTCATTGTGTTTTATTTGGAACAAATAGTCGACTCGTTCCCTTCTGCACTCTTAGCCTCGCTAAACAAACTCATTGCTTAAACAAAAGATACGGTTCAGAACTCAACTAGCATGTCTTCTTCCCTGTCTTTTGAGAGTCGGTTTCAGTTTTTAATCCCAGTTTGTGTGTTGGATGCAGTTGTGCCGTACCTGCATATTTTTAGTGATATTTGTGAATTAAATGCTTAAACAGAACTGTAACTTTTATTCATAATTTGCCCTTTGTATTTATTAATAGCAGGGGTTTGCGCTTGTTGCAATAGGCACTGTTTGGTTGGTTTGTCTCTGGTTGTTTTGCTGTCCTGTTGTGTACATTGGAACCGCTCCAGGAATTTCGTTTGAAATCAGCCAAGGTTGTAATTGTTCTTCTTTTATTTCTATTTTTTTGCCCCCCTAACCATCCCAAAACACAGTTTCAGGAAAGACTGACAGAAGAGTCTGCAATGCCAGAAGGGTAAATGACGTTTCACAGTTGTATAGAATAAAAAGGCTTTAGTTAAAATATTTTCAAGTTGTTCTGTGTATTGGATCAATTATGCAGTTGTAGAGCTTGAGCCATTACCATTTCATGGTTGAATTACAAAGGACTTCAGAACCCTTTGAGGCCTCAAGAAATGGCATCCCTTAAAGATGATCTTGTAATATGGTTGGATGTAAGAACTAAGCAGGCATGCAAGCCTTCAAATGCAAGCTCTGAGGTCCTGTTAAGGTGGAGGATGCGCTCCAGTGATGCTGTTTGCGTGAGCAGAACGTGCTTTGGTGCTATGAAAATGATTTTGTGTAGTCCCTAAGAAAAGATGGCCTTGCTACAAGCGACTCATGCCTGTTGTCACACAGTTTTCTGATGTGACAACATCAGAAAAGTTATAGCCCTGTAAGAGACACACAGGTGGGTCTCCTGATGCTGAAGATGCCAGTACAGAATACTCAAAGCCTTTGCTGTGTGAACTTGCAACAGCTGGGCTGCTCTCAGAGAGGACGCAGTAATTCAGTGCCTAGGAAGGCCAATGGTACCTGGGGTGCACTAGGAAAAGTGTGACCAGCAGGTTGAGGGAGGTTGTTCCTCCCCATCTACTCTGCCCTGCTGAGGACACAGCTGGAGTTTTGTGTCCAGTTCTGGGCTCCCCAGCTTAGGAAGGACGAGGAATTACTGGAGAGAGTCCAGCCAAGGGCTGTGAAGATGATGAAAGGGCTGGAGCATCTTATGAGGAGAGACTGAGAGCTGGGGCTGTTCAGCCTGGAGAAGAGAAGCTCAGAAGGCATCTGTACAGTTAAACTGCACCTCAGCACTTAAATGATAAAGTTATTGGTTAGAGGTTTAAGGCTCTGTTTGGTTTTCTGAACAATTATGTTAGGTCATTGTTCATTTGTTATGAACATCTGGGCAGGAACAACCCCAGGTTCTAGTATAAGTTGGGGAATTACATATTAGAGAGCAGTGTAGGGGAAAGGGACCTGGGGGTCCTGGTGGACAACAGGATGACCATGAGCCAGCACTGTGCCCTTGTGGCCAGGAAGGCTAATGGCATCCTGGGGTGTGTTAGAAGGGGGGTGGGTTAGTAGATTGAGAGAGGTTCTCCTGCCCCTCTACTCTGCCCTGGTGAGACCACATCTGGAATATTGTGTCCAGTTGTGGCCCCTCAGTTCCAGCAGGACAGGGAACTGCTGGAGAGAGTCCAGCGCAGGGCAACAAAGATGCTGAAGGGAGTGGAGCATCTCCCGTGTGAGGAAAGGCTGAGGGAGCTGGGGCTCTGGAGCTGGACAAGAGGAGACTGAGTGGTGACCTTATTAATGTTTATAAATATACAAAGGGTGAGTGCCACGAGGACGGAGCCAGGCTTTTCTCAGTGACAACCAATGATAGGACAAGGAGTAATGGGATCAAGCTGGAACACAAGAGGTTCCACTTACATTTGAGACGAAACTTCTTCTCAGTGAGGGTGGCAGAGCCTGGCCCAGGCTGCCCAGGGGGGTTGTGGAGTCTCTGTCTCTGGAGACATTCAAAACCTGCCTGGACACCTTCCTGTGTAACCTCACCTGGGTGTTCCTGCTCCAGCAGGGGGATTGGACTAGATGATCTTTTGAGGTCCCTTCCAATCCCAAACATACTGTGATACTGTGATTTAAAGTCTTCATAACCATAAACGGAACTCCCCTCCTCCCCTTCCAAGAGCCATTAACACAAAGCAGGGTGGACACAGACTGCTGCAAGTGTTGAAGTCTTTTATTACTGTGACATTTGAAATATAGTGTGAGTTTTGACATTCTCCGCTCTCAAACTTCTAAAGGGCGCCTGTAGTACAGCACCACTCAAATGAGCTACTGCCAGCTTAGAAAACAGTTTTGACAAAGGGGTTAAGACTAGAAACAGTCCTGAATAAACAACAAATAGATTGCTTAGATGTCAACAGGCTGTAAGACCAAACAAACTTAGCAATAGCTTAAATTACATTTATTTTTAGTGTTTGGCTGTTGACCCTTGTAGCAGTCAGTTGGGAGAAGAGGAAATTTATTTTAGCGACATAGAAGAAACAAATCTGTTCACTATGAACACACCATTTAGCAGAGCAGACTTGAAATCTCTTCATTCTATTGCCTGCAGGTACGGCTTAAATTATTCTTTAAATAATTCTCTTAATGTATGGAAGATTCTCACCACACTAACAGTACCAGCTCTAGTGAAGTTATTCTTAATGAACAGATTTAAAATCCCATGATAAATGGCTGACCCCTGAAAACACCCATGTGTCTCTTTCATTGTTCATTTCATGTTTACTGTTACATTCAGAAGCTGTTTGAAGACAAGTGCAAAACAAAAAAGCTACAAAAAGCAAGAGGTGTTGCTGCACTAACATTTTCCATCCCCATTTCTTTGTGTAAAACCAGAAATAGGTACAAAGAAAAGCACAACTAAGGAAAAGCTATTTATCACTACAGAAACAAAGACACATTCACCTCCACTGAGAGGTTAAACACCCTGAAAACAGGGCCTGACCTAAAATCATCTTTGACTTCAGTTTGTTTCAAACAAACCCTCATCATTTCCTCCTCCCACCTTCTTTTTGTTAACTGTACAATCACCACTTGATCCATCGAAGAGTTGAAGTGAATGACAGGACCCACCCATATGATATTGTCCCATCTATATGCTGCAACTTCAAACCATAGGGTAGATGCAAAGAAGGTACGTGAATAACTGTTACAGATAAGGGACGCTAAAACAAGAAAAACAACAGTTTGTAGAGTAGGAATAAAGATAACGTGGGGTAGGAAAGGGCTTTGGAAGACGTAAGACTTGTCAAATTAATGTGTACCATTAGAAAAGCTTTCTAGCAAGTCAAAACCACCAATATTTTTTTAATGCCATCAATCATACTGAGAAAATCATCATTAGGTGAGCATGCCCTCACAAATACATTCAGGAGCATTTGTAGGCAAACGTGAATTCAGGAACTCAACATTTTGCCCATCTCCAACTTTTTCCTGCATCGATTTCTCCATTAAATTGGTGATTTTGGACAGCATCCAAAGTTTCAACACAGCTGCTCAATCATTAAACAACGATTGGAAAAGACAGTAAGGTATGTATTTCATACGATTTCTTTTATAATATTGTCTTACACTAACAAAATAGAATCACTGTAATTCTTTCAAAATCTTTCAAGATTATTTCAAGAAAAATATTCCAAGCTGTAGCATTACAGCATCTACAGTCTGTAAACAAAAGCAGCATCCATTTCACTCATCATCTTGTGCAGCTTCTTCCTCTCTCTGTTCACTCGCTGCTTCGTCATCTGGTTTCACCGGAGTCATGGTTAATGAGCTCTCAATACTGTCTACGAGCAGCTTTGCTCCTTCATTATCAGGATCAGTTCCTACTGTTGTGCTTGAAGAAATTTCATCAGGAAGAGCAAAAGAAGGTAAAGATGGAAGTGAAGGCAGTGGGTCGTCCAACTCGTGCTGCTTGGCAGAGCCTTCGGAAGACATAGTTACATCTTCAGGGTCCAAAGCTGTGGCATTTTCTGGAAAAATAGAAATAGTTTGTAAAAATAAAACAGAAACAAAAGCTGTCAGGCCAACAGGCAGTGCCTCTGGTTACCACACATCTAGAGAATCAGCTTGATTGAGATTCCTCGCACAAAAATGTCACCAGATTCACACTGTCCAATACGTGGGCTGCGTTTGCTGCGTTCTGCCCAAATCCAGAAAAATCCGATGGTGAGAGTAGGTTTCTAAGAGACCACAAACCATTTGGGCTGCTGGATTCCTATGCTAGAGATGTTTTCTTTTGTACTACAAGTCTTATTCACCCCACCTTTCAAAGGGAAAGGCAGTCATCATGTGAAGATATTTTTGTTTTTAACAGAAAAGCCACTGCCACTTTGTTTTCAGTTGACAACTGTAAAGAGAAGCCTGTGATACAAAAAACTCATTTACATTGATTTTAGAAATACCTCCTTTTAAGGTCAGTTTAATTTGGATCATCAACATTTTCATTTAAAGAAAAAGACACCCATTCTATAATCTTATTAAAAAGCCTTATTAGTTTTTGTCCACTTCTACACCTGATTTGTGCTACTTTTTCCATTGTGTTTCCAGAAATGAGGTCAGAGGCCTAAAGGAAATCTTGAATACACTCACCAAAATAACCAGAAGTGTCATTGCTTGACATCATTAACTCTTCAGTGCCCACTAAAGCATCTGCTGCTGGAACGTTGAAGGAGGCAGGTGAAGCCACGCTGGACACTCTTGATACATCAGTGAGTTCAGGGAATGAAAGACCAGACATATCTAGAAATCCTGAAGGAGAAAGCAAATATTAGTCCTGGTTTAGATACAACACAAAATTATCGACTCAAAAAGACATGTCATACCCAGACTCAAGTCAGTGATGTCCCCTTCCCACTAAATGCAAGTAAATTTAACCTAAAAGTTGGCTGTCATCAGTGGAAAGACTTCTGCAGAACGTTAACCTCAGTCAGGCTCCTAGTGCCCAAATTCTACAGTTCTGAAACCCACTCAAGTCAAAAAACTTTAGGGAAAACCACCAGCAGTGCTTGTAGTTCTGTATTTAAGTCTCAAACCATATTAGTTGACTTAGATGATCTCTAAAGAATCGCTGAAAAAAAGCACCAAAGAAAATATACCTGGATCCATAACTCTCTGGAGGGGGGGAGGAGGAGAGAGTGAGCTTTCTGGTGAGTAACTACTCATTTCTTGATCTGGGGAATGATCCAAGTTTGTGACTATTTCAGAGTTGTCACTCTCAGAAGTTGGTGCCAATAACGGAGTCTGGAACAACACAGTAAGAAGGAAAACCATCTTTTGATATTGAAAGCTTCACCTGAAGGCAACACTCCTATGAAAGCATTCTGCCTTGGTCTCCAGAGAGAACCTACGAGGCTGAAAGCGATACTCAAGCCACTGATTAGGACATGTTCTGATGTGGCCTTTTAAAGCCAGTTAGTTCTTAGAAGAACAATCCACACTTAAACTTTTTTTAAGAAGAAATTTTTGACACTGAGGGTGGTGAAATACTGGCCCAGGTTGGCCAGAGAGGTGGTGGATGAACCATCCCTGGAGACATCCCAGGCCAGGCTGGACGGGGCTCTGAGCAACCTGAGCTGGTGAAGATGTCCCTGCTCATGGCAGGGGTTGGACCAGACGAGCTTCAGAGGCCCCTTCTAACCCACACTATTCTGTGACTCTTTTACTTCCTAGTGAGAAGAGTATTCTTCTAATTAACTGATACAGCTGTAATATGCAAGTCTTCAAAATAGGAAGAAAATATCTGGCAAAAATTTATATAACGGTCAACGCTGGTGAAGAAGTAATTATAATATATGTAATTGCACCCAAATGCAGTGAGGAATATGGCAGAATAGCAGCTGAAAGTTTTAGAAAATAAAACATTTCTTGCTCGTGCTGCTCTTCCTGTCATCTGTTCAGCATCATGGGCTCCCACTTTCCCTTCACCCAGCTCATCAAAATTGTGTGCTGCACTCAAATATACTGTATTATGAATGTTCCAACAGACAGAAAAGTGTGAAGCTCTAGAGAATGTAACTAATTCCTGACATACCTCTGTGTAACCATTAGTAGATGGTACAGGAGTTCCAGCCTCTGGCAAGGGTGAAGGTGGTTTGCTCTCTGGCTTTTTATTTGACACTATAGATTGTGTTGGAATTCGGTGCAAATAGCCATATCCAATACCACATCCTAAACTGTACAAGAGAAGTAAAACAAGACTTGAAAAAAAAAAGGTGTTCTTAACAAAGCTAGTATGTGTTTTAAATTTGGAAGAGTTTGTGTCATATTCCACTGCAAAACCCACCTACTTGCAAGAATAATTTCACTTTTAGCACTCGAGAAGCACTCTGCAATTGACCCTTAGACATACGTAATTTACCTTTCAGTTACAAAATACACTATCTGATCAGGTTTGGATTTTGTTCTCGCTTTAACTGAATGTTTGACTGTGAGAACACAGCTAGCGAATCTACTACCGGGGAAGTCACCACAGGTTTTGCCACTGGTTTCCACTCAAACAGGATTAGATCCAGAACATGCCTAATTCCTAGTTCTAAGCTTTCTTTTTTTTTAAGGAAATATGTATGAAAAGTCTAAGAAAACAAGGCTTAACTTGAAAACAAACTGTAATCAATAATAATAATACTCTTAACATCTCATTTACAGTGAGTATATAACCTGTCATCAGGCAGTGACTGTCCGGAGATCAGTACCTTCCTTCTCCACCCCAAGCTCCATTGGGAGTCACAACTACCTCTCGAATGGAATCTGCTTCAGTGTTATAAACCATCAGCTTCAGCGGCTTCCCCTCATGGGATTCAATGAGGGAAAAGAAATCCTCTGACTAAGAGAAAAAAGAAAAACAGTTCTTAAACTCAAATGTGTAAGATAAGTAGCTGGAAACAATTTAGCATTTTACACAGTTATTTACTTCAACATGACATATTAAGAACTCAAAGACAGACTTAACACTCACTGGTGTAGTTTGACCATTAGGGGCAAATTTTTACTGTCCGATTAAAAAAGATAATGTTTACCTCAACCGTAAGGCATCTGTCATAACCATCAACCTCCCAAAATCCCCCAAAAACTATCCCCATACATTTGATGTACACGCAATTAGGTTTGTTAAAAAAAACCTTACAACATACACTTGGCAGCATGAAAACAATCAGTGTTTGAAGGAACACGTGCCCTACCTCCTGAAGAATCTGATCAGATCCAACGATGTAGTCGGTGTACGGCTGGAGACCAGCGAGAGCTGCAGGAGACGCGGGTTCAACATCCTGTAAAAGAACAACACGTATCATCAGCAGGATACGCTACCCCAAGATCTAAACTGAAATCTGCCTCCAAAAGCAATAGGAGGAAAGAAGTTTTTTATGGATGGGATAAAACAGGAGCCCTTGAACAGGCTACATCTATGTGTGACATCTTGTAAAACATGCTGAATGAGAAAGACCAAGATACTATCAGTTCAAAATGAAATAGTCTGAAGATGTCGAAAAGTTGCATTTATTTAAACAACCAGAAACATAAGAGTCTTTCCTATTCTTTCCTACTCTCAGCTCTCCCTCTTCATTTTCAATAACTTTGCGGTGCTTTTTGTAACATTAATATTACTTTGATGAACCTGAGCCAACACAGGGACACCTATTGAGCCAGAATATTTTTCGCTTTTGCCATTGATTCTTTAACGTAAGATGAAAAATCCTTTTCCCCATCAAAAACTCTTTGGTCTGGCTGGGATGAAATTAGTTTTCTTCACAGCAACAGGCAACACTAACAGCAACCCACTACTTGTCCCTATTCAAATAGCTCAAACTTTCAAGGCTGTGTTCCCTTCTTCTGTGCAATTTCAGCATCGTACTTCAACATGTAAGTTACTTCTAAACATTACACTTTAAAATAAGGTTGTATGAACATGAACAAGCCACCAAAAAATTCTGTCTCACCAAAACATGCCACACGTGTTCATTGGCTCCCTGGAAACTGCAGAACCTCACGCTGGCTCCTAGAAGACCTTGTCCTCCCCACATGTTACTGGGGATCACCTCCACCTCTCTTACTTTCATTGTTTTGATATTATACAGCTCCAGCTTCACTGCTTTTTCAGCATTCGCCTTCAGCAGATCTTTCAACATATTGTTTTCTTTATTCTGTAGAGCACAGAAAGAGATACATGATTAACATTATTTCTAGTTGCACCAGTAACACAGACATCACACCTGTGACAGAATTTAGAATCATAGAATAGTTTGGGTTGAAGGGACCTCCAAAGGTCATCCAGTGCCACCCCTGCCATGAGCAGGGACATCTTCAGCAGCTCAGGTTGCTCAGAGCCCTGTCCAGCCTGGCCTGGGATGTCTCCAGGGATGGTTCATTCACCACCTCTCTGGGAAACCTGGGCCAGGGTCTCACCACTCTCATTGTAAATAATTTCTTCCTCATGTCTGGCCTGAATCTCCCTCCTTGAGTTTAAAACCATCACCCCTTGTCTTATCACAACAGGCCCCTTTTAATTTGAATACAATGAACTAAACCCATCAAAGTTTAGGCTCTGTGTTTCACAATCAGTCCCAGCAGTTCAATTTTCTTTTATTAGAAAGAAGTCAACACTGTCAGCTCATGTCCCTTTATACAAGTAGTTACTGTTACTCAGTTTCGTCACTTACTTTGCTGTTCTGCATAACTGCTATACAATTACATCAGCAATATTAGATCTCGACTGTGTAGTCATAAGGATAAGCAGCAACATTTTACTTCGCACCACTAATCCCAGTCCACACTCAATAACCCTTCAAAGCCATCGCAAATTGGCTGTGAACAGACAGATTACTTGGGAGCAGCTTAGAGAACTATAATTGTTTTTGTCATGTTAAAAGATCGACTGTGATCTTCCACCATTACAACGATCACTTCAAAAAAGACACCTCTACTAATAAAAGCAAGACAAATTCAGCTTGTTTGGAGCTAGGATGAAGCATACAGCCAAAGCTGTGAGCCTTTTAAACCAAAAATCAACTCTTCTTCCATACCTCACCATACAGGAACTGTGTTCCCACTCCTAAGTATAAGCAGACAGGCCACGACTCTTTCTCATGTTCTATCAAATGTTGAAATAAGTTTGTTTAAACAAATGTTGAGCTCTTACCATTGACTCGCCCATTCAATAGTCACATTGTGGCAGAAAATAAGCATGAATGAGTAATATAACAAACATTGTGTTAATGTGTTAAGAAGTTAAGGTGACTAAAGGCATAAATGAGACTTCCCTCAAATTTGGATCCAGCCAGAGAGGAGACTTTGAACGCCACCAGGTTTTCCTCTACATTGTTAATGCCCTACACAATGTCCACTATGAAAACTTTCTTTATTGTGACAGCTTTGGCTTCTACGTTTCATCACTACAATACACATATTTCATGCAGGGGAAAAAAAAATGAATTATTTGAGGCTTACAAGCCTAGTGTGTCCTATCGCAATGATGAAATCAAAGTAAGGTTCCAGTCCTCCTTGTTGAGCTGGGGAGTTTTCTTGAACCTGCAAAACAGATTTTACTCTTATTATACACTGAGCTCTAGTTACATTAAGCGGCAATGTTAATCTTTACACTTGATTCAATATTTACTTTTGAGTTCAACCAGAGATGTGACACCACGTAACAGACCTCAGGAAGCAGTCCACAATTGTGAACTTAATTTTATAGAACTATGAACAACTGGAGTCCTAACTAAGCTGTAAAAAAGAGGTATTGAACCCTATACAAGACACAAGTATTGTGATGCAGAGTCTGGAGTACAGAATTATTAAATATTGAGGACTTTGGAAAAGGGCTTAGTTTTCAAAGCACTGCTTCAGGATTTTATTCCATGCTACTAACAGCCTGAGCACATTGAGAGTCCCTAATTACATCACAGCCATTTTTTACATAAACATAATTTACAATTAGGTTCCCACAATTTACAGCACACAAGAACAGGAACACTTAAAGAGATTATGCTACAAACATGTGACTAACCACAAATACTGGTCAAGAAGATTGCCATCACTTACAGAAAATCCATAAGAACTAAGAGTTGCAACACCTCAATTTCACTATAAGCAAGTTATCGTAAAACAGATATAATAAGGAGATCTAGAGAATAGCTCTTAAAACACCAGGAAAAAATAAACACCAGAAATTACACAGGAACTTGATACATGCACAGTATATGAGAGTACACTCACTTCAAGGTATATTAACAAAGCAACATAACTTTAAGAGAACGATTGCAAACATGCTAACAATTCATTCTGCGTGTAACTTTACTTTTTGTGAACTCAGCAGCAGAGCCTATAACCTGCAATATATCTGACTCCTAAAATGCCGCCCCACAATTTAAGCGCTAAGGTAGAAACCACGCATCATCTAAACTAAAATGTTAATTGCTAGCAAAGTTAAAACTGCTATATCTTGCATTTGGTGTTGTGTTACTAACCTACCTTTCTTTTTCATAATGTTGTATCAGTAGTGGGGCTTAAGCTGGCACAACTGTCTATGAAAGTTATAAAATATACTTAAGTAAGAGCATAGTTACTTCAGTAAAAGCTTTCATAGAGAAAAAAAATCATGCTTTATCACTAAACAGACAAGACTGACCACTGTAACCACTATAACTTTCATCACAACCCTAAACTGCATGAAAAGCAAAGAGCCAGCTTGTACTGAACCAAGCTGAAGGTTAAAAAGAGTTTACCCTACACCCCAATTCTAAATAATGTGCAAGAAGCCTTACAATGAAACTAACACCTAACACAATGTCAAGGACGAAAATATACCCAAAAAGTAGTACATGGGAGTTATGATGGAGCTCGTGACATTGCTGTTGAGATGTCTAAAAGCCATACAAATTCCCCCCACAAAACTGTGAGTTGTAAGAAAAGCCTGCAAAATGTGGTTTTCAAAATGACACTGTATCAAAAGCTGCATGAATTTCCTGGAGAAAAAGAAAACAAAACAAAAACCCAAACCAGAACAAAACAAAAAAACCCTTCATCTCTTGCATACTGCAGGTCACTAAAATCATCCTCCAGTACAAACAATTGTGCAGCATCCTGCACTTAAAAGAAGGAAGCACTTTGTGACCGTCATTTCTGATGGAGATAACTAATTGAAGGAGACAGACAAAAGCAGATCACGTAACAACACTGGTACCCTTAGAACATCTGGAGAGGTTGAGAAACACTAACTGCTGAAAAGCGGCACATGACAACATTTCCACTCTTATTTCAGAGAGGAAGGCTGTAAACTAAATGAAATAATAACTTACATAACTGCTAACTTACCAGCAACACCTCTGCCTATCTTTAAGCTCCAAGATACGCATATAAGCAAACATGTATGCAAACAATTTGCCACACAGAGAAATTAAAACAAATTCACATCTAGATGCAGCACTGTGAGACACAGCCCCTCAGGAAAACACTGGCTGGAGGTGTAATTAACCCCCAGCCAAGATGCTGCAAAGATCTTGAGAGAAATTAATCAAATCATCAAGACAAGAGAATTTGAAGGGGGCAGGGGGGAGGAGGGGAGCAACGCTACTCTTACAGAATGTCCTGAGTTGGACAGGACCCACAAGGATCATGGAGTCCAACTCCTGTCCCTGCACAGGACAACCCCACAGTTCACTCTGTCTGTCTGAGAGTGTTGTCCAGTCTCTTCTTGAACACTGTCAGACTTGGGGCCGTGACACCTCCCTGGGGAGCCTGTTCAGTGTCCAGCACCTCTGGGTGAAGAACCTTTTCCTCATCTCCAACCTAAACCACCTCTGGCACATCTTCCTGCCATTCCCTCGGGTTCTGTCGTTGGTCACTAAAGAGAAGAGCTCAGTCCTGCCCCTCCCACTCCCCTTGTGAGGAGCTGGAGCCACCATGAGCTCTCCCCTCAGTCTCCTCTTCTCCAGGCTGAACAAACCAAGTGACTTTAGCCGCTCCTCATACAGCTTCCCCTCCAAACCCTTCACCAACTTCAGAGCCTCCTCTGGACATCTCCAGTAGCTTTATCTCCTTTTTATCCTATGTTCCCAGCCCTGCACACAGTGCAGCTCTACACCTATCCAGGTGTAGAGCAGAGCAGGACAATCCCCTCCCTGCCTGGCTGGCCGTGCTGTGCTGGGTGCACCAGGACACAGGTCCCTCTTGGCTGCCAGGGACACTGTTGGCTCATGTTCAACTTGCCATTGACCAGAACCCCCAGATCCTTCTCCACAGAGCTGCTTTCTAACATCTCATCCCCCAGTCTGTCTGTACAGCCAGGGTTGCCATGTCCCAGGTGCAAAATCCAGAACTTCACAGAATCCCAGAATGTCAGGGATTGGAAGGGACCTGGAAAGCTCATCCAGTGCAATCCCCCCATGGAGCAGGAACACCCAGATGAGGTTACACAGGAAGGTGTCCAGGCGGGTTGGAATGTCTGCAGAGAAGGAGACTTCACAACCCCCCTGGGCAGCCTGGGCCAGGCTCTGCCACCCTCACTGAGAAGAAGTTTCTTCTCATATTTAAGTGGAACCTTTTGTGTTCCAGTTTGAACCCATTACCCCTTGTCCTATCATTGCTTGCCACTGAGAAGAGCCTGGCTCCATCCTCCTGACACTCACCCTTTATATGTCTGTAAACATTACTGAGGTCACCCCTCAGTCTCCTCTTGTCCAGCTCCAGAGCCCCAGCTCCCTCAGCCTTTCCTCACACGGGAGATGATCCACTCCCTTCAGCATCTTTGCTGCCCTGCGCTGGACTCTCTCCAGCAGTTCCCTGTCCTGCTGGAACTGAGGGGCCTAGAACTGGACACGATATTCCAGATGCAAATTACTCTTGGTTGAACTTCACGCGGTTGGTGGCTGCCCAATTCTCCACTTTGGAGACACTTTTAAAGTGTTTCTAATTCCTTCAGAGAAGCACAAAGGGCTCTCCCAGCTGCCCAGACGTGGCAGGTGGCGGCTCCGAGCCCCGTGGCGGCGCCAGGCGGGTGTGAGGCCGCGCCGGGCGGGTCCCCGCTGCCAACCGGAGCGGAGCGGCCGCCCCTCCCCTGCCGCCGTGGCAGTTCCCCGGTAGGAGCTAACAACCGGGACCAAGCAGCCCGCGGCCCCCAGGCAAGCACGTTCCCCCGCGCCGGGCCCGGCCTCCCTGAGCCGCCGCGGGCAGGAGTGGGGAAGCGAGACCCCCCGCGCCCCCCCACGGCCCTCAGTCCCCGCGGAGCCCGGTGGCGGCCGCCTCACCCCGTGTACGTGGAAGCCCTCGGCGCCGCCGTTCGGGACCTCGGAGCTCGAGCCCAGCCCCATGCCCGGCACCGCGGGACGGGACGGGACGGGACAGGACAGGACCGGACACTCAGGCGGCGGCGGCGGCAGCAACGAGCATCCCCCTCACGCCGTTCCCTCGGCTGAGGGCGTCGCAGGTCGAAGCAACAGAGTGCCGAGCGGAGCGGCCGCGCACGGCGGAGGGGAGCGAGAATTCCGCTCGATTACCGCTCCCTGCCGGCCCGGTGGGGCGCGTGACGTGAAGACGCCCTTAGAGACGGGGGCGGGGCGCGGGAAGCGAGGCGGTGCCGGGGGAGGCGGGAAAGGGCGGGAAAGGGCTGTGCGGGAGCGCTGAGGAGAAGCCGCAGGGTGCGGGGGTCGCTGAGCGTCGTTGGGGCTTCGCCGACCCACAGAGCCACCGAGTCATAGCCCTGAGCGGGGCTGCGGCTGCCGCCAGCCCCCCGGAGTGAGGCAGAGGCCCAGGGCTCGCTCCCAGAAAGGGAAGGTGGGCGGGTGGTCTCTCGCCTTCTCTCCTGCTTGAAATCACAGAATGTCAGGGATTGGAAGGGACCTGGAAAGCTCATCCAGTGCAATCCCCCCATGGAGCAGGAACACCCAGATGAGGTTACACAGGGAGGTGTCCAGGCGGGTTGGAATGTCTGCAGAGAAGGAGACTCCACAACCCCCCTGGGCAGCCTGGGCCAGGCTCTGCCACCCTCACTGAGAAGTTTCTTCTCAAGTTTAAGTGGAACATCTTATGTTCCAGTTTAATCGCCTTACGGCTTGTCCTACCATTGTTTGTCACGGAGAAGAGCCTGGCTTCATCCTCGTGACACTCACCCTTTATATATCTGTAAACATTACTGAGGTCACCCCTCAGTCTCCTCTTGTCCAGCTCCAGAGCCCCAGCTCCCTCAGCCTTTCCTCACACGGGAGATGCTCCACTCCCTTCAGCATCTTTGTTGCCCTGCGCTGGACTCTCTCCAGCAGTTCCCTGTCCTGCTGGAACTGAGGGGCCACAACTGGACACAATATTCCAGGTGTGGTCTCACCAGGACAGAGTAGAGGGGCAGGAGAACCTGAAATCCTACCAAATTCACAATCTCTACTAAATGCACAATGATCCTTTTGAGAAACAGTGAGCAAGAGAATCATGCCAGATGTTGACTACGTTGTTTAATACAGTTCGCGTACACTGATGGTGACAAAACAGTGAAGAGCGATATTGATAAAGAACAGCATTTCCTTTAAAAACCGTGGTCTATAAAGAATCCAGTTCAGCAACCAGCAAGGCTTCTTTCAAATCCAGCATAATTTAAATGTTAACTTAAATCATGCCGGATTTAGTTTGTTTTGGGGGCTGTAATTAATAAGATATAGCAATACTGCTTATCTCAGGAAGAGGGTAAGGTTTTTCAAATTAAAAATGGCAGAGCCGAAGGACCAAAAAGAATCCAGATGCTGCCAACATTTCCATCTTCCTGAAGTAGAAAAATCTGTTCATGATCTACATGTGACACTCCAGAAACTCCTGAGAAAAACATGGGTTTTACTCACAAGGGGGCAGTTTTGTAGGTGAAGTCAGTAAAACAGGTTTCACATTTTCACAAGCATAGAATTAATATTTTTTCTGTCCTGCAATGAGTATATTTTGGGGATATAGATCTCCGATTTTCATCATTTCGGTACTTCACTCCTTTTCTATGACTTTTTCTGGAAAATATGTAATGATGCCGACCTATCATGCCAGCAATTTCATGATTAGTACTTTCAGGAAAGAATAGTAGACTCGGAAAACAGTTATTGGATCTTGACAATCAATCATCCATTTTAAAATAAGGCAACTTCAGTATTATCTGAGAAAATAAAACATAATTAAAAATGAAGTCTTTAGACAGCAATTTCAATAAGTATCAAGAGCCTCTTATTTTCTCTCTGCTCAGTTCTATCATTGAAGACAGAAACAGAATAGACCATTTTTTTTTCAATGCAATTTCAGTCTATTCTTATAATTATACCAGAGATAGATTTCCCCATTAGCACAATTATTGCAGTATCGAAGTAATTATGAACAATCAGCAAAGGTTATTCTTTACTGATTTTTCTTGTGCATCATTAATTATCTGAAGTGACAGGGCTAATGTTATTTCTACGGTGAATAAACAACTAGAGGAAATGGAGAGGAAGTGAAATACAAATAATATGATGGCCACTCTTCGAAAATCAGTGTGATCCTGGAAAATGGGAATAGCAGTTCTATTTAAATGAAGCTGCATGTGCTTGCTAGACACTAAAGCCTGTAATATGCTGCATATCATTAGTTCTCAGTAAAAGCATAGATGGAATTCGTATCTAATTCAGTGCTATTTTCTGCCAGTTAATGGCCCTAAGAATCAAATGTAAATGAGGGTTTTTCCAAACCAATATTTTATGGGCTTTAAGAATTAGCTTTTATTGCGGTAGAAAACCATACCTGAGCAATTTTCTTAGTTATAAGTGTGACCTGATTCTTTACAT
Source organism: Nesoenas mayeri (assembly GCF_963082525.1). Lineage (NCBI taxonomy): Eukaryota > Metazoa > Chordata > Aves > Columbiformes > Columbidae > Nesoenas > Nesoenas mayeri. The sequence continues at coordinate 158,403,577 of NC_137543.1, forward strand.
TTGTAATACGGTACTCTCTGCTTGTGATTTACTATATTACGTGTGGATTTTAAATGTTTTTCAATTTGATACATTTTATTGAATGGATAAATAAGTACAAAAATGGCTAACATGACTGTATTTCTTTTTTGTATTCATGTCCCTTTTTGGTTCTTATTCCATTCAAATGTCAGAAATATGATTTACGAATTCACCCATGGTGATTCTATAATTTTGAAAAATCAATAATTATTTTATTTATTTTTGAAGACATGACACTAACAACAATTTCTCTCATTTTGTATATGGATACTACGAAGGAGGTGGTGACTGAGATTTTAAAAACTACTTTCTTTACCATCTGTTGGAGTATACATTAGTACATTTTTATAACTCTCAGTATTTTGTACATAGTCCTTTTGACTCAGGTACTACTGGGCATCCATCAGCGCTGTCACTTTCTTCTCACAGGATCACAGAATGTCAGGAGTTGGAAGGGACCTCAAAAGCTCATCCAGTGCAATCCCCTCATGGAGCAGGAACACCCAGATGAGGTTACACAGGAAGGTGTCCAGGCGGGTTTGAATGTCTGCAGAGAAGGAGACTCCACAACCCCCCTGGGCAGCCTGGGCCAGTGTTCTGTTACCCTCACTGAGAAGAATTTTCTTCTCAAATTTAAGTGGAACCTCTTGTGTTCCAGTTTGAACCCATTACCCCTTGTCCTATCATTGGTTGTCACTGAGAAGAGCCTGGCTCCATCCTCCTGACACTCACCCTTTATATATCTGTAAACATTACTGAGGTCACCCCTCAGTCTCCTCTTGTCCAGCTCCAGAGCCCCAGCTCCCTCAGCCTTTCCTCACACGGGAGATGCTCCACTCCCTTCAGCATCTTTGTTGCCCTGCGCTGGACTCTCTCCAGCAGTTCCCTGTCCTGCTGGAACTGAGGGGCCCAGAACTGGACACAATATTCCAGGTGTGGTCTCCCCAGGGCAGAGTAGAGGGGCAGAAGAACCTCTCTGACCTACTGACCACCCCGCTTCTAATCCACCCCAGGTACCATTGGCCTTCCTGGCCACAAGGGCCCAGTGCTGGCTCATGGTCATCCTGCTGTCCACCAGGACCCCCAGGTCCCTTTCCCCTACGCTGCTCTCTAATAGGTCATTCCCCAACTTATACTGGAACCTGGGGTTGTTCCTGCCCAGATGCAAGACTCTAAAGACTCTGAGAACAAATTGGTCCTGGCTGCTCCCAAGGGACACATTTCAATGTTCTCTGTTGTGTTTCAAAGCCCTTTAGCAATGATGAAGAGCATAAGAGAGATTCATGAAAACTAAATAATAATTGCAACAATTTCTGAGAGTTTTATGGAGCAGTTTCTTTTCTGTTTGTGTGGTTTTTGGGGCATCTCTGTGAGGAGTGGACATCTGCCTTTAAATCACTTTTTCCTGCTCTGAAATAAAGAACTAAGTTCAACTTTCCTCTCACTAGGTTTGTGTCATAAAATCCAGACTGATATTAAAACATAAATCTCTTCAGTCACTGCTCTGCCATTTTGCATGAATAGCCTATTAGATTTTAGAAAACACACAAGCAGCAATCAAACCCAAAAAATAAGATCTTAATACAAAATGTTTAGCTTTTAAAGGTGCCAGTCAGTAATAAATAAAAATGTTGAGTGAACATGTATTTTAGACTTTTAAATTAATATAAAATTCAAGTTTTCACTTTTTTGAAGAATCTAACTGGAAGACAACTGTTTAAGAATAAGATGACCCAGACATGAACACTGAAGCCTGTGTGTGCAGCTTTAGGTTCACCATGGGGGGAAATGTATTCATCGTAGCTGTATTATAAACATGATTCCATTTAAAAGACAGTGAATATCAGACCCTCTCTCTTATAGCTACTTATACTATTTGCTCAGACCGAAAGTACCCTAAAGTGGCAGTAAATTGGATTTATCAATTTTAAACCTCCTTTACCTGCTGGGATTGTGCAGAAAGGTTTTAAATAAAACCGGTCAGATTGTCGTGCAGTAGCCTGTGTTAAGGTCATTATGTGTTCATTTTCTTTTTCCCTTCTTATCAGTTGTTCCATCCAAGTTCGCTCTCTCCAAAGCTCTGCTTGTAGTTCCTTAATGGCCCATCAGTTCCCATCTGGAGACTTTTGGTCTTTGTCATCATTTTAGTCATCCCTTGTCTACCACATTTATGTCTCTGTATTTGCTTTATCCCTTTCCCTTGCACTTGTTATCCCTCTGAACTGAGAAGGTCCTTGATCTCACAAACTTAATGAAGCAGGTGCTCTCACATTCCATGTACCCTCAACAGTCTGTATATCCAGCTTTGTTAAACATCACTTCCAGAGTAATTTGTGTGTGCATTATAACTTGCCTGCTCCTCAGCCACCTAATGAATTTATCAGGCAGCACTTTTCATGTAAGAGTGTATCACAGTATATAATAACTACTGTTGCTTTGTCGCTTGCCCTGTCCATCAAGCATCATCATGTGAAACATCAGTAAATAGGGGTTAAGTGTGTGTATTTCATGAGACTGACCTTAAACTTAATAAACATTTTTATCATTAAAACGAATGTGCAGACATTACGTCATGTCATTTTATGACTTCCAGTGTTGAAATGGGAAGTTTTCTCAGTGATTGATTTTATGTTTCCTTCTTGCTAAAGATTTCTTTTGAGTGGGATGTATTTTAGATGAACCTCAAATATATGCTTCCAGATACAGAGATAAATGATGTGGTCTGACAAATCAGACATTTCATAGCATACATCCCTTTTCACAACTCAACGTTACTTGAAATAAAGACTCCATGCTATAGCAATAAAAAGAGGAGGAAAAAGTGAGGTCATTTATCCCTTTATCCTCATTTATTGGCCACTGTAGTATATTTATTAAGTACTGTACATTAAATCAATGTTTTGTCAGTGTTCAGGATGGTGTGTCCATAGACTTCTTTGCTTAAGTAATAAAGGCGTTTCCGTTCATGTTCTTACTTGTTGCCAAATGATGATAAGCTAGGAATATTTATGGGTTTATTAGCGTGTTGATCAACTCAAACTCAGAAGAGAAGGAATATAGATTAAGAAAAAAAAAGAAAAAGAAAAATTAAATACTCTGCATTGGAAGGAGTCTTCTCTAGTCCTGTTTAAAACCATCTCTCTTGAGAAGAGGAGCGTGTCTTTACATTAGCACATACTTAAGTTAACAACGTGCTTAGATTATCATGGAAAGAGAGGTTACATTGAATCGTTGCTATAAAGAAGAATGGAAACCTTGGCATTCAACTGCAAAAAATAAATCTGAGCCTTTCAGTTCTAGAAACTTAATAAGTAAAGATATACGCAGGGCTGAACTGTGCCATGCCAAAAATCCATCAAGCCAATGCCCTCGTGACCATGGCCGACAGCAGATGCTTAGGAAAAGCCTGTAAGAGCAGAGCGAGTGTACAGCTGTGCAGTAGATATAGGCAATAAACCCTCCCAATGTCTGGAAGTCAGTTTGAGCTTTAGGACCTCCCTGAAAGATGACTGTATCCTCAACTTTGTGCTCGGAAGCTCCCCGTGGATCTCTTCAAGTCCACCCAAATCCTATTTGCTCATACAGTCCTGGAATCTTTCCCCACTGTCCGTCCTATCCCTCACAACCTCCCTTATTCTTCCCATCACACCTAAAAGTATTTACTAATGCTACTGTCAACAAAATATTTAATTCTGATGCTCTGAGAACAAAGACAAAAAGGCTATATACTAATTAACTAAACATTGCTGGATCACTAACTAGTTAAACAATCCTAGAGCACCAATTAACTAAACAGTGCTAGAGCCTCAACTCAGGAATTGTCCTGCTTTTTGGGTACAGCTAAATGTTAGCACAGTCTAGCATAGCACTGATTTGCACCAGCCCATGCTCCCCATAGCAACTTTTACACATTATTTGGAAAGTTAGTATGGACAAGAGACCGTGTTCCATAGGTGGCATGGGTGACACCTCTCTGTTTTAGAGTACAAAAGAGTTGTGTCATACAGACACAAACAGGACCACTTGAGTTGGCTTTGTGTTGCAAAATGTCCTGTTTTGTTTACCGGTAAAGACCTAGAGCACAGAAATTCATTTTTACCTACGCTTGTGAGAAACCCTGAGCTGGCTCTGACTTGAGATGGTCCTTCAGAGAGGAAGAGTTCTGGAATATGATTCCTGGACTATGCATGTTCTGAAACAGATTTCATGGCCCTTGGAGGGTTACTGGCCTCTGAGAATTAGCAGTTGGTGCGATGTGTTTTGGGTGGTAGCTCTAGACCTTGACATCTCAAGCTGAGCTTCACAACTGGAGCTCTGTGCTGATGCTGCAATACTAAAAACTTATCACCCTTCTCATTGCCATAAACTGCAATCATCTCCATGTTTTATCATTTCCTTACCTTGCAGTTAAAGTCCTAACTCATAAATTCGAATTTTCTCACCTTGGCAAGTGCTTGTACATGGAACAGCTTCCCAATCCCACTGCTCAAACTCCCTCCTCTTCATTCATGTGTCCTGTAGTTTCACCTCTTCCACAAACCATCTGTAGAGAGCTGTGAGAGAACAGACTGCCTTCGTTTATTGAATTACTGGGTATACTGCTTCTTACGGAACTTGTTTAGAAACTGCTTATAGAGATTTTGCTAAGACTGTGAGCTGTGGACTTTTGAACTTTCTTCCTTGTTCAGCAGAAAAAAGCCTCAGAGAGGTTCAAGCTACTAGATAAGGGGAGCTGCATCCCTGGAGATATGTAAAGGAACAGAATGGAGTCTAACAGAAGACTAGAAACAGGAGAATGTTTTTGGCTATTGCCAGAGACCTTCTCCAACATCCCAGCTGCAGGTGCAGAGTAGCAGCTGATGGACAGCACATAAATTGATGTTCAGGCTGGATAGTGGGAGACAACTACCCACAGAGATAAGAAGTGACCCGCCTGTTGAAAAAGAAGACATGCAATGAATAACAAGGAGAGCTCAGATTCTAATTGTGCAGCTGGCATGGACTGATGCACAGGGGGTGGGGGCTTGGATTGTCCAAGGGTTTTTCTGCTAAGGGTTCCACTTCAGGAGTTACCCAGCTCGATCAGCTCTATGCTGCATCTTACAAATAAATAATCTATTTAAGAAGAATTTCTGGAATCCACGCCTGAATCTCTGCTACAGGAAACTGAGGGAAAAGAAACTTCCTTAACAAGAGCCCAGAGCAAAACACAGACAGTCCCTCAAGAGCTCTATGCTAAAACAATGTCTGAAGTGGAGGAATTCTGAAAACAGCTGTAATTCATCATCCTCGGTGTCATTTATTATTCCTTTGGGCATTACAACACGGCCCAACATCAAAGCCACTCATCTGCAAAATGAGTACGATACCATGCGCGTTGCTGGAGAGTACAGATTGTGGACAAACAATTACTCAAGCTAAATGTCATGATGTCCGAAAGGAGAATAAACACACAACAACGTTCTTCAACAAAATCGTATGCGGGGAACACATAAAGTCTATGGAAAAATAAATTAGCAATAGAAAATAAGTGAGTTTGCCAGGTCTAACAGGCATGATGAATGTAGTGAAAGTGAGTGAAGAGACTGTTTGGCTAGGAGGCCACTTTCTGACCTTCTAGCCAAAACTAACTGGAAGCTAAAAGTGATCTATGATGTAAGGGGGAAAAAGTGTTCAATGACCTAAAGATGGTCTCAGTGCTGAAATATCACACTGAACTTTTTGTGGCTTCCAGTAAAATAGAAAAGATTTGTTAAAGACAACTGAAGGGATGACATGGAAAAGGTCCTGGTCCTACTATATCCATTCCATGGACAGTGGATCCCATTAGCTTACCTGGGTGGATGAGTCTTGCTGTCTTCTCCAGTTGTTTTCCTTAACTCTTCCTTTTTTACTTGACAACTGGTCTCCAGCTGCAGTTAAAGTTCAAAGTGATCTTGACTGCCCACCCACTGATGGACTGTGTGTCTCAAGAGAATCTCCTCTGATTATAGAAAGAAGTCTCTGGATTTTCCACCAGCTACAGGCATTTCTTGTTTTCTTCTTGTTTTCTTGTTTCTTGCAGTGTGGAGGTGTTTGTGTAACCTTGGGCTCTGCCTTGAACAGGTCACTGCTCCTCCTTTTTTTTTCCCACATTTTTGTTCAATTTAATGAGTTACGAGTATAGATAAATTGTATTAATCACAAATTTCAACACAGTTCCTTAGATATTTTAGTATAAAAATAACTTCTCTTGGAAAAATGCTACTACTTCATTCAAGGTGCTTTAGTATCTGGTTCATAGTTGCTAGAGTAAAGTGCCATTGAAGTATTTGAGCCGGGAAAGGGTGAACCTCTTTTGGGGACTACAGGAAGCAGAAGTCAATTTGTATGAGAACTTTGCACCTGGGAGCCTTTTAATGGCATTTTTCAACCACAGAGACTTTAAGAATCACAGAGTGTGATCACAGTGACACCGTGTGCAAGTCTCAGTCACTCGATCTTTCAGACTTGCTTCAGGTTTGTCACTGGCAAAAAACGATGCTTGTTAGGAATCCACAGGCCAAACCGCACTCGTTTTTGTGTGTAGTTAGGGATGATCTCCAGAAGTCCCCTAAGGGATGCTCTTCAGATGGATGTACTGACAGGGTGGGCAATTGGAGGCCATGAGGCCCAACCACACAGCTGGAAGTGGCAGGTAATGCTGGTGTCTTATACTTGAAAAAAGCCATATATATTGAAAAAAGAGAGTGAGAAAACGACATCTTCCACTGCCCAAAGCCACACACACCTTTTCTGCAGGACCGCTTGGCTTGGGTGTAAAATATGTTGTTATTTGGTCCAGGTATCAATTCAGATTGCCTGTGCTGACTCCCTGGGGTGCTGTTCTCACTTCTGCGGTGGAACCCTTACCCACCCCCACTGGGTGATGACTCCTGCCTGTTGCCTCAGCGTGTGAGTAGGATAAAAAGCATTAAAACTCCTTCTCTTGTCCTCATTCTTGCTGCAGAAGTGAGCCAGACCCTTCCCACCCTCTGAGCTCCCCACCGTTCCTTGCACAGCTGGACGTCTCGCTGCGCACTAATCAAGGGAACTGGAAAACTCTGTTTGCTTCAGCCTTGACTTTACGCATTAATTGCAGACTTCCTGGGAGTGGAAATCAAGCTGATTGCTGATTTGCATAAGGGGAGGTACGTTTGCATGAATGCCAGTGTTCCAAATGGGTTTGCATCCTGAGAAACCTGCACAGGGATGGAAAAGTTGTACAAAACGTGCGTTGTGTCGCTCCCAGGCTGTGTTGTACAGTTTGCTCTGCAGCACGTCTGACATGCGCTGCCTAAACGATGCGGCGTGACACCAATAAGCAAACACTCCTCTTTAATTACATAAGCCCTTAGTGGATGTGCTTACAATAAAGTGTAACAAGCTGATCCTTCACACCCTGTTTCAGACAGATGCAGAGGTGCAAAAATGAACGTTCTCATCCAAAACCGAGCTCAGCGCTGTATTAGCTGACGCTGCACCTCCACTTGCTTCGCCAGCAAACTGCAAGAAGCTTTTGCTTAATTCGTAAGACCATTTAGCCACAGTCCATTGAAGAACCTGCGGTGGAAGGTGCTTTAGAAATAATTACATTCGTAGGAGGTCTCAGTGATGCAGAAATTACAGTGCAAAGCTAGTGGTGGGGAGTAGTTTTTACATTAGTTAATTTGTGATTTGTTTTTTTGTGTTCGGGCCACAAGGAGCAACCTTGGCTCTGGGTGAGCACAATCTCTTGGAGATGGGTGGCACTGAGTACTGTGTTCATGTGGATAGAGTCTTTGTTCATAATGTTTAGAATCCCCACCACATTGCCAATGGGTAATTGTTTGAATATCATCAAATTGTTAGATGGTACTCAGCACCCGGTCCTCCTACCGTTCATATGTATATTCAGTCCAGTTCCTGATGAGGTTGGATTTGTGGGAAGCGCTGCAAGATGACACAATGGAAATTTCTCAAATGTCCTCATCTCTTGGATGTGTTACACGGTGTCTGTGTGGATCAACTCAGTCCTGTTTTGCTCGACATGGGGCAAAGATGAGCCTCACAGAGGGATTTGGGACATGCAGCTGATTCGGGGGCTTGCTAGCAGTCCCAGCACTGATGGAAGGAAGCCAATGGTGAAATTGCTCTATACAACTGTCTGAAAGGAGGTTTGTAGCACGGAGGGTGTTGGTGTCTTATCCCAAGAACAAACGATAGGATGAGAGGAAACAGCCTCAGGTTGTACCAGGGCAGGTTTAGGCTGGATATGAGGAAAAATTTCTTCATGGAAAGGGTTGTCAGGCATTGGAACAGGCTGCCCAGGGCAGTGGTGGAGTCACCATCCCTGGGGGGATTTAAAAACACATAGAGGAGGTTCTTAGGAACATGGTTAATGCCAGAGTTAGGTTAATGGTTAGACTTGATGATCTTGAGGGCATTTTCCAACCAAAAGATTCTATGGAATGCCAAGGGTCTGTCCTAAATCCCCCTTCAGATGCACATCTGTCCACCCAGGTTCCACTGAAATTCACTCTTCAGTTGGTTGCCTCCAAAGAAGCAGGAGCTTTTTGGGAGGTGTTAGCCCTTTGTCAGTCTGTACCATGGACTCTTTTAATTGCTTGTATTTTCCTGTTACCTGTGATAGCTGTAAGGATTAATTAGTGATGTTTGCAAGGTGCTTGGCTACCAGAGCCTAGAGACTTATATGAGTGAAAAAATGTGAGTGCAGACATCTGCTTTAGGGCTAATTCAGGAATCTCAGTAAAGAGTCTTTTACCTGTATCCCATTTCAGCTATGACACGGCTGCACCTTGACTCTCCCGCCTATGACACTGGGTTCATTAAGCTGGGAGTGCTTCCACCTGAATGAGAAGTTTTGCCTAATAACCATCCCTGCTGTATTACTGGATGGGAGGTAGTTGGGGTAAGGAAGGGGGAAGGAGGAGTGAGAGAGTCCAGCACAGAGCCGCAAAGATGATAAGGGAGTGGAGCATCTCCATTATGAGGAAAGGCTGAGGGAGCTGGGGCTCTTGAGCTTGGAGAAGAGGAGACTGAGGGGTGACCTCATTAATGTTTACAGATATATAAAGGGTGAGTGTCAGGAGGATGGAGCCAGGCTCTTCTCGGTGACAACCAATGATAGGACAAGGGGTAATGGGTTCAAACTGGAACACAAGAGGTTCCACTTAAATATGAGAAGAAAGTTGTTCTCAGTGAGGGTGACAGAGCCTGGACCAGGTTGCCCAGAGAGGTTATGGAGTCTCCTTCTCTGCAGACATTCCAACCCGCCTGGACACCTTCCTGTGTAACCTCATCTGGGTGTTCCTGCTCCATGGGGGGATTGCACTGGATGAGCTTTCAAGGTCCCTTCCAACCCCTGATATTCTGTGATTCTGTGATTCTGAGTGTTGAGGGTCCTTCCTGGTTTCAGAGGGACCACTGTGCAGGTAAAGCTGCCCAAGGCAGGGTATGGCCTTCCTTCCTCAACCACTGGAGCTCCTGGACCAAACTCTTACCCTTTCTCTGCTGGCGAGTGGCAGCAGTGTGGACACACTGCAGGAGCTGATGCTGATAGTGGTCGACCATGAGATCTGCTCCCAGCATGACTGGTGGGGATCTCAAGCAAAAGTCACTCTGATCTGTGCAGGTGGAGATGGCATGAGGTCTGGATGCAGTGTTAAGATCTGTTATAATCAGAGCATTTTCGAGCTCCTTTATTACTCTTTTATTCCTATCTGACCTTGCTGTTCCTCCACCTGGGACACTATTGAGTTGGCAAACTCAGCCCATTGAAAGTACGACCCATCTAACTTATTCTTAAATTCACTTTGTGCAGGATGATTGTTTTCTAAAAATTCCTTTTCTAAGACTAAGAGCATAGAAAATGACCTTTCTGGATGATGCTTTTCTAGTGAGGAAGCAATAAATTCAGTGTAAAACAATCCCCTGTGCTGTTAGACACGCAGGGGCCCATACTCCAACCAGGTGGGCAACCCTATCTGCAGCACTTAGGATTTCCAAATAAAAGCCATGTTCCTACTAGACATGCAGTAGGGTCAGTTAAGGGAGGGAAGGAGGAAGAGAGGGAGATGTACCTGAACAATAAAGCAATATTTGTCTTTTGATGAGCTACAATAGCACCTTCTGGGAATACATGGGGAATCCCACAACCTTCCCTCTCCCATTTTCTGTGTATGAGATGAGCATTTATGAATTAAGGATTTTGATTTATCTCTTTTTCCATTTTAAAACACGTATGGCCTATCTCTCCACACACCTAGAGTATAGCAGTTTTTTTGCAAAATCCTCTTTATTTTTTTTAATGCATATTTCTTCTCGCCAAAAGCCACTAGAGGGCATTGGCAAACCAGAGGAATATCCGATACGGTTGTGAAAGAGAAGTTTTGTGGGTAGAGAAAGATAAAATAGAACGCACGCAGCCTTGCACTCTGTCCTCCGTGTGCGCTTGCAGACACACAGATAAGCAATGACACACAGGAGCTGCTGTTCGCCGCTGTTATCCAAAGGTCCTATTTGCAAATAGATAAATCTTCCTTATTACGGCAAGTGCAAACAAAACCAAAAGCAGCGGCGCTGTCTTTAGGGCTTGTAAAGGACTGGAGTCCCAGCTGTATTTTTAGCTCTCTGCTCTATTTGCACTGCACTTGGCAGTGTCTCCTGGGTGCTCTCTAGTTTGACTGTTCTCCTCTTTTGACAAGTTTTAAACCCCCTAAATCTCAGCTTTCCTGCCCCTTAGTATCAGTGAATGGATCTTGCTCCTTTTAAGACAGTATGTGTGATTTCTGCTAATATATCAAGTTCAAATATTTAATTTCTTCTGAAAGAGCCTAGATCTACTAGGCTCAGTGATGAAGTAATGTCCTTTAAAAGTGAATTTAGGAGCCGAGTGACAGGAGCAAACTGGCATCTGAGATCTTGGCTTGGCTATATTTGAATTTTGAGTTTCAGAAGGAATTAAAAAGACATAGGTCAAAGGCTTTGGGAAATCATATTTTTAAAGGGAGCCCCTCAAAACACTTCTACAAATTACTCAGATGCTGCAAAGTGCAGCATTAGTGCCTTGGGGGGCTTGCAGTGCCTGGGCTGGGGGGTCTAACTCTGTGTGCATGGGCAATGGGGGGATTTGGGGATGTCACACGGGGTCCCAAACCTTCATCAGCCTCTGCCCCTGACCTGGGCTGAGCAGAGCTGGGAACTGTTGGGGACATTGCTATTCCCTGAGCCAAAAGCACTCCAGGGACCACATTAATAATTTAATGAAAATGCACGTGCCTTGCCACAACCCAAAATGCTACAGCCATCCTGCTTGTCCTCTGACATGACAGTGGTGATGGGCTGTCCCTGCTGTTGTCCACAGCCATGCAACTGCCCCTGGTCTCCATGGGGCAGCCGTGACCATCAGGTACTTGAAACCTGTTGTCAGAAGCTGCTCCAAAGTCAGGCTGGACATCGCTCCTTTAAATCCTTCCTCCACATGAGCAAGACCTGGACCCGTTCCTGCAACAGCCAGGAGGAGAAACATCAGGCTGTGCCCGCAGGAGCAGGAGAATCAGGTGCTGGAGACATACAGCTCTAATTCAGGGTCATTATCACCTCCCCGATGCCAAGAGGAGCTTTTCTTCCCGTGTTTCGATGACAGGAACAGCTTGTGCTGCTCAGCCATGATTTATTACGTAGGATAAGAGGAAGGCGATAGCCTGGCAGCATGCAGACAGCGTGTGTGCTTCTCCTGTGCCTCATTTACCTCTCGCTATCCCGGAGCCTTGCTAGAGCTACTTGTTCCCCAGCAAAGCTGTGATACCAAGGAAAATACTGTGCTTCACATGGGTTTTATTGTTTGAACATACTAGGTGTCAGAGCGATGCAATATCCCATGGTATTGGGAAAACATGACTGGGCACAGTACCATAGTGCTCACATAAAATGTTCCCATCCGTTTCTCCAAAGATGGGTGGTGAGGATGTAGTGAAACCAGGGAACCAACTAGATTTTGTAAAACTTGTGCTCTCCACACCTTTATGGGGAGCAGAAAAAGGAGACAACTGTGGTAACAGGACACTTATGTCCTGGGGTTGGTCCCACTAGGGGTAGGATGCTCTGGTGAGAGGCAGGACCAGCTACAACACCTTGAGCTCTTTGGGGATGGAAGGATGGAGATGCCGTGAAACACAGCTTGGGGGTGCAGGGGTCAAGTACAGTGCTCAGTGCCATTAGGGATGTCTGAGGAGATCCCGTCCCGTCCCGTCCCGTCCCATCCCATCCCATCCCATCCCATCCCATCCCATCCCATCCCATCCCATCCCATCCCATCCCTTCGTGCTGTGTCAAAGGGACACAGCTCTATTTAGGGCCCTCATCATCTCCACCAGCCCCATGGGGATGTCTTCATACCTTTGAGCATCTCAGCTGGCCCAAAACACAATAGAACCAGGGAGATTTAAGGTCCCATGGAGATGAGCTCAGCCATGGGGCCTTCAGTCACACCAGAGCTGAATAGAGATGTTCTGGTTATAGACATCTCCTCATCCAAATCCTTCTCTGGGGCTTTTATCCCCCAAAATCTCTAGTCGAAATTGAACCACTCCTTCATCCAGTTGTTCCCTTGCTTGCTTGCAAGCAAAAATCATGTGTATTTGGGAGTAAGACCACAACAGGCTCCTTTGCCTGCTGACAGCCATTCAGCCTTCATTACCAGAGAGCACCTTGGGATGCTTTGTCTATGAAAAGCACTTAAGGACCATTAAGCTCTCATCTTTATTTACTCCAAAGTAGTAGCCAAGTATTTCTTTCAAGGGAGGTGTAATATATAGTAGTTTCCTATGCAGAGCATCTCAGTGAAGCAGGTTTATGTTGGAGGGAGATCTTTTTATGTTATTCATCCTAGTTGCAGGGATCTCCTGAGACATTTTACCCTGGCCATGTGTCTCATGCCTTCCCTGGGCAATCAGGTCCCCAGGCCACCTCAAGCCTTTCAGCCTCCTTGGCTGGGCTGACCTGAAGGTCTTTGCAGCTTCCACGCTCATACAAAAGTACTTCAGATCTGCTGGTTGCAGATATTCCCCCTTTAGTGGGTTTCGTGCACCGACAGATAAGATGGAGTCAGCGCATGTCGAGCCACAGGCAGTCTGGTCCCTCACTGAGTTTCCCTGACTGAAATGTGGGAGCATCCATAGGGTTTTTTGAGCATTTACCTTCTGGAGATGGTTTTGTCCAGCTGTGGATGTGTGTGCCAGGCCAGGTGTGGAAACACAGCCAAGCCTCAGGAGGTCTCCACCTCTCCTCTGGACCTAAGCAGGCCACTTAAGCCATTTTATTATTTTTTAAATTTATTTTATATATATATATATATATATTTTTTTTTTTAATATGAAATCTCAGTGACATACATGACGTCTCTGGTCGCACAGAGGACAAGCAGCATTGCCCAAGAGCAATTTGGCCAGCTGAGGCAGAATGCCGGTAGATGGCAATACTGCCATTCACTCTGCAGCAGGTTTAGAGTTATCAAACAAGCTGATGGAAATGTGTGGATTAAGCAGCACTGAAAACTCCGAGTGGTCATGGCTGTGAGCAGAAAACTCAGTTCTCTCTATTAACTGCTTATCCAAATTCTCATTTTAGCCAGGGCTCTGGCAAAATAGGACTTTTTTCTGGTTTACAGAGGGGCGACACTTAAACCAGAATACTTATATTTGTTCACTACACTTAGCACTGATGCTGAGGGGGTGCAGAAATCAAACTGTTTTTATTTTAGTATGTAATTTAGGTTTATTTGGTGGAGAGGACACTTTTTCACAGCACGATGAGGATTTCTGTGATGTCGAACATCATTACATCATTAAGAAACAGCAGCTCAACGGTCCACAGGAGCATGCCAATGAGAGCAAATTCTGCAGGAAACCCAAGACAATTGCCAGCTTTGAGTTAAAACCTCAGTGCCTGCAAACTTCTGCTCAATCCATGGAGAATATATGTGCATGGACAGAGAAAGTGCCCCTGACAGCAGCAGAGCTCTTGAAGCCAGCGAGGATGCAGAAGCATCATCTGGGATGCAGTTTATCGCCTTTGCAGAAGGCCTGGGGCAACCTGACCCCCCGTGGTGTCACGCTGCTTGGCCATGCGGTGCAAACCTGCCTTTTTCTTTCATCAGCCAGACAAGCAATGAGAAAAGGTTTGTTTCTTTGTTTTTTCCCAATGCCCTCACCTGCTAAGTGGACACAAGCCCTTTGCGTGCAGGATGCGGCCCTACAGAAATGCCAATGAAGGATGCTTGCTTTTAGGTTTACGGTATCACCCGCTGCTGCGAAACCAACAGCCCTGACCTCAGCTTGCCCTGGAGCTGCTGGGTTGGGTTTTTTTTCTCTGATGGTGATAAAGTCCATCCTACCTGTCATTTTATAGCTGTTCCTGCTGAGAAAAGTCCTCGGGTGTCTCATTCCCGCACGGCGCCAGGTCTGGAGGATCCTCACGTCACGTTGCAGCCTGTCCCCATGTCCCCGTCCCTCGGTCACCAAATGACTCATCCCTTTTCCGGAGGCTGCTCCACCAACCGGGGAGAAATACTTTATAGTCTGGTGGCTACACGCACAGTTCTGCTCTTGTGGGCACCTAAAAATGAAACGAAAATGGGTGATGAGTAATACTGTGCATCTGGGTGTTACGAGCAAAGCAGACAGGGTGGCTGTATGGAGAAAAAAACAAGAGAAAGAAAATGAAATAGGGTGATGAAGCCCTAAGCAAGGTGGGGAGTGCACAGATGGGTTTAATTGGGGTCAATGAATCACAGATTCCTGGGATGGGAAGGAGCATCGCTGCCCACTGTTGAACAGGGTGTGAGTCCCAGCTCTGTGTCACCGGGCTGGGGCACGTCTGTCCCGGTGTGTGCAGAAAATGAGCTGGTCTCAACCCTGCCATGGCCAGGGAGCAAATCGAGGGTGGTGTCTGGTTGCACCCCTTTGACAGTGCAGCCCTGTAAAAGCAGAGAGGCCATGGCTTTAACATCAACACCTGGCAGAGAGATGATCCTCAACAAGCTGGGGAAACTCCTCCAGGGCTTCTCCTGCCTTGCTCTTCAAAGCCAAGATGAACAACTTCAAAGCAAACATGAACTCTGCTCTGCTGAGCCCCCCCTGCAGTGCTGGTCCAGCTCTGGTTCCTCAGCACAGGACACACATGGACCTGTTGAAGAGGGGCCAGAGGAGCCACAGAAATGATCCGAGGCTGGAACAGCTCTGCTGGGAGGACAGGCTGAGAGAGCTGGGGTGTTCAGCTGGAGAAGAGAAGCTCTGGGGAGACCTTATTGTGGCCTTTCAGTGCTTAAAAGGGACCTGTAAGAAAGATGGGGACAGACTTTTTAGCAGGGCCTGTTGTGATAGGACAAAGGGTGATGGTTTAAACTAAAGGAGGGAGATTCAGGCCAGACATGAGCAAGAATTTTTTTTACAACGAGGGTGTTGAAACGCTGTCCCAGGTTGCCCAGATTGGTGGTGGATGAACCATCCCTGGAGACATCCCAGGCCAGGCTGGATGGGGTTCTGAGCAACCTGAGCTGGTGAAGATGTCCCTGCTCATGGCAGGGGTGGCACTGGATGAGCTTTGGAGGTCCCTCCCAACCCAAACTATTCTATGAACTCCTCTGGGCACAAAGACTCTGTTAGAAACTCTGCCACGTCCCTGCAGAGATGCTGGGCTGGCAGATGCCCATGCTAGAGGCTGGTTGATGGGTTGTGGCAGCTTGGAGATGTTTCAGCACTGTCCCTTGGGACTGATGGGTCCCCTGGCCCTGATGCCCTTCACCAGGCTATGGCTCAAAGGCATCGCCGTGAAAAACCACCAGTGTAGCAGTGAGACCTGTGCACCAGGAGGTCTTCTCCTCCCAATCAGAGAATAATTAATGTAACAGGGAATTATAGGCACCCCCCCCAAACAAAAACAAAAACAAACAAAAAAGCCCCAAACAAAATAACAAAACACAGCCCCTTTTCAGAATTGGTGCTTTTATGGCTCATCAAATAATTTGTAACAAATAATTTATTCAGTTAATTGAGCTGCTTTGCTCCGAGGGCAGATGGCAACCTTTAGAAGCAAATTCCCAGTGGAAAACAAGACAATAACATTCTTGGGCCAATTTCCCTTGCTCTCAGATCAATGCCAGTGGTTATGATTTATGCCCGTGCTGCTGGGATAGGTGTGCATTTCCCCAGCCAGGCTTCTGGGATTTATTCAGCTTTTCCTTCACACCATGTGCTGGCTCACATCCTCACCCTCTTCTTATTTTCCTGCTGTTGCCAGGGCCGAGCGTATTTTCCCTGATTTTTCCCCCAGGATGCAGGGTTGTGCTGATACTTCTTTTGGCTGCAGCCCCAGGGGCGCTGTAGAATGGTGAGAAACAGTTTGTGGCCTGCAAGGGAAAGGGATTTCTGGGGTTTCCCAACATTTTTCCTATATGCTCCTTGTTCATAGGGATGCTCTCTTTCGCATCATCCCATGGAGAGGTGCAGCCACCATCCCCAAGCCAAGCAAGCTTGGGGAACAACACAGCCAGACTACAGTCCCATGCACAGATTTTAACCTTTTTTAGGGGGAAAAATAAACATGAAAGGGCATCGTGTCACACAGATGACACTGGTGGAGCAGGAAGCAACTCGAACAGGACGATTGTCACGTGCCACCACAAGGTGATGTGCCAGGGACATTGCCATGGCACAGCTGAGCAGCCAGAGATACTCTAGGAGATGCTCTTCCAGGCCACAGATCTTGCTCTTCCAAGCATGAGGCTGCATCACGTTTTTGCCCTCAGATTAATTACGTAAATTGCCAAAAAGGTCGTTGTAATCCCAACCCCAGGACAAACCACTCTTGCCAGCCCAGACTGTTTCCCAGCCAAAACATGATGTTTTAGCTTAGAATTTGAAGGCAGGGGCTGGCACTGGGTGCCCGTCTCTGTGGAAACCCATCTCTGGATGAACTCAGAGGGACTTTGGGGCATCCCTTGTGCATCTCCAGCTGCCCCAAGAGCTTCTCCCGTACAACCTCGCAGGGCTTTGGTACTGTTCCTCACCACATTTCAGTGCTGAGGTGATATCAAGGCCTGGGGACACCTTGGAGGCTCCCTGGGAAGACTCCCCTGCTTTGCATACCCAGCTGCCATGCATGGAGTAGATCTCCACAGGGGTGGATGAGCTGCCCTGGCTTCATGCTTTCTCCAAGGGACATGCCCCTTTCACTCCAGAGACCGACCCTATGGCTGGTTTCCCAGTGCAGGACTGGTCCCATACTGGTGCTTAGCATCCCCCATGCCTTGCCCCCCATGGGAGGGCAGGGGGATATTGTACCCTGGGCTGCTTTTGGGGTGATAAAAACAACAGGGTTCCCAAAACTCAGGACTCCTGGAGGACACCAGGATGGGACAAGGACTCCTGGCCGTGGTAGGATGCTCCCATCCTGTGGTGGGAACCCCATGACACCCCTTATCTTCAAAAAGGGGTCAAAAAAGCCAAAAACAAACAAAAAAGGGACAAACTACACCATACGATGCAGAGTACACATCCATCAATGGCCTCTACTTGTGTCAGGGGAGGTTCATATTGGATATGAGGAAAAATTCCTTCACAGAAAGGGTTGTTGGGCATTGGAACAGGCTGCCCAGGGAGGTGGTGGAATCACCATCCTTGGAAGGGTTTAAAAAATGTATATATGAGGTTTTTTTGGGACATGGTTTAGTGCTAGAGTTGGGTTATGGCTGGATCTTAAGTGTCTCTTCCAACCAAAACCACCCTATGATTCTATCATCATTCACATTTCTGAGCCACAGTGAAGGATAAAAAGGGTGAGGACGCTGCCGTATTCCAACAAAATTCTTTTATTGAAAGTGTAATGGAAATTTCTTCATATTGCTTCAATGAAATGAGAGACAGCAGCTGTAGACAAATATGCTTCTTTTTTTTTATAAACAAATGCAAATGGATAAGGTAAAAATAAAGCATTTCTTTAACTTGTACCTTTAAGCAACATAATCACAATATATACACAAAAGAAAGCTAAAATAAAGCTATGTTGAAACCAAAGCGTTTCAATCAATACATTAGATAATTACAGATTGTGTCAATAAATACCCAGTTTTTAAACTGTTTAACAGGCAACTTTTTACACAGATACCGAGAAGAAAAAAATAATTGTATATTTACAATTCAGTGCCCTGGAAAAAAGAAAAAAAAAAAGGAAAAATATCTTTTTTCTTTTTTTTTTTTGGCACCAACACAAAGAATAAATTATAGAAAAAAATCCACAAAGGCAGGAGTCTACCCCCATCATTCATTTAAAAAAAGTGTGTATATATATATAAAATATATGCATATATTTTATATATATAAATATATATATATACGCAGAGAAACCCAGGAATGTTACAAAATATATTAGTGCCAATAAATAGAAATGGTACCAGACTTTCAACTGTCAGTATTTTTTGATGCAGTCTGAACGATAGAAACTACCACCTAGGAGATAACTGAAGGGGATTTTTCAACCTAAAGAAACGACGACAAAATAATAATAATAATTAATAATAATAATAATAATATATATTTAGGAAATCCTCCATCTGCCAGTAGTATCCCTGCAGTCGCCCTCCTGCCCGGTGGGGACACCCCCGGGGACGATGCTTTGGGGGAGGATGCGGGTCAGCTCCTCTTCCAAGTTGACCGGCTCAATACCAGAGATGTACAATTAAATATAGGAATAAGAAACGATTAAAATAAACCTCAAACAACCCAGTCTCCACCACATTCGTACACCAGAACTTTCCTAAATAGCCGGCAGGTTTGCGCGAGGTGCCTGTGGAATAGCAGGTAGCCGAGAGCACCACCCCTGTTGTCAGGGATAGAAACAGCTCAGCCAATGGAAAAACAAACTCAAATCCATATTTTTGGGTATTTCATTTGGGTGTCTCCGCCAGGAATCACTCCCATTTCCCAATATCACATTTTCCAAGTGGGATTTAAAGCCAGTAAGTTCCAAAGTCCCTTTTTGTTGTGTTGTTATGTTTTTCATACCACTGGCGTAGGCACTTAGTGTATCACAGGTGTTATGTCCAGTTATATCTCACGGCCCAATAGTGTCATGTTCTCAGACTGATTTAAACAGCAAAAGGCCAAGAGGGTCCCCGATATTCTTCCTAAACGCAATGGTTGCACTTTACAAACACAAAAGCCTTCACGTTTTTCCGCTTTGTTTCCAGGCGTTATTTTCAATTCCCTCTAAAACCGTGCCCAAAGGATAAATAACCCAATAATCTTCACATCCATCTAATTTTACTTGATTTACCCGATTTGCCTATATGTATACATATTAAAGAAATAGTATAAAGAGTCTGCCCCTGCAGATTTCGGAGCTACGATGCCATGGGGGAGCCCTAAGGAGCACTTGCTGAGGAACGTGAGCACAGTGTTGCTGGTGTTGGCTTTGCTCAAAGGTCCTTCCCATGACAACCCCCCCATCACCACCACTATGGGTTCCTTCGCATGTTCAGGCACCGCAATGGATCACGACAGAGCTCATGGCCATAATTTAGGAGAAGGGGTTTCATTTCTTTTGTTTGCTTTAAATAGAGCTAGTCCGTGTTATTTCTGGAATAGCCGAAGGTTTTGGTTGGTTTGCTCTCCATTGAGATGTTAAGGAGATGAGACATCATCACCATGTTTACTAGACGGTTGATAAGAAACCAAAGGACGTTGCACAAACATTTCCCCCCCCTCCCAGCCCTTTGCATTCAGCTCTTTTAGAAATGTGAAGTGAAGACCCAACAGGCAGCACCTTTCAGACTCAGAAAATCACATCATCTTTAGGACGGGTGCTGCTGAAGACCTTACTGCCCTTCCAGGTCATGGGTAAACCACAGTGCTAGTAATGTATTACAGGTAGAAAATAAATAAATACAGATATATTATGCAAAAAACAACAAAAAAAAAGATTGTGCACATAATACATCTGAGGTATTACCAATTTAAATAAGGTTTCATGCTAGTTCAAGCTTCGGTGGCTAGTTAAATTCTGGAATTTGCAATAAATAGATGAAGAATGATTACGTATATAGTGTATGGATCTCTTCTGTAAACGTTGTCAGATTTAAACGTAAGAGCGTGTCGGGCTAACTCTTACGCAAAACCACAAATTTTCACAATAAATACAGCTTCAAAAAGTTGTCGTAAAAAGTTCCTGCAACACTGAAACGTTTCTAGAAGGGGCTGTGTGTACGACTGGCAACGTTAGCGAGGAGTATTTCTCAACAGGTCTTTTCATACAAAACACAAGGAAATTCATACGTGAAAGTCTTTTTCCCCTCCCTCCCACCCCACCATGAAAGTTTAGAAACTTTTGCACAAACAGCAAGAGAACTGATTGTAGCTGCAGTATGTCAAAACGTCCACGTTCTATAAAGACCAAAAATAGTTTGTTTGCTTAGAAAGTTTTGTCGTTGTTGGTTTTTTAACTCCTTATTTTGAGTAGCAACATCATCCTTCTTACGAAAGTTTGCCCATCCCACTGTTCTTCAGGTTTCATTTTGGCACCGGTCCTTGCCGCCCCAGCCACGTGGGCATTTCACACTTTGACCGTCTCCATCAGCGATGACTTGATGGCATCCTCCAAAAGTTGATTGTCTGTGAAAGGGGCCGGGGTTTCGGGGACGGATTCTGACAAACCGATGAGGGACTCCAAGAAACAGGAGCCCTGATCTCCAGCTTGCGGGAAGCTGGGGAAATTAGGCAACTGAAACTGTAACGCTGAGAAGTTATCGAGGTTCTCGTACTCCTTTAAGGAGTTGTAAAGGGGTCCCAAGTTATAGTCTGAGAAGGACTGGAAGAAATCCAAGGAGTCGGAGGAAAGGCTGAGGTCGGCATAGCTCTTGGAGCAAGGCTCGGCTGGGGACGGGGCGCAGCAGGACAGCCCGTCGCACCGCGCGTGGGCAGCATCCTCCAGCAAACCCCCGCCGTCCTGGTTGGCATTCTCGTCCAGGCACTCGGAGAGGTGGGACAAGTGGCCGGGGACGGGCTTGGCCTCGCCGCCGTGGTCCTCGATGAAGAAGTCAGTGGGGTTGAAGCAGCTCAGGTCATCCTGGCCGCGGCCGCCCTCTTCCTCGGCGTCCGAGTCGTTGAAGTGGAGGATGCGGGCCAAGCCGTCGTCGTCCACGTCCGACTGGGATTTGTCGGAGGGGAGGCTCTCGTAGGGCTCCTCCAGGTCCTCGCTGGGGTGGGAGGAGATGGAGGAGTCCGTCATGTCGCTGCTGCAGCTGTTCTCCCCCAGGGCCTCCAGGTCGGGGCTGAACTGGAAGGCGGGTGCCAGCGGCACGGCGCGTTCCTCCAAAGGGCCCTTCCCCGCCGCGCATCCCAAGGGCGGGAGCCGCTCCCGAAAAGGGGGTTCGGCCTCTGCCGCCTTCTCGCTGCTCTGCTGCTGCTTCTCCAGCTCCAGCTTCATGATGGTGTGGATGAAGTGGGTCTGAACGCGGGCCTGGTTGAACTCGATCCTGCCCTCGGTGTTGCCGCAGCCGTCCTTGGTGCAGCCGCAAGGGAACGAGGTGTGATCCATCTGGTGCGAGGAGGAGCAGAGGGTTAGGAACGAACCCCGAAAACCACTCGCAACTCACCCACCCTGAGAAGCCAAGTAACAGCTGAGAGGTTTAAAAGCAGACTGAAAAATATCTAATAATAAAAGACACCCCGCTCCTTTGAAGTGTTGTCATAAAAAAGGCTGGATTTTAGTACAACTGAAGTTAAAGCGTTCCAAAAAAAACCAAAATATGTCTCCAAAAGGAGACATAAGGGGGCAATCATGAGCTTGTAGATATTGTATCATGGTATTTAACACCTTATCTCTATCATGAGCTTCTGCCCCTTGCAGAGACAAGGTCAAATTTCTCAATGGGCATCTGCAGCACCTCAATGTCCCCATTATCAGCCGCTAGAGGGGGGCTGTGACATGCACATGGAGCACCTGTCCGCCTGTACACACCTGTCCGCCTGTGCACACCCGTCTGCCTGTGCACACCCACCTACACCTCCCCAGCCTGCAGCCATGGTGTTGAGGGAGGGAGTGACACCCAGAATAGGGAATATGGCTCCCCCAAGACACCTGGACAGGCATCCGTAAAAATAAAAGTAATACCATAAGGTAATTGAAGATACAGGGATCACCCCGCTTTGCAGGTGGTCTGCACAGCCAGCTGTGAGCTGATGCTCAGCTGACACTCCCACATTCAACAAGGAAAACAAACCACAATGAAACAACAACAAAAACACACTAGAGGGAGGAGGAGAAATCGCAGCCTCACACAAGGAGCAAGCAGCTTCTGTTTGCCAAGACGTTCCCAGGCGGCGCATCCCCAAGAGCAGAGCGAGCAGGGATGGGTCTCGCGGGGACGGACGCTCGCGCTGCAGGCTGGGGCGCATCCCCGCGGCTGCAACGTCAGTGTGTGGACGGCTGCACGTGTGTTTCGGGATGCAGACACTTTCAAGCAGCATCTGCCTCACAGCCTGGGGAGCATCTCCAAGAGCTTTTCCCACCTGCTTCGCTCAAAGCGCAGGTGGGAACAGATGCATTTTACAAGCTGCCCTAACTGTCCTGCTTGCTCAAAACCCCCCCTGCTTTACTTAACATATACATCAGCTGGAGCCGCGGCTTTTCCGCCCCTGCCCAGAGGTGAGGGCAGTACCTGACATTTGATGCCTGCCAAGCTGCAGCTGCAGGTCTCGGGGTCGCAGACCTCCCGGCAGTCGCAGCCACAGTCCTCCCGGGATAGACGGATGTTGTGCAGCTCCCGCTTCTCCTCCTTGTCGATCTTCTTCACCCCCACGGCTTTCAGCAGCGCGCGTCTCTTCTTGGCGGGGTAGGGCTGGAGGAAGAAGCCGTCCTCCAGGTCCACGTTGCTGACGTCGATGTCGTCGTCAGAAATGTCGTCGATGGTGAGCTGGTTGGCCTCCTCTGACTCCTTCGTGCCGTTCATGGTTAGCTGAGAGGAAAGAAAAAAAGGGCAAAGCATTAGGGACCTGTTGGGGACACAGAGCCAGCAGCACCCCCTGGTCTGTGCACAGACTGAAGCACAGAAGGTTCCATCTAAACATGAGGAGAAACTTCTTTCCTTTGAGGTGCCAGAGCCTGGCCCAGGCTGCCCAGGGGGGTTGTGGAGTCTCCTTCTCTGAGACATTCAAACCCACCCGGACACATTCCTGTGTGATCTGCTCTGGTGACCCTGCTTGAGCAGGTGGGTTGGACTGGATGATCTCCAGAGGTCCCTTCCCACCCCAACCACTCTGTGATTCTGTCAGCAGAAACAAAAAGGGAAAGATCTGCCCCCTGTGGCAGCCAACCCCAGCACCAAAATCTGCATTAGAGGCCACAAAGACCTGACAGACACCTGACAGAGTTCAGCCAATTTTCCACCACCTTTCAAGGGTGGAGAACTGAGCTGAAAATCCCACACCAGAGCCTGTGTTTCATTGGAAATCCAAACAGGGTTAAGGACTGGTACCCCCAGGCCTTCGGAAAGGGTTGTCGGGCATTGGAACAGGCTGCCCAGGGCAGTGGTGGAGTCACCATCCCTGGAGGGGTTTAAAAGATGCACAGATGAAGTTCTTAGGGATATGGCTTAGTGCCAGTGTCAGCTTAACGGTTGGACTCAATATCTTGAGGGTTTCTTCCAACCAAAATGATTCCATGATCCCAGACAGGCCATTAACTAACACCCCATCCACCCACTCCTCACCTTCCATTTCAACGCTTCCAACTTCTCCTCTTTCAATTTCTCTTCGAGTTTCTCCCGGCGAACGTTTTCCTGCTCCTTGGAAAACTCGGCCAGCGTGAACTGCCGGGAGGAGCTGTGTTTGCTCACCATCCCCAGGGTGCAGCCCCCGCGACTGGGCACGCTCGTGAACCCCTGGCAGCGTGGGAAGTAAAACACAGTGACCCGGTCAAACTCCACATTGTTCTTCTTTAGTCGCTTGGTTTTCTTCAGGATAGACGTGGCTAAAAATGGGGAGGGAGGGAGGGAAAGAAAAACAACACAAGAGGCACAAAGTCAGTACTGCCATCCTGCAACCAGGATAGAAATACTACAAACAGGCTGTAAATATGACAAACAGGCAGGACTTGCAACTACTCTCTCAACAGGGACGTGATGGGACAAGGTAACAACGTCACTCAGTGGCTTCTGGTGTTTTAGGAGCTAAGAAGGAAAACATTCTTCCTGGAAAGGGTTGTCAGGCATTGGAACGGGCTGCTCAGGGCAGTGGTGGAGTCACCATCCCTGAAGGGGTCTAAAAGGCATTTAGATGAGGTTCTTAGGGACACGGTTTAGTACTAGAGTTAGGTTATGTTTGGACTCAATGATCCTGAGGGTCTTTTCCAACCAAAATGATTCTATGATTCTCTAATGCTATAAATCCAAAGGTGGGATGAGGCTGGAGGGCAAACTAAGCCAAGTCCCAGTGCCTCGGAGTCATTGATGAGATTCACCCTAAGAAACGGCTGCTGCTTCTCCTTCCCGCTTGATTTCCTCCACGAAACACACATTTGCTTATTCTTCACGTGCAGCAGAGCATAACAAACAAGCAACAAACCATCCTACACGCCTGTCTTGCCCTACACCCAAGTACCCTGCCCCACGTTCAGATGCTCCTGGTTCAGTCCCAGGATGCTGGAGCACCAACACTCCAGTGCTGCCTGGCTCCAGCTTTTATGGCTGGGTAGAAAACAGCCAAAACGGCTGTTTTTCTGGCACTTCCTTTCACCATCCACCGGGAGGAACTATGAATCTATAGTTTATTCTCAAGAGACTCGTTTGAGAGCAGCTGCAAAGATGTTAATCTCCGCGCAGGTGATCCCAGGGTAAACACGGCAATACATGACTCTGGTTTATCTTAAACTGCTGAAACACGCTTCACACCATTTAAAGCGGAGCCTCTCCAGAGATACCCAGTTCTGCGCGTTTGCACGTGCAAGCATAGCAGATGGGGGTGGGCTAATTAGCCAGGGCAGTTCGAGAGTCAATGAGTTTCCACGAGCGTAGCTGGCTGTGGGAAGCACAGCAAAACGCTGCGTAGCAGAGCTGCTTTCGCTGCTGCAAGCGTGACAGTCGGACACGCACGAATTCAGTGATGGGGGTTTTGAGTGCCATTCTCTGCTGGTACGTGGATGTCTTGGCTGCTACCATGGAGAACAGGGCAAACAAAACAACCCAGAAAGGATGGGTGAGTCCTGCAGAGCCGGGATCTCAGCCCTGCTCTCTGGATGGCAGAGCCACAGGCAGCCCCACAGCAAAGAACCAAAAAACACGAGGGGCTCGGCTGCTTTGGCTGGCCCCAAATGCTGGGAAAATGCAAGACTGGACAGTTAGCTGCACCCACGTTTCACAGGTCTTGCTGGTGAAAATATAGCATTTCAGTTTCATATGGAAACAGAAAAACAACAAAAACCAAAACGTGTTCAACCAGCTGCGTCAGCAGCTTCTGCTAAAGAGCTGAGGGTTTCACACTGGGCTCTGCAGTCGCTTTGATGATATCTCTGCACTGCGCGTTGCATTTTCATAATAACCTTGACTCAATCTTCTAAAACATTAGCTCTTTATCAAAAGGCAAGTTAACCACCGCGATCATCTATCAGCTGAGCTGCTGCACTTTGGCATTTGCTTCTCTCTCCCCGCATCCCCCCCCGCTCTGAAATTGTTTTCCCATCCATGACCCTTTTCCAATGGAGCCAGAGAATACAAAAAGTTCATTGTTTTGTCACAAAACCTGGGAAGACAAGCAAGAATGAGACTCTTTATTATTACAAGACTTCTAAAGGCTTTTCAGACCACTGCGTGTTTGTGTATGTCTGCTAAGTGGACCTTAACTGCTATATACAGTGGGTGTTCAGTATAATTTACTAGGTTGGACTATTTCTCCTCCGTGAAGATGCTCCCCTATTGTATCTTTTATTTTTCCCCTCACATGGCAGATAAAGGATTTTACAACCTTGTCTTCTGCGTGTTTTCCTAAAAAGCTTTCAAAGTTGATATTGCTGGGGAAACAAAACAGCACTTATCTGTAGTAGGAGCAGAGGCAATGTCAAATGTGTCATGTTATTTGGCAAAGCACCCAGCATACGTAGAAAACATTCTGAAATGGTAATTACGCTACTGGTTAATCATTTTTAAGAATCAGCATTATGGGCCCTTGCTGTCTGTTTAGTTGTTGCCTATGGAATAGGCAGGTTCCATATGAATATGAGGAGAAACTTCTTTCCTTTGAGGTGCCAGAGCCTGGCCCAGGCTGCTCAGAGAGGCTGTGGAGTCTCCTTCTCTGCAGACATTCAAACCCACCTGGACACCTTCTGTGTGATCTGCTCTGGTGACCCTGCTTGAGCAGGTGGGTTGGACTGGATGATCTCCAGAGGTCCCTTCAACCCCAACCAGTCTGTGATTCTATGAAGAGCTTGACAGGGCATTGAAGGATGGTGGGATGGTCCAACCAGCTTGGAGGCACCTGCCTGTCTCTGCACACCCAGCTCCTTGGCTTTCTGATCCTGGAAATTTCCATTTCAGCAAAACCATCCTAATGCAATGATACATGCTGGGAGGACGGGCTGAGAAAGACCACCCTGAATACGCTGACTACAAAAAACACGATAAATCGGTGTAACGACATGGAACTGGTGCTACCGCCACTTCCACCCCTGAAAGTGTGTGTGCTCCAAGGGGGTCTCCGCACAAACGGAGGTGACAAACCCACCACCATGCTACAAAAAACCCACGTGCGGGCACGTCTGATCCCAGAGAAGATACTCACGGGTGAAGCTGGGCATTAAGGCAGAGCTGGGCTTGTTCTCCCCGCGGGAACTCTCCTCATCCGACTCCCAGCCCGAGGATGCCGAGGAGGAGAGCGGGGAGCAGGAGGAGGAGGAGCAGTAGGTGCTGTCATCCCCCAGCTCTTCGTACTTCCTTTTCAACACTCCGCTCATGGTGACGCCGTATTTTTCATATAACTGGAAAACAAAGGAGAAAAGCCACATAAAGCGAGGGAAACGCCGACAGTTTCTGGTGACAAGCAGGATGGTTTCAACCCCCAGAAGGACTTCTCCATCAGGTTCACCTGGCCATGCAGGTGTGATTCCCTAAAAGTGCTCTCTCCAAAAATCCACCACCTTTCTAACACTCTGTGCACACCTGCTGAATTTCTCTCCCATTTTGCAACACCGCATAAAAAAAATCAACTATCACAGACAACAAACTGTCCAGAAACCAATTCAATCAACACAAACGTTATCAAACAATAAGTATTACATTTTGCTTACTAATTCTTTTACGTTAACTCCTTACCCAGATCGCTTTCTATGCAGTTACAGCTTTAACATCTTGCTAATTACAAAAATAAGCCAGTTTGCAGAGAACAATCTGTTGGCATGATTTACTTGCTACAGCCCCCTGGGGAAACAGACTTATTAAATGAAGCACTGAAATACAAATATATCAACTGTGAAGAACAGCCCTTCTCCTCACGGTGCCTTTCATAGTCAGGCCCCCATTCAATAAGCTATTCTTGTTTAGGCTGGGTTATGTATCAAGCATAGTAGGAATTAAAGACAACGCAGCTAATTAAAAACAATGGAGTTCTGTACTTGCTTAGATTCCTAAAAAATCCCACAAAGCACAACTTCGTTTTACCTTTGCTTTTATAAAGTTTGCGGGTTTTCTGCCTCCTGAAATACCACAAAAGCCAACACTTTGCTTACAATAGGCAAATCCCACCTAACCTGGGATGCTTTTGCATGGACAATTTCTCCTTTTGGATGCTGGCAACTCCTTACCAGATGCTCCCGCTTCTGCAGAAGTCACTGCCAGCTTATTCTGAAGCCAGTGAGCCGTGTCCAAAGCTGAGAACCAGGCTGCTGCTGGAGGAATGATTTGCTTTGAGCCCATCTCATGGGGCTGTAAGGCACAACGAGGGCAGGAGAGATGCAACCCCAGCCCAGAAACCCCCTCCAGCAAGGAAGGGAGAGCCCCA
The DNA here is from genome assembly GCF_963082525.1 of Nesoenas mayeri. Lineage (NCBI taxonomy): Eukaryota > Metazoa > Chordata > Aves > Columbiformes > Columbidae > Nesoenas > Nesoenas mayeri. The sequence goes on from NC_137543.1 coordinate 158,431,656, forward strand.
GCATTGTGGGATGCTACCGGCTACCCCGGTGCTTCAATAAAACCAGAGCTAATACCTAAAGCATCGCTAAAATTCGGATGATACTGGGACAGCTATATACAGCCCTGTGTTGGTGACAGTGCAGATACGGGGGTGTCAGACACCCAGTCCCCTCCTGACACCTGAAACTCCTCCACTCGCCAAATTTATTCTTTGTAACCGTAGCACTTTCTCACTCTCTTTTGCATGTCTGAGGTTAATTTAAGATCCTGAAAAAGACAAAAAACAAAACAAAACCCAAAAAACAACCCACAAACCACCAAACCCGACCTACTGACAGCCCCAAGCACACCAGCTCCAAACCCTCCCAACGATGAGATTTTCAATATCGCGACAGCGCTGGCAGGACAGGAGCAGAATGCGGTGGCTTCAAAGCCCTTGTTAATGATGTTTACCAACAGCTTCCCAGGAGACAATAGTCGCCTAAAAGGTCAAAAAACCACCCTGGATGAAGCAGTTGCTGGGCCTGAAGAAGTTAATAATTCACTGCAATGTGCCTACCAGGCTGCTGCATCCCCCACTGCCCCCCAAACTTGGGGGCCGGGGAGAGGCAACCCCCTCCATCCTTCCTCCTCCTCAGCGGGCCTGGAGCTGCAGGTGGTTTTACCACAGAGGGGTTGTTGGGTTTTTGGCCTTAATCCCAAACAGATGGGGAGAAGGTGGATCTGGCCACCCTCCAGTCCCGGCAGCACAAGTCCTACCTGACACCTGGGTTAACCCCTTCCCGGCAAAGCAGAGCTTGCGGGCAGCCACAAAGCCCAAACCCGGCTGCAATTAAAACTCTTTGACTTGTATTATATTTTTGTGCCTTCTGCTCTGCCTCGCGCTTGCGTTAAGAAACAACCGGGAGCAAAGAAACGCCCCCCAAATCCATGGCAGGGGTCCGAATCAAAACCTGGGCTGCAGGCAGAGGTTTGCTCATCCCAGCTGACCCCAAAGTCACAGAATCACAGGATGTCAGGGACTGGAAGGGACCTCAAAAGCTCATCCAGTGCAATCCCCCCATGGAGCAGGAACACCCAGATGAGGTTACACAGGAAGGTGTCCAGGCGGGTTGGAATGTCTGCAGAGAAGGAGACTCCACAACCCCCCTGGGCAGCCTGGGCCAGGCTCTGCCACCCTCAACGTGAAGAAGTTTCTTCTCATATTTAAGCGGAACCTTCTGTGTTCCAGTTTGTACCCATTGCCCCTTGTCCTATCATTGGTTGTCACTGAGAAGAGCCTGGCTCCATCCTCCTGACACTCACCCTTTACATATTTATCAACATTAATAAGGTCACCCCTCAGTCTCCTCTTCTCCAAGCTCAAGAGCCCCAGCTCCCTCAGCCTTTCCTCATAAGGGAGATGCTCCACTCCCTTAATCATTTGTCCACCCAGAGCAGCCAAAAACTTTGCAAATAAACCCCACAAAAACCCCTCCCTAATCAAACAAACAAGCAACAACCCCCCCAAAAAGCCACATGTGGCTTCAAAAAGCATCAGTTTGCGCCACAGAGCAGCTGCTCCCTGCTCCAAAGGACACTTCGATGTCACCATCCAGCCAAGGGAAGGGGGAAACCAGCTCCCCAAAAAGCCCGTAGGACACATGCCCAATGGCAAACCCCCTCGGAGATGCGACCCTAACCACATCCAAGCCTTGCAGGAAACACCGGAGGGTGGTGAAGCAGCCATGGTCACACCACTGAAATGATGATAACTCCAAGGTCTGGCCCAAAATAAGCCCCAAAACTCACGTTACATCTGTTTCTACCAGGATCTGCCTGCTCTGCAGGACTCCCAGAGAAACGAGAAGGTAGACACGGTGATGCTGCAGAGCGATGCAGCCCCTGATGCTCAGGTCACCTGCAAACCCCACAGCGCCCATCACAAGCCGCATCGCCTCCCCCCAAACCACAGAGCAATTAAAAACTGAGTGTTTTCCTCAAGAGAGATAACCAGAACAACACAAACAACAAGGCAGAGCCAAGGCAAGTTGTGTGTAAGACTGCAATTGTTTTACTTTTTGGTTAAATATTATCATCACCGACTAAACACGTCTGGCAGAAGGATGAAGGGAGGTGTGTGCATCTCCTACGAGAATAAGCCAAATGCACAGAAAAAACACACCTTTGGCATTCTGTCTTATTCAAAACACGTATTGTTTTGTGAATGCAAAGTAAGTGTTGTGCAAACATGATTCGCAATTAATGGGAAAAAGCTGGTGAACCTGTTGCCCACCAGCCAAAAATACATTAATTTTTCTCCCGTAACGCCTTCCCCCTTCTTTGCTGATTTACAGCTGTGATGTTTTCCAGGTCAAGTTTTCAACTCTTTCTCAGGAGCTACACGTGATGTAAAGGGGCTGCACCCATTGGTATCGACTTGTACCCACCCCCAAAAACTCCTCCAGATGGAGGTTTTGCTGTCAAGGCAAAGACCATCCTCTCCCTCACACTTGGCAGCAGAATTCACATCAGCGATTTGGATGCTGCCTTGAAACCCATGTCACCCAAACCACTGGCCACTCAGCCAAAACAACCCAGAGGCCAATTCAGACACAGCGAGGATATTTTAATTGCAGTAATTCCACGCGTAATCTTAAATCCACATTTATGTCTTACACTGAAGTCACAAAAACGTGTGCAGCAGCATGAAAAATATATATATATTTATATCTGTGCTTGCCGTTGCAAATCTCTGCAGGCACCATTGAGTGCAGGATTTTACCACCTTCTCCTTCTCTTTTTTCTTTTTTGCATAACCTGAAATAAAATAATCCTATCTTCCTTTTAGTTGCCAAAAAAGACATTCTGTTCTTGGCTAAGGCTTCTTACCCATCTATTTTACTGAAAACAGCTTTTGGAACAAGTACATAATGCAATGGATCAAACCCGCAGGAATTCCTCTCTGGCACCAGAACTCCCACTATCCTGGGAATACTTTCTAACAAATATTTAGCCCAGATGTGCATTCCTTTCTCTTTCTCTCCCTCCTTTTTTTTTAAGCATTAAAGTTGGGGGGTGGAGTGGGTGGGGGTGGCCATCTAGTTGGGGGGAAGGGAATCCAATCTGCAAAGTCCCATTTCTGGCGCTCAGCAAGTCGCAGGGCAAAGCCCTAATACACTGGAATGCGAGGAATTAATGTTTTAACTATCCTCCTCTTGGACGACGTCTCAACAGTAAATATTTCGAGTAATTTAGATTTAAGAAGGTTTGGCATTTGTTTAGCCAAGCGCAGAGGAAGGCAACTAAAACCCCGACCAGTGTCCAGTTAGTCTGTTTATAAGAGACTGCACAAAGAGGCATCATGGCTTTGTGCAGAAGTATGGAGAGATGTTTAGCTCTTTATTTTGGGGCTATATATGTTTTCTTTGCACCAGTGCAAGCAAAGCAAAACAAACTTCTCCCAGCGTGTCCAGCGGCTGCATTTGCTCGTGCCACAACTCCCACGGTATCGCAGAACACCTACGCGCAAGGATATTTCACATTTTGGGCTTTCTGTCGGTGGAATATCCCAAAGGATGGAAGGATCCCAAATCCACGCACAGGCTATAGACAGCAAACTTGCTTCTGCAAAGCAATTTGGGTAAAACAAACGAAAAAGGCACGAACCCCAGGGCAATGTATGAAAAGTATTTCTTTCCCAGCGACTTTCTGAGCCAGTTTGTTGCCTTTACAAACACAGGGACCTGCCTGCAGCCCGGAGAAGCCAAGGTGGACTCTTCCCGGCACACCAGGAGCGAGTTACCAACTGCTGAGCCGTGAGTCAGAGCGGCTCCCGCTCCCTCCTCCATAGCCTCAGTGGCTGTGCAGGTCTAGCAGGAGTAAATATTAGTTTAAAAAGCACCACCACATACTTTAGCCAGCTACGGCTACCAGCGCAACTCATGCAGCAAACCCGGGGAAGTTTTTGGGGTGGGTGTTTTATTCGCACGCTGATGTTCGTGGCGGGTTGGGCGACCTTGGGGTGCAATATTGCCAAAAACTGGTGCGGAGCGGAGCTTCCCGCTGAGCTATCCCAGACATTTGATGTCTGACAGCAGCAGTGAGTCCAGCAACGCCGCTGGGTTACTTAATAATCACCGCGCTATCAACACTGATTCATTGCTCGTCCATTTAACTACTCTTAATTCTTGACATATTTACTTAAGTGGTTTCCCTGTGACAGCCTCTGCCATGACACCACTTCCCAATTTCGGGGCTGACCCAGGCAGGGGGGGCGGGTCAAGGTGAGCAGGATGATCCCATCAGGACCCTCCAGCCCCGATGTGTGTCCCCAGCCACACAAGCTGTGCTTTCCAGTTCAGACCAGATTATTTTCACTCAGCTGGGTCTAAGGTTTCATAACCTTGCTCCGGTTAAAAATAGCCTCTGCCTACTATGCTACAGCAAAACCCAACGCACCCCGTGCCATGGAGCAGGAGTATGAATCAGTTTGTAGCACCACGAGTTTATTCTCCTGCCAAAGACTAAACAGGCAAAACACCTTCCCCAGGAAAGAGCATCAGAGGCATTTAACTCCATCTACTAATTTTTGGAAGGCCACAAAGAAAAGGGCTTTTCAAGATTTTTCTATCAAGCCCTTATATCTCACTGGCCGCTCGAAAGGTAAATAAGAAACATTAGCAAATACATTAAAGGTTATCAGACATGGCCCAAATGAAACGAGGTTCAAATGTACTTGGCGCAGATTGTTCTGTAATAAATATGAAAACAGAGAAGTGTGCTTTGTCTAGGAAAATCCTCTGTTTGATTACACCTCATGAATAATTCACACCAGGTTTCCATATTTGTCCTCCTGTAGGTACACGCCGTGCATTACCTTGCCTGCTATATATACGACCGCATTTCCTGCGCTGAATTATTAAAGGCTTGCCGGGAGCTGCAGAGTCTCTCCACGCGGAGAACAAACCAAAAAATAAACCCCCCCAGCCTTGATGGGCTTCATCTGCAAACCGCTCAGCAGAGGGGGAAATATTATATATATATTTATATATATATATATATAGTGGGGAAAAAATAATTAAAATGAAATAATAACTGCGGATGAGTTCCCTGCAACAAACGACAAGACTTTGAGGTTTGTAAATGGCCGTGAGGTTTTCCTCTCCATCCCACCGAGGCATTGTCGTTACCAGACATTGGTAAGGCAGGGCTGCTTTAGGAAAGGGTTGTCCCTATGTGTCAACCTCTTCCTACAGCGACATTATGTAACTCGGAGGTGACAGACACTTTTGAGGATGCCGGGAGGGGGACATACAAAAAAATAAACATACACACTGAGGAAATTTAGTAGTTTGGGTTGTGCGAGGTGATTTTTTTTCTCTCGTCTCAGGTGTGTAGTTAAAGCCCTGATTTTTCTTTTATTTCTAGGGGCGGGGGGGGGGGGAGCCCGCTCTCTATCGGTCCGTCTGTCCATCCGTGCGCCGGTCGGTAGGTGTTGCTGTAGCGACGGGAAAGCATCCCCAGCCGGGCAGATTTGGGGAAGAGCGAACCGGCAAGGCTTCCCCTCTGCCTCCCACCCCCCCGCCAGCCTTTCTTTCAACATCAGAAAATTGGAACCGCAACCGTAAAGATGGAGCGGAGCCTTAACTGACGGGGTGGGGGGGAGGGAAACTCAGAGCGACTCTAAATAAATATATAGGTATTTAGATGTATATATAACGCGGGGTTTTCTACCGAGGGGAAAGTGCGGGAGGACTCGGGGAGCAGCCAACCCCCCGCCCCCAGGGAACGCGGTCCCACCGCCCCGAGGGTCCCGGACGCTCCCGCCGGGCCAGCCCCAGCCCCAGCCCCGCCGGGCTCCCCTCGCCCCCGGGCAGGAGCAGCCCGGCCAGACGGCGCCGCTGCGGCGCGCCGGCCCGGCTCTGGGCGGCGGGGAACCGAGACGGACCCCCCGACGGCGGAGCAGGACGGGCTGTGCCCAGGACCCCCGACAGCCCAGCACCGCGCCGGACCCCGGCGGGCAAGCACCGACCCGGCTCTATACCGGACCCCCAACGGCCGAGCACCGCGCCGGACACCGCACCGACCCCCGAGCGGGACGGCGGAGCAGCAAACCTCCCCCCGCCGCGGCGGACCCCCACTCCCTCCCACGCCCGCCCCATCCCGGCGCCGGCTGCCCCCGGGCCGGCCCTACCTTCGGCGGCGGCGGCGGGTCTCGGCGCGGCGGCTCCGGCTGCAGCGGCGGTGGCTGGCGCGGCGCCTCCCGCTCTGCCGCTGCCGGGGCTGCGCCGCCGCCGCGCTGCCCTTTTTCGTCAGTGGAAAACTCCGGGCTCTGACGCAGGCGGTGACAGGAGCGGGGCCGGCGTGTGCCCGGCCCGCCCGGCTTCCCGCTCCCCCCCGCCCCGGGGCGGGGCGCTGAGTCAGGGCCGAGGGGACGCCCCGCCCCGCCCCGCGCTGAGGAGGGAGCGGGGAACGGGGGAGGGAGGGAGATTGGGGATGGGACACAGCTGGGGGGGTGGGAGTCACAGGGGGTGGGGAACCGCAAGCAGCCGTGGCCCCTAAAATGCATGTTTGTGTCCCACAGGAACAGTTTGGACCCCCAAACAGATTTGGGTCCTAAAGGGAGTTGGGGATTCACAAGGGGTTTGGACCCATAAAGAGGCGTGGACCCCAAAATGGATGTGGGTCACGGTGGAGGGGGGGTTGTGTCCCACAGGGAGCTGGAGACACACAGGAACAGCTTGGTCCCCAAAACAGATTTGAGTACTACAGGGGGTTGGAGACCCACAAGAAGTTTGGACCCACAGACAGGCTTGGACCCTAAAATGGGAGTGGGTCCCAACACAGACAGTTGGGGACTGATGGGCAAGGCATGAACCCCCAAAGAGATTTGGGTGCTACAGGGAGTTGGGGACTCACAAGGGTTTGGACCCAAAACCAGGTTTGGACCCCAAAATGGGTGTGGATCGCATGAGGAGTTTGTGTCCCACAGGGAGCTGGGGATCTGCAGGCAACATTTGGACCCCAAAACAGATTTGGGTGCCACAGGGAGTTGGAGACCCAGAAGAAGGTTGGACCCACAGACAGGCTTGGACCCTAAAATGGGGGTGGGTCCCAACACAGAGAGTTGGGGACCAATGGGCAAGGCATGAACCTGCAAACATATTTGGATGCTACAGGGAGTTGGGGACTCACAAGGGTTTGGACCCCAAAACAGATGTGAGTCACATGGGGGGTTTGTGTCCCACAGGGAGCTGGGGATCTGCAGGCAACATTTGGACCCCAAACCAGATTTGGGTGCCAGAGGGGATTGGGGACCCACATGGGGTTTGGACCCACAGGCAGGCTTGGACCCTAAAATGGAGGTGGGTTCCAAGGGGGGTTTGTGTCCTACAGGGAGTTGGGGACCCACAGGAGCAGCTTGGACCCCAAAACAGATTTGGGTGCCACAGGGGGTTGGGAACCCACAGGCAAGGCTCGAACCCCGAACAGATTTGAGTCCTACAAGGAGTTGGGGACTCAAAAGGGGTTTGGACCCACAAAAAGGCTTGGACCTCAAAATGGATGTGGGTCACGTAGGAGGTTAGAGTCCCAAAGGAGGTTAGAGTCCCAAAGGGAGTTCGGGACTAGCAGGCAAGATTTGGATCCCAAACCAGATTTGGGTACCACAGGGGTTTGGAGCCCACAGGGGATTGGGAACCCACAAGCAGGCATGAACCCCAAAATAGAGATGGCTCCCAAGTGGCATTTGGGTCCTACAGGGAGCTGGGGACCCACAAAGGATTTGAACCCACAAACATGCTTGGACCCCAAAATGGATGTGGGTCACACGGGGGGTTTGTGTCCCGCAGGGAGTTGGGGATCTGCAGGCAAGATTTGGATCCCAGAACAGATTTGGGTGCCACAGGGGATTGGGGACCTCCAAGGGCACCAAAATGAGTTTGAGCCTCACAAGTACGAATTGTCCCACAGAAAGAATTGGGTCCCTGAAAGGGACTTTGGCCCTATGAGCGAGGCGTCGCCCCCAGAGACATTTAAGGCCCCACAAAGAAGAAGCACAATATTTTGGGGAGTTTGTTTCCCAGCACAGCTGGGACGGGGGTTCCATCCAGAAACCTGCACCAGGTCACTGTCCAGCTCTGGTCGCTGCAGTGTTCAGCTGAGGATCTCCACATGCTTCCCACTGACCACTAGGAGCTTTCAGAGACCATCAGCGCTGCGATCAGACTCCTTGCAGCGGTTGGCAAGGTGCAGACTGACCCAGTGTTTCCCAATTTTGGCACTTGGCTGGATTTTCACCCCACGAGCTGGGGCTGGGCCAACAGCCAGCGGCATGGTCAGAGTCCTCATGGTGTGAAGCTGCCTGCTCTTGGTGCAGATCTTTGAAAGGTCACCCAGCTGTACCCCACAGGGCTTGGATACAGCCAAGCTGCAGGAGTCCCTGTGTAAGATCAAGTCCATGAAGGTGGGACGATTTGTCTTCCTTGGCTCCATGGAGGAGCCTGAGGTTGGCCATACCAGGGTCTCCTCAAATCCCCCTCTGCATCCATGTTCTGTTGTGAGCCCCTTAGCTCCGTGGTTCTTCCCACACAGTATTGCGAGCAAGCATCTGCCACCCCTTTCCAGGGATATTATTTTAGGTGTAAACCTCTTAGAATGCGTTTTTTTTTGGTAGCAAGAGTGTCTCACTGGGAAGGTGCCCAGTCTGACCATGAACAGTGAAGATGAGGTGAGAGTTTCAATGTGGTATGGCTTTTTCAGAGGAGACTGCTGTGAAAATCTCACCCTTAGTCCTTTTACCAGTCAAAGCTTTCAAACTTTGCAGCTAAAATGTTGGGAAAAAGGTCTTATCTTGTGCCAAAGCCACTTTGATACCAACATGTGAAGTGATGCCACCAGGATTTTCACTTCTGATCTTGCCCAGTGTGTGTGATTGATGGGGCAGCCCCACCGGTCACCCCGATGGCACCACTGCAAGGACAGCAAACCATAGCGATGTGTGAGGGTGAGCAACAAGCGTGGACTGAGAACAACTTCAAGCTGATTTTACTGCTGTACTTGATGTAATTCCATAACTTCATGGTTGCCCCGCGCTCCTGATCTCTTGGTTTGCCACTCCGTGTCTCTCTGCCCAGCCCATGAAACCACAATGACAGCTCCTAGCTGTACGGAAGCACAGGAGGGATGAGTTGAGAGTTTGCTTCAAAGATGCAAATGTCATGGAGGCAATACGTAATTCTAGATGGTGCCCTGATGACGGGTGGGCCCTGTGTTGGAGGCACGAGGACCTTCCTGAATGTGTCGGCGTACAGCACTCGACCGCCAAAGAAGTGGTTTTCCTGAGGTTTCGTTTACCATGTTTGGACATGGCTGTGATTAATATTTCCTAACAGGAAGACGTCATGCGTGCAGGCTTTCCTCTTCAGGGTTTGGGTCGAGGGTGACCCAGTTCAGGTTATACGCTGGCTCCTCATTTCCTCCCCCTCGGAGACAACACCCATCGCTGAGCCCCAAACGGGTCCTGGCGCCGGGCAGTTCTCACCGCACAATCCCAGGGGACCCGGAAGGCTTTGCTGTGATGGGACCAAGACATAATATCGCCTCTTTATATACCGTGTCTATGAGATGAAGGGTGGGGGGGACATTTGTCACCATCCCCAGGCTGAGTTTGGCATGAAACCCATGGTATGAGGGAAAGGGGATATCCTGGAAAACGCTCGGAAAGGCTGCCAGTGACCTCCGGGTTACACATTTTCTCCCTTGCTTGTATTAGTTTTAATGAAAGTAAAGCCAGTGAGAGACAGGGTTCCATGCAGAGCAGAAATTATTTAGTGATTCAATCAGGTGGTGAATAATTCTGACCTCGAGCTGCCTGTACTTGTGTGTGTGTGAAAGAGAAGGCTTGAAATGAAACTTTCTGTCTTCTCTTTTTGAAGCAGCATCTTTTTGTTTGTTTGTTTTAAAATCAACCTAAAAGCACTACTACATAAATAAGGGGAAGCTTAAACAGAAATATAAATAGCCCTCAACCAGTATGTTTTCCTGTGTACGTTGAATGAAATAGCTCTGTTTCACTCAACGTGTGTTTTGTTGCATCTCTGAGCCTCCTTCCTCCAACAAATGGACTCAAGAGAGAGAGAGGGGAAGAAAAATAAATCTGTTTCTCTTTAACCTGAGCCGGGTTGGTGTGGTTTTTAACACAGTGTTTTCACCTCTCGAGGAGCATCCTCTTCTCCCAGCGCAACCAGAGCAACATGCAGCCCCCGGGAAGGCTCTTGCTCCTTTGGCAGCACCAGCCCGGAGCTGGTTTTCCTGGCTGGGCACCACTCAAGCCATGATCTGATGGGAAGAAATTCCCTGCTGAATGTCCCCAGTGGTGATAAGTGACCTGGCAGAGAGCAGCAGCCACAGAGCAGGGGCAGGGAGCCCACTGGGAGACGACCGGATTGAGATGTCTGCGTGAGGCACAGGGTGCTGAGATAAGAGGTGTGAGCTGGGCAGGCTCTGGATGTCAAGCTCCTCGCTGCTTGTTTTGTGTCTGCCCTGCAGCAGGAGAGTCACTTTCCCTGTGGTAAAAAGCCTCTTGGTGTTTGGGGATGGAAAAATCAGGAATATCTGGGACTGGAGATACAATTTTTTTTTTCTGATTTTACAAGTGCATCCCAAGCATGGTTCTGGAATGGCTTATTGGCTGTATCTGGCTGTGACCTGCTGCTGGCTACTGTAGCAACCACCTGAGAATAAAGACAGAGGGACATGGGAAAAGAAACCACCACCACTGAACCAACCTTCCTTGAGCAATCACGTCCAGCATCACCTCCAGCTGGTGCGGTGGCCCCGACTCACCCCGTGTCCCCAACTTGTCCTGTTTCACATGCAGATAAAATGAATGCTTTACTTTTATAACACATTGTGCAATCGCAATAAGCTGCCGCAGCTGCTCATGGGCTGCCTGTCTTGGTGCCAGGACTCCTTCCCACCCAACACGTCTGAAATGCAAGTTGAACAAGGGCATTGGGTTGTTTTATTTTGTTGTTTTTTCCCCCTGAAAGATGGACATACAAGTGGAAAACCAAATACTTTGCTCCAGCTGCGCTCTGAGCTGTTCACCTGTGCTGGGAACAGTGGAAGGGATGTGGCTGTGCTGGGACAGCCTTGGGTGAGTGAGTCCAGCCATGAAGATGCGATAGAAGGTGTTCTGTGGTTCCTCATGGATTTCCCACCAGCACAACTCCATCAGCTTCTGCAAACTGCTTCTGATTTGAGCTGATGCTGGTAGCCAGTCAGATCTTTAGCATTTAAGGCCCTATATGCCCTGCTGTTATATACTTTCTGGGTAGTTATTTATGCATTTATTGAAATGTGCTTCCCTCATGCATTTTGTGATGCTGTCAATCCTTGGTAAAGATAGGGGCACCATAATATGGTGCTCTCCTAAATGTACCGACACCCCATATATTTGAGAGAGATGGATAATATGACCTGTTTGCTGGGGAGTACTGATATAATTGTTGGACTCCCGACAAACACGCAAAAATCATCAACTCGAGGGAATAGATGTTATTTTAAAATGCAGGCATGAAATGGGAATTGTGAAAGTGCTGTGTGGTTTCAACCACTCTCTAGCAGTGGTTAGCGGCAAGGAAAATAAGTACAACAAGATCAAATGTGCTACCCAGACAGCTGAATTCAAGTGAGGCACCTGTGTCCTCAATTAACCCAACTAATAGTTAACTTTGCTGTCAACAGAAACCCCCGCACCAGGATTTAGAGGTGCGAAATGCATGAGTGCTGTATTTTTCTCTCCTTGACATTTCGTGAGTCGTCTGCTTTAGTGCTGAAATGTCTCAAGCGATGGGACCGTGGCAATTTCTCTTTCGAGGGTATCGCTCTCGCACAATAATTAAATCTCTGGCTTTCAAGCATAATTGCCAATGACAGTGCCTCCAAAGTTGCTTTTTAAGCTCGACCTGGCAGAAGGGGCTTCCAGAAAAATGAAGAAGCCAGGGAAGAGTTGCGAGCATCAGCAAAGGCAAGAAGCAGAAAGAGAAACTCTGTCTTTCCCCAAAAGTAGGGACGACAAGCATCCCTAAACATTGAGGGGGCCTAAAATTCATCGCGGTCCTGGATGCCTCACAGGCTCTGAAGGAAATGGGAGCTTACAGTACAGCTCCATCATTACCAGGGTCGTTGGAAAATGGTCATTTTTCAGCACTAGGACCTGTCTCCTGCTCCGGGTTGGTAATTGGTGGTGTTGGCAGTGAGCCAGGCAGCACTTGCGGCTCTGTCTTGAGAGGACAAAAACCTCCATTACTTTATGCTCTTTAATTCTCCCAAGGTGTGCTGCTGTCTATCAATGGAGTCGCCATGAGGTAATAGAAATTACAAACCTCCCCAGACTTATTTGTCTGAAAGCGTTTCTTGTAAAAATAATTATGTGAGTTCTCCGGAACCGTGGTACATGAGAATGGCAGAAGAGAAAGTTTGCAAATTAAAAAGGCAACAAAAGGCTCTTTATCGTAAACTGCGAGGGAGACTGGGCGAGAGGGTTGTTTCCCTTCTGTTGGGTTGGCTGGTGGCAGCTTTTAGAGAGAAAAAGCAATTTTTGTTGTCTGTGTATCACTTTGCAGTGAAGCTGCTCCAGACCCGTCCACCAGATCTGGGTAGGGTGATGGGTTTGGCCTGGCACCACTTGGGGTTCGAGCCACTGTCTCTCCCCATGAACTTTGGAAAGCCACTTGACCTGTGGCTCATGATGGGGATGTCACACTTCTGGTGTGACTTGTTGTGTCTGGTTGCAGGCTGGGGATGGAGCTTTGCCTGCAAGCCCTCACCAGCCCTTGCCCTCCTCCCAAGAGGCATCCTAAAGCCTTCATCGCACCCCATTCTCAACCAGAAAAGCACCATCTGGAGCAAACATATTTGCAGTGATGTGACAGACAAGCTCTGGAGGAAATACCTGAGCTGTCTGAAAAAGTTACAGCCCCTCTGCCTCCCGTGAGTTCAGACTCCAGAATCTCAGCACAAATCTATTCTGATGCAAAGTTTGAGTCAAAGGTCTGGATTGTGAATGGGAACATCTGGGGAGCCTCCACACCTTCCTCCAGCACTGCCAGGGCAGGGGAGGGCTGGAGGCTCCTTAACCCACTGCAAGTGCTCATTTCAGAGCAGAAAAGCCAGGATCTAATGCCATTAAAAATAACTATATAGCTAAAGCTCAATTTTCTCCTCTAAAGAAGGTTTTTGCAAGCCCACAGGATGGGACAGAGGCATTGCTTCCCCTGGGCAGCTTCTGTGGTTCTTGAGCTGGACTGAAACAGCAGTAAAACACATGCATGAATTATATACATATGCAAATAGATGTGTGTGCATCTCTATATATTTAACTTGATTGACTGAATTGGCAGCAAGTCTCACAACAGTAAATACTGCTCCTGAGTCACCAAGAGCTGAAGCAGTGTTTGGTGGCCATGGTGGTCACAGGGGACACTTTGGTGCTTTCATCTCAATGACAGAGCTCTGTATGACGGTGCTTGTTCAACAATGGCAGATACAAAAAGAGCATCAGGTCTGCATTTGTGTGCTGGTTTTATCTGTGAACTGTCGCTATCCTTCTGACACTTGCCCAGGGCCACCAGGTTTTAGTGTTAGGTCGTGGCAGCATGGAAAATTTGCTCTGAAAAGGGTAAGTGCATGGAATTAGGTACAGAGAGTTAATTATTATTTGTCTTTGCTTGTGCTTTATGGGCTTGGTAACAAGGCATGCTCCTGAAATGCTTGTGATCAATATTGAGGCTTCTGAGCCAAATTCTTGTCTGCTGTAAAGCTGTTTAGCTCCCAGCAGGGCCACTGATATAACTGCCACATCTGAGGGTCTCAGTGCTCCCCAATGTCACCGTGCCATCCACATTGCACCCTGAGGAGCAGGACCTGGCTTTTACCCCCAGTTTTACTAGTGGGAAACTGAGGCACCCAGCTGGGGCTGTCCTTTTGGAGAAGGATGGGGACAGACACAAGTTTTTGAGACTGAGCCTATGCCAGCTGTTGCCAAGCTCCTCTGGTATCAGTGCAGTGGGTAAGCTCCAAAACCAGGGACTTTGAGTTACCCAGTGCAGGGGTTCAGGTGTTTCTATAGGAATCCTAAAACCTCGCTGCAGGCACCTGCTGCACACATGTACCTCGGCAGATCAAGCTCTGCATTGCCAGGTGGAATGTGCACATAAAAACTACCATTTGTGGCAAAATCTTGATCCTTTGGTAATTTCATTGCCAGCCTAAACAGGCAACCTTCAAAAACTGGAGGCCTGACCCCAGAGGACCCAGGAGCATCCACCTCTTCTACCATCTGCAACAGGTGACCAGTCTGGGCTTTTCCTTTTTGCCTTCCCTGCAGATGCTGCTGCCCCAGCGTGCTGTGCTTGTCTAGAAATGCTTTTGAGCTCTGGCTCCTGTCTGTGGAGCAGCCGTCTGCCGCGCTTGAAAAGGTTACAGAGCCCCCAGCCACCTTCTGCGGAGTCTGTGCAGGGAGATTCCTGCTGCGTGGACTGGGGCTGTGACCCCCATCCCAGCACCCACTGACCTCACCTGGGGTGTGATGGGCAGAGACAGGGACAGGGGCCTTGCTGGGGCTGCTTGGTCAGACCCATTAGCCTCCCTGCCATAAATTAAAACAATGGGAAATTTTGGTGAGCCTTATGATAAGAAAAACCTTGAGGTGCTGGAGCGAGTTGAGAGAAGGGAATGGAGCTGGTGAGGGGCTGGAGCACAAGTGTGATGGGAGCGGCTGAGGGACCTGGGGGTTCAGCTGGAGAACAGGAGCTGAGGGGAGACCTTCTGATCTCTGAACTGCCTGAAAGGAGCTTGGAGCATGGAGGGGGTTGGTCTCTTCTCCCAAGTAACAAGCAATAGGGCGAGAGGAAATTACCTCAAGTTGCACCAGGAGAGGTTTAGATTGGATATTAGGAAAAGATTCTTCCTGGAAAGGGTTATTGGGCATTGGAACAGGCTGCCCATGGCAGTGGTGGAGTCACCATCCCTGGAGGTGTTTAAAAGGCATTTAGACGAGGTTGTTAGGGACATGGTTTATTGCCAGTTTCAAGTTAATGGTCAGACTTGATGATCTTGAGGGTCTCTTCCAACCTAAAAGGTTCTGTCACCGAGGGGTGACAAATGGCATGCTGGAGGTGGTGGTGTGCGTCAGGGCTGATCCATGGAGCAACACTGTGCTGAACTGGCTTCCTGTCCCTGCATGAAAGGACTTCTTTCTTTCCTGGAATGCTCACCATCAGAAGTCTGTGTGTCTCCTAAAGTCTGCACTACTAATGGTCCTGGAGGACACAGCCTTCTGCCTCCCATGACACCCGTTAACTGTGCAAAGGTGTTAGGGACCTGGGCAGCCCCACAAAGTAACCTGTCCCCAGTGAAGCAGTGTGGGTGATTTGGGTTTTGATGTATCTCACCCCATCTGAAGGTTATTTCCCCCAAGTCATCCTGTAAAACCGAGGAGCTGTATTTATGCTTCTGTCCCTTTACTCTCCCCAAAGAGTAAAAATGTAAACATGAGAGATATGTATGTACGCTTAGAGATACACTTATTAACATAACATATACATGATGGTGACATCTGTGGATGGTAGAAACCTCTAATCCCTAACATTCTGTGATTCTGTGGTAAGACAACAGGGTAAATTATTGATACTCCATTTAACAAGCGGGAGAAAGAGAGAAAGGAAGATGAACATTGTTCTACTGGGGCCAAAATGCCCATAAACTAATAGGAAGTAAGAGTAGCTTAGCCAGGCCCAGCTTAAGCACAACCGTGCTGCAATTCTGAGAGGACTCAGGAGAGGTGATAAACTTGGGTCTTTTTGGTTTCCACTCTGATTTTCAAGCTCCTAAACATTTACACATGCCAGCTTTTCTCCTCAGCTGTGGCAGCTGCAAAAATGAGTTCTCTCCTCCAAATGAAAGCCAAGATTACCATGTAATGACTTGACCCCAGGAGACAGACTTCTAAGAAAAGCACCAAAAATGTGTCAGTTTCCCTGCACCGGCAATATGCACATGCGTGTCCAGACATGGGATTTAGGGGAAGGCTTTGGTAAGTCAGCATTTGCTACATGCAGTCTGGAGGGCAATGAAAAGAGGGAGCTTTTTGTTTCAAAAAACACCGTTTATGTTATTTTTTAAGCTAATCTGCTCGAGACGACAGAAAGAAAATACAAGAAGAACAGTATTAAAAAAAAATGGAGTTTAATTCAAAAAAATTATGTTGCAGGAGGCCTGAAACAGCTTTTTAGGAGTCTGCTTCCCCCCACAGGTGTGATTTTCTGTTCATCCATTGACCTGAGGAATCCCTTCCTTGCCCAGCTCTGCCCACAGTGTAGTCAAGGTTGTATCATGCACGTTGGAGAACATCACAGCTTTAACGCCACAGGAAAACACTGCAGGGGAGAAACAGTTCTTGAAGTCGAGCATTATAATTTACTAACAGGTTTATTAAAATCTTATTAGAAGATTATTTTGTAAAGTCCGTTTTACATAGCTGTTGCCCTTCTGTTGCTGTCTAATCCTGGAAAATCTCAGTGAATGAGTCATTTGCACTTACTATCTATTACACCCTCTTATTATAAGCCTCAGTGTGTTTGCGTTTGCTTCGAATAGTATCAGTAGATCCACAATAGTGCCATAAAATCTCACATGCTTCCCTTTTTGGAGTCTCTTTTGCCGTTGGAAGAGACACGTCTCAATGTGGTTTCGTGGGGTGGTTCTGGGGAGACTCAGGGACCATTGTGTTTGGAAATAACCTATGGCTTCATTCCCCCAGTCCTGATCCTTCTGAGGAGGCTCTTAATGCATGTCTTTTGGGTTTGGTAGGTCAGAAACACATGGTTGAGGGTCAAGGATTTGCAAAGGACATTCCTGCTTCCTAAAAGTGACCTCAGACACCGACTACTGTTATCCATTGCATGTCATGACAAGGAGGACATCTGGCAGTCGTGCATATCTGAGGGACACTTTGTATATTTGCTTGTTTTTGATACCTGGAGGCTGTTGAGTATTAAATATGACTTCAAGGGCTAGGATCCTTGCATCTCTGCCTTGTTTGGCTTTAGGACATGATGTTACTGCTTCCATGCAACCATTTGAAAAAGGATGAAGGAGAACCTGATACAAGGACATCAATTTCTGGAGCAATGTTGTTTAGCAGGAGGTGCAAACACTGTCATATAATTAAAAAAAATACGTATATTGGTAGGTATAGAGTGTGGTTTGATCACAGCTTTCATTCCCAGTGATGTCCTCTCCCTTTACCTGTTGTTGAGTTTCACCGTCGCTTTGGTGATGCAGCCGCCCTGCCATGTTCCAAGCCATGGGCATGCAGCAAATGTTCCCTCAGCCCATCTTCCTCCTCCTTGTACTCACTCAGGAGGGACTGATAGGGGACAGGGACATGTGGGGAAGCTGCCCTGTGTCCAGATGAGCTTTCCCTGGTTGTGCAAGCCATGTTCTCCTGGCATCCTGGAGCAAACCTTTCCTCTGGGACAGCTGGCCAGGAGCTAAGGGAAGAGAATTGCTCTGAATGTAACTGCAGGAGGGGAAAAAAAAATGCACATTCAAGGTTTAAAAAATTGCTGCAGGGGATGTTTCCGTTGGCAGAGTCACCAGAACCAGCACAAATGATTCAAAACGTTTTGTTAGATGAAATTCTCAGATGATGTCAGAGCTGAGGCTGCGTAGCAAAATGAAAAAAAAAGAAGGAAGGTTGAAACCAAAAAGAAAAAATAAAATTACACCCTTTGACAGGAAGGGATTAGGAGCTTAAAATTATATTTATAGTCTATCCAAACATTTGAAAGCTTGGAAATTCACAGTTCCAGTGCTTTAGCTCAGCTCTAGAATCCTGCCAGCCTCTCAGTGTAAGTCACGCAATGCAGCCAGCTGGGCTGGACTCACCGAGCTCACGAAGCCTATTTTCTGTTTTCCAGCCCTGGCTCCCGTTTCCTGCAGGCTCACAAACAACTCCTTCCACCTCTATGTGCCTCAGTTTCCCCCTCTGCCAAATACAGACAATTCTGTCCTCCAGCGTAAAGCACTTTGAGATTTCACAGAATCACAGAATGTCCTGAGTTGGAAGGACCCACATGTATCATGGAGTCCAACTCGCGTTCCTGCACAGGACACCCCACAGGTCACACCGTGTGTCTGAGGGTGCTGTCCAGTCTCTTCTTGAACACTGTCAGGCTTGGGGCCGTGACACCTCCCTGGGGAGCCTGTTCAGTGTCCAGCACCCTCTGGGGGAAGAACCTTTTCCTGATGTCCAACCTAAACCTCCCCTGGCACATCTTCCTGCCATTCCCTCGGGTTCTGTCGTTGGTCACTAAAGAGAAGAGCTCAGTCCTGCCCCTCCTCCTCCCCTTGTGAGGAGCTGGAGCCACCATGAGCTCTCCCCTCAGTCTCCTCTTCTCCAAGCTGAACAAACCAAGTGACTTCAGCCGCTCCTCATACGGCTTCCCCTCCAAACCCTTCACCAACTTTGTAGCCTTTAGCAGAGCAGGGAAGCATTTCAGTCTCCTCTCTCCCGTGGCTCAGCACCTGTACTGTGTTGGTCCCAATGAAATAGCAGACTGATCATTCAAAAGTCAACAGTAGCTCTTTGCAGGACCTTTTTTTTACATCACCCATTCCTGTTGGACACAGAAATCGCATGGCTGAAGACAACGCTGCTGTTTTCTTTCATGCCTCTTGCACCTGCCTGTTTCTCCAGGGCTCTGCAAAATAACCACGTCTTTGTCATGGCTTTACTAGCCCTCTTCATCTTTATTGATTAATAGGTTATAATCCTCTTTTAGTGAAAACATAACCATGCCCGCGACTAGAGGATTCAGATATCACCGACGGGAAGATTACGACCTCTTAGTCTGAACACGGAGACTGCCAGAACAAGGGCACTTGTTAAGAGGAAAATCAATGGTAAGCTATTTGGAGAGGAAAAGAAATCCCGACCACCACAAACGCATTAAACACAGGCTTCAGTGCTCCACGTTTGTATAAGCCCAAATTAAACGCGACCATAATATACTGTTTACTTGCCTTGGGTTTACCCAGTAGAAAGGAGATTTCAGTTTGCTGTAATGCCTGTGACAGTGGAAGTGTTGGGTCTAGTTTGTGGTAATATGGTTGCTGTTATTTTTTGCTAGAAAATATTTCAATACTTTCCCCTCATTTCTTTGAGAATGTAGAACAGCTAATTGTAAAATGTTAGGGCCGTAGCCTTGATTAGTTACACCCTTGCTGGAGGAGTTGCGGTGGCTCACGACAGTTTGTGAGATGGAAAAATGGGGTGTCATGACCTTTCTCTTCCCTTCCTTCCCCCTATTTCACCTTGCTGAAGTGCCATGCTGGGACTGAAGGGGCATTCATGCAAATCTTAGGTACATCCCTTAGCCTAGTGCCTTCTTAATACCCCAGGCAGTGCTTTCCTTCTCGTCCCTCACTATTTGCAAACCTTGTTATTTCCCCAACATCCAGCCCTGAGCATCAAGGAGGGATTGCAATCCTATACGCTGCAGGCAGCCCGTGATGTGCAGAGTGTTTGTCTCACCCCTGTTTTTAAGGCAAGGATGCTGCTGTGGGTTTCTGAGCAAGGGGACATTTAAGCAGGGGTGACCCTGCAGCTCTGCTCCCCGTCTGGAGCCAGGTCCGCTGTAACCAGCCGCTTTTACCGGTCACCAGAGACACACAGAGTTAACAGTAAATAATGAAAAAGAACTAGATTTCCTTTGTTATGCAGCTCATTGAATGAGGTTTCCCACATCTGTAGAACTCACCACATCTTTTGTGAGATTTGACTGTCAGCAAGATGTTATGAATCCCAGATGTTAAAATATGGATTTATTTATAACTCAGTGCTTATAATAGAGCACTCAAAAAGATTATATCCAGGCCCCCTCCTCAAAAGATCTTCTTTAATAAAAGTATTAGTTTTTATTATTTTTAAATTATTCTGGCTACGTGATTTATCTTTGGTATTACCTCCTTCAATGCCCTTTAATTACCGTGGCTTTGGGACCGGTGTGCATTGGGCTTTAAGGAGCATTGGGCAAGAAGAACTGGGTGCTAACTGTCCCATCCTGAGCGAGATCGCTGCTGTTCGGAGGCCGGAGAGCTGCAGGTGGAGGGGCTGATGTGGGGGAAATTCAGCCTCAGGAGTTCCTTGGCAAAGCTGTTGAAGGCACAGCCAGCTCCGGGCACCTGCGAAACTTGGAGCTGGAGGTGTTTGGTATCTATTGCAGCCCTGAGGAAATGCTCTGGTCAATAAAAAAGCGGCTCCCCGCAGCTGGTGGCCATTACACCGAACGCAGCGTTGAACATGCCACAGCTGCTATTCTGCCGGAAGATGGAAATGTTCTTGGAACTGTTTTTGGAGCATTAATGCTTTCTCCCTCCTTCCTCCTGCCCTTTATTTCTCAAATTGCTACAAGAAAAACCTGCAAGTGAAAGAGGAGGGGGCCTTCCATGGGCAAAGGCAACCTTGAGGGTTGGGGTGCAAATATGCCCCCGAATCAACACTCCAGCAACACCTTCAGATCATGAGTGGAGCTTGCACTTGCAGGCAACAATAGACACACTCCACCACAACCATCCCATGCTGTAGACAAAGAGAACAGTTCCAAAGGGAAGTATAACCGGTCTCATTTTGCAGATGAGGAACCGAAAGTCAGTGATTTTACCCTGGTTCACACCAGAAGCTGGTAGCAGTCTCAGGAATCATGAGGTTTGAAGCAGAGGTGGTGGAGAGCAGAGGTGGCTCCTTCCTGTCCCTCTGCGGTGGCTGTCTCTTCCCCCCACCACCTCCCCTGGCCACAGCAGCCTGTGTTGCTGTCTTGTTCAGAGACCTCGTCTGGATTTAGGCAAACCTGTCTCTCTTCCCTTCCTTTTCTCTTTTCAAGCAAGATCATCTCCTGGGTCCGCTTAGGAGAATGGCTTTGGTGCAGAGAGCATCTGGCCAAGTGTGACCATGCCACCAACCCCTTGGATGCCATCACCACAGCCTTTAAAGATCAAACCTGCTGTCTACACTGCAAATCTGCAAACCTGCAAAAGAGTTCCATCTCCCAGACCATGTCAAGCCCGATCCAACCCTCATACGATAGTCTGGAGCAAGGTTGGTGCATGAGATCTCAAGCTCTGGTTGCCAAGACCAGCTGATCAAATGGAAAACACGCAGCCCATGAGCCCTGATGAGCTCAACTTTGCTCTTGTGCTTCACCAGGTCCGTGTTTCACTAGAGAGGTGGTGGCTTTCTGCAGCTTTCCCTCTGGGGCTGAGCAGTTTGCTATTTTAAAGGCAAAGCAGAAAGGAGGATGCATTGAAATGGCACTTCAAGGTGGGCCTCCCGCCCCCTGAGATTTCCTGAGCTGGAAACCTGACCCTTGTCTGCATCACACCAGTGAAGAGCTGATGGAAAGCCAGGAAATTGACTGTCAGTGCTGACACTACACAAATCTCATGGTGCTGCGAGGAGGAGCAGCAAGTGAGTAACGTGGAGAAACTACCTGGGCTTGGCGTTTCGTGGCTGCTGGAAGATGCTGTGGAGAGGACCAGAGCTCTGGTGTAAATTAGCAAAAGAGAAAAATCTTTGCAGGGAGTTTATGGGACGCTCACCAGCTTGTAAATATTTTTTGGCATATCAGTTTGTGTGTCATGAGATTTAAAACCTTCATCACCCTAACGTTTTCCATCCCACAGAGAACTCTGATCTGCATATGATATGTGCTAGAGAAAGTTTGCCAGTAGTGTGATGTTACAAAACTTGTGAAATGCCTTACTTAACCACAATATTGTGCGTTTTCCAAGCCACATACCTATCTGTTACAAGGTCTTTCAGATAGAGTTATAGACAGACTGTGGGTCATGAGATCTTGACCTTGGTGTGTTTTCACTCCCTTCTTCTCATGAATTAACTCCTGAACTATTGACTCTCTGTTGAACGGATAGCAGAGTTCAGCCACATTTTACATGCAAGTGTCTCCATCCTGTATCTCAACAACTGCAAACCCCAAGGACGAGTAAATACTTCAGCCTCAGCCATAAAATTGATGTGTTGCAAAACAAAAAAAAATGGGTTTAGTAACTTACAAGGGAGATAACCATCAAGTCCATAATGAGCCAGAACTGAGAGTTATCCTGTCTCTCTTCTTGGCAGTGTGGCTGGGAGAGTTGGGAATAGATCCTCCCTTTGCAGGTATGTGGTATATGCCTTATATCTTCTTCTCTGAAAGTGGAATTCAGAATTTGTGTCAAATCTCAGCCTTGTGAGCCCCCCTGAAATGAAAAGATTGACCTAAGCCTCACCAGACTTGCAAGAACAATAATAAACTTTAAGTCCTCTTCTTGCCCTCCGTCTGCAGTTCGCTCCCTACTAGGTTAGTGAGCTTTCCTCAGCAACCTGAAAGGCAAAGAAATCATCAATAAAACATGAAGTTCCCAAGATCTTGGGAAATGGAAAAAAAAAGCAATAAAAGGACAGAAATCACCCAAATTGCTAGTACCATGTTAACAGATCAGCAACCACACTCTGCTGCTGTAGCAGGGTGGAAATGAGCATGGTAAATCTGACTACAGCTGCAGATCGAACCCCTATTTTGTGATTAAATAAAAGAAGGTCCCTAAAATATAGCCTATAATGCTGGTATATTAGAAGCTGTGCAAGATATTCCTGCATCGCGCATCCTGCTGAGCAGAGTTCTTAAGTAGCTGAATTTTAAAATCTTAAAATAAAAGGTGCAGTTTTCTTTAGAATTAGAGGTCAGATGGAAAACATAGTTTAAGATCTGGTAGAGAATTTCTCTTTATCTCTTTATTCTCTTTACATCTGAAAGTTGCTTGGCTGAGGAGTGAAATATCTTCATACATTCCCAAGGCTCTCTAGCCAGCCTGGCTCTGAAAAACATCTCTCCATGTTCCTCTGACATGAAAGGTTAAAAGTTTGAAGCTTTTCATGCTGATTCTTCATGTCTAGCTGAACATTAAAACACAACATCCGTCTCCCCACTCCAAAACACAATAGAAGCAGTGGTGGCATATTAATAAATATTTTCACTAGAAAAGATTATGAAGAAAGAGTAGGCTGAGCCTCAAAGCAGAATATTTCCATCATCTTGGCAGGGAAAAGTCACTTATATGCAACCCCAGATTAAACTGAAATGGGGAACAGAGCGGGACTGAACCCACCTGTTGCAACACAAGGGTGATAGGGAGATGGAGAACATGTAGGATGGCTTTGCTCACCTTCCTGTGTGATCTTAATAAGGTGCAACTACCTGAAAGGAGGTTGGAGCATGGAGGGGGTTGGTCTCTTCTCCCAAGGAACAAGTGATAGGACGAGAGGAAATGACCACAAGTTGCACCAGTGGAGGTTCAGATTGGATATTAGGAAAAATTGCTTCTGGAAAGGGTTGTCAGGCATTGGAACAGGCTGCCCAGGGCAATGGTGGAGTCGTCATCCCTGGAGGGGTTTAAAAGATGCATAGATAAGGTTCTTAGGGACATGGTTTAGTGACAGTGTTGGGTTAATGGTTGGACTCAATGACTTTGAGGGTCTCTTCCAACAAAAGTCATTCTATGATTCTGTAATTCTATAAACAGGGCAATAACACTTCCCTATCCCAGACATGGCCTGTCAGGAGAGGTTAGTGACAGGTGAACTTGGGTCACATCCAGGCTGCCTACACATTTTGTCACTGGAGCACTTTTGCTGCAGAGATTGAAGCTGCTACCCCAGGCTGGCAGGCTTGTTCCTGCTTCCTTGCAGACCCGTGGAGGTCTACAAGAACCCATGGCAACACTTGAATTAGGCTCAGTAATAGGTGGTCTGAATGCTAACATCTACACTGGTACCTAACCAGAACCTGGGCACAAGATCAAACACTCTTCTGTGATCACCAAGAAGTTAGCTCATTCCCTGGCATGATTTTTGGCCCATGCCAAACTAGCAGGCTTCCATCTGGCTATGGCTTAGGGCATTGAACGGGCTAGGGTGTGTGACCTTATAGGCAAGACCACTCTGAAGGGTTTGTGGAAGTAGTATCTGTATGGAGAAGGGTCACCATGTGGGTATGAGCCATGTCCTGGTGCTTGTCCTTAGGGCCAGAAGAAAGGCTGAGGCAAGCTGGTTCAGCTTGGTTTGCTGCTGTAGCTGCAGCCAACATGGGCTGCCAAGCCTTCTGGCTTGAAGTCAAAGATAACGCTAAATATTAAAAAAAAAAAAAAAGATTTAAAAGGAAATTGGCCAGCTAAAGGGTAACCAAGCATGAGTTCAGATAGGGCTCTTAATGCCTAGAGCCTTCCTTGAGCAACGGCCAGTCACATCAAACTCCTTTCCCCACCTAAAAATCCTTCAAAACTGGTGTCTTGGCTCTCCATAAAACCTCAAGGTATGGAAAAAAAAGGCAGATAAATGGGGGAGGTTAACATTTCCCCAGGTTTCCTCAGCCAGCCCTTCTATCTCCGAGTCGGGATGATGGCTATGTGAGTTTGGGCCGTCACACATTTGCCTGGGATTTCAGCCTGCCCCGGGCACATCCTGTTCTGTGTGCTCAGCCCATCCATATAGCACATTTGCAGCACTCTGACAAGCCCAGGATATTCATGTGGTGCATTTTTTTTCTTGTTTTCCAGGAAATCTTCTGAGAATCCTACAAAGCGGGAATAATAAAATATGCATGATGCATCAGTGTTCACTGAATGCATCAGCCTTTGCTGCACTTTGTCTCACTTCTTGCTCTCTGTCCTGCCTAGAAACTCCTTGGGCCATGGAGTGTGCCCCTGAGTCCTTAATATTTGAAGAATGCTCTAGAATGCCCAGTTTGTGGGTATGTCTTCGTCCTCACATGGGTCCATTCAAACCGACTGGTCTCTCTGAAGAGAGAAAGGTGATTTAAACAAGATGGCAAAAAGCAACTCCTGTACTTCAAAGCTTGATTCTGCACTTCTGCACCGTTAGGAAAAAAAAAAGAAGAAACATAAATGGAAGCACATCAGGCAGGACATGCTACATGATGAGCAACTGGATTAATCTCATAGGCACAGGTTGTTCTGAAGGTTAACTCTCACTGTATGAGGAGCATTGGCATTGGAAAAGCCCTCTCAGAAGCACAGTAGGTTTTAAGGCATGTATACAAGGCAAAATTTATTGAGATTGCAAAGCAAATGAGAGTCCTCCACAGCAGAAGTGCCCAAAACTAAGAAAGATGAAGTATATGTCTCTTATAAGATGCTTCCAGACTTGGGTTTAACAGATTTGCTTTCATAATTTGCCCACAATCAGTCACCCATTTAATAAAGTTTATCTTACCAGTAAATCTAAATATCTAAATTTTCTTCCATTCAGCTGAAATCCTCTACAAAAACATCTGCGTTTGCATTACAAGAGGTTTTTCCCTCCTTCTCCGCATCCTGCAATGGTCTAGTGACATGGAGAATTTCCCTTTTCTGACGAAGCAAAGCAGCTCTGTTGGAATCAATCCTGAGAATGAGAAAATAAGATGCTTTACATGGATATCACATGCAACCCATCCAGACCCTGCTTAGCTAATCAAAAACACAGCAGCTCGTATTCAAAGCTTCCTTGGGCCTGACTGAAGAGTCTGGAAAGGCCCCTCTCAGCATCCACCAACAAATACCCATCGTCCTTGCTCTGAGCCCAGCTGGCTGGAAAACTCCAGAGCTCTTCAGAAGGAGCCGTCAACCAGACGTGTGAGCCATGATAGAGAAATAGGTCAGAGCCATCACGTCACGGTCTGATTTTCAGTGTGCAAAGGCATTTTTGTAAATCAATCTTTAAATACACGAGAAAAGGGGAGATGAACCTTAGCGATGCTGCAGTTACCACTGGGCTGGTCCGTGTCTTTTTGGCAGCGCAGGAGTCCTTTGGAAATAGAGCAAAATGTCTCAGGGTTGGCTCTGGGTAAGTGCCTGGAGCATATTAGTCAAGATGAAGCTCTTGGACACGAAGGAGAGCTCTTCAAAGGCACAAAGGGAAACCTAACTCCTCTTGAATTTCATGCGTTGGAAAATCTATCTAGCCATAGTATTTTTTGCTTGACAGGCAAACTTAGGCTCAAGTTTCTCCTTTTTAAAATAAGCTTGACAAGCTAATTAATTAAAAAAAAAATCCAGCGATCATGTTCTGCTCTCGCTTGTGACACAGTAACCATTAGCGCATTAGTAGATAAATTTATCTGAGCTCAGTGGGAAGTTTGCGTATAACTGGTTTACATTAATTAGTAGGTCAACGTAGTAAAGTTAAGCACACAAGCAAGTCTGATTAGGACTAGAGAAAACATTAATGTGATTAAGTATGTCATTAATTGATGATTCAGAAGAGCCAGACTAGAGGACACCACAGAATTACTCTAGATTTGTATTCTCTGTTCTTTTTAACTATTCCGTTTGGGTGAGCCCATGAGGGGATTCAGGCACACCACAAAATCTGGCTAATTACAGCAGGACCTGAAAGACAAAATGACAAAACACAGTGGAGACAATTTCCATGACCTGACGAACTAAAACCGATTTAGTTGTGAATTTTCAAGCAGCTGATTGCTTTGATCGTGGCCTTCTGTCCCAATTCTAGGAGGCAAAGTAGGTTGCTTCATGGTCCTTTAGGTATTCCCAGGATCCTGGGCAAATATAAAGCTAATAGATTTATATTTTACTTCTATTTATTAACTATAAGGCCAGGAGGAAATTTTTCTTGTTTTTATTATTCATTTATGTATATTTTAGAAAAAAATATATCCTTTCTGGTTTAAACAAACTCTATGCATGGAAAAATCAAATACAAATCTTAGAAAATGGTTCCTGTGGTTGATAGTTCTCATTGCTGAAAAATATATATCTTGTTTCTGATATGAATTTGTTCAGCTTAGTTTTTTCTGATGTCCGATCTTATTATGCCCATATGAGAGAAGCAAAGTATCTATCATATTTTTATGACATACCGGAGTTAACTCATCCCTTAGCTGCTTACTGGCTTTTCTAGACATCTTGAGGTCCCTTTAAGCCTTTCACTGTAGGCCGTATATACATGCAAATCCTTTCATCAATCCTGTGACTCTCTCCAATTTATTAGCATTTCTTCAACTGCAGAAGTACAACTGAGTCAAATCTCACATCTGTCTGATCTATGCCAGATACAGACCACTGTTCTGCACAGTGGTCTGGTTTTTACCTTCAGGATCCTTCTAAACCCCTGGATGATATTGTCCAAAATCTCTGCTTCCTGGGGCACTGACCTATACGGTAAATACACACAGAAATTCTTCATTCCTCAAAGGATAAATGTACAATATGCATTGAATGTAGTTTGCCTGCAATGAAGGTAGCAGGTAATCAAGGGACCCACTACCCCGACCTCTTCTGTCTTTGGCAGTTTCCAGATTTCCTCATCATTTGCAAACATCAGGAATGTGTTTCTTTCCAGAATTCTAGCAAAAAAGGTTAGAGTGTAGGGCCAAAAACTGAGCTCCGCAAAGAACCACTAGAAGCACAGGAGCTCAACGAACTGTCTCCTGTTGCAATTAGGGTTTGAGATCTATCAAATGTCCAGTTCTTAACAGATTTTACATATGCCGAGTGGATTTAATCAGCTTAAAATACCCCGTGCTACCGATACCTTTATAAAGTGCCAACTCTATTAACACTGTTGTCCCTATCAACAGCGAAAAGGTAAGTTTACTTTGACAGGATCTCCTTTCTGTGAACCGGTGCTGATTGGTATTGACTACATTAGTGGCTTTATTAATCTAGTAAATTTGAACTGATGCAGTTATCAGCGGTTTATTATGGTGCTAGGATTGATACAGTCTCCAATTCTAACCCACAGACAACCTGGAAATAATGAAATTCAATACTAAATAGCCCTTGAGCAGATTGGTGGAAATCCTGGGGTTCAAGTTATCCATTTAGCTGTAGTCACTTGCTGCTTAATGACCACAAGAAGTATTAGCAGAGAGGGAGTATTTAATTTTTAACACATAATAAGGCTCTGTCACTGGGCTTTTTTCACCAGTACAGTACAGACATATTTACTGAATAATTCTTCCCTCTGTCCTTCTGCTTTATCAATATCCTACAATTTCTGACTTCTTATTTATACTTATTGTTAAAACCAGCTTTCTCTTTCCTCTGAATGTGTCCTGTTTGTGCATGGACACCCAGACATTACCCTATAGATAGTCCATATTCACTCCTGTACTTGGGGCAGTGGCTCAGCTGTGGGGTTTTGGTGCAAGAGTAAAACATGTTCCACCCAATTTGTAATTATCAGACACATTTTCACTTAAATTCTTTCTTTCAACTTTTTTTTTTTTTTTGTCTTAGAAAACTGACCGTTTTAAGCATCTCAACAATGCACGTAATATGCACATGTGTGTATGTGTACATACATATGGATTTTCTTCTCCGTCTGCTGGGTTTTGCATGCCTATTAGAAAATATACCTATTCCCATTTCAATCCCTGCTTCTGTTGAATTTGGTCAGTAAAGGAGTAGCTAAAGATGTCTTTGGAAGATAAGGGAACAGGCTCCAGGAGCTGTTAAATCCAAGCATCTGCTGGAAAGCAGGACTCTCCTCCCACGGCAGAAGCTGATGCTGGATACCTGCCAGCTTCTCTGTTCCTCCCACACCGGGATTTCTTCAGCTGTCCCTGCAGCAACAGCAGCAGCTACTTTAACTGGGAGAAGAGGAGAAGGGCTCAGAGGTATCTCAGAGGGATGTTCCCCCCACTCATATGTGGGGGTGAGAACTACGGGGAATCTTCTTAGAGCAGCTTCAGTGTTCGAAGTGAGATTCTTATAGATACTCTTCTTCTTACCTGGCAAGTAAAATACTTATAGCTCAGAAAGCATTGTACCTCCATGGAGGAGAAACTTCAGAAGAAGATCAGGTTAATTACAAGTATGATCTAAAGGTTCAGTGTGTGTTGGAATGGTTTCTCACACCCAAGGGGTAAACTAAAATCAATGTTTGGTGTAAGGAAGCATCCTTCCTTTGGATGAACCTGGGCTGGAGTAGCCAGTGTGGGACTCTTAGGTTGAGTGCGTGAGCATCTCTTCTGGTCCATATGGTACCTGAGATGTGTTTTGTGGTTCTTGGCCAACCACCGTTTTGGTACACAGGTTACGAAGCCAACTGTACTAGCTAAAAAGCAGAAACAACATGAGGTTGTCTCTGAGAAAGATGGGTGAGCCACAGCAATGAGTAGCCCTTCTCTGAGCTCTAACCTTCAGCTGCTGTTAAAACCACTCTGAATGCTGTTACTTTAAGGCTTGGGAGCAGTCATACTCTCTTCATTATAGCAAGAAGAAAGGATTTTCTGGTGAAGACACCAGCCTGGGGCCACTCAACCCAGCTCTTGAATGAAGACCTTTCCTATTCAACATACCTGAAGGTAGCCACCCATGTTAGGCCAGTGCGATCCCTCTCGAGACAGCAATGGGAGCACAGAATTGCAGCTGACCTATGTGTAGTGTAGTCAAATTTAAATGAAACAGCTAAATTTAGTTTTTTTGGCTGTGAGATGAATCTTATCCCACCATGCCTTGTCCTAAGCCAGTTTACCCTTGGACTATCATCTCTACAGGCCATGGCCAAGACACCCTGTTTTTCTGAGTACAACCCTTCAAAGATGTCTGCTAATCAAAGGGGTTTCACCACCACCTTGGTGTCCTCTCCCCTTCTCATGCTTTACATGATTCCTGTTTATTTTGGCAAAATACACATTTCTCAGGAGTCCCAGACCAGCTCCAAACCCTTCTGGTTTTAGCCAGACTTGGATCCCAGCCCATCTGTATAGGACACCTAAGCTGGCACTGCTTGATTTTTGCTAAATACCTTGGCCTCAGCAGACTCGAAGCATCGATATTTGATGCAATATGGAGGGGGATAGCCTTGATTTGTGATAACACTCAATGAGTGTCCAAGAGCTCTCCTAAACCATTGTGTGTCATCAGTAACGTCAACAGAAAGGTCAGCAAACTTTGTGAGCTAAGCTCTGACCTCTTGGATAGCTCATGATTTCCCAACACTCTTGTGCTGTGACAACAGTAACACATTAACTCGATGTGCTTATACAGGTTTGGCCTGAGGAACTTCTACAACTATTTATTTCCTGCCATTCCTTTTCTTCTTAGACCTCGGAGGGAACTGAGTTTGCAGAGATTTCTATTGTAAAACTTGATTTGCTCTGATGCAAAGCAAGCCAGGCAGAGTGAGCTGTGACTCTTTTCCTTCCTTGCTGTCTGCCTGTCTGGCATCACTTTCTCTTGTAAGCTGGGCTCTTAAGTGGAGACAGTGCATCCAAGGTAAGGATATTACCTCAAAGCTCCTCTCTATAAATAGGCCTGGCTGCCGCCCCGAGGTTGCTTGTTCTGCTGTCAGAATATGGCTAAATGGCCACTTACGGATTCCAACATGTGCTTGATGTGGAGATTACAGCTGCTATCCAAAACAAAGAAGCTTTTTCTTCTTGCGGCGCGTTCCTCCCTTTACGAGGCGGTGTGGAAAACTCCCGTCTCTTGAGACGGTTTAATGTATGCCCTGGTGCTTCTTTTGTGTGAGGACAACACAGCTTCCTCCAGACCTAAATGAAACCAAGACCCTTGGATGTCTGCAGGAATATGTTTGGTGTCCTGCAGATCACAAGGGAGGAAAGGTGTAATCCCTGAGGGTTCACCTATGGAGCAAAATGCAAAGGTGCAGAGTTATGTCAGCACAGCATGGCAGAGAGCAGGGATGCCAACCTGGACCCCAAAACAGCCTCAGTCCAAGAGTGTGGCATTGCCCTCGTACCCCCAGGAGCCTTCACCCAAAGGAAAGATGCTTGGTTTAGGTTCAGGACCATGTTCATGTGCCCGTGGTGGTAGCGAGGGTGTCTGTGAGCTGCAACGAGCAGAAGGTGGCAAATTAATAATTGTCAGTACAAAAAAGCGAGATTTTGTGGAGAAAATGATTTATTAAATGCTCCTGCACAGCTGCATTTTCTCACAGCAGTTTTAACAGGGCCAAAGAAAACTCTGGTTTTCTTGTACTTTGTTCTTACACTATTTTTTCCTGCTTGAGGCTTTTTGCAAAGGAAATGGGAATGGCTGCACTCACTTGATGGATGTGGGAACTGGGAGATCAGGTGAAGGGATGTTTCCTCCTGTCCCCCAGCAAGTCCAGGCAGGGTTTGGAGCAGACTGCTCCACCATGCGTCCTCCGACAGAGGAGAGCTTCCTTCATACCAGGAAACCACAGCAAAACGTGAGCGTGACAGAGCACTTGGGCAGCCTTGTCCTTGCGGGTGTGGTGGGGCTAAAGCATGGCTAAGCCAGAAGCAACTTCTCTTTGAGTTCTGGTGATGGAATTTGGGCCTGATTTATTCACGTATGCTTGGCTGGCATCTCCAGCTGCCATTGTGTCTCTACAAAGAAAAAGTGTAATTAATTTTCTCCTAGGCAGCCACAAGGCAGATGGCCATCATGGGCTTGGCAACAACAAGCCAGATGGCACGGTGAAGGTAGTGGCTGAGGGGTGACTGTGTCCCCCCACCTACTAGCTTTGCTATGGGAGTGGGGTATATTCTGTGAGTGGCCAGTATTTATATTTACTTGTAAACTGTGGCCCGCAAAATGCTAAATGAGTCCGGCTGCAACCTCGGAGCACAGCCCGGCTCCTGTGACCACAGGTTTGAGTCTCACAAGTGGAGCCATGCTCGCCTGCACCTACAAAAGAGCCTTTTGTGCATTTTTCTCCAGCTCCTCCCAATCTGTGCACTTCATGGTCCATGCCTGAGCCTTGTCGCTTCTGGCCATGCTGATACTTGTGACTCAGCTGAACTCTCTTCCAGCTACCTAGAGCTCTTAGCCATCAGTCAAGACACTTACCACTCCTCTGCTGCCGTCTGCTCTTCTCCTTTCCTGACATCTCCAGAGCTTCACTGCTCATCCACCTGCCATTTGGTCACACGTCTCATGGAAAGTATCACCCAGGCAATGCTTCCTGGCTCTCACCACAGAAGTTCCTTGCTCAAGAAGGAAGACGTAGCTCTTGGTGATGGAAAGCTGATGGTCTGCTCATGCTTCAACCTTCACCAGCAGGTCATGGCCAGCAGCAGGTGACACCTCTCTCCACCTGTAGTACCCATAG
Organism: Nesoenas mayeri; assembly: GCF_963082525.1. NCBI lineage: Eukaryota > Metazoa > Chordata > Aves > Columbiformes > Columbidae > Nesoenas > Nesoenas mayeri. Next base: position 158,463,813 of record NC_137543.1, read on the forward strand.
CCTGAGTTGCTAAACAAGGTTTGCCATCATTTTAGGAAGGCAGGACTCATCGTGCAGGCTCTACTTATGTTGTCTTCAGTGCTCAGCTTGCCATCCTCTGATGTCCTCATTTCCCCCACTCGCTCTATCAGTCCCTCAACCTCCCCACATTACATGAGGGAAACCTCAGCTCATGCCTGCGACCATAAGCTCAGTTTCCTTCCCGCTGCATTTATTTCCCAGCAATGGTGACAAGCAGCTTTGATTTACTGGCTCCGAGGGAGTTTGATTTTGAATGTTTTATGCAAGCCAGAATGTGGCTGCATCCAGGGGCAGGACTCCGGTCCTGGTGGCTGTGGCTTCTCCTCCCTCTCCAGCACAAGGCTGCACAGGTCCTCGGTGTGAATAAACACCCAAAGGGATATACTTCACCACTTGTCTCGCACTAATGCAGCTCTTGTCACCTGGTGATTTTTGATGGAGATGCGTGCGCACTAGCGGGAGCTTGCCAGGCTAGAAGTAATTAAAGAAAAGGTTCCTTTCAGCATGTTATAATAATTCTGAATTATTAAAAAGGACGGAATTTTTAAAGCCTAATTCACTTTTCCATTATTTATGCTGTTTGCTTCAGTTTTATCCCGTCTTTTGGGAGGTATGAACTCACCAAAAACTTTCGCTTTCAGCTTATGAAGATGTCAGCGTTGGAAACTGCCAAGCATTCAGTACTGCTTGCTTAAAAAGCCTGGATGGGGGCTGCATCTTTTCCCTTTTCCATGCAAAACATTTAACTTTCAGGCCACTTTTAGCGCTGCATCTACAAGCTGAGGAATTTTTCCAGTTGCAACAAAAGGCCGCTAAGGAGCAGAGAAAAAAAGTCAGCACATCAAAGGTACGGGGCAGGGAGCAGCACACGGGCAGATCTGTCCTGCAGTAGGTATGTGATCAAACAGATAAGCGTCCATGCCTGCAGCCCAGTGTCTTCCAGCCCTTGCTAATACATCCCAGCTCCAGCAGCAATTCTTGCTTCGTAAATGTTCTGAAACAAAAGGGTTTTAAACCATAATTTACTGTTTCTTTTTTCCGACATATTTCTAAATCGGTTCAGTATGGTCTCGAACCACTAAACTGAAGTGCTTGACTTGCTTCCAAATTGAAGTGTTCATAAAAAAAAATATAATAAAATGCAAGAAAAAGAGAAGTGCTCTGGTAGTTTAAACCAGTCAGCCCTGGAAAGTGATTTAAAACCAGTCGAGCACTTCAAGTTTTCATAAGCACTTAGCTCTGGAAGCAGCCCGAGCCCTGGACACGTGCGTTTGTGGAATCATTTACCATTATTAGAGAGTTTGAATGGTGCTTGAGCTCTCCCTCTGTCCCGATAAGCACTTAGATTGCCGATGATTAGTAGGGTGGTTTCAGGCTTGTGCGCAGTTGAGAGTGATTATTATAAAGCGTGCTATCGCCTGTCCCTATCTCCAAAGATCTGAGATCTTCCAAATTCATTAATTCCTTCAGCTCATCTGAATGGAAATTACTAACTAGATGTAGTTACCTCAGTGCAATTTTATAACGTGTGTCATGGAGAATAATAAATGTTTGCAGCCAGGGCAGATGGAGCAATAATGTGCATTCCGTAGAGCGTTCTTGTGCTGGGTAAGACCTGTTATTAAGGCATGTGATTGTAGAAACTCTCTGCACCAGCCACGGACTTGGAAATTCTGCTTTTAGATGCCCCGATGCTTCCTTGAGCTGGAAAGGACAGAAGGACGGTACTTGCTTTTCCCATGTGTTTTACTGGGTTATATTGCATTGCGTTGACGGACAATAGTTGGTTAACCCAGGTCCAGATTCTTGCACCAGCATATAGGAAGTCAACAAGGTTGTTAGATGAAGCTGTGCAAAAAAGCTGATCTTTCAGGTTTGCTGGCTGAACTGAGTTAAAAAAATGGTAAGAATTCGGGTTGACTAAAGATAGAAATGTTTTGCTTCTCCGAGCTAAGCAAAAATCTGAAATAAACAACCTTATTTCTTGTTCTTTACTTGTAAACCTTTCGGTTGTTAACTGCACACAAATTTTGAAATAAAATTCTGTTGCAATAAGAAAAAATGGAAACGTTTTGCCTTGAAATAATCTCAGCTATTTCCCCTGGGTCTTTTGCCGAAGTGGTAAAACCAGCAGAAAATACAAACCCAAATTCCTAGTCTCCCATGGAAATTTTTGGCTTGCAAAAACCCACATGGTCCAGTATAAAAGTGACATGAAATGCCCAAGTTTGTGCACGAAACAAGCGGGGTTTGTGACGGCTGCTCTGCAGACCAGCTCCCGGTAAGACGGGGCTTTGCAGAAGCCCAGAGCTCTGCTGCTGCTGGGAGGGAAGAGGACGGGAGTTTGAACTTTCGAGAGGGTCCCTAGATTCCTCCATGTGGAAAATCAGAACAATCTGCTGGCAAAGAGGTCAAATTGGAGGCAGAAGAAAGATAATCCCACCCCTGCCTCCTTCCAGGCATGCAGCCAATGGTCTCCAACACCCAGGCCTGAGTTCCCCCAGCCTATCTCAAGGCATCACAAGCTGGCTTGTCTCTAAAAAGAAAAAAGAGAGGGAGTTTTCCATACAGACAAACAATGGGAGTAGTGATGCCCTCTCTGTCTCCAGGACCACCTGCCCCCCCCATACAGGGGCTATCTCTGTGCTATCTAGGTAGGTTATGAAGTGCTATAAGGGTCCCTCAGCCAGTGCGTGGGTCCACAGCCTGTCCCAGGTCTTGGTCGGGTGTCTCTTGAGGGTGGTGAAACACTGTCCCAGGTTGCCCAGAGAGGTGGTAGATGTCCCATCCCTGGAGACATCCCAGGCCAGGCTGGATGGGGCTCTGAGCAACCTGAGCTGGTGAAGATGTCCCTGCTCATGGCAGGGGTGGCACTGGGTGAGCTTTGAAGGTCCCTTCCAACCCAAACTATTCGCTATGATTCTCTGTCCTGTGCTTGCCCGTGGTCTTTGCCTGCAGAGTCTTGGAGCATTTTATGCACAGCACTCATGTCCATAATGCTGTCAACTCTTTCCTGGTATTTAAGAAAGCAGGTACCTACTGATTTCCTTCCATAAGTAATTTCATTGTCTTTAAAAGCTTACTTCAAAGAGTTTGCAAGGTGCACGCAGGTATCTTGAGATTATGGTGGTATAAGATGCAAACAGGTCAGAGATATTGAACTTCGTTTTAACTGGGAAGTGCTGCATACTCCTCTGATCCCCCACTGAAATTCAGCTACCTGAATTGCAATCTTTCCTCCAAATATTCTTTTCTTGCCAGAACAAATTCAGAGAATATATTCAAGAAAAAAAGAAAAAGAAAAACCACAAAATTGTTGATTTTACATATCCTGGATTCCAGCATCCTAAAGAAATGTACTGCAGAAGGCCTTTTCCACCCTTATGTTCATGAAAAAGCAAACAAACAATTTTGAAACAGATTTAGCAGCTGCTTCATGAAAGGAGAAAGTCATATATTTACACGCTGCCCTGCTACCCTATAAAACATGGAGATATTTGGTCCGAAGAGGGTTATTGCTTTCTAGAAATACAAAACGAGTTTGAAAGACCAAGTCATAGCCTAAATGTAGCTGTGACAAAGGGGGGACAACTCTTGGGTAGCTGTGCTGGTGTCTTTAATTGCAGCAGCGCAGACTGGAGTGAGAAGATGCTGAGGATGCAGTTCCTGCTCTGACCACTGGCTGTTTGGATGATGCTGTTCAAGCTCTTTCACAGCCCAGTGCCTCAGTTTCCCCTTCTTCAAATTGGAGGCTGGGATTCAGTCCTGCCTTGCAAACAGCTTTGAGTTATGGTAATGCAGTGATGTAAACCAGAGGTCTGAGAGGTTTGTGAGCTGGTTTTGAGTTTGTTGTTGTTTTTTTCTTTCCCCTAGATGCCTGGGTCTCTTTTGCCTCATTTTACAATCCTAATGGAGGGGGAAAATACACCTGAATTTGCCATGGTCTGGAAGGAGAAAGTCATTCTCATTATTAAGCTGTTATTTTTATGAAGCCATAACTTACGGGCTCTCAATACTTATGTTATAGTAGTCAAAAACCAGGATGAGATCCCATAAACTGTTCTTTATAGTAACCAGATGGTCATCAAGGCTGCAAAGGTACCTGACAGTGCCTGTTACAGGGAAACACCTGCATGAACCTTAACTGTCTCTGTGCCAGCTCTGTCACCTCTCCTACAAAAGCTGGGTAGTTATTAGGGGGCCATTGTCACACTCCCTCTCCCCAGACCTGTTAACCAACCCTGTCCTGTCACAGGTATGTTACCAGCCCTGACTTTCTCTTTTGTTTTAACCCCTTAATTGAACGTAATGTGGGTAAGTGAGCCATTTACTCCAGCCTTTCTCCACCCGCTAGAAAACTGGGTTGGCTTTTCTTGGCTTCTTGCTTTATTTCTGCCTTCCCTTGGGAGATGCCGCTGGGAAGGCTCTTTGACAAGTCCCCAGCTCATGGTGGACAGGCTTTGTGTCCCCTCAAAGACCTTCTATTCTGGGAGGAGATGCCAGGTCCCACCAGCCTTCCCCATGGCACCCAATGTAACCCCTCTTGGAGGCCACTTCTCTCCCCATCCTTTGGCTGTTGGCTCCCCTCCTTGCACCGGTGATAGCCAAAATGAGCTTGTGTGATTATTAGGTTGGTGCTAACTCATGTCACTTTGACCAGGAGAGATTGTCAAGAAGCCTCTGGAGCACATTGGTCGGCTGAGGGCAGGAGGATGCTTGGAGAGGGTGTTGAGCAGAGGATTTCCAATGAAATCTCTCTGGCAACTGATGATGAGACCTGAGAGTATGGCAGGAAGATGTGCCAGGAGACGTTTAGGTTGGACATCAGGAAAAGGTTCTTCACCCAGAGGGTGCTGGATACTTGAACAGACTCCCCAGGGAGGTGTCACGGCCCCAAGCCTGACAGTGTTCAAGAAGAGACTGGACAACGTCCTCAGACACACAGTGTGAACTGTGGGGTTGTCATATACAGGGATGGGGTCTGGACTCAATGACCCTTGTGAGTCCCTTCTGACTCAGGACATTCTATGAAAAGAGGCACATCCAGGCATGTGTGTCAGTGCTGTTGGCAAAGCATCTGCATGACTAATAATTCCTAATAGCAACAGGTTCACAACACCTGCTGTGGCAGGGTGGTGCTGTTACTGAAAGGCTTGTTTCATCTCTCCTAAAAATCAGAGATGGACTGGTTTTGCTGTCTGAACTGGTAATTAAGCAGAACTGGTGAAAACAAAACAAAACAAAACAAAACAAAAAACAAAAAACGAAAAGAAAAACCCTGTGGGAAAAGACACACCATTGGTTTTGCAAAGGGAAAGGCTGCTGTTTTAATCCATGTGTATCCCAGCCTCCTTAAAATATCCTGCAACAGCTTTTTGGTTAACCTTTATTGGTTAAAATAATATTGTTCAAAACCAATGTTTCAGGAGAGGCAACATCTCCTGAAAAACAATTGCTTCCAGTGAGCTGTCAGGAGATACATCTTATTTGATAACATTTCTCTTCACCCAAAATGGGTTTTTGTAACCTGTGGAAGCAATATCCCCTAACCACACCTTTAGGTTCTGTGGCTTTTGAGCAGAGGGGAAGCACTGAGACTCCTGAAAATTCCTCTCGTCCCCAACAACTTGATGTGCGCTCCATTTATGTGCCACTGTCCTGCACGGCCCGATTCCCCTTGAAAAAAAATAAGAGAAAGAAAGCCCTTACTCATGAGTTCTTTCCTCAGAAAGCCACGCCAGGCTCCGTTTCCCAGAGGATGAGTCACCCTCGGCCTCGCCAGCATCCTGCCTCATCCACAGCTGAACGGAGGAAGGGCAAGAATGTGTCCAGCAGAGAATTTCCAAAGAAAAGGTGAACGTGCCTCGGCACTGAAGTCACCGATGCCACCGCCGCATCGACACACTGTGTAGCCTTCCATCGCCATGCTGGCCGTGGGTGTGGGGACACTGTGCTGAGCACCACCAAGGAGGAAATGCAGCCCGTCCTTCCACTAACACCTTCGTGATGGGATCGCCCCTCCTCTCCAAATAAGAAACATGAGCAAGCAGATTTTCTGCCCTAAAGTGACAGGTATGCCATAGTCCTAAAAGGAAACAAATGGCATTGGAGATTCCTGTAACAAATGGCTATTGCTGCACATTCTGTAGAGTTTTTAATTGTGTTTAATTTTTAATATTTAAGTTTTTAATTTTTAATTGTGTTTATTTTCATTATTTGGTTACATATATACAGTACTGATTTCTTTATCTCTTTATATATGACTTTCTTGCCACAATATTTTGATGCTTGGCTAGTATTAATGTCTTTCCTCTAAAGATCATGGGTCACCTTTGAAAAGTGCAGTCAAAAGTGATTGAGGTCTGATTATTCAGGTTTGGGAAAGCTTGAAGGTCCTTTGGTTGCCATAAGCTTAAATAGTTTCAAAGCTGCCTCTCCATGCCTTTTTCTCCATTATCTCCTTCTCCACCCTCTGCATCTCCACTCTCTGCTTCTCCATCCTCATCCCCACAACAGGGTTGCCTTTCTCCCCATAACTTCTAACAGCAACATGTCCAGCACACCAGTTACACTTCAGAAGTGCTCTCTAATGCCTCTAATCTACCACTGAAGGATGAGTTTGCATCTGTTCCACAGCATCTCCACCTCTATTTTAAACTGAGCTTCCCGACACTTCCTGAAAATAGTTGACGGCTTATGTCCCTTCCTGAGAAATCAAGTATTGCGAGATACATGGATTGGAAAGGGCAGATATCCAGAAACAAGGAACAGTGGAAAGTGTTGATTTCCAGGCTATTCTGGTGTGATAGCAAAGCATGACGGAAAAATAGAGAATTGGATGTTGCCAATGCTTGTGAGCTTAGGGCTGGTACCTATAAATAGAGTCACCCGACATTATTCTTAGGAACTGAGTCATTAGTTCTTAATATTTCTAGTAAGTCAGTGGGAGTTGTGCTATTTAGGACACAGCCAAAAAGTCGCTAAGCCCACACAAAAAGTTAGCTTCAAAAAGTGATTAGTAGCCCTTTTAGTCTTGAGCAATGTTTTCCCTAACAGGAAGATGTGTTTAACACTGAGATAACTTATTCAAATCAGCTGTGTGCAGCCCTTTTTAGCTACAAAGGCACAAAATCAGTGCTTCTCCCAGCCCCTGGCTGCTCCCCTTTGCAGTTTTTCTGTTGGGTTTTTTGTCCCCAGGGGCAGCTCAGCCTTGATGAAAGCAATGGCCAGGGTGGGATGAGGTGGTGGTGGAGGAGGAGGTGGTCTGTGAAGGCTTAGAGAGGTGATGTGGGTCCAGACGTGTTGCAAAGAGAAGTCTGGTGGCATCTCATCATGCAGCATTTAGACCCATGTGTGGGAACAAGCATGGACGTCCCAATAGCAGCATTTTTTGTGTGTGTGAGCACAAAATGCAGAGCCCAGGGGTGATTCTTACCTTGTTTTCTGCCTTTCCCTCCTTGGCTCCAGCCTAACATGTCCAAACTGTGTCTCTTCCATGGAGAGAAGGAAGTGAGGATTTCCCTGCTGCTCATGTGGTGCTGGCTCCTGCATCTGGTCTGCAAAAGTCACTTTATTCATGCGGGCAGGAAGAGGATGAGTAACGGACCCCAGAAGTTCTTCCCCCTGCAGATTTATGGTCATTTCCCTGTGTGAGGGCTAAGTTCTTTCCTTGAGCAAAATTCCTAAATCAGTGGCTTGATTAATAGCTGGGAAACATTTTTTCCCATTGAGTGTGGAAGGACTTTTCACATGGTATTAGCCAAAAGAGCCAGAGAAGACCTACAGATTTCTTTTGCATTGTATAAAGTAATCAGTGTTAAGAGCCAGATGAATAAAACAACCTTCCTGGGTGTTCAGTCATACAAAGAAGAATAAAATGTACAATAAAAGGCCTGAGATACTCTGGAAGTCTGTGTCTCTCTTTAATTCACAGCATGCCAAAATATGTGACTAATGACCATCTCAAATTGCATAAAGACCTGAACTAGTAGAGGTCACCTTAATTTCCTCCACCTTAACTAGTGCATCTCTGATAAGCAGTGTTCGTATTAGAGGAGTAAGACAAAACAGAGCATTCCTCGTCTGAGTGTACACAGGATGAGGGGGGAGAAAAATCTCAGAAATTAATATGTTTGTAGTGTGCTTCCCAGAGTGACTCCTGTTCAGACAAGCATAACATTTGCAATTTCCCTTTCACATTTTTCACTGGGTCAGGGCGTTTTTTTTTTTTAAACAGAAATAGCCACTAATCTATTCAGAATGTGAGGCTTGATCAAGACTGGACTTTGGAAAGTCTGATGCTACGTGAATTTCAAGTTCATTTATAACCGACACCACGTTGTGTTAGAGGATGCGACACAGGAATCAGACAGACTGTCTCTGCTTTACTGGGAGAAATTATGTGCTGTGTCTTGAGTCTGTGCGTAGCTCAAATACAGACCATCACCACACAAGAAGAGCAGGAGATGGAAATAGTGCGTGCATTTTGGTGGATTTCAAAGCAGTGCACGGATGCAAATTGGACCTTTCAGGTGTGGTTGGGGTATTGACAGCTCCGGGTGCCAGCTGGAAATGGGGATTTGTCTTTCAGCCAAACCAGATCTGCTCCTCCTCACGGTTCCCTCCTGCCCTGAGATATTCACAGCAATCCCTTGGCTCAGAAGAGATGTCTCCCCATTGGCAGGATAGGAGGTTTCTCCCTTTGCAGCTTGGGGAGCAGAGGAATTAATCCTTTGGTGGTTATTTTGGGAGGTCTGTCCTTCTGCTGGTGGCCGAGGCGTTCTGAGCGGGCAGATGTGCAGGCAGGGGTGTTTACATGGCCATCTTTGATCCCCCCATCCTGCTGACCACCAGGAATAGGTAGGGAGATATCTTACCCCAAAGGTACTCAGCTGCCAACTCAAGATTTGACCAAGAATAGTGAGATTTTGGCCAAGTGTTCCTTGCAGAGACAAGGCGTTGCATGCAGCCTGAGCTGTTATAGCCAAGGGTGCGACCTCTCAAGTGATGGGAACATGGCAAACCACCTTGCGCTCCTGAATACATCAAATTAGAGGGTTCACCTTGAACCTCAGCTTGTGCTGAGGTTGAACTTGACACAGTAACAAGAGGTTTGTTCTTGCAGAAGTGCAAGGTCTGGGTTTATCATATCTGCTGATAGCATGCCCTCCAGCATGCTGTAACACCAGAATTTGCTCCGACAAAAAAAAAAAACCCACATTCACCTCTTTGTGCTTTACAGCCCAGCACCTCTGTTAACCTCATGGGACCCCATGATGGTCGGGACTTGAAAGCACAGGGCATCAGGCCAGGTTTAGCTGCCTCATTGTGGAAGACACCAGCTCTAGGATCCCTTGATGAGATCTCCATCAACTGCAAAGGGAGACCGGGGAGACTTGCTCAGATGGGCAATTTAGGTGTCTGCTCTTGTCAAATGGGTCACACCCAAAATACTCAAAGGCAAACAAGCAGGCTTTCCCATGAAACCTCCTGTTTACTATTCGAATACAGACACCAAACCTGATTTTGCACAAAAGAAATCAAGTCTATTCTTACTTTGGTGTGATGAATGCTGTTTATCAAACCAGTTTATTTCTTTACGTGGAGTAGATTTCAAGAGGTTTATCGCAACTGAAGTTTTATGTGTGAACACAAAGGAAGCCCCAGGAATAGCACCAATCTAAAAGAAATTTATCTTCTGCTCAGACACAAATGGTGGTCAGGGAAACACACCAGGAGAAAATATGAATACTCGGCGGATGGAGACAACTGCACATAATCCCCTGGGTGGTATTCCAGCTCGAGAAACTTAAGCCAGAATTTGAATTTTTGTGTAGAAAACAATTTAATACATTGTTTGTTTCATTTTTGGCAGTTTTTCCAACTGAATCACTTTGTAATCCACTCTCACGTCCGCTGGCGAAGGGGAAAGGAATCCTGTTGAAAGGGTAGACGAGCATGGAAAAAAAAAAGGCAACAAGCAGAAATCGTAACTTCTCAGCATTCTCAGCATAAGGGCAGAATAAACATGACAAGAGGACTGCGTCCTTCCTACATTACACAGTCACTGCCATGGGAAGGGCGAGGATGGGTATCTAAGGCTCCAAAGAATCCCAAGAGATGCTGCTGACCATTGCCATCCCCAACCCGGTCTCTCCCTGTCTTTTTTCTCCTAATAGGAGCTGAATTGGCTTTAAGGATGTGCAGAAAACCAACAGCGCTGTTCTGGGTCCTACAAGAGCTGCCTGTGAAGACTGAGTGTTCCCGTTGTGATATTGCTGCTTGGTGTAACCACAACGTTTAGTTTAGCTGATAAGACATGGCAGCATGATCTACTGTGCTGAACATCTCCTGAAATCAGATTAGAAAAACACGGCACTAGAGCTGGGAAATGTTTATTGAATCAAGCGACTCTGGGTGGTTAAAATGGCCTTTCCCCTAAATTAAAGACTCACGCCAACATCCTATTTTGATATTTTTTATTTTTCAGCAAATCACACCGCAAACAACAACAACAACAAAATACATCCAGTTTTCATTCAACCTCCCCCTCTTTTTTTTGGAAAGAGAAATAAATAAGTTTTCTGTGTGCAAAAAACTAAATGGATGGATGTTTGCTCTGGTACAGATGAAAAATGTCATATTAACAAATAGCTCTTGTCTAAAAATTGTTGAATGAAAAGATTTGCTATGCTGTTCACGAAAAGTTCCCAATGTGGATAAATAATTCCATGTAACTCCTCCTAAGTACTGACTGCTCTTACAATATAGCTGGCTCCCAGCAGCAGAGAAGGGCACAACCTCTGAATGGATCTCATCCTGCCTGGGGCAACTTAGATGAGGGATGGCTTAGCATGTAAGAGTTTGGCTCCTGGGGATCTCCAGGCATGTCTTCTCTGGGTGGTCTCCTCTGAGTGTTTTGAACTACGCTTTGCTTTCAGGAAGGCTGCCATCATTTTCTTAGGCTCGAAATGTCACTGCAGCACATGTCCTGGGACTGTGGTTACCGTGCCCCACAGCTGCACAGACCTGGACACCCTTCTGGTCTCCTCCAAGTGCTTCTCTCTGCCCCCATTGCACTTAGTGTTGTTTGCTTTTGTTTGTTTGTTTTCCCAAAAATGTAGCCCCAAAACAAGTCAGGCAAGGAGCAAATACCAAGATAGTTTTTCAGCTCCTGTAAGACTGACTGATTTGAACATGTTTACAAAGGGAAGCTTGGGAGCATGTGTGGAGGCTGTGGGACCTGCTGGGGACATGCCACGGGAGTTTTGCAGTGTAGGCACCCACCCATGTCCACCCAGAAGTGTAGGCTGTGCACCACAGAAGGAATTCCCCCATCTTCCACTCCTGGGCTCTGCTGGGTCCGTGCAGCTCAGCGCTTGTGCGCATGTGGGATGAGTGGATGGGGGTTTGGAAGTGCCCCCAACTGAGAGCACAGATGCTGCGCTAGGGGCGGGGGCTAGATTAGATATTGCAAAATATTTCTTCCTGGTTGTGAGGCATTGGAACAGGCTGCCCAGGGCAGTGGTGGAGTCACCATCCCTGGAGGGATTTAAAAGACACATGGATGAGGTTCTCAGGGACATGGTTTAGTGCCAGTGTTGGGTTAATGGTTGGACTCAAAGATCTTTAGGGTCTCTTCCAACCAAAATCATTCTGTGATTCCTGCAGGGTGGCTGGCAGGGTTGAGGATAGATGGTGTTCATCCCAAACGTGAAACATCAGGTATTCACCACCTTTTACACCAAGTTCCTCAGAGGCTGACCCTTGTACACAGCACTTCACACAGGATGGAGACTGTCATTTTTGCTTTGGAGCAGGGATTGGATTGAAGACTTTTTGCATTAACCCGTGTGGCTCCAGAGTGAAGCGTATGCTTGTGTATCTCTGAATATATACAAAAGTATGCATGTGCATGTGTGTTTGTGTGACTCAAAACTGCTTTCTCTTAAGTTACTTTACTGAACGTTTTTAAGCAGTGGAAAGCTGGGACAATTGGTGAATAGGTTAAAAAAGAACACTTTTTTTTTTCTTTTTTATTTTCTTTTTCTTTTTTTTATGCAGCTCCAGAAGCGAAGCACAGTTAAAAACACAGAACAAAAACCACCAAAGGACCAAGAGCAACAATAGGGTGTTTTCCTTCCTGTATGTTTGTTACAGTTCTTGCTGGCCATGCGAAAAAAAAAGTCAAAATAAAATCTGGCACACAGGTCATTATGTTCTTCGGGAATCAGAAATAGACTGAGTGGGCTCGGTAGGCAAACACGCATTTCACAAGCTCCTTCTTGTCACAAAGCCAATATTTGTTCAGGAGAGAATTCTTCCTTTGGGTAATTAATATTTTTTTGCTATTTATTGCTCACTGGATGGAAGTTTTGGAATGCATAAGGAAGGGGGGGGGACCTGGCAGTGTTCCTCGCAGTTATTACATGGCTGTTGAGGCCTCCAACAAAAATCACAGCACTGAATGTACATTCCTTTCGTAAGCAAAATGGATCATCAGGCGGTGGAATGGCTTCAAAGGAATGTGTTCATCATGCCTTTGACATTTTGCTACAGCTCGAGCAGGAGGGAAAAAAAAAAAGAGAGCTATGGATAAGCACTTTCCTTAGGTTGTACATTTGTTCTTGCCCGTCTACTGTGAAAGAAGATTTCCACTTGGCACCTGAGAGGCTGGAGCCTCAGCTATTCCTCTTCCAAGCCAGACATTCGAGAAAAGCCAGAGAGTTTACATTAGAGAGGAACAGGAGGTGGAGGAAATTGTAAACTCGAGTGAGATGTTATAGGGCAGGTTAGATGCTGGTGGGTAGACTAACAACACTGGAATGTTATTGCTAAAATCTGGCTCCTTCCAAAAAACCCTTAACATTGTCAAAGCCTTGAGTTTCGTCTGCTAGTTTCAGACATTCCAACATATGCTTCTTATTTTGTTTTTAATACTTACAGTCCATCCAGAGACAATTCATGGCAACTGTGGCTATTGTAACACTATATAAAACACGAGGTTTGATGACAACTGATATGAAGTGTGATTGGAAAAAATAATGCCCCCTGGTAATGATAATATTTCCTGCTCAGATTGGTCTCACGATAATAAGCCTGCTCCAGTGGTGTTTTCAGAGCTATATACAGGACTCTGGTATTACATTACAGCTGCTGCCTAGTTATACATCCGTGTGAATAGGAGGGAATAAATGCACATGCAGAAGTATGAGAATGTTTGAAAACAGGGGCCAAACAATGACAATTTCTTGTTTGACTCATAGAGGGTGGGTGAAGCATCATCTTCTTGGACCTGACTGATGAGGGAAGCATCTTGCCTCATTCCAACGAGGAAAGAGATGCAGCTTCTCGAGTGTGTCCTCAGGCATGTGGGGTTCTGCATCCCCCTGCCCCAGCATCCAGCTTGTCCCTGGGACCTTGGCAGCCTGGCTCAAGAGGTCAGAAATAGCCCAGAGCAGGAAGCTTTGCTTTCAAAGGGGAGGGTGGATGTGGATGAGAAGCAGAGCTGCTCTGGATGGAGAGGGGGGAGAGGGGGGCTGAAAACCTGCCCAATGGATGGGGTTGCGGATGGTTCTCTTCATCCTGTTCCAAGAGGAAACACGTTTGAATCCTTTGTTGTAGCTCCACGAGCAGTCCAGCTTGCGGCTCAAGGGGTTTACTCTCATGCACAAGCAGAGTCATCACTGGCTCTGCATGGCAGCGCTAATACAACCCTGTTTATCTTGGGTTTCCCCATCTCATCTGTCTGACTCCACGGCACCTAATTACAGCAGTGCCAGTGGAGCCAGGGACGGGCTCTGGGTTCTGCCCACTGGCTTCTATCATTTAAATCGTCGCTTTTTCCAAAGGATAGATGATAAGCAAGAAATTTTTTACAATGAGAGAAGTAAAACCCTGGCCTAGGTTGCTCAGAGAAGTGGTGGATGCCCCATCCCTGGAGACATCCCAGGCCCGGCTGGACGGGGCTCTGAGCAACCTGAGCTGGTGAAGATGTCCCTGCTCATGGCAGGGGTGGCACTGGGGGAGCTTTGGAGGTCCCTCCCAACCCAAACTGTTCAATGATTCTATGATTCCAGGTTTCAGAGGTCAGTGGATGCAAGGAGAGGAAGATGAGGGACTGGTTTCTTTGGCCAGAAGTGCACTAATATCCACACTGGTGAAAAATGTGCCCAAGAGGCCGGTGCTGTAGGGCTGGGACACAGTGAAGATCCTGGTTCTATCCACTGGCGTTACATGACCTGCAGCAAATTCCTTCCCAAATTAAAGGCCTAAATCAAGTCTAGAGGATGCCAGATAAGGGCACCTCCCTTCTGTTTCTGTGTCTGGATCCAGCCCTGCATGGCAGTGAGATCTGCTGCAAGGCTGTACGCTCATGCCAACGCATGGCTAATGCAAGCCTTGGGCAGCTTCATGCTCTTGAAAGTTGCCACAACAGCCCTCAGAAGACAACTGCAGCTGGAAAAGTTTTTTGGAAAAGTTTATCACAAAACATGTGAGCAAAAGAGAAATTCCTGAAGGAGGAAAAAAATAAAAAGGTCAAATGGACTTTTCTTATGGACCTAGGGGAGGCATTTTGGGTCTTTCAACCTCCTTTCTGCCCCACACAGAAAGTCTGGAAGACAATGAGGGTGAAATGTCCCATTTTAGAGGTTGGTAGGAATGCTGGGGCCTATGAAACTGAGCTATAGGATTTCATCTCCAGAAAGCAGGGACGCACCAAACACTCCCATGCCAGGGAAATGTGCTACCAAAAGAAGAACTGAGACAATGATGGTACATGTGGAATCCCCCAGAAATTCAGAGCCCTTGGACTCAGTGGCCTGAGAACACATATCTGGAAGTTATCTAAGCAGGAGGACATAAGACAAATTTGGCAAACAAGATCTGATCTTGCTCAGAGAGAGAGGGAACTGAGTCATCCAGATACACACTAACATCAAGGGGAAACTTCAAAGAGGCCAAGAAATTCAGGATCAAGGACTCCAAGGAAATATCTTCAAAGGCTGAGCAATGTGACCCTGGGGCTGGGAAGAGTGCTAGTGTCCACCCTCTCCAGCATGATGGAGGAAGGAGAAATTACACAACTCTCAAAAGTCCGCAAACATGAGCAAAGAGACATGGAAACTGGTTATTGTTCAAGATGACTGGCGTCACGCCTTGGGAGCAAAACCAGCTGAGGTCCCCACTGCTTTCGTGAGGGAGCAGACAGGACTTTTCTTGTCAAATCTCAATGACCTGGCATGAGCCTTTGACTCTGTGTCACAGATATTGGTAGTTAAATTTCCAATTCATTTTTTTTCCTTCCCAAACTGTCTTTCGCAATCACTGCCTTGCTTTGCAAATCATGTCAAGCTGCCACCGTGGTAGGACCCTTGTTTCCCATCTCAGTGATGCTGTGCAGGGACAGCGAGTGTGGGGGACATTGAGGGGATGACTTACACGTGGGGACTTCCCAGGTTATTTCACTTCCCTCTTCAGCACATGCTTCAGAGTTGATTACCACACTGTGTCTTCCTTTGGTTTTGTCCCCAGAGATTTCCTTCATCCTGAAGACTTCTAGCATGAAGGGATGCAGTTTGCTCTAGGTTTGTTGGCCAATGCTGTGGGAGCTCGTTTTCCTGTCAAGGATCCCAATCCCATTGCAAGCCCCAGCATTTTGACAGGCTTTGGAGATGTCCCTACAGCTGCCCAACCTGTCCCAATGTGCACATGTGCTGTATTAGCAAAATAACCAGGAAAATGCCTCTGGAGGAGAGGGCTTTGGAGTCATTTGCGCAAGCAAAGTCTGATGGCAGATTTGCCTGACACCAAAGGGAAAGAGATTTGCAACTAGCAGAGACACTGAGTCCCAGGAGGAGAGGGAACAGTCTGCAGCAAGGTGAAGCACGACCAGCAGTATTTCTGGAGTCAACACATGGGCCTGAGCCTGACCCTTCCTCCTCAGAGAGAGCGAGAAGGGGGGCTTGGACCACCCAGTATCAGCCATGGTGTGATCTGAGCATGTTTAGTGTGAATGCCAATGGAAAACCCCAGAGTGAGTTTTACTTGCCCTAAAGCTCCAGTCTTTTCACAGCCAAGACAGAATGGTTGGGGTTGGAAGGGATGTCTGGAGATCATTCAGTCCAACCCACCTGCTAAGGCAGGTTCACCAGAGCAGATCACACAGGAAGGTGTCCAGGTGGGTTTGAATGTCTCCAGAGAAGGAGACTCCACAACTTCTCTGGGCAGCCTGGTCCAGGCCTCTGGCATCCTCAATGTCAAGGAGTTTCTCCTCATGTTCCTCGTGGAACCTCCTATCCTTCAGTCTGTAAGACACAGCACTGCATGATGGGTGATAGGAAGAGTGGCTCAAGGGATGGAGATGCTGGGGCCATGCACCCAAATGCTGCAGAAGAGTGCCAACAGGGTTAGCGTGGTTTACCCACAGGGCAAGAAGCACACATCTCCCATGAACGCTGCCCATGCAGCACATCCCTCTGTGCAGCCTCCACACTGCAGCTCCATCCCACAGATACCAAGTCTGACTTCATCCAGCTGGTTCAGGGAGCTGCAGAATTGACTGAGAAATGTGTTAGCAACCGCAATGCAAGCTCTCCCCAGGCTACCGCTTGCCAGGTCCTGCTGCAGCCCGTGCTATCTTGCCCTGGCTGCCGTGCTCCTACAGGCGGCTTGCACAGGTAGGCATCTCGCCCAGATCTGCCCTTCCCCGGGCTGGGCAGACACGAGCACCCAGCTGTGTGGGTTAGCTGTCTGCCCGCGATAAAAATCACAGAAAATAAATGGCTTTTTGGTAACAGCTATGATTTTCTTTTGTCTTTTATGTCTACCAGCCTCTCCTGAGTGCTGCTGTGAAGGAAAAAAAATTCCCAATTAGATGCACAGAGAGGATGGTTCACCTAGCAGTGAGCAGAAAATATTCTCATGGCCCTGGAAACAAGCAATGACTAGAAGCCAGATTATGATTTTAGTTATATTGGCAGAAGCCTGGAAAAAAACTCACTTAACTTGGATTTGCCATGGTGTAAGTGAGATCACAGTCCCCTGCTTTGCTGCTCTCAGCCTGCCCGGCACTGCCTGCAACCTTGTTCTGATTCATGGGTGCAAGTTTGGCGTTCTGGATGTGATCACAGACGGTTATTGCCAGCCAGAAAATTGGCTCACTTGACATCAGTAACAACAGGCTGCCAACGCTGTGACTCGGCTTTTAGCCAATATGTGATTTTTTTTTTGCTTGGTGGTAGAGAGCTCTGATAATTCGGAGTGTGTGATTTTGGGGTGTTCCAGGCACAGACCTCATTGTGCATCTGTATCTCAGTTTGATTTCTATTTGAGACTAAGTGCAAGAAGCATGACTGAGCTTGGTCTCCTCTTTCCTTGTGGCTAGAAGATCTAGGCAGGAGGCACATACTCAACAGGGCTCTGTAATACATTGCTTGCCAGCAAACATGGGCTGGCTTCTCCAACTGTACCCTGGACAGGTTCAAAAAGTTCAAAGGAGATACATCACCAAGTTCTGGAGAGATGCAGGGAACCTGACAACCATCTGGATTCAAGCTCATGGCCCTGCCACAGGATGATGTGGAAGAGAATTGATTAAGACCAGGGCTGAAGCTGGTCAGTGTAACCATGGGGACCATTTAGAGATCTTGCCAGCAGCATGGTGTGGAGGTAGAAAGGCTAGCCTGGCAGAAGGAGGAATAGTTCAGGTAGTTGGTCTGGTGTGAAGACTGACAGCACCACATCTCATGTCCCTGCTCCCCAGCTTGTTCCTGAGCAGGTCACTTCAGATCCCAGCTAGATGACTTCAGAAATGTGTGCACAGTGTGAGGCCATGTGAGCATGGGGTCTTTTCTACTGGCACTACCTAAAAACCTCTTTACAGAAAGACCATCACCAACTCTGAAGCCCTTGCCTAAAGCCTTGCCTCTCTCCAGGCTTCGTACAATCTCCTTTCTTGTCCTGGCAGAGGAAACTGAAGCTGCTTTTGGCTGTTGCTGCCTGTCCACCCCCAGGCCCTTGCATTTGTGGGGTGCCAGGCAGAAATTTTCATGAGCCCTGGCTGGAGGAACCTCGACTTCATGGGAACTTTGCAGCTGCCCCCTCTCTGCTTTCCAAACGTTCGGGCATGCAGCTGGTGCAGCCATCTCCATCTCGGTCCCTTTCCCTTCAGATGGGTTGGGAGCAGGAAGAAGGAAAAGCAGCTTTGCCAAAAGAAGGAGAACTCTTGGCTTCAATAGGCTACAGAGGAATCAAGAGAAGAAGGTAATGTTATTATTTAGATGTGATGATGTTTATTTCCTGTAGAAACTACGGTAGAACCATGAAAAAATAATGACCATGTCATGAAGATGAAATGAGAAGACTGAATACTGAAATAAGAAGATGTAGAATACACCCTGCACCCTGAAATCAAATTTCATTCAAAAAAACTGTTCAAATCTCTCTGAGGAAATACGTAATTGCTGCGTTTTCAATGCACTAAATGGATGCTTCTAGATTGGGCAGTATCTGCCTGTTCTACTGAGTCATATCCATCCATGCAACACTAAAACCAGCAAACATTAGCAGCACGAAATGGGAATGTGCCCACTGAGGAAGGACCTGAAAAATAAAATAGTTTGCCCAGCTTTACATGGAGTGTTCACCTCTGAAACTGTTATGCAATTCTGAATATTGCGTGTATGTGTATGTGGCTTATTATTAATTCATCCTTTGGGATTGCATCCTGCCAGGACAAAGTATACTTATAAACCAGTTATGTAGGTGTACTGAGACAGTGTGTGCCAATGATGTCAAGTGAAAGTGTGTTGCAGCAGTGATTTAAATGACAAGGCTATGTGCTGATGATTTGGACCATTATCTTCATAACAGAGGCCATAGGATTCTCATCCACAGATTTCCATAAGAAACCTATAACTTCTGGTGGAGGATTTCCACTCCTTGTCACGAGCTCCTCTGGGCCAAGCACACTGTAAATTAAGTTGCTTTATTTAAGGACTAGAACCAAAACCCTGGAGCCAAACACTTTCCGTCTTCATTCATGTATGAATTTGTGGCTTGGGCCCATCTCCAGCTGCACTGCCAAGTGTCTTTTATTTTTCTCTATTAAGGTATAGACAGAGCCAGCAGTCAGGAAATTATGTCCAATGTGTGTGTCTCACGTTCAACAGGTCCATTGATGTCCACATACCCATATGCAGAAGTTTTATCTAGAGGAGTAAGAGTGGAATATAGCACTGATGCTCCATGTTTTGTAAAGGAACATTGTACAAGACTGTGTAGATGAGGTTCTCAGGGACATGGTTTAGAGTTGGACTTGGCAGTGCTAGGTTAACAGTTTGACCCAACGATCTCAAATGTCTTTTCCAGCCAAAATGATTCTATGATTCTGGTTTGTCGTGTGTAAGATTTGTGTGCAGCTTGGCTCACAGGGTAGGAGAAGGAAACCAAATCCCTGCGGGCTGGAGATCTGCCCTAAGCCCTATCAGGTGGTGGGAGGTGGGACCAGAGATCCACCACCGCTACTGCCTGTGCCTGCAGTCCACGGCGTTCATGACTAACAAAGAAGCACGAAACACAGAGAACAAAGAAGAGATCTGCCCAGAGATACTAAAACCACTTATCTCTGCTGCTTTGCAAACTGAAGCACAGCAGGCATGTGGGTGTGAGGAGAGGGCATGGGTTCCCAACCCTTCTTGAAATCTGGCCATTTTGCTGCCCAAAAAACACACACCAGGACTTGGTGATCTGAATGGAGAGGATCACACCCAGCTCAGTGCAGAGTTTCAGGCGTTCATGCCATTTCCACCATCTTTTCTTGTGCAGCTGCAGAGAGTGGCCAGGCCAGCATGATCTCATATGGACATAACCCCTTGACAGCAGGAAGACAAGCAAACAGGGTGAGATGTGGCTTAAAAACACTCTCAGGTCAAGGGGGGGCACGTCTTGGCTTCCCCTGAATCTGATTCGGGCTGCAAGGCTAGATAAAAAAACAGATAACAAGGGAATTTTGTGCATTTTTCAACAAAGGTGCCTGGACACCAAAGGGCTGAGAGTCACACACTGGGGTGGTTCGAAAAAACAGGTAAAACCGTACCTGTCAGGAGAGACTTCAGCTCAAGGGTAGTGATGCCCTTGCAAATAATACATCATTCGGCCTTATTTTATAGCATTTATGAAGAAATATGGGTGCAGAGTGGTTAAAGACATGGCTCATGGTCTCAAAGGAAAGCTAGTACCAGAACTAGGAACTCTAACCCCAAAAAGTCTTCTCCAAAATAAGGGCTGAGGGGGAGAAAACCTGGAGGACACCACTGATATGCCAATGAAATGAAAATAATTTATCCTTCAATATCTGTGTCCCTCAAGTAAAAGCTGAAGCCCTCTGAGATGTGCTGGGATGCAGGAGCACAGATGCTTGGACTACAACACACCAGCTATATGGGAACGTGTCTTTATTTCAATTGCTTTGGCTTTTGGGGGCACTGAACACAGTTCTTTTTAGGGCAGGAAGGGGTTTAGATCAAACAGGAAGATTTAAGCTGGAGCAGGAATAAAATCTGAGTGTGTCGAATTGGTTTGTGAAGGGCACATCACCCCACGTCTCTGCATCCTCCTGTTGCACAGAAAATCTGAGAGGTTTGAAGAGACAGACTGGGTCTTTGAAGAAGAAGAGACAGGGAAAAAAACCAGCATTAGACGGGGTATTACCCACTGACTGCTATTTCATTTCTCAGGAGAAATTTATGATGTGATCATTAAATCCTCAAGAGACCAACCTGAACAGTGTTTTCTTCCTTCTAGGCAAAAATCTTGAAACTCTTAAAAAGACATCGTATTTCACAGCCCAGCAATCCGGCAGCATTTAAAGAACTGGAGAGAGAAGAAGAATTTTTAAACGAGCAGTCTTTCTAAAACAAAACAGAACAAACAAATCCAATCAAACAAACAAAAACACAACTAACAAGCAACCCAAACCAACTCTACACTGTCAGAATTCTTTTCAGGAAAAATAAATAAATCCTAATGTCTGGTAATTTTGTGTACAGAGGCCATTCACAAGAGTGCTGTGCTTGCTTTGCCCCTTATCTCTGAAGATCACTGCTCAGTCACTAAGGCAAAAGCTCTCTGGATGTGACATTTAACTGCATTTCTGCTGTTGTGCTTTAGGAAGACAAACAGTAGGATCAATATAGAAAGTGTCACAATATTAGGGTTTTCTGTCTCACTTTTATCTCCATCCAGGACTGGTACAGATTCATGGCTTCCTTAAGCTCTGCTGCTCAACCTTGGTGCAACCAAGTGGTCGCAGCAACTTCTGGTTCTCCCATCTTGGTGGCATTTGACCCTCTCAGATACCAACAGCGTTTGACCTCAGAAAGCTGCCCCTGGGGCAGGGAAGGTTTTTTTACCTTCATTTTATGGGGGAGAACTGCAGCAGAGGGATGAAGTGACTTGCAGAAGATCACAGAGGCGAAGTGGGTGTCTACCAGCATACCTGAAACCATAACCACAAAACTTTCCACTTCACCCTGACAAAGCTGCTGAGGAACAGAACTAAAACACAAAAGCCTCGTTTAATAATTCAGTGCGGATGTCACCCACACCATTACAGTTCTGAGGATGGCATAAAAAATGTCCAGATCAGATTAAATTTGTGGGCCTTCAAGACCTGTAAAGCAGAACCTTTAAATTTCTAAAATCTCCAGATCCATTCGTATTTTCATTTCTGGCAGGTAGAAACCACAGCTCCTTAATACAAGAGGTTACTTTCCCTTGTTATTCTCAAAGCAACCCTATGCTACTCCTCAGAAGAATGGGCCTCCCTGGAGAAGACACTATGAGAAGAGGACACAAGGTGGCCAAGCCATCCAAAACCAATGCCTGCAGCACTCGGCTCTGCAAAATTCATCAGTCTTGCCATTTGTGAGGAAAAGCTTGCCTGGTAGCTATCACACATTTTTAGATAGATGACCTCGCTTCCCTGCATTTCAGTGGATTTCCTGTGTGACAGCCCACAAATCTGTGCATCCCTGTTGCTTAAAGATATTTAAGTGATTAAGTCCAATTGCAATCCACATCCCATCTCCACATTGCTAAATGACAGCACCAGCCCCCAGATGCAGTAAGGATCCATTCAGTTGAGGACGATGAAGCATTAGATACTGTGAAAATAAGGTTAATGACTTTCATCCTTCAGTCCCTCACGATTTTGAAGAAGAATACAAAAAAAAAAAGAAAAAAAGAGTCCTAATGAATTTAAAGCTTACACCAAATTGCAAAGAACCACAGGTTTTTGTGAAAGTATTCGTGGCATCTGTACAGCCAAAAAGGTGCTTTTCATCTAGCGTGGGTGAAGATTATGCAAAAAGTGAACACCCTTCTCACACCACCATAGGCACCTGGACAAGACGTGTCTGGATGTAGATATTTAGATATGACCTGCTCCCCATGCAAAAGGCTCTCCCACCCTTCCTCTGATCTGTTCTGCAACTGACCTGCTGCAAGCAGAGGGATGGGGCACCCCACAGCTCCTGCAGTCATTGCTGGCTTGCTCATCCTTGCAGCGTGGGCTCCTGGCTGTTTCTGCAAGGTAATTTCCTTTTGGTGATACTCAATGCACTTGGACTTCTCCCTGCTGTGTAAAGACTGGGTTGGCATCTCGTGCTGTGGAGACAAAGTTAAATTGCTGTGGCCTTCCAGGATGAAGCAAAGCATGGAATGATATAGAATCAGAAAGTCATTGCAAGAGACCCTCAAGATCACGGAGTCCAACCATTAGCCTAACAATGGCACTAAGCCATGTCACTAAGAACCTCATCTACATGTCTTTTAAACCCCTCCAGGGATGGTGACTCCACCACTACCCTGGGCAGCCTGTTCCAATGCCTGACAACCCTTTCCAGGAAGAAGTTTTGCCTAATACCCAACATAAACCTTCCCTGGTACAACTTGAGGCCATTTCCTCTTGTCTTATCCCTTGTTTCTTGGGAGATGACACCAACCCCCTCCATGCTCCAAGCTCCTTTCAGGCAGTTCAGAGATCAGGAGGTCTCCCCTCAGCTCCTGTTCTCCAGCTGAACCCCCCAGGTCCCTCAGCCGCTCCCATCACACTTGTGCTCAGGCCCCTTCCCCAGCTCCGTTCCCTTCTCTCAACTTGCTCCAGCGCCTCAAAGTCTTTTTTGTAGTGAGGGGCCAAAAATTGACCCCAGGATTCGAGATGTGGCCTCACCAGTGCCCAGCACAGGGGAATGGCCACTGCCTTGGTCTTGCTGGACACACTAGGGGCCATATATGCCCATCTGGGTCCCAGCCTGCTCAGGTTGTCTTCTCCCATCTCTTTGAGCTGATGACTGCAGGGCAATTTGCCCAGGAAGAACTTTATTCCAAGGAGGTGGGAGAGGCAAAGTGGAATTAGTTTTAAATCCACCCCGGGACTGGTTGACATGCAGGTAGCTTGCATTCCTCCCATCCACCATCCTCTACAGCCAGTCCAGCCCATCGAAGCAGCCAGGATACCATATGTCATCCTATTTAACGGCAAGACAGATGATCAAAGTGCTGCTCTAACACCTCACCTTGGAAATTAAAGAGAATTTGAAGATAAAGAGCAGATGTGTTTTCTCAATGTGCACTGCCCCAGCAGCACAAACCATGCCCAGGTGATATCCTGCAATAGCCTTTCCTTTTTTTTTCTTAAAAAAAAGAGACCGTCTCGGTCTTCAGAAACACAGCCAGGAAACTAATTCAATTTTTTCGGTGACCCTCCACACTTTGAAGGGCAGCTAACCTTAGGCCAAGCTCCTGGTTAGCACAAAAGGGCAGAAGACTGTTCTTCACCCGAATCTTGGCACTTTCAAGTATTTTGAATGTCTCATGTCATTTAGGGAGGAAAATGCTATTATCTTACTCTTCACATTGTGCTCCGGTGACAGCACGCTAAATTTGGAGTAGTTTGAGTTCAAAGGAGAATGATTTACGTGGCAGAGGGATCCTGGACTCTCTGATCAGCCAAAATAACTGGTCAGACTCCCATGGAGTTAATGCTGGAGTCCTCAGGGAAATCAGTGGGAGTTTTCCCGTAGGCTTGCTCTGCGGTGGCTTAAACAAAGCAAGGCAAGGGTTTCTTAGTCAGACGCTGAAAGAAAGAAGTCTCCTCACAGCAATTAAAATATAGAATTCTACTTGAAAGTGATTAATATTTCTAGTGTCTACTTATGGCCAAGCCACATATCCCCAGTCCTACCAAATATGAACTTAAATACACAACACTCTCCGGAGTTACTTCTCAGTTAATAATTTATGTATTCTGGCAACAGATCAATGCAACTAAAAACTAGTTTAGTAACTTACCTTCGGGGTTGTCTATCTATAAACACTGCAGATTCCTAAGTTAAACAGAACCCAATTGTTTTCCCGTGTAATAGAGGCCAGGGCCTGATTTATATAGTTAATTTAAATGGTAATCTTAAAGAGTTGAGAAAAAAGCAGGCTGTATCATTAAGGGTTATGAAAGAGGGAGAAACTGTTTACTACTAGGTTCAGAAATATGTGATATAAATGAAGATAAAATTCAAGTATCAAGACAAAAGTAATAAAATGATACCGGTATGTGTTGTCTGTGCTTATATAAAAGCACATTAGTCCTGGCTGATTTTTCCCGAGGTTACCCTGCACCCACAGAACTGTCTGATGCTGGGATTTGTGTGCAAGTGTGCAACCCAAATTCTTGCCTTTTTAAGGCTGGGCTGAGTCCAGCGTCAGAAAAGCGGGTAATTCCTGCCTTGCTGTAGCTAGACTGGGACTTCAGGCAAAATAAGGGTGTCCAGGTTTGCCCCTTCTCCTTAATCATCTCTGGAGA
Organism: Nesoenas mayeri; assembly: GCF_963082525.1. NCBI lineage: Eukaryota > Metazoa > Chordata > Aves > Columbiformes > Columbidae > Nesoenas > Nesoenas mayeri. The sequence continues at coordinate 158,488,696 of NC_137543.1, forward strand.
GGGGACAGCAGCCTTTCTGGATGGCTTGTGCACCGAAACACGGCTCGCGTTTGAAAGTGCCTTGCAGTGACTAATTAACAGGCATCTGTTACAACTTGTTGAGCCTTATCTTCATTTTCATAGGCGCTATTTTGGAATGAAGTTTTATTTAGGCTCCGGCTCCTAAACGTTGCTCAAGAGTCACATTACAGGATTAGCCTTCCTGACAGATGGGAGGGGATGCTTTGTGGTTAGCAGTGCGGGGCAGGAGTCAAGAGGCTTGTCCCTGTCCTGGCTGCTGCCTTGTCACCTGCTCTGAAGCTGCTCCCTTGACTCGGGCAGCTAAGCCTGAACAGATAGGAAGGCTTAGTTCACATCCATGGAGCATTCAGAAATCCTCTTTTAAAAGGTGCCATGTAAATAACGATTTAATAGTTCTGAATTATCCTTCTGCAAATATCTGCTCCTGCAAACTGAGCTGGGTGATGTCCCCCCAGCTGCAGGCACTTCTTCTCAGGGACAAAGCCTTGAAAGATTTACCATTGGGGCTTCACCTTGGTTTGAGTCAAGGTAAGCAGGGCAGAGACCTCTAAATGTAAAAACCACAGCCCATTGAAGCTAAAAACCTCTAGATGGGATAATAAAAGATACCCTGTTTGTGGGTCAGTGTGGAGGATTACAGATACTTACCCACATTGTGTAATCTTATCTCCGAGTGTTGCTCATGTGAATTGTGAATCCTTCATTTGCGTGTGCATGTGCACTAAGGGGAACCTCCAGATCTCATGAACTGACAACTGAACCCTTCTTGGGTTTTTTTTTGTCTTTATCAAACGCAAACCAATGAAGGCTCTTCAGAGGCGGATGTGTGAAAGTTTGGAGATACTGAACCACATGCAAAGCTTGTCTATGTAGGAAGTCACACTGCAGATATGCAAGGTGTGAACAAAAAGCTCCTGAACAGGACTAGTGAGGTTTCCTTATATTTTGGGATCAAGTAATGGAAGTGATCATCCTGATGGAGCATAGGGTAGGAAAAAACCCCGATCTAAGCTGGGTAGCAACATAAGCCATCTTGGCAGGAGGAAAACAGAACCTGTACCTTAGTTTCTGTTGAGAGATCATATAGATCTGCACATTATCTGTGCCTATGTTGGTGCTTTAGTTACGAATCATCTGCAGAATTGCATATGTCAGCATCTGAGACGCCCTTATGGCCAATGGAGAGAAATAGGTACTTTGGGGTGCAGTTTCTCTGCTATATTTTAGGCATCCGTTGTAGGAGGAGATGAATTGTGCTCTAGACCTCAGTGGGCTGGTCTTTGATCACCAGTTGAGTGGGGGTGACTAGCTTGAATGATGCTGCCTGGATACAGCCACCTAAAGCAACCATTAGGATATCACTCCTCTTCTCTAGAATCGTAGGCACTTCCTTACAGTCCAATTTAAAATGTCTCCAAAGAGAAATCAACTGAAAAGGGGGAAAAAAAAAAGACTTTCATTTCAGAGACACTAAAATAAGTGGGAGTGTGAACATATGTGTGTGTCCACATGGGAAACTACTCTGCAGTCTCTACAGTTCTTTAAATACACAGTGAACACGATGCGAGGTTCACCTCTCCCCCTGGACACACTCTTCCACGTACACAGGCTGCGCACTTCTGGTTTACCAGTTTTAATGGAGGTGATTGGAATGGAGAAAGCTGATCATGAACTCTGGGCTCCTGTGATGGATAACACGAAGCAATCCCACCTGTTTGTACTCATTTATTGTGAGACAGTTGGCCTGACTGAAGAGTAGAAAGCAAGCTGCTCTCAGTTGACACCCACCAAACCACATACTTTTTTAAAAACCAAAATCAAATTAATTAAAAAGACCCCCTATTATTTTATAGACAGGATCCCTCAGCATCTGTATTGGTGTAACAGGGTTGAGTAAGAAGATAGCCCATGGGTGTCTAATCCCTCTGATCTTATGTCATTGGAAGATGTGAAGGATCAGATTCTGCTCTTAGTTACACTGATGTCAATCTGGAGTAACTCCAGATGAGCCACCATGGATGAAAACAGCATGACTAGAGCACAATTTGGGCCCTAAGAGTTCCACGATACATCCCATTAGCATGAATTATGTGCATGCATTAAAGGACTCATAACGCCTTCAGATTTTGAGAATGAGATAGAAATTCAGCCCCTCTGCTGTCTTTCCTGGAGTGGAACTGCTCCTTGCAGAGGTGAAAAGCGGGTATTGTAAAGTCTCTTGCAATGTTTCCCATCGCCCCTGCTCATTTCCAGTGGAGATAGTTCATGTCACCAAGTTGTGTGGTTTTTGCCTTGCACATTGTGATCTGCAGCATGATACACACAGCAGCAAATGGCTTAGATGTTTGCTAAGGCCAACTTCTCCTTCAGGCCTTTTGGGGGAAATTCTCACTGCTTTTCCCTCAAGCAAACAAACGAACAAACCACACACACACACAACTTTCCAAAACATCAACACTAAATATGTATGATAGAGAAAGTCCCAGGGAGAGAAAATGACCCCAAAAAGCCCAACATGGTGAAGCAGTCACAGAAAAGGGACATTAGTTGATGTGGACGCAGAGCAAGGGAGGACAAATTTGTGGTTCATATTTCCAGAAATCCCCCCACGTTAGCTGTGAGTTAAAGAACTCTTGGTTGTGTCTGTAATTTACCACCAACTTCTGACAACAAGACAAGTTGTTTAGGGCTCAGTCTGATAAAGGAACCTTCGTATTTCACCACTAGGCATTATGGTACGTAATCACAGACTGATACTACAGGACAGATCCCGAAACCCTGTTAGGAAGCTTTTCCAGAAGTGCAGGTATCTCTGACGCAAGGGCCAAAGAACTGCCACCTTTTTTCCTCCCTTGCACCTAATGGCACTTGGCTTCTTTAACGTGCAACATTTCAGTTTCAAAAGGTGGGTGAGCATTGCCCCCTGCCCTGGACCAACCTACTGACCAGCTGTGGAGGGTCGTTTGTGAGATGGGGAGACTTGAGGTTGTCCTCAGGCTGTGGAGCACAACAAACACCTGCTTCCCACCTCCTGGGATTGCCATCTTTATGCCACGGTGAGATTCAAGACAAAAGGGGGATTCAGTCCCATGTCAAGGCCAGGCTGGACGGGGCCCTGAGCAACCTGATCTGGATGAAGATGCCCTGCTCATTGCAGGACATAGATGAGCTTGAAGGTGCCTTCCAACCCAATCTATTCCATGCTTCTGTGACACTGTGATTCTATGATTTTGCAGGCAGGCTGATCCCGCCTGTGTGGGTGCACGGAGCACAGAGTGGGTAGGATCCCTCTGGGGTGTTAGTCAGAGGAATGGCTCATTTCTGGATGCTGACGAAGCTCAGTGTGACCTTGGCATGACCTAGGCACGGTGCCACATCCAGCTGACTGTGTCCAGAAACAGCTCTGGGCCCCCGAATATATTGCAAATCTTAAAGTGAGGTGCTCACAGCACCTTTGGTTTGGATTTCTGCTAAATGAAGTCTTCAGGGTTTCTATGTTGAACTTAAATGTATATATATAATTTTTTTTACATGGCCTTTAATCTCTTTGATGTTTAGTTCCCAGTAGTAAAATGGGGATGTTAATATTCAGCCCTTTGCCTTCATTTCTTTTTCAGACAGGATCCACCTCTGCTCTTTATTGGACCTGCAGTAATAAATGCAAAATAATTGTACCCAAAATAACCCTGCAAATTACTCTATCATGAGCACTGTAGACTGCAGCACTTTTTAAAAATAATTATTGTTTTATGCAGTAGATTTTCTAAGTAATATGACCTAATAAATCTTCAGAGAAATACGAGGACACAACCCTTTCATGTCCTGCTTGTGATACTGGGAAGCAGTTTGAGTCATTCTACTGCTGAATCAAATCCCCTTGCAGCTGCCTGGCTGGGTGACCCTGCACAAATCCTACCGGTACTGAGGAAAATCCAGTTAAATGACAATGTTTTGCTTATTTAGAAAACGGAAGAAGCAGGGAAGTGGTATTTTGCTGTTCTTTGGGGGAAAAAAAAGTTGAAAAATACAAAGCCCAACAAAAAGAAAAGAATAGTCTGTTATAAAGGTAGTGTTTTTTTTCTTTTTCCCAAAGATCTGAACAAGCAGCAAAGATTAGAAGAAGTGGGTTAATGAAATTGTGTGCCTGGACATTGATGTTGCTTTGACTGAGCAGAGTGTCTGTCCTAATTAAAGACATTTTTTCCAGGGGGTAGAAATGCACTTGAATCCCTGTATGTTTGTGTTGGTCACTTACTGAACATGGGAAGCTGTGGCTTTGCTTTTTCCTTCAGTGAGGATAAAAATACACATACTGCACATTTGGCGTTTCATTTCTCTGTCAGTGGGGAGGGTGAATTTTCAGCAGACAGCCATCCCTTCTTTCTCTTTTTCTTCTTTTTTTATTTTCCCTTTTCTTTTTATTTGAAAGGAGCATTTGATACTGATTGAAGATGCCAGAATGACACCTCTTTTTAGAGACCAGAAGATGAGAGGGTGCCTTGGGCAGCTGCAGGGTGGATTTCGCCCCACATACGTAGCTCCAGCTCTGACGTGACCCCCAGCAGTTTAGCAGCCTCTGGAGCCGGAGTGAGCATCTCCAGTTCATGATCCACCAGGGTCTCTTGGAATCGGTCAGACAAAATAAAAGAGGTGTATGGACTGCTAGATCACCTGAGCAAACAGGTCTGTGTTCACAAGGGCATCCCAACTGCAATACGATGTGTTGGTCTAAATGGTGGCTCCATCCTCACCATCATATTTTAGGAGTCCATGGCCTGCTGGTTTATCATAAGTGGCAGGAAAGTTTTTCTCTCCCAAAAAACCACCCCCTAAACTACATCAAAAAAATCCCATACCCAAACGTGAGCGTCTTTTCTTCTTTTTGGCCTTTTCTGACTTTATTACTCTCGAAGCTTTGGATGACATTCTTGTCACAGCGGTCACACCAGACCAGGAGGAGATGGCGGCGAGGCCAACCGCTGTGCTTTGCTGGGCCCTTTCTGTTGGAGGGGGCATCTGCTACACCCAGCTGTGGCAGTGGCTTGTAAGTGATGGAACGCTGGACTCGGACTGCGATTCAGCTCATTAAAAGCACCCCAGGGGCTGCCATGGTTATTTGCCCCCTGTAGCGCTGGCATTTTTAAGGCCAGGTCAGAACTCATTGCTCCAGGCTCTGTACTAAAGACTCTCTCTATACCCTTTGTCAAAGGACATGTATTTAGCCTGTCCCTCATCTTTATCCACCATGTTGAAGGCAGAGACCTGTGTCTGAGCAGACTCCCATCCCTCCGCTTCTCTCCTCTGAACAAATGTGGTCAGTGTGAAACAAAGCCCAAAGCAGCAGCACGTTCCCCTGCGAGCAGACGGAAAGTTTCAAAGGCACAAAGGGTATTTAGGCACCGACTTCAAAGTCAATAAGTTGGATCCTGGAAAAAAAAAATCTCCCCCGTAGCCTTTATGTCATGCCACTTAATAAGTAATTAAAAGCTCAAAAATCATGAGTCTGCTGCTTTCATTACTTCCTAAAGCACACTCGATACATCATCGCCCTGTGAAATGCTTCACATGTACCGCATCCTACTTTAAATATGCCAAACAGTGAAGTGCTTAGCATTACAAAGGCAGAGACATCAAGGAAGCTTTGATAAAATCTGCTGAGCAGACAAACATCTCTTTGGTTGGCACTAGCCAGGCTAGGTTTTTATTCCACAATGATTAAAAACATTTCAAGTGAAGGCAGCTAGGCTTGTATTTTAGACACAAGACCATTAGGTGACAGAGAGTGAAACTTTTCATTAGTGGGATGCTAGCTGAAGGGGATTAACCCATTCAATGTTCGCAGGATGTCCCTGGTGGGAGGCGAAGTCTTTTCAGAGATGGCTCTTTTCTGGGAAAGGGAACTGAAAAAGGGATGGATGACTTTGCTGTGTTGGTGGCAGAGAGGAGACTGACAATGTGATGCTGTGTTTCACAGTCCCAAAATGATGTGAGGTATCTGAGATATATTTGTAGGGTAGGGCAAAGCTCTTCTGAGAAGTCCAGGCCAGGCTGACATCTGTGCTGTTGCAAAAAGCTGCCTGTAAAATAGGCAGGGCTTTATTTTTTTCCCTCTCCGGCTCTGTTTGTGGTAGAGCACGTCTGGCTGTAAGCTCTGGATAGTACTCAACATAGTGAAGCCCCAACAGTGACAGGGTGTGTTCCTGTGATATAAATAGACATTTAAGATGAGCTAAATTTACTCAGTGAATCATTTATTTGCTAAAAATGTGGTTTCAGGGTGGCCACAGTTATTTGCCAAATATGATGCGTATTCTCAAACGCTTTTGGATTAAATGAAAAAATTTGGAAATGTAGAAGCACTTCATTTCAGCATTTCCAGAAACAAGCACATGCAGATACACTTATATCTCAGACTTGTTTATTCTCACAAATCTGAGGAACCATTCAGAGAATGGAGAAGACAATAACATTTCTCTCCCCAGTTACCCCCCAGTGCTTTCAGCATCTGATTGGGAAATCCAATGTCCTAGGAGAGCGCTCCCTACTGCGATAATTATGGAGTACTCTGACCGAGGTGCCTCTTGTTTTCTCCAGTTTAAATTACTTCACTTTGTAAGAATAATTAAATACGCACTGGACGAGAGCGAGGGTGACAATAATTTTGTGGTTAGAGCACTCCCCTGGGATGAGGGAATTCTCCCAACAGCCACATCCATGAGTTGTGTTTATACAGAATGAAACAACTCCAGAAGAAAAGGATGACAGAGGCTGCAGATTACCCTATAGCCTGGTTGTTGGAGACATAGGAGATAATGACAGTGTAAGGGCTTGAAGCTGGTCTCGCACAGGGCAGGTAATTGTTTTGCTAAGTGGGATGCAGTTGTGAGAGTCCTTTCATGTAGGTTGCAAAAACGTGGTAATTTGGTTCCTCCACTCCATCACAGCATAAGCACATTTTTCAAACCTCAGAAAGTCTTTTAGGATGGGGGAAAAAAAAAATCTTCCCACCTATTTCAAGGTCCCTCATTTACTTCCCATTGTTGCCCGGTAGGCCAACTGGTGTGCTTCTAAATCTGAGGGTGGTTGCACCAAGGAAGCAATGATAACTTCTTATACAGTGGCTGTGATAAGCTCCATTACCAAAAACCAACTTCACCAGCTGTTCCTATTCTTTTAATGAAGCTGTGGGAAAGTCCAGCATACATGAACCAGTCTGCTAAGAAGCCAGAACTGCGTCTCTGTCAAAGCAAACAGAAAATAATATTTTGTGTCTCATTTGCTGGCTTTACAGCAGAAAAATGTAAACCAAGAAACTGCAAGTACATTATTGTTCCTTGCAGTGTTGTATGGAGGGTATATTCATTGTAGGTTTCAGTCTTCTCAGGAGAGGCAGAAAGACAAGTAGTTTTTAAAGAAAGCTGAGAGGCTCAGCAATTGCTTGCCTCCAGGAGATATGGATGTGAGCGAACTATCAAGTAACACGGAGCATGCATATTTTCTAGCACCTGAAAAGCTGAGGTTTCTACAGAGCAAGCCACCACATACTTGTGGGATTAGGCATGTTAAGGAAAATGTACTGTGCCAACCAGGCTATATATATATAGCACGATGAAGGGCTTGTTCTTCTGCTTCAGCTGGTTGATAGTCGGCTCCATTTCAAGGGAGAGAAGGGAGGTTCCTTTTTGCCTCCTTGTTTGTCTTTGTGCAAGACTGATAAAAACAGAGAATGAGCTGAAATCAGTGTTGTCACCTCACGGAATAAATAGTAAGAGAGCTAAAAAAAATAACATGTGGAAACTTGTATGCTTACAGACTGTCGCCTATGAACAATTAACTCGAGCTGAATGCAAACAGACGCTTTCAGAGAGGGTGAGTGTTGGTAAAAATATTTAACAGGCCATTTAAACCTGACTGGAAATAAAGCCATGCAGAAGCACTCAGGTGGGAGAAAAAATACTGTATGCAATGCTCCTGTTCACACTGGTTTCAGTGGAGGAAGAAGCCTCACGGCCATTAAGACGTCTCCATCTCCTCTGTGCAGTGTGAAGGAGGTTTTGTGGTCCTTCCAGACCTCACACTTTTATCACTCTGCTTAATGATGTCCAACTTCACAAGGTCATTTGGTCCTTTTGTACTGAATGTGTGACTCATAGAGAAAGCAGAGGTGCAGGTATCGAGAAGCAGGACCCACCTGCCCTCCAGAAGGGTTTAATTCAAGCTCATTCGGGGAGGTCATTTGATTCCATGCAGAGCTGTGCTTAGGCAGGATTTACTCCTTTGGACTCAGCTCTGAACTAATGCCATGAAGTGCTCCTGGACTGGAGCTAGCATGTATGGGATGAGTTTTGAGTGATGACCATGGACACGTTTTGGGGTGATGCTCCACCAGCCATTACACGGTGGTGGCAGGGAGCTGGGGTGCTGGGAACACAGGATCTTTTGCACTTTCTCAATGTGAAGGAGAAGAGAGGAATGGTGAAACCCCTGGAGCTGCTCTGGCAAGTCATCTCCCCAAAGCAGTCCAAATCTGCAGGGAGCTCTATTTCTCCTCCGGCAGGGAATGGATGTGTTTTTAAGTGTTTGCTGCGTAATTGTGACCAAATACTACAAAGATGTTCTCTTGAAAATGCATTTCGTCATCATAAATACAATGCAACATGGCACTTCCTAAGCAAACCATCTGGAGGCTTGTCTGTTATGAAGTTATTCCAGAAGAGTTCCTTTACCTTAAATTCCTGCCTCATCTTAATCCAGATTAATTTTTGTGTACAGACAAGCCCTAAGGGCTTGACTCAGGGAGCACTGAAGTAAATGAGAACCTTTCTGCTGAATCTTGGATCAAGCCCAAGGTGCTTCTGGCTGCCTCTCCCTTAGCATTTTGGTTTGGAGCAGTAATGATGTTTCACAGCACCTCCCTGGCTTGGCCTCCTTCACCCCATAGTAGCCCAGTTTGCATAACAGCTCTCATGAACACAAATTTGAGTTTATTTTCTTTTTTTCCAGTGGAAATGAAACCAGCAGCTCTGCTATGGCCCGTCATAGGGTTAAAAGATAATAAATTGGTAGCTGGTCCTTAAGCCAGCCTCAGTGTGCAGGGTGGGGATTTTCAGTGTAGGTGACTGGAATAAATCTAACTTGGAGTAACCATTGTGAACTGCACACAACGTAGATGCCGAGCCCTCAGCACCAGTGTGTTTGACCTCCTGATGCTCTCCTATTGCTCTCCTGCTAATCTAGATGTAACAATTACTCGTTAATCTAGATATGGCCTGTACAATGCCTATCACTGTCATGTCTGACTCCTTGCAGCCACACACCCAAGGCAAGATGGCAACCTCTGCTTTGCAAATGGAGATGTGAGGCATTCCAAGGAGATAGGAAAGCTGTGATCTAGTTACAGTCTCCTGGGTGTTGCCTTGAGGATGGTGTTTCTTCCCAAGTTGGCCCCAAACACCCACAGACTGCCCTGCAAAGGGTGATGCTTGTGACGTGGGCTTGGTGCAAAGGGATTTGGTGCTTCGCTCTGCTCTGTGCTATGCCAGCAGCTACCAAGGCGTGGATTTCAGCATGCCCAAATGGCTAGATTGAGCATCCACAAGCTGGAAGCACATCCAGTGCCTCTCTGAGGCCTAAAAAGAAAACTTGGGAGACATAAAGGCAAATTCCAAAGCCTGTCATTCACTTGAATGAGGAAGAGTGATGAAAAAATAGTTCTAGCTCTGGCAGAACCTTTCTTTAGGACCTCTGTCAAGTCACCTCAACTCTCTGTGCCTCATTTCCCCTCGGCACCAAGGGAGAAATGTGCTGAGATCACATCTCTACTGGTAACCCAGTACTGGGGTGTGTTACTGGGGATGGGACCTGGCAGCACCACCACCAGCCCAGCTTCCAGCACTTCTGCCCCATGTTAGCCAGCAGTGTCCCCAACAGCTGCCTGGGATGGTGCACAGATAGCACAGGCCAGGGGCTGTTCCCAACAGCAAGTCTGTGTGTGGCTGCTGTGTTTTAGAGCCTAAAGGAGGTTAATGGACACGGGACCTTCTGTGTTTGTGGTCTGAGAGACCAAAATTTGCCCCAGGCACTTTTAATTTACTGGCCCAGATGTAGCATCACCCAGTAGCCCTTGGATCCCATGGTCTGTGCTGCTCTGTTAGTATTGAATCAAACCAAATGAGGTCCAGGCTTGAGTGGACATGACCATAATTTAATAAAAAAGCTTCATTTTTAAAACTCGCCCTAAGTAATTTGCCTGTCTCCACTGTAAACACCACCTTGGCTTGGCCTCCCTCCGCACAGCTCTCGGTCTTCTCCCCATTCTGGAGAGCAGTAAAAATAGGTAATATTTAATGAAAGGTCAGGTATGTGGGCTGAAAGCCAGGCGGGGATCCCGGGAGGAGGGAGCTGGTGGCTTTTCAGGGCAGCTGGAGTGGTGCCTCCATTGTAGCCACTGCAGCTCCCTGGTGGGACTGGCAGCACCGGCCCATGACGATGCCGTCCCACAGTCAGGAGGGGAAAAAAAGTACAAGGAGACGTACTGTACGGTCTGGTACTGATTACTACATTTATCATTCTCAATAAACTCCGTGAGCAGCCAGCCCCTGTACCCTGTGTACTCTTACAACTCGTTTCTCTGTGAAATTGGAAACGGGACAAAGTCAATTACGTTATTTTCCAACAGCAAACCTCTGTGGGATAGTAACTCAGATACTGGCTGCAGTTCGGGGAACAGCGAGAGTCCCACTTGATATTTTCTTAACAGTGGCAACACGGTCACAGTGATGCTTTATTCCACTGAAGTAAACACCAGAAGGATTTTTATTCTTGAAAGCCCTGTCCAAAAGAAAACAAATCAGTACAGCCCTTCTGCTGCAGCCTGATGAAAATGAGAAATTAATCTCCACAAGCTCTTTGAGAAAGCTACCTGTTTTTTGTTGTGTTTGGATATCACCTCCTCTGGAGGGGCACAAGCTGAGGGAGGAAAAATGGTTCAGGATTGGCACCTCACCAAAAGTGTGGAGGGCAAGGGTGGATCAGATAAGCAGAAGTCTAAGACCATAAATACCTCCACATCACTGCAACGCAAACTGCAGCAAATCCCCCTGGAGAAGCAAAGTGGATGTGTAACTAAAAGTAAGTTGGAGAAAACTGCCCTGATTTGGGAATTCAAGCTTTTGAAGCCTCTGAGAAATGAACGGTGGTCAGAAGTTTCCCAACCATGTCTGTTAATTACTGAAGATATTTATTTTTAACCTAAGGCGGGCTCCCGCCATCATAATACTTAGCAGGGGACTCACATGGTGCAATTGGCTGAAAATCAAAGCCACTTGAATGAAGCCTTGCTCTGTGAGTGAGCTAGCCCTGTGGGGATGTCCCTGGTTCACCTCTCATGCTGTGAGGCTGCTGGGTCCAAGCTGGTAAGAATCTGAGCATCTTTGTTGGAGTCACAGAGGCCTCAGGGTTCGTGAGCTCAAAGCTAAAACCATAGAGAGAAGGGACTGGGTTAGCGTGGGTGCTTCTGGACCAGCATGGGGACAACAAGGATGACCCTGTCACCTTCTCCGTGGTTTCCCCCATGGAAAGCTAAGGGTCTCACCTGTGGGACACTGATCATAAGTCATGATGCTGGGCATCAGCCAGTAACGTCATGATGCCAGACCTGTCCCATCTCACATGGCACAGCAACACGTCTTCTCATCATGCTTCTTGGGTTGGCTGCCAGCTCTGTCTTGGCTAGGGAGGCCAAGGAGCCAGCCGCAAGACTGTCTGCCTGGCTTCAGCCCTACAATCTGTCTTTCATTTAGGGGGACATTTTATGTGATGGAGAGGAGGGAGGACAAGACCTTTGCCACCCGGAGCAGGTTGCAGATGTTATTGAAACCACAGAGAGGGAAGGATAGTCTTGCACAAGCCAGACCTCTAGTGAACTCCTCCCATAGCAAAATAAACAATGACATCTCAGCCTAGAACACTGATTTTTTAATAGATATTTTATCTCCAACACACGTATTTCAAGTTTGGTTTGATGGCATTTTCCTCCCTGAAAACCCCCGTCTCTTCTCCAGAAGCAGAGAGTAAATATCTGCTAATCTTACTGTTACAAACAGGGTGGTGTAATATTTAAGTACACCTTTCTCTTTTCAACTTGGCTTGCTGGAGAGCACAACAAAGTGAAGAAGTCCATCTTTCTCTGTGTGTGGCGGCAGGGGGACACGAATTGACTAATGTCACCTTGGACATGTGCTGAAGGCTGTTTCACCCCCCCGACCCAGCCATGAAAAAGACCTGTCTCATCCTCACCAGAACGTCATGGGCAGCTTTGTCCTTGATAGAGAAGTTCCCCATGATGTGCCCCATTTCTCCTCCCAGATCTCCCATAATTGTTGCATCTGAGGACTTTGGCCTTTTGTCCAAGATTTCTAAACATCCCAAAATCCTAGACAGGGAGGTGATGCGGTGAACCTGAAGCCAGCGGTCACATGCTTTGTCACAGAAAACCCCAGTTTGTATTTGTATGCTGTGGCAATACCATAAGCACGCGAGCCCAATGGGCCTCGGCTCTTACAGACCATGACTGACACCATCTATCCCAGTGCTGCCCCAAATAAAAACACTCCAACATAAAAAGAAGACACACAAACCAAATAAACAAATGCCTTGAGCTGCACTACAGACCTGGAAAAACTACCTTTTATTTCTGATAGTATCTGGAAGGCATGCAAAAAATGTGGCCATGAGCAGCACTCCTAAAAAGAGAGAAAAAAAGGCATGTTTTTTCTTCTCTTCTAGTTCTTGAATGCAGAGCAATAACCAGTGGAGATAAGCCCTGTCATGTGTGTATTCTTCTAGAAAAAAAAAGGGGAGAAAAAGGCTGAGGTGGCACTGGAGTGTTCCTGCCTTGCAGCGGGGGCAATCAGGCACCCAGGCGGTTTCCACGGCTCAGCACTTGTAAATCCTGCCCGTGACTCATCAGCTCACAGGCCCCAGCAGCTCAAACCCTGCCTTTTCCATATAGATATGGGCTCTCTGCCCCCGTTTTCCCTTCTCCAAACCTTCCAGTGTAATCCAGCAAGAAGCCTACGCCATTGCCTCTACCAGGCATCTCAAGGCAGGTCCACACGTGGAGGTGCCACAATGACTCTTCCTTCTTCCAAGTATCTCCACTAAAAGCATTGGAATTGCAGGTTGACTCTATTCAGATATTACTCTGAAATTTAATTTATGATGTATTGTCTGTCCTGAACACAAGGTGTTGCACATTCCATCAATTAAAATACTTAATTCAGAAGGATCACTTGTGAAACTTTTTCTTCTATGATACTAACCATCCTTAGGAACTGGGAACCATTGCCCCTGCCCAAACTGATTGTGGGAGCAGGAATCACAAGCTAACTTCCCCAGAATACAATCTTCTTCCCAAATCAGGCAAAGGGGTAAAGCAAAACAGCACTCAGGAAGGACAGAACAAGTTCTTCCAGGCACTTTCGTCCTGGACTAGTTAAGCAGGTTATAATGGTCTTTAATTGTTACTCCCACAAACTGCAACTTTATTTACTGCAGCTGATCAGCTCTCACAAAAGGACTGAATCGTCCCCTTGCGTTCAAAAACCAGACAGCTTGCACCCTCATCTGTGATAATATCATTCAGGGGGAACATTTCTCCATGGTGAGACAGGACCACTACAGCCATCATTCAATTTAGGAGAAAAAAGATTATATGAGAGTGCATGAAATATACATTTATTCCAAAAGGTAAAAATATATTTGTACAAATACATGTATAATGGTCATTATTACTTTGTAACATTCTGATGGCTTTTAAAAGATTGCAAAGAATTGTGCCTGAAGATTTATAAAACCTTTTCTATGCCCTGCAAAACAGCTTTGCCTCCCTGCTTATATAATTTGTGTATCACAGTTCTGTATCAGTGCTAAAATGTGGGAATTGTACTAGGCTTCAGTATTCTAGCTTAAAATAGTACGGGAGAGTACTTCAGTTACTACTGTAATCTTGTATTATCTACTAGTTACTAAGTTATCTTTTTATATTTGTTGTATTTCCAAGTATTTTCTCCTGATTGCTGTGCTTTGAAGAATATGGTCTCCTATCATGGGATAAACAGATGAGATATTTCATGTAGATGAAGTGGACTTGGCAATGTTAAGTCAATGGTTGGACCTAGTGATCGTAAAGGTCTTTTAAAGGTCTTTTCTAACCAAAACAATTATATGACTCTACGATCAGTAAAGGAATATTGTGCCAAGGGGAAGCTAAAATCATATTCCCAGCCACTGCACTCTCTAGGGATATTGTATCTTCTCAACCAGACATGCTGCATAAAAGACTGGGCCAGAAAATGAAATAACAGGGCAAATCCATCAAGGAAATGAGAGCTCTTGTCTGCTCTGACCTGACACTGTCATTAAACAGGGAACAAGGCCCTGGAAAAAGTCATAAGCACCATTATCCTACCCTTCCAGTTGGGAAACTGAGGCAGCCTAGTCTGGTTGTCCCTTTAGACACCTCTCAGCAGGTATTTGTAATGATGCTGGAGGAACACCTGGACAGGGAGGCGTGCTGGTGCTGCCTGTGTGCAGTAGGAAATGTCTTCTTCTGGATCCTTTCCAAAATCTCACAGTTGGTACAGTTGGCAATAAGGCCTCTGTGACAGATGCTTTGCCACAGCTGTGGCCCCTCTCTTGGGTTGAGGTCTCTGAGTGTGTCCCCAGCTTTCCCATTCCACTTTATAACCCCTCCAAAGCTGAGCATCCCAAGTTTGCTGGTTTCACCAGCTTCATCTTGCTCCCCTACAGCTCATCAACTTGCCCAAAATGCCAATCACAGGCTCATATTTCTAGGGTTAGAGTAATAGATTCATGGTTAGAATTGTGAGATCTTCAAAAACAGAATTCCTAGTGAAATGCACTGTGACTCCAGACATTGGAGCAAGCCATTCTCCTAGCTGCTCCTGCGTATTTGCCAAAAACCTTATGATATTAATCAGTGTAAAACGCAGAGACCCAGTTCCCATGAAATGACAGCACCACCACGGTCACTTTTCCCAGGGAGCGGTTCCTGTTCCCTGGATATATTCTGTTTCCTATTTTCACATGGTACTAATGCAGTATTGATGGTCCATGCCTCCTTCAAGCTCTGATGGCCCAAAACACCTTAGAGACCTTCAAGGCTTAAACTACCCTGTGTACTACTCATCAGAAAGTATCTATTTTACACTGAGCTTACTAAGTGTATGGCCTCAGGCACATTCTCATCTTCTGATAGGGCTTGCACAACCTTTCTGGTACTTTATCAGCAGCAGAGCAGGAACAAGGTGCTTTGCTCAGACCTGACCTCCTCCCTTCCACTTTTCAGCCAAGGGGGATGAACGTCCTGGGTCACCATCTGCAACCAGAGCAGGACCAAAGCTTTGCAGCCTCTGCTGCCAAATGGCATCGGCAGAACAAAACCTTTCCTCCACCATGATGAGCTGCAAGTGATTTGGCCGAGAAAGGAAGAACATCCCTTACCAAACATGGGTAAATTGGAGCAGTGACATAGAGAGGAAGAACGTTTAATGGGATTGTAATGCTGCCTCCAGGTGTATGCCAACCTCACTGGCAAGAGGAGAACTGGCAGTTTTACATTACTCAGGGTTTTTCTGTGTCTTCCTCCAAAGCTTCTCAACCCTGGAGCATCTCCTGCTCAGCCCAGAGCCCTAACCTGGCCAGCCCACCTCTGTGGCATTGTATGTATCCCCCCCAAACACTCCTGTCAACCCTCCTGGGACACCCTGCGTGCCAGAGCAGCTCTGGCATCATGCTGCTTGCCTGAGGTGTGCCTTTTTTGTTCATGACCCAACACTTCACAACTGCAAACGTTTTAATATTCATGCAATACCCCCCCAACAACTGCGTTCTTCTCCCATGTGGAGATGAGTTTCCACTTGCCGCACCACGTTTTTGGGAGAGCAAGGCAGAATGGAATTAAATGTTTCAAACTAGCTCAGCAGAGATTAAAAATGTTGCCTAAAGACAGAAGGAAAAGATTGTTAAGTGAGATTTAGAGATGCTCTGGGCAGGTGAGGGATGATTGCATCTGATTCTGATGGTACATCTGATTCTTGTGCTGCCTGGGAAGGTCTCTTTCTCTCCTGAATCTTGTTTTTGCCCCTTCGCTAGTCTATCTGCAGAACCCTTCAGGTAGAAAATGCCCTCCCTAGTTTCAGACTCTCCACAGTCTCTCATATCTCCTGCCACTAACTATGAGATGAGGCAACGAACACTTAAATGGGTCCCACTTTTCTCAAGCCAGACAGCTTGTACATGATTCTATTACAAGCTTCTCTTCTATGACTCAGCCCTGTATGAATGGCGAGAAATGAACATCATGCTAAAACTAACAAAGTGGGTGCCAAGCGAATTTTTTTTTTCCCCAGGATACCATTTTTCCCAGAGTCTCACAGAGGTAATTAAAAGGTGTCAGCTTTTAGAAGGAATATCCTTGACAGTAATATGCTATAATTCAGACTGAACAATACGTTCAGTTTGTTCCCTGAACCATAATACAGTACTGTAACAATGCAGTGCTATATTCACTAAAGATTATCCTCAGGAAAGAACGTCCTGAGTTAACTGAAATAGGACAAAAATCTTCACGTGATCATCGACAGCTCTGATTAAATTTATTAGACAAAATCAGGGTAAGTCTCTGTGCAATACTGAGATTCAGAAGACCCCTGTTCAGCCCCAAGATCAAGAACTCATCTCTTCTTGTGGTCATAAACCATTTTAGCCGTGCCTTTCTGAAAAACAAGAGTGTTCTTCCATGCTGCAGCTATTTAGATGGCTGTTGCTTTAGCACAGGGTTGTCCTGTTCCTGTTTCTTGACACAACACCTTATGCACCGAAACTACATGACTTTCAGGGTGCTTTTAGAAGTTTTTTGGATATCGACATGTTTCTTTTTTTTGCTATTATTCTACTGAGCTGGAGAACTGATCATCTTTTACTTTCTTAACTAGGACACAAATGGAAGAGAGATATTTTCCCATGGCACCAGGCACCCAGTGATCAATGTCTCCAAAAACCAGAATGAACAAGATGCAAAGCAGAATTAGATTCAATATTTTTCAGGTCTGTCTGTCACTTGCCTTGGATGCAGCTCTGTGAAACTGAATCTGAGCTCGCACTTTACCCTTGGGACATAGGAGCCAAAGCACATAAATAAAAGTTAAAGTGGATATGAGCTTCTAATAACCAGAAGAAATCATGAAACAGATGTCTACAACCAGATAAGACACAGATTAAGGTGAGTTTGCCCCTTGTTATTTTGAACATCTTATTAAAAATATCAAGGCTGAAACTCCTGTGCCTTACAGGTGGCCAAATCTGCTCTTTTCTCTAGATTTACACCTGGGTGGCCTCACTGATGGTGATGATTTGCCCCATCATATTTCACGGCAAGCTGGATCCTCGGGTTTCTCATCTGAGCTCAGCCTAGATTAAAGCTTCAGTGAAGGTCGGGGTGTTTGACCCGGGGTTATTCGTTTAGCAGTGTTGTGGGATCACCGCCAAATTTCTCAGCAAGAACCTGGACAACTAGCGAAACCCAAGCTTCATTTGCCTTCAGGACTGGGCAAATGAGATTGGCAATCAAGGACAAAGTCTGGGGAAGACCCATGGATCTAATCAGAGGGTTTGATCCAGACTCAGTGGCTGCACTTGTGTATTTCCAGGCGGTTCCTTTCACCGGAGCAGAGCACATCTTGGCTCCGAGCATCGGGGAGAGCGGGGTCACAGGAATGCATTTCTGCCGCGGAGCAGAAGTTGCTAGGAAACCAAACAAGCAACAAGTTTATCTTCCAAGCCTGGGAGCCTGGAAACTGGAATTATCTGGGAGGAATACCCTTCCAGTGGGAACCGTCGCATCTCGTCATTCCTGGCTGAAAACATTCCAGGTTGAGATGAGGCGCTGACGTGTGCCCAGGAGCTCTGAAGTGACCGGGTTTCCAACAGCATCGCAGTGGAAAAAATGCTGAGCGTAATTACTTTTCAAACATGTGAAGAAAAAGAACTGAATCAAGCTAAAAAGGCTGATTATGTCAGGAGGATTTTCAGCAGCAGTGAAGGCGTGTGCTCACACCAGTTGTTGGTCAGGTCAGACGCATAAGGCCATGTCCCACCAGGGAATCAAAGGCCAGTCATTCCCTCTGGGCCTGTACGTAGCTCTCAGATGAGTTTTCAATTCAAAAAGCAGTTGAAAAGATCACCAGCCTGCTGAGCCACCAAAGCTTTAATTAAAATAACACCAGTACCATTAAAAGCAACTAACATTGATACATCATGACACATTTTGTAGTCCTTAGCTTCTGCCACACTGCTGGTAATTTCAATCTAGTTCTTCCCTATGGTGTGGCATGTCCCTGTCTCTTGACGGCTCTAGAACCAGGAGAGTCTGCAAGTAGAGCTGTCTCAGGTCTCAGAGCCAAGGCCATCTGGTTGCTCAGCCTCAGGAGAGCCAAGGACAGTCAAATACACCTTCTTGGTTCTGTGGTCGGTGCTCAAAAGGCAACTTTGGAGGACTGATATTTCTGGGGTTTTCCTCTGTCACTCCAACAACATTGCTATATGAGACCTGGCCTCAAGCTTGAGGTGGTTGGAAAGATTTTCTCATGTGAACAAGGTCCACCTTCAGCCAGACATCTATATTATGGGCTTTTGCCAATGTGATTATGCTGGTGATAGAAAGCTCAATGTACAACAGCTGTTACCATCAGAGTTCGGAGTCAACCAAAACTGAAGATATCCAGCTAATCACAGTACATGGAAATATTAAAATTATTTCATTTTGAGTCAGTCTAATGTCCTAAAAAGGGAACTATTGCTTGAGGTCCAAAATACAATGTCTAAAGGACTGGAGAAGCAACAAAGTCTGGTAGAGAGAACACAGATCTTGGAATTAAGGGACAGACACACAGGTCAGATGAAGTACTTAGAAACCTAATTCCTGATTGATTTCCTCAGATTTATGTGTCAAACTGTCTTTCAAGATCCAAAGCCCAGTCTTTAAAAATCAGACACACCGTAATACTCAGGCAGATGTTTACGTGTATTGCTGCTGTATGTTGGAAAGAAGCAGCACTGCAAGTATGTGTCATATGCCGTGTTCTGGCAGCTACCAGTGACAATTCTTCTGCTTGAGTGTCAGAAGCTTTTCAGCACAGGAGCTTCCAAGTTCTGTTTCTGCAGGAGACATCTAAGTGTGAGTGAGCATGTTGTGCAACGTAATGGTGGACCAGATGTTCCTGGATGGCCATGGATCTGCAAAAAATTCTAAAGAAAAGGGAGGAGATCAAAAACATCTGTGCATTGAATGATCATTCTTGTGCTTCCTCATAAAAAGTCAGTTTTTCAGGGTATATCTGAGCATCCTTGGCACTTTGAGAGTGTCTTCAGTTTTGCTAGGGCTGACAATAAAGTCCACGATGCGCAGGTCTGCACCACCTGCACCATTTGAAGTTCATTCTTGGGCCAAGACAAGGATGTAAAAGTGTAATGGTACTGTTATATCATAAGAATTAGCAAGGGTGCATCCCTTGGGATACTCTTTATCTCCCAGGCAGGCAACACCACTTCAGCTTCCTCCTTGCACCCACTCTGCAAGTAGAAGCACTTGCAAACGTGCAATTAAGAGATAACGTCAGTGAGATAGAGCATAATTGCTGGATAATAGTCTCTTGCCTCTGTGTAACTACTACGACAAAACAGTGGCATTTATTTCCCAAGCAGAAGATGCAGCTTCGACCCTGCGATAGCACAATTTTACAGTTACCTCCATGGTGGGTCGGGTCAGCGGTTGCCGTGCCCAAGTGTATTTCATTTTGGCTGTGGGCTGCTGGAGCAGTTGCTTGTTCCTGAGCAGTCTGCATGCCTCGTGGCTTAGAGCACACGGATATGCCCAAGTTGCTGAAATATGATTCAGTCCCTGGCTCTGTCACAAACCTCCTGCTTCCCCTTGTGCAGCCTTGCAGGGGAACAGCTGTGCATGGTGGTGGCACGAGCAGCCCTGAGGCTGGACAGGGAAAGCTGCACTTTTTACTCAAGCCAACAGGTCAAGAAACTTCGTTATATACTTTTTGCAATCCAAGTTTGTTCACTTTTGCTTCTGCATCATCTCCATCTGGGACACAGAGGACAACATTTTGGGACACAGAGGAGAATCACCACTCCTACTGTGACCCTTTTTGGTGATATCAGAAGAAAAAAGCAAGAATTGATTGGCCAGTGGGAGAAAACCCTCTGTTTGCTCCTAAGTCTGAACAGGTATTCCCTGGGTAAGCAGCTGTGCAGATGCAAGACAATTGCCTTCCTCCCTTCCCTGGTGTTACCACTCCCTCCCCAAGGTCACTCAGTAGATGGGTCTGTTGAGGACTCATCTGCTTCGTGTGAAATCTCCCAGCCATGACAAGGGCTCTGGTTTTTGTCTGAAGCTGCTCAAGGAGGTCGCAGGATCCCAGCAGCAGATGGAGCAGGGGGGTGGTGAATTCCAGGTGGCAGGTGATGGAGACGAACAGGGGGAATCTCAGCCAGGCCCAGGAAATACCTGCCTGCAATTTCCCCAGGGATCGGATGGAACATACCTGGCTGGGGCGGATAGACAGTTTGGAAGAAGGTTCATGTTGCTCAGATAGACACTTGGCTTAGTTCCAAGGGTGTCAGTAGGCAACTTTCACAAGAACAAGACACGTAACCGAAAGCTCCCAGTGCTATTCTGTGCTATTTTTCCCCTAATGAAATTGGATAGGTCTTATCTTTTTAAGGAAACTGTCCAAAATTTGTTTCCTGAGAACGTCCCCTTCCCCCCCCACACCCTCTCTTGCCTAATTGCCATACCAAGCTAAAAATAAATGCACTACTTTCCACTGAACTGCCTGTGCACAGGAGACAGGGTCTCTTTGGGAAGCGTAGCCTTTGGGGACTCCTCCGCAGCAGAGCAAAACAGAGCGTGCAGATAAGACCTGTTGACTGGCAAAGCAAACCCTTGGCTGGCTGACTGTTCCCTATACCCAAACTTCATGCTTACTCAGCCTGTTCTCCTTTGTAAGGCTCCCCTGACTGCCTTGCTGCTGCTGCTTCTGTGCTTCTCACCCCAGAAGACCTGAGCGCCAACTGCTCAGCTTCACCTCTGCTGCAAATGGATGGGATCAATGTGCTTCACCGGGCCCTGGTGTGATTTCCTCCCTGGGGATCCCACAGTGCTTTTGCTGTCTTCTACAAAGCACTTAGAGACAGGGTCTCCTTGCAAAACTTGGCCAGAATTAATGTGGTGCTGGTGTTGCCTTTCAGAGCTGGGGCTAAAGTAGGTGAGAAAACCACCAGACACTGTTATATTAACAGATGCTCACCCCAGCTCCAGTGTCTGCAGGTGCTTCTGTCAGAGGAAGGGTCTGCAGGCTTGCAGCAGCAATGGCCTTGTGAAAGATCCCTTCAGGAGCATTGCAGGTCTGAAGGTGGTGAGCAGAGTGCTAAACATGTGGAAGGTTGTTCTCTGTGCCAAAATGTCTCATTCAGAGGTCCACACTGCCATGCAAAGCCTCCTGGCCAATTCTGAGGAGCTTCATTGCTCCTACTTGCAATAGCCCCTCGGCTCAGTCCTTCAGCACTGGTTCAATCACAAGGACAGGGAGGGATGTGTTTTGCTTTGAATACAACAGGTTACATGGACCTTCTTTTCCAAAATGCCCTGTGCACTTGCTCCAGACCCCTGCAGGCTGGCCGATGTGGGTTTGGTGGGATTTTGTTGTTTAAAAATGAACTGCAAAGAGGGACTGAGGCATGTGGATCTAAGTAGGATTATGGCTCCTCAACCCACAGGAGATGTAGTTTTTTAAGTGTCCTGCTCAGTCAGTGGAACAGAACTGGAGAGCCACAGGGAGAGGACAAAAAATCCTGTCTTCCACTGCAAAGATAAAGGACTGTTCTCTGAGCAGTTCAGTCCTGAATGCAAAAATTTCTTTCAAGGAGAATCTGAAAGGGGGGAAGATCTCCTGCTCCTTGCAATGATCTGCAATTTTGCAGGAACACCAGGTACTCAGCACCTAACAGGAGATGCCCAGTTAAACTGCATTTTCGGATGTCTAAATGATTCATCACTCACGGGGGCTGAATAGAAAATGGGTTATTTGGGCTCTAGAACTTGATTACCAAATGGTGGGGATTTCAAGAAGAGTTTCCTGCAGCTCCTGTCTCATACCTGCCAGGCTTGTGCAGACATCTCAGATGCCCTTGGCCATCTCAGACAGGACCAAGTGTCTGCCTTTAAGCAGCAGAATTGCACCCTAGATCTTCAGTGGAAGCTCAGACACATAGTTTATGGGTAGACATCCACAGGCATTTGGGTATTTTTGTCCCTGTTCCACTTCACAGGAAATAACTCATTTGCATTTTATGGGCTGTGTCAAAATGTGGGCAAAGGAAGGAAAAGGAAATCCCTGGCAACCTGAAGACCTTCCTGATTTCAGCCAACTCATGGACAGCTATCTCATTTTATCCTGAATGAGAGATTAATTCCAACGAAGTTAGCAGAAACTTTGCATGTTTTCAGCTTCCTGAGAAAACCCACTCACTAAAGCTCCCTAGAAATTCAAATACCAGATTGATAAGGTCAGGAAAAAGCAATCTTGGCTGCTTATCCAAAGGCTAATCACTGATCTTTTGTGCTGGTTGAGTTTAGTATCTGCATCTTGATAAAATATAATCCTGTCATCAGCTTCTGCTTAGAGACGGTGAAGGGAGGAGTTAGCAGGAAATCTGGTGCCCTTCTCCCAGCGAGGGATTCTTGTGAAGCACTGGCACGTCTTATTGAGCATCATGGATTTTCATTGACTTCAACATATTTAAGATCAAGGGGAAAATCTGGAGCAAGGAGGACGCATTGGGCTGAAAGATGTTGAGAGTCCCAGGCATTGTGACATTGAGAAGTCTGGCCTCATTTTCACTGGAAGGATAACTGGGAACAAAGATGCCACACTAAACTCTTGTCCTGGTTTTGTTAAAAAACAAGTTTCTCTTTTAGTGAATTTTCCTGCCAGCTAAAGCTTCATATTAGTTGCATTTTCCTGGAGAACCAGGTACATGTTTTGGTAAACAGCAATGGAATGCAAACTTATTGATAAGCACAGATGGACATCTTGTGAGAAGGACAACGAGAAACAGGTGACTAAGAAACTGACCAACGGTGTATAACATTCCATTCATGTGAATACTTCATATAAAAGTGGGAGATCATGAGGATCTTGTCCCTTTTCTTTTTTTTCGTCCCTTCTGCTTATGGCCAACATCAGGAGAGGACCTTGCCAGTTGTCCCTGCAAACTGAGGCCATTGACAGACTGAATCCAGCTCCGGTTGGCTGCAGAGTCCAGTCCAGGACTTCAGGTGCCAGCTCCGCAGTTGCTGGGACTTTCAAGATTGGTTTTGTATAATTTGTATTATTTTCTCTATTCTTACTAGTAGCATTAGTAAAACATTTTTAATTTTCCCAACTCTCTTCTCTCTGTCCTTCTTTCCCTCCCCATCACCTGTCCTTAGTGGGAAGGGGGAAGAGGGAGGGGCAAAAGATGGAAGGGGTTGGAGAGGAGGTTTACAATACATCTGCCAGGGTTTTATTGTCACTCTGCAATCTAAACCCTCGACAACTCTGCAGTGTCTTACACTTCTCACTTTTTAAAAATAAAAGACAGAATTTGCTTTGTTGGATGTGCTGCCTGTCTGTTGTTATTTTCCAGAAAAACAGGGAGAAGGTGCACATTTTTTCTGCTGGTTCCACCCTGCCCAGCTCTTTACATTAAGGGATTTTCTGGGAAATGCAGAATCTGACTCAGACCATGAATTATCGGGTCCAAAGCCCTTTGACATGACTCTCTCTGACTTCAGAAAACTTTGTACAGCCCGGCTGCGATTTGTAGCCCTGAACATTAGACAAGTGAAAATAAGTTGTTTAAATATGAACTACTCTCCCTTGGGTTCCTTTTACAGCCCGTGAAGTGGAGTCAGACGCTGCTGGAGAGTGGTTCCTCTGACCTATTTTAGGATGGGGTGAGTCACTCCCTGAAAGAACCTGTTTTTCCCTGTGGACAAAAAGGAGAGTCCAGGGTGGCTAGTTCAGACTTGTGTGCCTGACTTTGAGACAAATCCTGCTCCACCTGCCTGTTTTTACAGGGCTGCGCATTACTGATTTTCACTGCTGGTGCTGCGTGGATTGCATTATTGCAAGAACAGATACATTCCTCCATTGCCACAGCATCTCAACCAGACATCACATACCAGGGTTTGTCTGATAACTATTCTGATCACAGTGTTAGCGGCTGCCAGGGTCAGCCTGGTCTTCCAATAAAGCTAAAACTGTCACATTTTGTGCAAACAGAGTTATAAATGAGATCTCGAACGCATTTCTGTTACAGTGGAAATCAGGAGAGATGTTATGTCGTAGGGTGAGCCCTCTGCGTGGAAAGGACTAGCAACAAGAGACTAAAAGCAAGTAAAAGACAAACTCATTATCTGTGTGTACACAGCAAATGGTGCGAAAAGAGCTAGTCGTCCTCGGCTCTCATGTGCGCTGGTTAATATCTACTGTGACTCCAGTCAAACCGATTTGTTCTAGCACAGGTGAAAGCCATATCTGGTCTGGGAATTGTAAAGAAAAAGGATGACGGAATCAGGGAGACTCCCACGGTGGGGATGTGCAGGCAACTTCCTTTAGTGTTCTTGTATCTAGTGTTAATTCTAGGAAATAAAAACCATTTGACACATCTGCTCTTGGTTATTTGCACAGGCCCAAATTTGCCAAATCAGTTGTCGAAAGCTAGACACTGAGGCTGTCAACATTCCTCTCCTTCTGAATTCAGTTGTGCTGATGGAGACATTTCCAACCTGCTCTTTCTGCCTCCATCACTCTCCATCTGGACCTTCTCACCTCAAATCTGCTGCTGGTTTGCTCCAGAGGCCAGTTCCTAACCCATTCCAGCTCAGAAGAGCTACTTGAGCTAAGATCAACATGTTAGTCCTCTTGAAAAAGGCCTTTCCCATAGCTTTGGCAGCTGGATGTGTGCTGGAAGACGCACTGTGTTCCTTCAGACGTTGTCGTTTCAGCTGGTCTCCAGCTTTCCCTCCAAGATGAGCCAGAGCACGTCAGACAACATGGATGGTTGGAAGCTTCCCTCATGCTTGAGCTGGTGGAGTCTGGATCAGCTGGTCTCCCTAAAGAGAAAAACCTCATGCAGCACTGGGGATGCTGAGGGTCTTGAGATGGGTTTGTTTAGCTGTCAAGGGCTGGGTATCCCTCCTCTCCCCTCCCCTCCCCTCCCCTCCCCTCCCCTCCCCTTCCCTCCCCTCCCCTCCCCTCCCCTCCCCTCCCCTCCCCTCCCCTCCCCTCCCCTCTCCTCCCCTCTCCTCTCCTCTCCTCTCCTCTCCTCTCCTCTCCTCTCCTCTCCTCTCCTCTCCTCTCCTCTCCTCTCCTCTCCCCCCATCCCATACCCTTCCCTCCCCTCCCCTCCCGTGCTATGCTATCCTATCCTATCCTATCCTATCCTATCCTATCCTATCCTATCCTATCCTATCCTATCGTCTCCTTTTCCTGTCCTCTCCATCTCTCTACATATGGTCACCATGTGGAGCAATACCATGGTGCTGCAGAGGAATAAACATCTCCTGGCATCTCCAACCTTTGCAAAAGAGAAGGTTCCCCGACATTCCTGCATGTTAGAGACTCCCATGGCGTGTTGTTGAGGCTACAGCAGACCAAATCAGCTTCTTCTGGGTTACGTCTGAGATATAGGTAAGGACAGGGTGGCTCAGGCTGCAGGTAAAGCTCCAGCTCATATAGAGGACGTGCTGTATTCACTTCAGCTGATCACTGGCACATACACACCAAAACTGGGCTGATGAAAAACTTTCCTCCCACCACCCAAGGTCCATCTCAGCCTCTTTCTGTCATTCCTACATTCAGCTGTGATTTGCTTCCACTTTTCACCAGTTTAAATAACAAGGGATAAAACAATGGAGAACATAGCCCTGAGAAATCCATGAGGAGGTGGCCACCAGCCACTGGCGTTAGAAGAAGCCTGGAGCTATTAAGGTAGCGCAAGATACAGCAGCTTCCATCAACTTCCACTAATGGTCCCGAGCTCATGTAGCAGCTGGAGATGCTGTCAGAGCTCATACAAGCTTGGTTTGCTTGTGCAAGGGCTGAGTGATGCTCATGACCGAATCTTAGCCAGACACTATTTTTGAGGGTCTCTCAAAAAGCCCATCTAAGCCACATGCTTCAATTACCCAGTCCAAATGTCTGATTGCAGCTGGTCCATGGAGAACAGCCTTTGCTAGTGTCTCAACGAGATTCGACTTTCCTCCCTGGACCACTCCACACCTCAAAAAAATACAAGTCTTCCAACAGCTAATTAGCACAATCTTTAGCAACTCCACTAAACAAAAGCCACCAGCCCTCAGCCCTCCCAAACCTTCCTATTTCTGTTACATGGACATAAGGAACAACTTGTCTGACACGTGTAAATTTGCCTCATGGTAAAAGCATGTGAGAACATGGAGAAGCTGTTCCCTGGATCTTCAAGTACATTTTCCCTGGGAAAATCAAAGATAGCAGAAAGGCAAAAAAGAAAAAAAAAAAGGAATTAGTAAAAAAAACCAACCACCTCTCTGTTAAAAAATAAAAGGTACGGTGATGGGAATAGGGTTCCTCTTCAAAGAGGGGCTAATAGGTTTGTATAAGCTCTGTCAGCACGGCTGGAAGAAATCCGTGCGGTACATTGCTTGTTTGGCTCCTCACTTCCAATTCCTATTCATGTATGCACCACGTTTGACTGCAAATTGCAGCCATTTCCATAAACTCGTCACCTCTTCCTCTGAGTGCGTTAGCAAAAGACGGAAATCAAATGCTCTGTACTTTCCCTCAATAGCTTTTAGCGCATGTTTTGGCTTTAATCGGGAACAAAATGCTTTCTAAGTAGCATCTGATGTTGCTGGTTATCCGCTTGCTGCTCTGTGGGTTTATGGCCTGGTGCATTTAGATAACGGGTGACATTAGATGCTAATAGGAAGGCAACTTGCTTCAGACAGGGGTTGAAACATGGCTTAAGCACTACTACAGGGAGGAAAATGTTTGCTGGGGTTGCTTTCTTCACATCTTAATGATGCTGTGAATTAATTGCATGTGCACGCTAATGTAAGGAAGAGTTTTGGGGCCAAAAATGCTAAAAATGGAGAAGATAAATGGTTCCATTAGTTCAAAATCAGCAAATGACCTCCTACATGAAGTTGCTCACCAGACCAAGGTGGCGATGGGGTGTGCTGAAGGAGCTGGAGGAGAGGCCTCGTGTGCCTCCGGGCTCCCAGTGAGGACACACTCCAAGGGCTGGAAACCACCGGCGATTCCTCAGCCGGGGATTCCCAGGGGAAGGGGTTGTGCCAGCACGGTGCAGCAACAAGTTTTACCTCCTCTTGGCTAGAGGAGGGACCAGAGCTGGGATCCAGAGGAGCAAATTAAGGCTATGACAAATGAGCTTTGACAGGAACAGCCATAGCAGTTTTCACCTCTGTTGGCAGAAAAGCAACTCTTCCTGAAGCTCAGCTGCTTGGGGTAGAACCTGACCTGCCAGCAGTTTGGGCACCAGCACCACCATGGCAGGACCAAGGTCGTCCAACCACCCTGGGGCTGGTAGAGCAATGCAAAACATCTGCAGGCAGACTGGGCAGAGCTGGTCTGCCAAAACCTTTTATTTTCATCTGGCAGCCCTTGGCATTGCCGCTGCAACAACTTCACCCAAGTCACCTTCAAGCCAAGGTGAACAAAGAACTGGAGTCAACAGGCCCTAGAAGGCCATTTGAATCCATCCTGAAGGGGAACTGGTATTTAAATTAGTTCAGTGCCTATTTGTGCCAACTTTACATTACTTGTGCAGTGTCAAGTGGCTGTGAAGAAAACTTAGGTGAGTGAAATTACTGTTTCTGAAGAGAGGGGGTAAATCCGGTCCACTCAAATGCAGCCCTCCTGCCAAAGGAAGCATAAATTAGCATCTCTGTATGCCAATGGCAGACCATACTCACACCTGCATCAAGTGCACGTCTGTCTTGCATATCTCTCCTGCATTATTTCCTTGTGACTTTGCAACCCTGGACACTTTCACCCCTTTCTCCATGGACTGCAACAACCATTCTGCCTTTTGATTCATCTGGGTGGAAGAATCAGGCTCGCTGGTGCATTGCTATTCCTGACTGCTGAGATTAAATGATCTTAATGATAACCAAATTATTATTATTATTTTTTTTTAATTTAGCACACACTAGTGCATCAGGGACAGAACATTTAAATAGCCTTCAAACTTCTATGTGCTTCCAGCATCCAGCTGCTGTCCCTGTCTGAGCCCGAGCAGAGTAGGGAAGCCCAATCTCACATTCCTGTTTATCTGCAAAGTGATCTGGTCGCCACACCACCACCCCCCATTCCATTTTTACAGGCTTTTTTCCTTATTAAGGTGTAAGTAGCTTATTCTTGCATGTCCTATGCAAAACCCAGATGGTAACTAGAAAGGGCAGCCCCATCAGACACCCACCAGCTGTCGCCTGTAGCCTCCACGCCAACCATCCCCAAAACAGCCTTTTATTGCCTGCAACTCTTTAGTTTACACTAACATGATGTTGCATTTTTTTTTTTCTGAAGAACAATGAAGTTCTTCATCTGAGTTTCAGGATTATCACTGCTTTTAAAGAAAATGCTGGCCAGCTAGTAACTATGACTGTGATTAGGGGATTACAGCTATTTCTTTTTCCTTTCCTTGCAGAGGATAGGTCAGTACTTATTTTATTTTTGCTAATGCAACTAGCACCCTCTTTTCCCAGCTCTCACTGGTGAGTTATTACTGTTAAACATTCAAGAAGAAGTGTAGAGGGAAATTCATGGACAAATGTACATTTTTGCACATTTTGGCATGTATTTACTTGTACTTGTATTTTTTTTTTTTTTAAAAGTTTTCTTATTTTCTACCACTATCTCAAGTTTTCTATTATCACTCTAAAGAGGATGGTCATGAGCCCTGCTATCAGGCTAATAAAGAGCAGTGGAGTCAACAGACCTGTGATTGTTGACTTTAAGCTTTGGGTCATGCAACAGAGAGTAAAAACAAGTCCCTTATGACAATAACAAAGTCACTGGGGTTAATGTGTCCTTTTGATGCCAGAGATCTTTTAGGATTCACGTAATTCAGAGGAACAAAAAACTTTTTAAACTCCCAGATGTGCACTCTTTGATTCACTGTAATCCCTGTAAATTTAAGGCAAAGCCAGATGAGCTGTTTAAACCAGGACGTATGTGCCCAGCCTGAATTCTCACCTCCAGTCAAGGCTGTGTGTAGGCAAGAGGAGGATGCTGCAAATACATGGAGGGTTTTAAAGCTGCCTTTGGGAGGCTGAGGTAGGAACCCTGCAGCCCAGGGTGGAATGGTGAGTCCTGGAGATGCTGACACTGCATCCTCCTCCTCAGCATGACATAGAATCATAGAACATTTTGGGTTGGAAGGGAACTTCAAAGCTCATCTCATCCAACCCCTGCCCCTGTCCCCTGCAGGGACATCTTCACCCAGATCAGGTTGCTCAGAGCCCCATCCAGCTTGGCCTGGGATGTCTCCAGGGATGGTTCATCCACCACCTCCCCAGGCAACCTGGGCCAGTGTTTCATCACCCTCATTGTCAAAAATTTCTTATTTGTGTCTACCCTGGATCTTTCCTCTTTTAGTTTAAAACCATCACCCTTTGTCCTATTGCTACGGGTGCTACTAAAAGGTCTGTCCCCATCTTTATTATCATTCGCTTTTAAGCACTGAAAGGCCACAATAAAGTCTCCCCCCAGCCCTTCTCTTCTCCAGCTGAACACCCCAACTCTCTCAGCCTGTCCTCCCAGCAGAGCTGTTCCAGCCTCGGATCATTCCTGTGGCTCCTCTGGCCCCTCTCCAGCAGGTCCATGTGTGTCCTGTGCTGAGGAACCAGAGCTGGACCAGCACTGCAGGGGGGTCTCACCAGAGCGGAGCAGAGGGGCAGAATCACCTCCCTACACCTGCTGGCCCCGCTCCTTGTGGTGGAGCCCAAGATACAATTGGCCTTCTGGGTTGCAAGTGCTCATTGCCAGGTCATGTCCAATCTTTCATTCACTAGTAGCCCCAAGTCCTTCTCTGCAGGCCTGCTCTCTCCTGACAGTGGTGTTCAGTGTCTCCCCCCAGAGCTTGCTGGGCTTTGTGGGAGCTGTGTTTAGGCATCTGCCGCTCCTCATGCCCTCCAGAGCTGTGGTATTTAGTTCAAGGCAATGTGCACTTGAGGACAGTAAGGTAAGAGTCATGATGAGGAGCAAGACGGTACCAAGCCCCACATGGCTCCAGCCCAAGACATCTGCTCCTGTTCTGCTGGGAGGCTCTACTGGAGCCAGGAGCAGATCTCAGGAAACCAGGCACCAGTCCTCACCACTATTGCAAAGCAGCTTTATCAGAAGGGTTCTGTGATAAGAGAAATTATCAGCTAGCTGCCTTGTTAAGTGGTTGGGAGCGAGTGGGTGTGCAAGACCTGAGTGGTCCTAGCAAAGAGAGATCAGTGTTATCCCAAGGAAACACAAACCTGGAAGCCTGGGTGGATATTAATAGAAACTGTGTGAAATCTGCAGTCCCAGAAACCCTGCTGCTCTCTCAGAATAATTAGCTAAATGCTAAGTGCTGTTTGCCTGAAAGCTGGAAATAGCAGTGCTGGGAGAAAGTAGAGACATCGGTGCATTCATCGAAGCAGGCGTTGCTAACTGGTGTTCAACGATTAAAACGCTTTGTCTGGAAATGCCTGTGAGTGTTAACCACTCCACTGCTGAGAGATGCCCTTGATATCACTGCCAAATGTCTAATTCCTGTCTGTTGGGACCTGCCTTCTCCATCCAGGTGCTTCATTCATTCATTCATTCAGGTGGTGGCAATAAAGCAGCCAAACTGGTTTTAATGCTGTGCTTAATTCTGAAACCTGTCACGTTGGCTTTGTTTGGACGATAATCAGATAAAGTATCCAGCTTTTTCCTTCAGACACAACCAAAAGCTGCACAGAGGTCCCATTACATTGATCTAACATGACTAGGAGTGATCCATGGAGCATGGGAGAGGTGTGGGATGGTGACTCGGATCTATAGGTTCCCTCTTCCTGCAAAGAGTAAGATGGTAATTTGTCCTGCTGGGTCACTAAAAGTGGTGGAGTATTGCAATATTGGTATCACAGAGAAAACAGTTTTGGCTATGAGGCAATTTTCTTTATCTGATTCCTGCCTCCAGCCCTCAAGGAAGGACAGTGTCACCCTCATGCCTCACATAAGGCTTGAAAAGACAGTTTGGTAAATTTAGATGGGCCTCCATTCAACTGAAGGTCATGAAAAGAGCTATTGCAGGGATCAAGCTGGCATCTCAGCTCAGAGACAGAGCATCAAGACAGCAACTCGAGATCTAAGGAGCTCTCCTAGCAGCTGTATGTACGGCCGTATGGTGGGCTTGGATGAAGACCTTGCTTTATGTCTCATTGCATGGGGATTCCTAAACTAGCTGGGAAGCCCAGGCAGAGCAGTACAGTCAGGGTGATAAAAGTTTGGCCTCACTGAGGTGACACAGTGGATGGATGTGTGGGAAGCTGGCACAGGCATCTCTGACTCACAATTATGTTCTTGGCAATTGTCACGCATCAACCCCACTTAAGGTGTCCTCACTAGACTCGATGATCTTAAGTGTCTTTTCCAACCAAAATGACTCTATGATTCTATGAAAATGGTTTATGGTCCCACCCAAGTGGCAACCTGAGCATCAGACCTCAATACCTGGAAACTGAACTTCTGAAGGTCACAAGCAACAGAATTTGTAGGTGGAGTTGGCCTCCGCAGACATTTCTCCCAGCGAACTGATTTGTCAGAGCTTTTTCACCAGGCAAATGTAAACAGGCTGTGCAAATGCAGCCAGATTATCTCTCTTTTATTTATTTTATTTTTTATTTTCTCTCTCCAGACGTACTTTGGGGAGCATTTGTTAGACCACAGCCACAGGATACTTCAGCTCTGCTGAAGACATCCTTGCCCAGCTGGCAAACCAGCCCAAACCGTTTGCAGAAAGGGGACCTGGTTTTGTTATTGTCTTCTCAATTCAGACAAAAGTAAAAAAAAAAAAAAAAAAAAAAAAAAGACAAGGAAATAATACCTATTTTCAAGGACCGATTTCCAAGAATTCAGTTCCTCCTGTTGGGGCTTTTCTGTCTCAGTTCTGGTGAATTTACCTCCCATTCTGCCCTACTCACCAAGACACTGAGCCAAGATTTAAAGCCTAGACACTCCTTTGGCTTCCATACCATACACTGTGTCCTGAAAGACAGTAACACAGCTAGCTTGCTCCTTCTGCAGCCCCAACAACAGAACATCTGCTAACAACTCAACTGCTTGAGATCTACTTCATCCTGAGCCCTTCTTGGATGCTCCACCACTCCTGTGAGACCCATAGTGAGAGTGGGTCCATTGGGGATGTTCAAGCCATAGGAAAACTGTGGGGTCAGCTTTAGGGGCTGATTGGTGAAGATGCAGAAACCTTAGAAAATCTGCAAGAAAGCCACCTGCTCAGGTGAAACCTATCCTCATACCATGTGTCAGTGCAGAGATCTCATTCCTGAGCTCTGTCAAGTCAGTTGTTTGTGGTTGTAGATCCCTTAGCAACATTTAGGTGTCTTAATCCTTCAGCTGGGCACCTAGATACCAGATGGGCTCTTTCTCCTGCTGCCCAAAGCTATCACCGGGCTTTGGACAAGGAAGGCCATATATACTCTTATAACCACTGCTGACAGGCCTCAGAAGACCCCATGACCTCGCTGCAACAATTAGCATCTATTTTACACTGATAATGCAGTATCTTGGCTATGTATTAGCTTTTAATTTCATCGGCCATGTAGTGATCTCCTCTTCTACATGCCTGGCAGAGCTTTACAGCAGGGCACCAGCATGCCCACAGCTTTGAATCTTCTGCGGCGACTGTCAGTGATTTACTTTTGCTGATTTGGCAGAATTTCTTATCCCAGAAAGAAAGAGAAAAAACAACTATGACAAAAAAAAAAAAAGCTGATATGATTTTCTGGCAAATAACTTATCTTGACAGCAGAGCTATCAATCTCCAAACCCCTCCTCAGTGCTCCAGCCAGAAACTCAGCTGGAGAAGCTGCCTGGGTTCCACCCAAGGAGGTCAGCCCTGAAGTAACTGATAATTTGTGCAGCCAGGGATGGGAAATGTAGTGGCTTCCCCTCTTCTAACTATCCTTTCTTCTTTCCCATCTCTAATTATCAGAGCTGGCTTTTTTTCCCAAAGATGTCCCAGAGCCACCAGCTAGCTGAAAAGACAAGCAGTGTCTGGTTGACATTTTCCTTCGATTTGTGGACATCCAGGAGAAGGTTGGCTGAGTTTATTCCAAGGTAGCTAAACAATGAGTTGAAAAGCTCCTTCTCTCTGGTCACAAGCCCATAATTAAGACTCCTTGGCTCCTGGAAGGGCCAAAAATTGGGCACAAACGCCGCACCTGAGAGCTGAGCTGGAGGAAAAGTGAGGATGTACCTTAAAACTTTCAAGCTCCAAACAAGCCAAGTTCAATGTTTTGTTGCTGTCCCTCCTGTCCTGGTTTTGTTAAAAAAACAAGTTTGTCTTTTAGTGAATTTTGCCTGTCAGCTAAAGCTTCATATTAGCTGCATTTTCCTGGAGAACCAGATACATGTTTTGGTAAACATAGCAATGGAATGCAAACTTATTGATAAACATGGATGGACAGATACCAAGCAACAAACTGTGCTTTGGGTATGGAGCTCTTTGCTTTCCCTTCTTGCCTACATATTTTTGAGCCAGAATCCACAAGAAAACAACAAATCCTTCCACCTGGCATGAGGCTTGCAAAAGAGGCTCACTAAACTTTGATGATTACCCATTCAAATGGAGCTTTGTTGGACAAAGAGATAGCTGCTGCTGAGGACAAGCCAGTTTTTCAAGGCTCAGCTCAAAGGGGCTGCTGGCTAAATGTGGGAAAGCTTGGCAAGGGATTTAGCTCCATCAAGGAGCCTGATCAGAGAGCCAACCTGACAAAGGGTTCTGGCACTTAGAGAAATCAAGGTGTCTCCAGCCACTTAAAAGGAAACTTGTGTTGAAGAAAGAACAAAGAGACAGGTTGTGGGGTTTTTTTGTAACACAGAAGTCCTTTAAATTGAAGAACCTGCACAGGGAAATCTTCCTTAGAGGAGGGAGAGGAGAAGTGAATGGTTTGGAAGAGAAGCCCTGTGTAGGAGAAGAAAGATACAGGACATTTTTTTGGGCATATTAATAAAGTCAGCAGAATGTAAGAAAAAAAAAAAAAATGGCAAAACAAACCAAAACTCATGCAGGGAAATGCCTGCAGAAGATTTATTGTTTTGTGTCTGCAGCTGTTTATTCCTTGTGCTACAGTGAAGAGTGATTGTGCTTTGTGCTCCTGCAAAGTACGTGCACTTGCTTGATCCCGCTGCAGAAGGACTGTACGGGAGAGGAACAAACTCGGGATGTTCACAGAAACCAGCCGGTGCATCTGCACCATCAAGTCCCATTTCTGGGGCACAGTGGCATAAAATGATCCAGGGAGCTCCAGGAAATCTGGAGAACTGCAACCTACTTAAATTAAGAGGTGAGGCCAGGACACACCAGAGCTACCTGTCAATGGGTGGTTCAGTGGAGATGCTCATTGGAGCTGTGCCAGATGGCGATTTACACAGAAATGCAGCAGCAAAGCTTACACCCTTCCCCACCATGACTAAAAACCCTAGCACAAGATACTCTTATTAAAAAAAAAAGTCTCTTTTCTGGTCCATTTATTCCTTTTTGGCTACTGGTTTGTGAATGAACAGCAAAACCTCTGGTCCACACACCAGAGTTTACTGATGGCTCTTGTACCACATCCACACCAGTGAAACGCTCCTCTGTGGATGGTTGATCAATGCTGGTCAGCAGCACTGGCTGGAAATTCACTTTTAAAATCAATTTCTTTTGAAGACTGAGTTTTCATTAAAGGGATTTTAGAATTGCCCTTTTTCTGCAAATTGGAATTTGGAAACACTTGTTACTGGAGAAAAGACACTGAATGCCTCAAATCATAATGTGTCTATGTAGATGTATACATATATATATGTATATACACACACACACACAGACATGTTTACATTTTGTATAATTGTATGTGTATGTTTATATGTATATAGTTATATTTTTCCATAACAAGTGGTCATGCAGCTTTTCTGTGAAATGAGGGAATTTTTTCACAGAAAATTTAGACAAAACTGAAACTCTTCTCAGTGACCACCATTTCCCCTGGGATGCCCATTGGTTTCTCTTCAGTTTCGTGGTGTTTAACCAGATTGTGATGCCCAGGAGGGTACTGTGGCTGTGCCAGTTCCCCACCCTGGAGACTCCCTGAGCCTTGGGGAACCCCAGCACTACACAATCCCCCACACCACAAAAATCTTGTGTGCTGCTGCATGTCTGCAGGGCTGGCTGGTGCTTCCAATTTGGAGCAACTCCACTGGGAAGGTCCAAGTTGGTGGGTTAAACCAGCCATGGGCTCTAAGGCTCTGCATGTGGCTTGAGGAGGGTCAGCAGCTTTGTCCATCTGTGGTGGCCAGGGGCTGTTTCATACCTGTTCTGGGTTTAACATGAATTTGGGGATGAATTGCACCTTTAAAAATTTAGCCTTTTAGAGCCCAAACATGATTATTACAGTTAATAGAAGGGCAATGTAGCTGGTGAAGGGTCTGGAACACAAGTGTGATGGGAACGGCTGAGGGACCCGGGTGGTTCATCCTGGAGAACAGGAGCTGAGAGGAGACCTTCTGATCTCTGAACTGCCTGAAAGGAGCTTGGAGCATGGAGGGAGTTGGTCTCTTCTCCCAAGTAACAAGTGATAGGACAAGGGGAAATGGCGTCAAGTTGCACCAGGGGAGGTTTAGATTGGATATTAGGAAAATCTTCACAGAAAGGGTTGTTAGGCATTGGAAGAAGCTGTCCAGGGAAGTAGTGGAGTCACCATCCCTGGAGGTGTTTAAAAGATGTGTAGATGAGGTTCTTAGGGACATGATTTAGTAGCAATGTTAGGTTAATAGTTGGACCAAATGATTTTGAGGGTCCCTTCCAACCAAAATGATTCTATGATTCTAAGGGGTGAGTGCTAAAACCCATACACTTGATGAAAGGTAGATGTCCTGCTGCTTTGCTCTTTTACAGTGAGGAGGGAGGCAACAAGCTGTGAACAAAAGAGTTATGGGGGAAAGGGAATATTTAACTTCTTTCCTGTCTCCTGTTCACTTGCAGAGTTGCCCTCCAAAGAGCCCTGGCTTTTATTAGTTCTTCCTGCTTTCAGTACATGATCAGATACCATCCGTATGAACATCACATCTCCGTTACAAGCCAGCGCTGGCTCCGAGCCATCTGTGGATGTTTGTTGTGCAGAGCAGCCTGCGGACCCTGGCAAAGACCTTATTGCATAGCACTGGGGTGGATGGAGACCTGGAGGACAGAGTCCTAATGACCAATACGTGACGCCTAATGTTGAGCAGACGTGATGAGTGTCATGAAGGGACCGATGATGGGACCTTGTTAACTTAAGGCTGTGTCCTCAGGAGTGAATACTGAACAATGTTAAATTCACACCCGCAATTTAAAGATGTGGCATCCAGACTTTTGGTTTAGGTTATCGAAGTGTAATTGTCACCCAACAGATATTACAACAGGGCTGCGTTTCCAGACTTGTACAGCTTGGGTTTGGATTTAGTCCTTATTCCTCACTCTTATTCGTATAAAGCTCAGCAGCCTGGGGCTGCTCCGCAATTCTTGGCTATGGGAAAGAAAACGGGAAGATGTGGTTTTTGGGAGGGAGACAAGTGGATATCAGTGGTGCGATAGGAAGGTCAGCTGGAGGAAGGAGAGGTCAGGACTGAGAGAACACGGATCAGATAACGGGTTAGGCAGGGTGAAAAGAAAAAAAAAGACAGGAAATTCACATTTGTTACAGGAGAAAAGGAGGAAGCAAGGGAAGAGGATTAAATGGGTGAACACACAGTTAACGTCCAGAGAAGATGTGAGTTAGAGTAAGGCAATTTTTTCCTCCAAAATATGATTGAAAGCAAATTTAGGAAACTGTTCCTGCATGGGAAAAAAAAAAAAAAGACATTTTTTAGTAGAAATATTTCATTTCCCTTTCAAGCTTCTCTCACATTAGCAAATTACCTGACCAATTTATAAAAACACTTAAGAGATCACTGTGGTCAGACAAAGTGCTTGTTCAGCCTGAAACAAATTTATTTCATTGAAATGTTTCTTTCCCCCTTCCTGGCTGGAAACTGTTTGTTTCTGGTTACCCCACAGCAAATACTTTTATTTTTTCCGCTCTGGCCACCCTTCACCCCTATCAGTTATTTGTGCAGTTCTGCTTTTCAGCAAATTTACACAGCTGACAGCCGGGGATATGAGTACCGCAGATGGGTACGAGAAGGAAGTCCTGTTAAGCAAGAAAGGTGATCATTAGAGTCTGACCAAATCTATTGCCTGTAAATATTAGCAAAGCAGAGAGCATCTCCATTACATGGGCATGACCACGGAGAGGGAGGTTGCTTTGCGCTTCTCAACAATATCACTTAAATCCAACCCGCAGCCAGCTGAGTTTGAAAGAAAACAGCTTTCTGAGCGCTTTTCCAAGTCTCGCGTGTGTGAATAAACACTCCAGCTCACAGAGGAAGCTGGTGACAGATGGAGCAAGAGCTCGGCTCCTCTGTTGTGCTGGTCTGGGTTCCAACCACAAAACCGCACTGACTTTACCCATCAGCTAACCTGGCTCACCCATGCATGGGCAGCACTGAAACAGAAGCTGAGTCTCTCCAATGCTTTGCATCCCCCTGGAGTTTGGCACTTTCCTGCAGCACAGTGCCGAAGTACCTGAGATGCCTCCAGCCTTGTTCGTGGGCGCTGGAGCTCCGAGCAGGGTAAGATATGGTGGGAAAAGGAGGAAAAGTTGCTGGTGCTGAGCAGCTGTGGGTGCCCATGGGCTGGATTACCCTGCTGGGGGCATATTCACTGCTCTGAAAACAACAGACAAACACAGCCTTGCAACAACTTGAATTTAAAGAGTTGTGCTGTCACAGCTCAGATCAGCACAGGACCGCAGTGGTGTGTTTTTACACAC
This sequence comes from Nesoenas mayeri, assembly GCF_963082525.1. Classification (NCBI taxonomy): domain Eukaryota; kingdom Metazoa; phylum Chordata; class Aves; order Columbiformes; family Columbidae; genus Nesoenas; species Nesoenas mayeri. Next base: position 158,527,004 of record NC_137543.1, read on the forward strand.
GTGTATTAGCACGGGTTCTTCCTGAGCTTGTTTTCAGACTGGCTGCAAAGCAGCCCATGATCACTCACAGTATCACAGTATGTTTGGGATTGGAAGGGACCTCAAAAGATCATCTAGTCCAATCCCCCAGTCCAATCCTCGAGCAGCAATTTATTTTTGAGCAGAGCATCACCTTTTGCTTTCACATCGACTGCCTGACTCCCAACTGAACCAGGAAAAAGAAACAGCACACAACAAAGTCGTCGCCGTACAAAGCAGTCACGCGGGGATACGCCAGGCAGACTTTGGTTTGCATCTCCGGTTACAAACATACAAATTTCTCAGGCTGTCAAAACCTCTTTATTTGGTCTAACTGGGTGGAAAGATAGTTTTAAACCATATTTTGTCTACTGCCTCTCTGCATTTTAACCGGGAGCACAGTCACGGCAGCACAGGCTGAGAGCTTTTGCGCAGCGTGTGTAGATAATTACTTACTCAGGAGTGGATTTTTTTTGCAACCAAGTTTCTCTCCCCTTATTTATCATGTGCCTACATTATACTCAGTTCACAGAACCTGTTCACATCCAATTCCTAAAGGTTTTATAGAAGATCATGTGATTTCCCTTGCTCTTAGGGCCACTCAGGTGTTTACACAATGCACTCCGTGCAGAAGCAGTTTCATTTTTGCAGAAACACCGCCCAGCTGTCTCTAATTCCTTGGACAATCCTGTCCTAGCCAATGTTTTTTCTTAAAACCAAACCTCTTCAAAGCCCACAGCTTTGTGGGATTTTATTAACTGGAATTTATTTTCAGCATATTTGAAGACTTTATGATTAAGAGTAACCATTAAAAAAAGCAAATAAGACCCTTGTATATGATTTTGTTTCTGGGAATTTGGAGGCTTACATGCTGATTTTGTACTAATTGGACCTACATGTGCTCAAGTGTGATTTTGCAGGATGTGGAGGTTGGGTGCAGCTGGGCCATGGGAGCAGCAGGGTCAGGAGAAGCAGGGTCCCCAGGAGCAGGTGCTGCTGTCCTGCAGTGTCGCCAGCTCCCACCAGCATTCTGGTCCTCCCACCTTTGGAGGCTGAGGGCTGAAGTTATAGAAAATGGCTTGTGCTGGGGTTATCCGTCCAGCTCTGGTTGCATTTGTGCATATATATATATGTGTGTTCCTGCATCACACACACAGAGCATCCTACTAGTATCCCCATGGGGCCTTAGCTACACAAACAAATACAAAGGAGCTCAGAGAGAATGAAAATCCCAAGCACTTGAGGCCTTAGGGCTGCTCCTAATGCACACCAGGCAGCCTGTACCTGAACCTTGTTTCACTGCGCTTAAAAGCAGCATGAAAACACCCTCAAACCCTTAGCCAGCATAATTTTTTCTGCAAATAACCTCTGAAACGTGCATATTTGCAACTCTTATTTGCACCCTCGAGAAAAAGTAGCTGCTGCTTGGTATATGAGGGAAAGGCTGTGGATGTTGTCTACCTAGACCTCAGTAAAGCTGTTTCTCACAGTGTGTTCCTGGAGAAACTGGCAGCTTATGGCTTGGAGGGGCTTATGCTTTGCTGGGTGAAGAACTGGCTAGATGACCAGGCCCAAAGAGTTGTGGTGAATGGAATCAAATCCAGCCAGTCAGGAGTGGTGTTCCCCAGGGCTTGGTACTGGGGCCAGTTCTGTTTAATCTCTTTATCAGTGGTCTGGATCAGAGGACTGAGTGCACCCTCAGTAAGTTTGCAGGTGGCACCACGTTGGGTAGGAGTGATCTGCTGGAGGGTAAGAAGGCCATACAGAGGGATCTTGATCGGCTGCATAGATGGGCTGAGGCCACCTATAAGCTGAGCTGAAGGAGGCTGAGGGGAGACCTTCTTGCTCTCTGCAACTGACTGAAAGGAGCTTGGAGCATGGAGGGGGTTGGTCTCTTCTCCCAAGTAACAAGTGACAGGACAAGAGGAAATAGCCTCAAGTTGCACCAGGGGAGGTTTAGATTGGATATTAGGAAAAATGTCTTCCTGGAAAGGGTTTTCAGGCACTGGAACAGGCTGCCCAGGGCAGTGGTGGAGTCACCATCCCTAGAGATGTTTAAAAGACATATAGATGTGGCACTTAGGGACACGGTTTAGAGGTGGACGTGGCAGTGCTAGGTCAACGGTTGGTCTGGATGTTTTAAGGTCTTTTCCAACCTTAGCAACTCTATGATTCTGTGATGCCAAGGGAGTAGGATGGGCTGAGTAAAGATCTTTTTGCTTTCTTTTTGTTTTGTACCCTGGGTTTCATGCATGCTAGTGCTGATGTGAGCAGGGTGAGTAGCATTACAGGTCCTTAGGCCCTCCCTACACGTGCAACTGGTGTTAATCAAGAAACAAAACCTTTGTGCCAGAATGGTTTATTTTATTCTAGGAACTGCTCCAGACTGTTCCTGCCAAAGCTCTTCTCTGATGGCAAGCTCTGCATCTTCCCTGGAGGACCCATATTGTGCTGCTTCTCGCACCCAACCCTTTTAAGTGTACATGAGCCCTTGAGGTGAGTTTGTTATCCTGACACAAAACACGACTGATGTCCCTCTGGGCTGCTTGGTAAACATCTCCTCTTGCAAACGCAGCCTCCAGGCACCAGTTTGTGGTCCTGGCTGGTTTTAGCTGCCCTGATTGTGGTTTCCCAGGTTGAAGTGGGGAATGGTAACGGGTGCCGAAATGAGTAAGGCGTGCCGGGATGGGAATAAGGGATTAAAGAGTAGACACATTGCCTCCTCAGACAATTACTTCTGCTTGGGGAAAAAGCAACTTCTGGCAGGCAGGTAGGCTGAGCATCTTCTCCACTGTGGGGTCCGCAGCTCCTTCACTGTAGGTGTGTGAACACCCGACTGCTGGAGGTGCCCCTGTCTGGGCCAGGGCTCAGCCCTTTTCCATCACTTACACTTTGCACCTGTCAAAGCTGTTTGGGCACAAAAGGCAGGGAGTGTGCTGAGATGCCCTTGGAGGGGTGTTGAAGACCTGCTGCATTCGTGGCCATAGCCCAGCTCCATCTCTCAGATGGACATGGTCATGGTGCTGCTGCCAGGATGGTGGCTGTACCCCAGGATGCGCCCTCAGTGGCCGAGTGTGGGAAACCCCAGCAGTTTTGGGAGTTTCGCAGTTCCATCTGCTTATTAGGTTCAGCCTTTTCTCACATATGAGAAAAAGATAACACCGCAACGTTCCCCAGCCACTGAGGGGAACTGGGCTGAACCCAGCAGCTTGGTTCCCAGAGCACTTCAGCCCTCGTCTGCTCTCCAAAGCCAGAAGACTTTACAGATGCTCAGCACCATTAGACCCAAGTTATATTCCTTCACCATTCCCCTACATTCCCCACCCCACAAATCTACAAAAGCAAAACTTTCCTTTTCCTTTCATTAAAAAAATATAAAAGGGAGAGAGAGCGAGTGAAAGAGGAGGTTTCCAGCCTTTCTGGTTGCAGACCAAGGTAAACTCTCACTTTGAGTCTGCAGCCAGGCAGACTGCAACAATAACACCCGCAGAAAAGGGTGTGCTCCCATTCATCTCAATGGGTGTTAACCTGGAAGGGTAATTATGACCCCTGATGCCAAAAGCTCTAACCATTTCACTGCTGAGCATCCCAGCCCATAAATAAAGCCTCTGGCCAGCAGTGCAGAAACCTGGGTGGGAGGGAAGCTGTGTAGCAATGAGGCGTTGACTTTTGGATCTGCCAGGAGTCCGAAACGCTTTGGCTGCTGCTGAGGCTCCCAGAATTTCTGCAAGCCAGTTTCCACCAACACCATGACATAGATGCTGCTGCCCTGGAGGATCAGCCAAGGGAGGGGAGCGACGAGCCCTGAAGAATTCACTGGGTTTTCTGCATGTGCTGCTTTTGCCTGGGATGGAGTTAATTTTCTTCATAGTAGCCAGTATGAGGCTATGTTTTGGATTTGTGCTGAAAACAGTGTTGATAACACAGAGATGTTTTCATTATTGCTGAGCAGTGCTCACACAGAGTCAAGGCTTTTTCTGCTCCTCACACCACCCCATCAGTGAGTGGGCTGGGGGTGCACAAGGAGTTGGGAGGGAACACAGCTGGAACAGCTGACCCCAACTGACCAAAGGGATATCCCGCACCATATGATGCCATGCTCAGCATATAAAGCTGGGGGAAGAAGAAAGAAGGAGGAAACACTCAGAGTTATGACATTTGTCTTCTCAAGTCACCCTTATGCATAATGGATTCCAGCTTTCCTGGAGATGGCTGAACACCTGCCTGATCACAGGAAGCAGTGAAGAAATCCCTTGTTTTGCCTTGCTTGTGTGTGAAGCTTTTACTTTATTTATTAAACTGTCTCTCTCTCAACCTATGAGTTTTCTCACTTTTACTCTTCCAAGTCTCTCCCCCATCCTATCAGGGAGAAATGAGCGAGTGGCTGTGTGGTGCTTAGTTGCTGGCTGGAGTGAAAGCACAACACTGCAGAAGCAGTCCTGCAGTGACACATTCAGCTCAGCTGCACGAAGGAATAAATGTCTGGTGAATACCTTCTGCTGTATTTCCCTGGGAAATTCAGCTGGCATTAAGATAAACAAGGTCCCAGGGAGCAGAGGAGGGAACAGTGTGGAGGTAGATGTGTGAAGCTCACCTCCTTCCTCTGGACCAAGCATTTGTGTCTGGACCCCCCAGCTGAGGTGGGGTCCTCACTGTCCCTGGAGCTGCACAAAAGGCACGTGTTTTAATAATCTAATTAGCTGAGACAGACAAATAGTAGGAGGAAAGGAAATATATAAAGAAAGGGAGTGGTTCAGGCAGAGTCATGCAGGTTCTCCCACCTCCATCCCCTGCTTCTGCAGAGCTCTAGGCCTTATCTGAGTTAAAAAAAAAACCCCACCCTTCATAATGCAAAAATGAGAATGGACACACAGCCTTCTTCTGGGCAGAGACGTGCAGCAAGAGGCATAATCTGCTCCAGTCCATTAACTCTGAAACCTACTGATAACGGCTTAAACCAAGGCTCACTTACTTATTTCTACAACAAAAGCATGAGCAAAAAAGACAACCTGGCATCTTACTGGTGTCCCATAAAGTAAGAGTGGCTCATCCCTCCTTCTGACACCCTACAGATAGGTCAGCAAATATCTGGGGAATTAGCATTGCCACTTTGTGCTCCAAAAGGAAAAAAATGATACAAGCCCTTGGTGAAGTTAGTATCAGAAGTCATCCATGTGCCTTCAAATTATTTTTTCTATTACTCTTAATGTTTCTTATGGTATATCTCAGTGGGGCACAGCTGTGACTAATGTAAATAACTCTGTTCTCATCTGCTGAAAGTAAAAGGAAGGAAATTAATGACAGCAACAAAATAAATCCCAAACCTCTTACAGTCAGTACTGGCTCTGCCCAGTTAACCCTTGTTTGGTTTTGTTCCCTGATAGCCAGGGGAGGTAGCTGCCTCTTAGCTCATGCCATTCATGGCTAATGGACAAACATCAGGATTTTGATCATGTATAAGTCCCTCAGATGTTAAATATGAGGGTGAGCAGCACATATGAAAAAGGCTCTGATTAATTTTGTCCTAAGACAGAAGTTGCAAATAAGGCAGTATAGGTAGGGGCCTGTTTCTTTCCATAGTCCATCGGTATAGTTTAGTCATAGTCTATTAGTATAGGATAGTCCCCCTGTACTTGGCACTGCTGAGGCTGCACTTTGAATCCTAGGTTCACTTTTAGGCCCCTCATGACAAGAAAGCCCTTGAGGTGCTGGAGCGAGTTCAGAGAAGGGAACGGAGCTGGGGAAGGGTCTGGAGCACAAGTGTGATGGAGCGGCTGAGGGACCTGGGGGGTTCAGCTGGAGAACAGGAGCTGAGGGGAGACCTTCTGATCTCTGAACTGCCTGAAAGGAGCTTGGAGCATGGAGGAGGTTGATCTCTTCTCCCAGGTAACAAGTGACAGGATGAGAAGAAATGGCCCCAAGTTGCACCAGGGGAGGTTTAGATTGGATATTAGGAAAAAATTATTCCTAGAAAGGGTTATCAAGCACTGGAACAGGCTGCCCAGGGCAGTGGTGGAGTCACCATCCTGAAGTTGTTTAAAAGATGTGTAGATGGGGTTCTTAGGAACATGGTTTAGTGCCAGAGTTGAGTTAATGGCTGGACACAATAATCTTGACGGTTTCTTCCAGCCAAAATGATTCTGTGATTCCAAATGACAGGGTGCCATGTCTATACACAGTCATTTAAAGTGAGGGAGAGCTTGATGTCTCCCCCAAAGAAGCTCGTCCCCTTCCCACCGATGCCCTTCTAGTAAAGCCCTGGATCACAGTGCGTGCAGGCTTGATGCACCTGCTAAGTGCTATTTAAACTGAAAAATGCATAAATAGCATCGTCCTCCTTTTAAAGAAGAGGAAATGGAAAACCAGAAATTGAGCTGTCTGCAATAAGTCATAGAGTTAACGCTCTGGAGACCTTTCTATATGTAAATTTTGCACCAAAATAAACACACTTTGCATCGTTTGTCCGATCAGTGCAAGTGTTACACATTGGGCTGAAAAGCAGAGTTTCGTCCTGCTGGTGAAAGTCAGTCTTCGACAAAGTTCAGTCATTTGTTTTTCAAAATGAGTGTTCCCACACGTATCTGGCCTTAAACAGGTGGGTTCATTTGGAGTGAAGCTGGACATAGCTCATCCTTCAGAAATGGGAGCTAAATTCTTTGTGGATTGTCCATATAAGATCCCACAGAGATAATGAAGGCACTTAACATCCCTTAGGCTGTTAATAGACTTTTTCTAGGGAGCTAGAGTGTAGGGTGAGCACTTGGGCTAAAACACATTCTAAACTTCAAGGAATGGGAAGGGCCTAAAGGTAATTTGGTGACAGATTTCTCTTTTTATTTCTTGGCCAGACTGGCAGCTGTGCAAACTTTGCCCAGAAGAGGGGTTAGCCCTGTCTCAGCTCCTTTTGGACTGATTTCACCTTTGGATTTGAGTGATGAGGGAGGATGAAATCTGCACTTTGTCTTGCTTTACGTTGTGTTGCTGTGGGTCTGATCAGCCCAAAGATGGCTTTTGCTGTGACCTCTTCCTCTGCACGCTCAGCACTTGGGCTTGGTTTTAAAAGAGGCAAAAAACCTGCCTAAATGCGCTACTGTCTCATGTAACCACAGCCCTTGATGGAGCAGATATTATTGCATGCAGCAGAGGACATCTCCCACTTCAGAGCCGTTTCCTGAAGCAGAAGGGCAGTGAAGGGGGGGAGCTGCCCAGGTTGCTTTGAAAGACAAGGAGCACAAGGTGTTCAGCCGCTTTTCGTGCAAGTTGCAAAAACCAACCCCTTTGATGCTTTTATTCCCCTGTTGAGTCAGGAGTGAGAACCCACGTGCTGCCTCTCTCTGCCTGCCCACCCCTTTGGTGTTAAAGAGCTGGGACGGTGCCGAGCAGCTGCAACTTTATTTGAGCTTTTATCTTTTGTTTTCTTATTTAACAAGCCCAAGAAACAGGAAAAAAAAAAAAAAGTATAAAGATTTGCACAGCTTTCAAAAACAAGTCAGAAGATCATAGAATATTTTGGGTTGGAAGGGACCTTCAAAGCTCATCTCATCCAACCCCTGCCATGCAAAGGGACATCTTCACCAGAGCCCCGTCCAGCCTGGCCTGGGATGTCTCCAGGGATGGGGCATTCACCACCTCTCTGGGCAACCTGGGACAGTGTTTCACCACCTTCACTGTAAATAATTTCTTCTTCATGTCTGGCCTGAATCTCCCCTCCTTTAGTTTAGAACCATCGCCCCTTGTCCTATCATAACAAGCCCTGCTAAAAAGTTTGTCCCTGTCTTTCTTATAGGCACCTTTAAGATGTACAGGACATCAGAGGCTTAGCTCCAAACTTGACAGTATTGCCCTGATTTGACTGTCTTACAGCAAGATGGGTAATTCAAAAAGGGACAGATGGCTCATCACACTTTCTTATCCTACTAAAATGATTTGAAAACCCGTCTTGGATGTGAAGGGAAGGAAGGAGTTGAATGTCCTGAGGGGATCCTCAAATGAGAAGGTGCTTCAGAAAACTTGTGTGTGAAGCAAAATAAGACACAGGTGCTGCAAAAATGAAGCAGCGAGGTCTTTTGACGTGAACCGAAAAACGCAACTGAAACTGTTGTGTTGTCTGTCTTTGACCACTCTTCCTCATTTCCACTCCCTCTGCTGTCTCCAGAGAGGCAGCTGTCTGTCACACAGACAAGACGGTTAGGATGAGAAACCATCAGCTGTAGTCCTGGTTGTCCCTTCTTACCCTAACCCCTCATCCTCCATTTTCCAGCCTGGTAAATTAGGGATGGGACACCCTTCAGAAAACATGATGTGGATTTGCTTATCTACTAGTTAGGACCTTGTTCCAAGCACCTTGTTCCCACCAAGACGGATGGAGTTTTGTCCTAGGTGTCAATGGGAATCAGTCTTCAGGAGCTGTGTCCAACACCATCCTAAAAGACTGAGTATCTTGCCACTGTCAGTGCAGATCTACAAATTTGATGCACAATGTGACTGGGCAGATTGATTAGGAAAAAGTAATCTGTTCTGCCAGAGAGATGTTTGTAAGTATTTAAATGGTGCTATGTTTGATCACACAAAAAAGAAATGTTTCCGAGATGCAGAAAACCCAAAGACAACTATTCTGGGTAATGAGGTTTGAACAAGATCAAAAATCCATTGTACTCATCACTGAATGTAAACAAAGAAAGAGATGCTCCTTATAGGTCTAGATGGACCAAGGTGAGACAAGAATCGTTAGTATAATGCTCAGCTTACAGGTAGGCAGATTAAAGATTTATTTTTATTTTTATTTTTATTTTTAGCTAGAGAAGTGACTAGGGAATTAACTTTCTATGTGAATTTAAAATTCCACAGCACTTGTAGAGCTGGAGACTATATCCAGATTAAAGGGTGAATGTGTTCCTTCACTTTCAGTCCCAGATGCCCAAAGGTCAGGGCTGGGGACCAGGCTGGAGCCCCTTCTTGCCCCACAGAGGTTGCCAGCCTGGAGACAAGGAGAGCAGCAGCGTAGCCATAGCTTTTGTGCTTGGGTTCTCAGGGTGGGCTAAATGTAATTGCACCAGATACTAGAAGGGGGATTCATTGCAGGAACACTGGACATCTTCAGCTGAGGTGCTCACCTTGGGCTCCTTTTGCAGCCAGCATAAAGTAAGGTTCATCTGACCTCAGATGACACTTCATTTAGGGTGAGGTGAGTCACCCATAAACCAAATTCAGGGTGACTAGCTCAGGGGCAGAGACCTACTGTAGAGATGAATTCACCCTCCATATGGAGCAAATGCATGTACTCTGGGTGGCCATGGATAGCTGTTCCAATCTGCTTCCTTTCGTGGTCAAGTCCTTAGTGATTTGTCCAGGGATGCGGTGGAGCTGGGAGACAGACCAGCTCTCTGAAGCTGCAGATTTAATGCCCAGAAAACATGGTTTCCTTCTAAACACAGAAGCAGAGTTGGCTGGAATTTAGAATTTTTGTCCTCTGGGAAATGTCCACATTTGCTTCCTATTTATCATTCTGAATCTGAACAAAAGCATGAAATTTTAAAATATTTGATGGAACAAGAATGTAAAAGCCATTCAGTCTGCCACCACTGAAACATTTCACTTTGATAATGTCAAAACTGAACATAACAAAGGCACATGCAACATAAATCCCAGCACAATAAAATACAACACACATTGAAAATGTTTCAATTAATATTGCAATACAATACTAAATGAATCAAAACAAGTTGAAACAGTATCTCTCTATGTCACAAAAGCGTTTTAACATTGTTGAAGTGAAAGTAAGGAAATGCAATTTATTAAAATGTTTCACTGAAAGCATTTAATGAAAATTTATGCACTCTTGTGAACGGATTTTAAGAAGGAGAGCGATTTTCTCAAAAACGCTGAGCAACTCTGAGGTGTGTGGGGTTTGTTTTTCTGCAAAATAAGATCACTTCCAATAACTGGCATGAACTTGAAATCATCATGTATTTACACCTACTCAGAGCTGGTAGAAACAATTCCTTACACCCTTTTTAATGCACATGACAGCCCTTCTCTTGTTATATGCAGGTGCTTTTTGGTTGCTGGATAAATTTCAGAGTTTTGGTAGATGGCAACATCTAGAATGGGCAATATCACCCTCAGACCTCACAAATCCACCTAACCACTGTGACATGTCATGCACATCAGAGATGAGTTATCTGCCAGATCACTCCTTCCTCATTCTATATTAACAAATGAGCTAATTAATTATTACTTCCGGCTTGGCCAGAGTCATGCTTTTGTTATCTACCATTGGTGAGTAATTGTCACAATTAGTCATGCTCCAAACAATAGCTGGATGATCACATGTGCTGGATGGGTCCCCTCATCACTGTTGGCTTGGGCATCCAATGTTATTTTCAGGATATTTTAAACCCAAACTAAAAGCAAATCAGAATAGAAGAGAGGAGGGAAATGTGTGTTCATGTGGGTGTTCCAACATGACAAAGTCACAGTCTTTCTGCAGCTCTCAGCAGCAGGGGAAAAAGAGACATTGCCTCTGTGTCTTGGACCTCCATGCTCACTGGGACCTTCCTCACCATTCAGTCTCCCATTTGCCTCAGTTCCCATGATTTAAAGTGCTTACAAAAAGCCATCTTTTCTTTTTCAGAGGTTGTCCTATGTCTGTGTTAGGTAAAGCAACTGCTGTTTGTACTGTGGGTGAGATTCGGAGCGGAAAGGTGTTTCAACACACTCCTTTGGGGGCTGAGGCCTTCATCATTTCCATCACCGGCAACAAGATAAGCTGAGTCCTAGTTTAGCATTGGAAAACATAAAATTATGCCTTTTCAGCTTCAGCATTTGTGTCATGAGGATCTGCAAGTGCCAGCCTGTGGCTGAATGTAATGAGTCTGCAAATCTCATCAGATGAAGGCTGTGATGAGTTGCCAGGTGGCTGGTGCTCAGCTGGAGTGCTGGGTATGGTCACATCATCTCCGAGCAGAAAAGGATTAGACTCATACAACATCTACCACGAACCAGTACCAGAGATAGTGGGTACAAAGAGCACAGGAGCTATGGTCCATGTTAGACGCATAGATGAAGTTTTTAGGGACATGATTTAGAGGTGGACTTGGTGATGTTGGATTAACAGTTGGACTCAATTATCTTACAGGTCTTTTCCAACCAAAATTATTCTATGATTCTATGTAATACTCTGCCCACTCTTCTCTTGGACCAGAGTTTTTCACACCCCAAGCACTGCTCTTCACATAGTAAGTGTGCACCAGGCGGGTGAATATGTGTTATGGATTGACACAGATCACCATCCAGGACTGGCCCTGCTGAAATCCTGGTGACAACAAAGCAGAGAGGACTTGGTAGGGGACCCCACTCCCTTGTAGGTCTTTGAAATGGTTGGATGAAAACTGTCCACTTAGAGCAACCTTGAGTTCTCAGTTCTTGCTCTCCAGAAGGAACCGAGTTGGAGCCACCTGGGAATATGGTCTCCAAGATGGGAGTGGATGGGACCAGAAGGCCTCAAATGGCTAAAGAGAGCCTGGCTACCTTTTGACATTTGTCCTATTGTTCTGGGTCCGACCTGTGCTTGCAAAAGTCAGTCCTATGGTATGTAAGTCCTACCTCGAACCTCCTCCAAACTGATCCTTTGTAAATGCATGCCCATAGCACAGTCTGGCAGCAGTGAGGGGAAAAGTGGAGAAGCCACCACATCATTCAGCACTGAGAGCACTGCAGAAAGGCAAATCAGTAAAAGGAGCAGCATGAGAGAAGCCAGTGTCCAGGAAAAAACCCCCAGCACTGTATGCTTGATTGCCCTTCTCAGCATGTTCCCCTTTTTCACAGGTTTCAGCCTCGCTTATCCATGCTGAGGGACAGAAAATGGATGAATTTTACCTGGAGTGTTTCTCCTTGTTTCTGGAAGCACTCTTGTTCCTCTCTGCCTCTCCACCCCAGCACCACACAGCAGCACCCTCCCTCACCCTTCCACCATCTCCCCTCCTCCCCTTCCCCCTCTTGCTGTGGCTTGACACAGAGGAACCTGAAAATTCGCTGTGATGTTTGAATCCCAGCCAAAACTGAATGCGAGACCCCGCGACTGGTCCGAAAGCCTAAAAAACATATGGCATTAATTCTGCTTTCCCACAGTTCCTAAAACTGCAATTAAAAGCAGCCCCCACCAAACAGAGCCCCATAACTCAGCTCTGTGATTTATTGGAATAACGAAGCTTTAGGGGAAAGTTGGCGAGGACCAGGAATTCCATGTCCGGGAGCCGGGCTCCCTGCACACGGTTTGTGTACAGTCGAGTTTATTTTATTATCATGCCACTGGTGGAAGAGCAGGATCAGAGAAGGGACATTCCTTTGAGGAAGCTTATCTTTGGCACCCATTTGGCTTCCAACAATAAACCAGCCTCCGCGTCTGCAGGAGATGCTGCACGGCGGGAGCAATCAAACGAAAGCTGGCTGGGAATAATCTGTCTCGGTGCTGCAGCCGTCCAGCGGGTGAATAAAGTGCTTGCTTTTTCCCATCAGTAACAAATAAACGTGGTCCATGAGATGCCAAAGACTGCAAATCTCCTCTTGCCCAAGGAGGTGCTTTATCATATTTGCTTTCTCAAAAACAAGGCCTTTCAGCTCTTTAGCTGTGAGCAAACATGAAAGTCGAGCTGTGAAGCTCAGATCTAAGTTTTTAAATATAGCTCAATATTCTGGGAGTGGAGGTGGGTAGGGGAGAGGCATTCTAGCTAAGGATGCAGATTTCTGCCTGTCTGTCACTTTCCTAATGCCTGTTATGATGATCCTTTCCAGTGGTTAAATGCAGTAGCTAAGTACAGGCAGAATCAAGCTAATTTCTAGGAGACATTTTATGATTTTTGTGACCTGACACAGATCACTCTAATGCAAGTGATAAAGGCAAACTTTAGCCTAATTGAGTCTCAGGATAATGACAGAAAGAACTGCAGTGAGAAGTGCCTTCTTCATTTAAAAGAGAGTATAGTAGTAAGACCAAACACAACAAACCTCCATCTACTTTGCAAAACACAGCGTGCTGTCCAGCACTGGTTTCCACCTCCATACCTGTTCATATGGCAGTCTGTAGGAGCACTGGTCTGTCTGGTGTTTACCATCACACTTTTTGTGATGGATATGCTCACTCACACCACTGAAAAGGCAACTGAAGGTTGCTCACCACTCAACTTTATTCGATGAGCAGGAATATTCTGTATTGCAACCCATTGCCACACACCAGTTTGTGTAGAAGGCTGATAATATTTTAAAAACAGACTTTCAGGTGCAGAAGAAGATTTTACCCACCCCATGCAGAGCCTTAAGCTGCAAAGCCTTGTGTCACTGTGTTGTACAGCTCTTGTGCTAGTAATTAGCAGAGTGGGGTACTCCCCCTACAAAGGGACCATTTGCTGAACACCTGCCTTGATAGAGATCTCCAAACATCATTGCTGATGGGGAATTGTCACTATGCAACTTTATACTAGAGCAGGTGCAGTGGAAAGCTGGCTGCAGTGTCTGGTGACAGGAGACTGAAGTTGTTTGGTTTGCTTTGCCTAGCAAAACAGAAGTGAGACATAAGTGGAAATAAGACTTTTTCTAATTGTCTCAGGAATTAAGTTTTGACTGGCTCTTGGAGCCTTTCAAGCAGAGGAGTGGAAGCAAGAGACCTTCATGGTCTGAGAACAGAGTTTCTGGAAGGGACAACCTGACAGGACAGGGATGAACCTGAGGTTAGACAGTGAAGTTTGATAAGAGTGTAGATGATATTTACCCCATCTAACTTCAGACATGTCCTTAGCTGAGTTAGTCCCTCAAGGTCCCCTTCATAGTCAATGGGCAGAAACAGAAACGTGCAAGGCATGATTCACCTAAGCTATTGCACACGTCTTCATTAGGCCAAGATAAATTACTTCCACAGCCCATAGAATCATTTAGATCGGAAAAGACCTTTAAAATAATCAAGTTCAACTATCACCTAGCATGGCCAAGTCCACCACTAAACCATGTCCCTAAGCACCACATTAACACATCCTTGAAATACCTCCAGTTATGGTGACTCCACCACTTCCCTGGGCAACCTGTTCCAATGCCTGACAACCCTTTCTGTGAAGAAGTTTTTTCTGATATCCCATCTAAACTTCCCCGGCACAACTTGAGGCCATTTCCTCTTGTCCCATCACTTGTTACTTGGGAGAAGAGACCAACCCCCTCCATGCTCCAAGCTCCTTTCAGGCAGTTTAGAGATCAGAAGGTCTCCTTTCAGCCCCTGTTCTCCAGTCTGAACAGTAACACTAACAGTAACATGAGCAGGGGCTTCTGAGCTTATTGCTGCTGCTGTCTAAGTGGGTGCTCAGTGATGCAGGAAACCTTTGGACCTGTCTCCTCACCCATCTGCTCTATCCCACTCTGACAGCCCAGCAGAAATCCAAAGTGCTACGTCTTCAGATCCTACCCATACAGGAAAGCTGTATCTGATACAATTGAACCATTAAAGACAAGAGTGAGTAGAAATGCTGGTGACTGCAATGATGCTACAATATCTCAGATACTTAGTCAGAATGTGTTGCTCACAACCTCTGGATAAATAATCAGCAGATGTAGGGTCTGGAAAGGGAGACACATTGGCAGGGACTGTTGGGCTGTTAAGCTTCTTTCGTGGTCTTCAACCTAAGATCTTCTAGGAATTTCCTTTAACTTACCTCTGGAGAGTGTAAGAACCTAGGACAGTGTGGACACCTGGGCTCTTTTCTACTCTCTTTCTTTAACACATTAGAAATATGACTTTTAATATTTTCCTCCTGGTCTAGAGTCTAATAGTGATGTCAGGAGGCAACTGCAGCCAGGACTGCATGAGGGAGCTATGGTAGGTGTTTGGTGGGTGCTGTGGACTACAGGATTCACTGCAATTTTAAGGGACAGAGTGGGGTAACTCCAGGATCTAGACCACTTCTGTCAGATGATACTACATTGATTTGTGCAAGGAAGAAGAAAAATAAGGACAGATAAATTAAAACTGGACTAGCTCTGAGGTTGACTCACTGGACAATATCTATCTTCATCAAAGCCAAAGGCAGGTGAGGATGCAAACTCTTGATGTGCTGGTGCTATTCCACAGGGCACGAGTTTATAGCGGGATGCTGTGGTTAGCAGAGCTAGTGTCGACGTACAAGGAAAGGACATGGTCAGTGGGAGGAGACAGGATCTTACTACCTCTGTAGGCAGCATTAGTGAGGCACAGCTAAAGTAATGCAGCCAGTTGTGATGCCTGGAATTTTAAATTAATTTTGCAAATCTGGAAAGAGTACGTGAGCTGCGAACTGCTGAATCTGCCACACAGTGTGACTCTGAAGAAGCTCAGATCTTTTGTTTTTCAAAGGCAGATGCTTCCCACCTTTTTCTTACTTGTGGCCTCTGTGAATTGTCCCTTATAAAATGCAGACACTGGCAAATTCCAGCCTGTAGGCAGCTGATGTCCTTTTCCCAGCCTCTTCCATGAAAGATTCAGAAGTAATCACTGTCCTACCAGGTATCCGAGGTCTGTATGTTGCAAACCACTTCTGTAGAGCAGCACCTCTCTTATAGCATAATGTTCTCCTGTTGCACAGACAAAGCCAAAATGAAATACAGAGGTCTGGAGAGCAATGCAAATGGAAAGATGCAAACAGTTGGTGGCAATGAACACAAGATGGGCCCTGCTCCTTGACATCTCCAAAATAGCTTTCAATATTTTCTGATATATTGTCTAAGCCAGTAGCTTGTGGAAACCTCTGAAAAAAAATTCCCTTTACTGTTCTTAGTCACTTTTACAGACCCTTCCAAAATAGGCTTTACACCCACCATTACTCACAGACCACAAATGGAAAACCACAAGTTTGGCAGGAAATTATAGGAGCACAAAGGAGAAGACCATGACACTCTCTTCTGACTTAAAAGTCTGTTGTATAATGGAATAGTGCTTGCTTTGCTCAACAGAAAAATATACAAATAATCAGAAAAACATGGCAACAGGATGACAAAACTACGGTATAATATTTCCCAGAATGACCTCAAAGTCATAAATCAAATCTCTGAATTGTCAGCAGCAATCCAGCTGAACAGCCAAATTGCCTCACAATCCAGCATATTTTATTAACCGTTACTACAGTGCATTATTTATTTACAAAGTGCTGTACATGTAGACACTGTTTTACAGGTACATAAAAGACCACCCCCAGGAGCTCAGTTACATTCAGGCACACAAATATGATATTTATGGCAGCAGCACTACGAGTTAATGATTGTGGTGCTGCTTCAGGTTTCTTGCTTCCTTTTTGATTTTATTGCACTGAAGTCAAATACATTTTAAACTCTGGACTTCGAGTCAACCTGTCTGCCTGAGGCAGTATATGGCCATATTATCTTAGGATCAGAGTGTCTGATGGGCTTATTTGTTCTACCAGGGTAGCTAAACTCAGGGTTGTGAACTGACACTTGAACTGGCTGGAAATTTTCCACCAAACTTTTCTGTCTTTGATTGTTAGTGGGAGCTGATGACTTAGAAAAACATCCCAGGCCAGGCTGGACGGGGCTCTGAGCAACCTGATCTGGGTGAAGATGTCCCTGCTCGTGGCAGGGGGTTGGACTGGATGAGCTTTGGAGGTCTCTTCCAACCTAAACTATTCTATGATTCCATGAAAACTGTGATTTTTTCACACAAACCAAGCACCTCACTTGGATGGAAGCTGGACTTTGCGTTTGCTTGTGTGTAAACTCGCCCTTCCCTTTTTCCTGCTCTGGGAAATGGGAGGAAAGGATTAAAACAAAATGCTACATCATGGGGTTTTATTTGTTTTCTTTCTGAATGAGGAAAAAAATACCACTGATTTGCTTTAATCGGTGTTTATCACTGTATCACTGAGTGTCTCCCAGGCCAGGAGGTGGACACAGCCACATCTCCAAAGAACCTTTGTGCCCTGTGCTGAACAAGATGCATTGAGCTCCAAGTGGAAATGTTTTTCCTTTGAGGTCTTCCCTTCTGCCCTGCACCGCAGGCTGATGGGTGATGGTATTGAGGTTTCTTGTCCAGTCCATCAACCTTCTATGGACCTTTAAGATCTTGAGGGTCCACACAGCTGGATCAGGACATGGTCTGGTGAGGAGCAAAGACCATACTTCAACATATTTCAGCCCTGCCTGTGTATGGAAGAAGCAGTATTACAATAAAAGGAAGCATACTGCTTGCTTCATGGGTATTTAGAGTCACTGCTACTGCTCAAACCCATCAAAGGGCTCAAGTTCCTTTGGTGATGAGAAAAAACAAAAGAGTTGAGCAATTAGGTCAATTGTAGATTTACTGGGGATATTTTTCCCCTTTGCACACCCCGTTGCAGTTACTGAGCAGCATTTTTCTCCCAGTACATGATTTCTTCCAATCCCAGTTACTGGTGGGAGGAAAGACATGACAAAATCACTGTCTCAGATAGCAGCAATTTCTCATCCAGCCAGAGCAAGCCAAGAACAATTCCCACCATCAGCATCAAAGTGCCCTTCTCCAGATGTCTGGAGGAAAGACGGTGTCTGTCTGTCTGTGTGACAGGAAGTCGCCACGTCTCTCAGGGGTGTAGGAGGAATTGTCTCTGATTTTTTTTCTTATACGAGTGTTATTACTCTAGAATTAAATATAAGACAGGATCCTTTACTGATCCCAGCCATTGCAAAGTGCTTCACGTGCTGGCAGAAATCCATGTGAACTATTAATTAATGACTTAATTGCTAATTATTTCAGTACTGGAAAGTATGCTAGACCCTCCCAGTCTGCCCAGGTACACAACCCTGCCCTGGGGAGTTACTGGCTCATTTCTGACTGCATGGAACAAGGTTGTAATGAAGCAGTGAAGAGTTGAGGAGGGGAAGAGAAGTTGAGGCATCTGCTCAGTCTTCGCAATCACCAGTGCCAAGCCTGGTATGGCAAAGAGATGAAAAATTAACACTCAGAACAAGGACGTGTTTTGCTCACTTGTTTCTCACAGGCAACTAAAGACAACTTCAAGAGGAACATAAAAACTACACAGGACATAATTTCCTGATATATGAGAAGTGAAAGAAGCTATGAAGGAATGTTTGGGTGGTTAAGACGTAAAATTGTAGATCTCCCCTAGTGGAATTAAATTCTTCCTTGGCCAAAATCTTCAGTATGACCATCAATAAATATCAAACTCCTCAGTACATGGGCTGCCTAACTGGGAATAGCAATGTATGCAAGAGGGCAGTGCCAAGAGAAACAGGAGTGGTACTGGGGAGTGCTGGTAGCCCTGGTAGCCAGGGCTGGCAAGAGCTGTGGCGGGCGGAGCTCCATGCACAAGCCGTGCTGTGACTCGCACAGCCTGCCTTTTCCTCATACCCCAAAATATAGGGATCTCCAGTCTTGCCTGGGGCTGGGTACGCTGCCAAAAATACAACCCATGTCGTCCCTGGGAGAGCTGTGGAAATGCGAATTTGGGAGCAGCCTGGAGCCATCACCTGAGGAGTCATCCCAGGCTTTTCTTTTCCAGTGCTCTTCATTTTGTGGGATAACTTGTAGTGGTGGAAGTTAGCATATGGTCCTCCTGTGGTGCTGCTGCTGCCATCCCTGTGCTTGGTCTCCAAACAAAACTGTGGTGGGGTATAGCTCTGAAAATAAGCCTATCCAGATTTCTGCTAATGAATGCTCTTCCTGGAGCCCTTATCTTACCTTGTTTGTCAGGAGTTCATGAAGGGTTGTAAAAATCTGGCAAGACTCTGCTGCAGCACTACCAACACCAGAAGCAACAGTCTCTTGGGGGTAGCATCTCCACACCCTCAACAGCTGTGATTTAATAGGATGGAGGCAAGAGCATCTCTTGTATAAAACCTAAGAGAGGTGGGCAAAGAGTCAGGTGTCAACATGTCCAAACCCCCTTGCAGCAGGGAACATCCTCTGGGGTGTCACCATGAAGAGTCACATCTTTGGAACACACAAATGGGATGTAGCCCCAGAAGCCCAGATTCTATAGACACTTCACTTTTCTGGTGTGAGCATCCTCTGAGAAATTCCACAGGTTTACAAAATTAAGGCCACATCTAAATCTGTGAGTGAGGAGATGAGTACTGGCAGTCTCTCTGCTCAGAGAATGAGCATGTGTGAGTTCAGCTTTTCCATGGACACAGCAGGAAAAAGCTGATGGTAGGCCAGATGTAAATGATACACATCTTACCAGGGAGGCAGGAAACATATCTCTGTGTTCCTGCTAACCTTAGAAAGCAAGTGCTTGGATTGCTACACAAAGGATTTGTAGCAACAAGGAGAATGTAATTAAATAACAAGGATGATCTCATTATTGTAATGATGAGGCGTCATTTAATAAGGAGAATCCAGGACTGGGAGCTGAGAACTAGAGTCCTAATCCCAGCTCTGGCCCCAGCTCCCTTGGCAGCCTCCAGTAGGTCACATAAGGCCAGCACCCTTTTTTCAATGTGTTTTTATGAAACACACAGCATCAGAAGACCCTGGTACTTGCAGAAATTATTGCAACAAAGAGAAGAAAAACAGTACAATAAAAAATTGTCTTGTCCCTTTACCTTCCCTCTAAAAGCTGGTTTAGCACAATTTTCCTTTATATAAGGAACAGTAAGGTTCTCTAGCAGATGATGCTTATGTAGCACTCAGAATCAGGAGGTCACCAAAGGAAATAAGGCTTGCTTTAATCCTCAGGCTCTTCTAAATGCAAGCCCAAGTGACTGATTATCAGACCCTGCTATAGCACTGCTGGGACATACAGCCTCGGATACATCATTTCCCCAAATAAACTCATTTTTATTTATATATATATGTAGCTGTATCTGTGTGCGTATGTTTAATCTGGAATATCAGGATGGTTTCAAAACCTTGTCACAGAAAAGGCACAGTTTATTTTAACTGGAGACCTACCCACACATTATGTGGATCAAAAATTGAGTCAATCCAAGGACTGGATGTCTTGAATCCAGCCTACCCTCTGTCCGTCATCCATCCATCCATCCATCCATCCATCCATTACTCCTTCCTCTCTTCAGTCAGTGCCAGCATTCTTTATCCTTGGTACCGATGCTAAGTTTGGTAGATTGTAAGTCATGTCACCCTCTTCCTCCCTCATTTACTCCTTTCAATGTGCTACACATTTTGTTTTTCGAGGCTGGGTGCCCCGAGGGGTGTTGCAGGCCATGCCAGGCAGAGAGGCAATGGGCTCTGCAGTGCTTAGAGTAGGGCTGTGTATACCTCTGAAACGATGCTTTGGGTTTTCTTATTCCTTACCACTCAGCACATCCTGCAACAGTAATTTGAAGGCCGAGGTGCCAAGCAGGGTCTCCTCAGAACCCAAAATTGGCTTCTGAAATGCAAGCAGCTCAGCAGTTCCCATCAGCAATTTTGGGGTTTCTGGGCCACCCACGAGATCTTAGTGCCACCTCATAGAATCATAGAACAGAATCAGAGAATAGTTTGGGATGGAAGGGACCTCCAAAGCTCATCCAGTGCCACCCCTGCCATGAGCAGGGACATCTTCACCAGCTCAGGTTGCTCAGAGTCCCATCCAGCCTGGTCTGGGATGTCTCCAGGAATGGGGCATCCACCACCTCTCTGGGCAACCGGGGCCAGGGGTTCACAACCCTCACTGTAAAAAAATTTCTCCCTCATGTCTCACCTGAATCATTAGTTTAAAACCATCACCCCTTGTCCTATCGCAACAGGCCCTGCTAAAAAGTCTGTCCCCATCTTTCTTACTGTCCCCTTTTAAGTACTGAAAGGCTGCAATAAGGTCTCCCTGGAGCCTTCTCTTCTCCATCCCAGCATATCTATGTCCAGGCTTTCGCCCTGATTGTTCCACCATCCCCACCCTGTCCACATGTCAAGGGACTTGCTGGAGGGCAGCGTCCTGTCCCACAGGTCAGAACGGAGACACCTGCACTGCATAGTGTGGGATGTTCCTCTCTTTTTACCTGGCATAAGAAAGCTGGAGAATGGAAGGGATTTTTCCCCACAGCCTGACCTGCAAACTTTTAGCAAAGTCGACAGCTTTGCTCTCTGATCCTTTCCAGAGTTACAAAAGTCTAAGACTAGAGCAGCATGTGTAACAGATTTCAGCTCAGTACCACAGCCTTATCCCTGAACAAGTCTTTGCTTTTTAGCTTTACCATTTGATTCTGAGCCTCACATGACGCTTCTGTTTTTCCTTTGTTTTCAAACGAGCAAAACACAGTGGATGAAAACACTGAGCTACTGTGCCTCAAACATGCATCGTGCACACACAGAGCACTGGGAGACATCCATGAGAAACTCTCCTCCATTCAACAAACAACCCACAAGACAAAATAAACCACTGGAGAATCCCATGATCAAGACCACATTACGGGAATCCAGTGTTTTGATCTTTTCCATGGCAGGATTCGAAGTTTCAAGGCTGCCAGCTCTCAGGCTTCTTTCCATTGCCCAGATCTTGGAATTTTTGTTTTCGCTTTTTTTTTTAAAGGATGATTTCTAGCCATGTCATTTAGGGAGAGAAGCTTAAAAGCCTTAACATATCAGTTTTCTAATCTTTAAACCCACCTTATAATCCGGGAGAGAACCAATTATTCATTTTTGAATTTCCAGTGTTACAATATCAGTAATGTTGTTAATCACTCATATAAATATCGCCATCCAACAGAGAGTTTAATGAGGATGGTAATGAGCTGCTCACTGTCTGCAATCCACAAATTACAACTGTTGCGGGTCTTTCCTTCAGCCTTATGTCGATAACATAAAACTTCTTAAGTAAAGCTGATAGCAGGTCTCATCTGCACCACTTAAAGCAAGTAAATGACAGGAGTCCTGACTTTTTAATCTCCTGACTTCTAAGTCTTGACCCAAGACTTGTATCAAGTATGACTTAAATAACAGGCATTCAGAATATGGCCTGATGCTCCTAGACATGGATTTATAGAATGATAGAGTAGTTTGGATTGGAAAGGACCTTCAAAGCTCACCCAGTGCCACCCCTGCCATGAGCAGGGACATCTTCACCAGCTCAGGTTGCTCAGAGTCCCATCCAGCCTGGCCTGGGATGTCTCCAGGGATGGTTCATCCACCACCTCTCTGGGCAACCTGGAACAGTGTTTCACCAGCCACAGTGTACAAAATTTCTTCCTTAAACCTAGTCTGAATCTGTCTTCTTTTAGTTTAAAACCATCTCCCCTTGTCTTATCCTTTAAAAAATATATATATTTTTTATTATTTTGAGGATCTAGGGAATTGTTGACTACCTGACTACTACTAAATGACTGCTTCTGCTGGTCCCAGAGCACAATAGCTCCATCAGTGCTTGTTCCCGTGCCTGGAGATCACACCTGGTGGTTCTGAACAGAAAAACTTGTGAAACTAGGCTGCAAAACACAAGGTTTCTATGTGTAGCAGCCCAGGCTGGATTTCCCTTTCCTTTCCATGGTTGTCTGCAGTGCTTCAGGAAGGTTAGATATAAACTCAACAGTTTGAAATATTTCAAATGACTGATTTCCAGCATCTCCTCCCCACACCCACAGTGGAAAAGCAAACCTTAAACCACTAAATTTCTTTGCAAAACTTGTAATGAAAAATTCATCCTGTTTTCTGGCTGCCTATAAAACCACAGGAATAAAATTGGCGTTTCTATTATTGCTATTGCTATATGAAGCATAGCTGCTTTCTGACAGCCTCTTTGAACGGAAGAAAATGTCTAGTTTTCTTTAGTTAGGAGACAGCTCCAGGACTCCCCATTTATGGGCTGAGTTGGTTAAAACTTAGTAAGATGGAACCCAGAGAGTTTCCCCGTAGTCTTATTTTGGTTTTTCCTAAGTGGGAAGTGCATGAGTCCCAGATTCTCTATTAATCATTTGAGGAACCACAAGAGAAAGAAAAAATGTCAACATGAGTTCCTCTTCCCTCACAGGCTGGCTTGAAGGTGGTTGTGGTTGGAGAGAGGGGAGTGGAAATGAAGGAAAAATGACACAGCGAGGTAGTTTAATAGAAATCCCAAACCAAGGGCTGGATCCTAAAGTCTCTCTGGCATTGGTCGTAGGTGCACAGGCAGACCCTTCATTCAAGGGTGAAACAATGGAGTGGTATGTACTTAGTGCTGCTCTATTGTTGGAGGTTAAAAATAGTGGGAGATGGATGACACACTGCTCCTCATGGGGCAGGGGGAGATCATTTCTCTGTGCACACATGAAGGGATGGAATGATGGAGGCATGGAGGGGTGAAGGGAGGGAGGGATTGGAGGGGGAGGTACAAACCATTGGCCCCAAATGACATCCTAACAGGGCACCCACACCTGATAGTATCCTGCCCAATGGGTCTCCATTCTCACCTTTCTCACCCTCAACTTCACATTTCAACTCTCCTGTTCTAAAATCTTTCCCACCTTCTCCATCTGTCCCATCCAAGACAACTCATCTCAGTTGCTGCATCTCCCCTTCCTCCCCTCAACTCATTTCCCATTTTTCCCACAACCAGAGCAAATGAAAAATGTGCTTGGGTAAGAGGGGAGAATGAGATATGGATATGGGGGAAAAAAATAGATGTATGTCAGCCTTATGCTTGCTCTTTGAAAAATGCAAAACTCCTCTATCCCAAATGTTGATGAAAATATCATTAGAGTGGGATGGTAAGGAAGGCGATGTCTCGCCTCAGACAAAGGGGAACTGGGGAGGCAGGAGGAGTGACCCACACAGCCCATTTGCAGAAGGGACACCCTGTACCTACAGCTTAGACACATTTATTTGAAGTGTCTGCACTTGAGTGACCTACATAATGAGCAAATGTGACACTGCACTGCAGAATCAATACCTGTCAGGTCACGTTACCTATTATTGATGAATATGGTTGTTAATCCCAACATATTGTATTTGTAGAACTTCCTGGTCTCCCCAGAGCTACCTGGGTGGAACTTTTGTTTGGCTGAAACTTCTTTAAGGGAGAGAAGCTTCATGGGGGAGAGGTCTTTGTGTATGGACCCAAATGTGTAGCTTGTTGCTACTGGCCTGCTCTTAAGGTTTCCTTTAACCCCAAAGGCAAGTTTTAGGAGAATACTTAAAATTTGCTTTACAGATCCTGATTTAACCATGTAATATGAGTGTTTAACTGAGGGAACCAACTGTAAGTATGCTCACCCTGGGGTCTCCTTGTAGCCCTTGGAAGACAAGAAAGCCCTCCACAGAATGTTGAGTCCAAGGCTGTGAATTGCTGTCTGCAAGGACCTATCTCCTTCCACAGCCATTAATGGTGACCAGGATGCTGGACTCCTAACAGAGATGCTCCCAGCAAGGTGGGATGGATCCAGATGGAGAGGAACTGTGACACTGGCATGTGGGAGGACCGGCGGGCGAGGAGGTGAGGGACAATGATCAGAGTCACACTGTTAATGTGAGCTGGTGCTGTGGGCTGTGCAGAGTTGGTTCCTCTTGTCCAAGGGACTTTCCTTCTGCTCTCACATCCCGCATGAGGTCTGATTGTCACTCTTCAGGTAGGATTCAGTCATACAAACCCACGTTGTCACCTTCGCTACCCCAAAGCCCCACTCGTCTTCCCTCCCTGGCAGGGACCAGGATGATTCTTGCAGGCTGCACCATAGCTCAGGGGCTTTGGCATCTGGACATCACGGCCCAGCAGCTTGATCTGTAGCTAACCAGGGTTTGCTGCCAGACTAATAAAATCCCCAATAAAAATTATTTGACATTGGCTTGAGGTTCCTGAGTCTGTTTGTGTGCATGAGGTGCATTTTCTTCTGTGCCCTTGTGTGCTCCATGGGATCCTGTCAAACCCAGCACTTCCTAGCCCCAGAGTTTGCCTTTAATCTGAGTTCTCCTTGACACCAGCAGGAGCTTTGAAAGGCAGGCTTCTATTTTACCTTTATTTTGCAGCAAAGCTGGGTCATTTTCACCTCTCGATGAGGGAAAGGAGACAACAACCACAGGTGGGAGAGTGCTCCAGCAGTTGGGGCCCTGGCCAGGTTCCTCTTGCAGCTGGCTTGAAAGAGCTCCCAGTCACCATCTGTTCTCAGGAACAAAACCATTGTGGTTTTGAAACACATGCACTGACATTAAAAAGGCACACAGAGGAAAATCCCACGCAAGCAACTTCATAACAAGAAGTGGCAGTGGCAGCCTTGCTAAAACACACTGCTGCACTCAGGCTGATATTGTTGGGTCTAATTGGAGGCTGTTGTTTTAACCCAACAGTCTTGTTTTGATTTGGACAACAGCTCTTCATGTAAAATTTGTTCCCAACAGGACTCCCAGGAGTCCCATTGGGAGTGCTGTGGAAGAGAGCAGGTGACAGTGAAAATCAGATGGTGGGAAGGTTTTGGTGAGTTGTAGCCAGTGTATTTGTG
Source organism: Nesoenas mayeri (assembly GCF_963082525.1). Lineage (NCBI taxonomy): Eukaryota > Metazoa > Chordata > Aves > Columbiformes > Columbidae > Nesoenas > Nesoenas mayeri. Next base: position 158,552,390 of record NC_137543.1, read on the forward strand.
TGTGCAAAACCCCAGCCACCACCTGGATGGACTCCAGATGGCTCATCTGTGTGTCACAAACCTCACAGTGTGTCTGCTTCAGGGGAATTCAGGTTTCATTTGAATAAAATAAAGGGCCTGTGCTTCTAGCACAGGAAGAGATGGATTTAATCTCCCTGGCTGCTATAAAGTGGCCAATGTGTGGCTGGGGTGCCTCAAGCGAACCAGATCCACTTTCTACAGAGAGGAAGCTGAGAGGAAGCTCTCACTGCAATACTCCTATTGAAATACCCCCTTTCCTTGCTGAGCTTTCTGCTTCAGACCCTGGTCCAGAACAGCTATGTGTCAAGCACCTCCAACTGCTATCGGACATCGTGATTTTGCTTGTATGCCCTGGAAGAGTCTATCAGCTGGGCTATATATTTAGCTAGAGTCTATGAAGCCATTAGGCTGCTGCTTTGCATATGAAATGCTGCCAAATCAGAAGAGCAGAGCCCAAAGCCTTGGCCCTGGGTGATGGTGAAGCCAGGCTGGGGTTATGCAAGAAACAACGCGAGCCAGAAATGCATGATAGGTCTGAGTTTAGAGAGGGGACTCAAACCAATCCCTTTAGCTGGCTTTTCTGCTTCAACTCATTTGTTCTGAGCAGCACAGATAGAGAAGGAAGAAGGGACAGTCATTTGAGCTGTAGAGAAAGCTCAGATGAGAAGTGTTCATCCCTTTGCTCATCCATTCTCTCTGTCCAGCAGCTGTGCCAGCAAAGCCTGAGGAGTAACACCAAGGGCTCCTATCTGCTCAGTGCAGCTCCATCCATCATCAGGCAGCAGGAATGCAAAAGCTTTCTATAACTACACAATGCTAAAAACATCAAAGGGAAGGCGGGATGGAGTCAGTGTGGTTCCAGGGGAGTTCACTGTGTGTACAATGGGAAATTAAAGGAAAAAATTGAATTAGAAACTCAAGGGAATCTTCCAAATGGCGACAGATATTGGAATGATTTTTGTTGCACCATGAGAAGGCTTTCCCTTCCTCCACATCTCCAAAAGCATTAGGCAGGCTGTGTGGATGTGCTGGTGTGTGTGAGAACCACATCGCATGCTTGCTCTCCAGAGTTTCCCTTCTCTTATTTAAAATAGGCAGAGCTCCAGTTTTTAAGGTCTGAACAAACCCTAGAGTGTGATGCTGATGTGCTACCTGAGTTAAGAGCAAGCCAACTCCTGTGTTCATCCTCCGAGTCCCTCTTTTCTCCCACTGACCATGGGACAAGTCTGTCTGCTCCCCCCAAAATCAGAGGCAGCTCACAGTGGGCGCTGCCAGCCAGTGACATCTGCATCCAGAGGACGTTGTGGTGACAGGCCAGGTCTGACCTGGGGGATCAGGAGCTTTCTCTGCAGCTGTGATGGGAGGAGTTTGGGGGAATTCACCATTTCACTCCATCTATGTACTATAAAGATTCAGGTTCTTTATTAACAATCCTGCCAAGTATATGCTACTGATAGATGAAGAGGTAAAAATGCAACAGTGAGCTCCTCTTGACCTCTGGATAAATTCCTGTTCTGTGTTGCTTCTACAGGCTGGGTTTTGTCTTTACAAGCAGGCCCTTTCTGTTTCAGATGGGGATCATCCAAGTACTCACAGCTGTGGGTCACTTCAGGTTTATGGCTGCACTTTGCCTCTGAAAACTATCTCTATCAGTATTAATTTATTTTGTGGGGTTTGGGGAGTTCAAAACCAGAAGACAAGAAGAGAGTAACATATTTACTTGGGTTGTTTTAAGTTGTGCAAGGTCTGAAACTCACTGGAGGAGAAGAAGTTCAGCAGCTTGAAGCTAGAGAGCTTGACAAGACTAAGCTGGCTGAGGATGTGTTGCATCAGGTGTACTGGTGCTCTAGAAACCCTCTTTATGCCTCAGTTACCAAGCAAGCACTGATGCTTGACTCTGCTCCTTGCTCTGACCCTGTTCCCTCTATCTCAATGAGCAACTTCTCCCTGAGGACTGATACAAGTCCCCAAAGTCACTCCAAAGCCCCCCACTTGGCCCTTTCTAGTTGGCTTCAACCCAGGTGTTCCCACTGGGCTTCACCACCACGGGGTGCAATATTATACCAGACAGCTGTGAGACTTCTGTCCTGCAGGTCAAGGTAGCAGGACAGGGTGAAGCCCATTGTGCCCTGCTAGCTCTTGCATGTTTACCAGGAGCCCCGACACATTATCCCAGGGGTCAAGCTGCTGGGCAGGGGCAATATGGTGCTCATCTCTTGCTGGGTTATGGCAATGCTTTGCACACTCCACATGCAGGCTCTGGACACATGCTTGCTCCCCTGGCATCTCCAAGCAGCAGCCAGGAGAGGTATAGTAAACCAAGTCTGCCTGAAACCACTTGCAAGGGGGTCTAATATATGCTGCTACTTCATGTTAATCTGATTGCAGTCAGGCTTACTTCTGGGATGAGGTCAGATAACCTTTCTCTCTGTGCACAGCGAATAGGGGCTCCTTTCCTGCAAGGGGAGGAAGAAAGGAGTTATCCTATCCCACATACTTGCTGCATCCCAAATCCCCTCCTTCCCTCCTTTATGCTTTAATCCTCCCCTTGGCAACTCACAGTCCTGATGACAGACTGAGAGAGCTGGGGTTGTTCAGCCTGGAGAAAGCTCTAGGGACACCTTATTGCGGCCTTTGCTTACTTAAAAGGGGCCTATAAGAGGGGGACAAGCATTTTAATGAGGACTGTTGCAACAGGACAAGGTGTGATGATTTTAAAGTAAAAGAGGGGAGATTCAGGACAGACATGAGGGAGAAATTTTGGTGAGACACTGTCCCAGGATGCTGAGAGAGGTGGTGGATGAACCATCCCTGGAGACATCCCAGGCCAGGCTGGATGGGGCTCTGAGCAACCTGAGCTGGTGAAGATGTCCCTGCTCATGGCAGGGGGTGCACTGGATGAGCTTTGGAGTTCCCTTCCAACCCAAACTATTCTATGATTCTATCACAGGGAATACAAAAGGCAAGGCAGTGCTGTGGGGATCCCAGGTGCTTTGACACCAAGGCAGAAGTGACCACAGCAGGCTGGGACAGTGTTTCATTTAATCCCTAGCGACTCTAACATCAACCAGCTTTTGGCTAAGGCCAGGCTGTGTTGGCAGGTCACCTGCAGGCACAGGTCTCTGTGACAGCCTTTGCCTGGGTCCATGAGAGCACACAGGGCTGTTTGCACCCTGTGGGCTGCAATTTGCATCCCGGCTGCGGGGTGGACTCTGGGCAGCAGTAGGAAACCATCCTAAGCAGGGAAAACAGACCTGTAGGCTCCAGAGAAATACCCACGGAGTGCCCTCAGGAACAAAAATCCGCACCAAATTCTCCTTGGTTATTCCTGGGGGACAAGTTACTTTAACCTAGGGGCCCAAAGACATTCTAACCCTGAGCTGACTCATAAGCAGACCTTGAAACTGGTGGATGTTATTGCTTGCATCCACCAGCAAGCCTCAGTGTGATTTTAACTCATACCTGGCTCCAGGATCCTTTACTAAAGGATTTTTGGGAAGGGGAGAGGTTTTGTTTTTTGGTGTTTTTCCTGAAGTCTCCTGTTGACTACAGCCTAGGTGACATCCCAACAAGGCACAGCACTCCCCCATCTGCAAAATGACTGTACAGGTGCATTTACCGGGCAATTCCTCCTATATCAAGAGGTTGATGAACCACCAGCCCAAAATGTCCATCTGTCCCTCTCTGTTGATCAAAGGGAAGCCTAGATCCACATGACAGTCACTGGACATGTCATCTCCATCCTCAGGCAGGAGAGAAGCCTGGGCTTTGGTGCTTGCCCACCTCATGCTGGGTGGCACCACAACAACTCAGGTGTGCTTATACTTTATGTATATATATAGATATATATATAAAAAAAGCATACTTATCAGTATTCTGATAAGGATATTGATATCGGTAGCAAGAGACTGCATTCCACACATACTGCTAGAGAGTCTGGGCCTTAATAGACATCTCATATATATCTTTTACTTAAAGTAAATTCAGAGGGGAAATGAGATGAAACCTTGGTCCAGAGATGGACAAAATCCAGTTAAAACCTGCGAGAAGCCAGAAAAAGCAGAGGGAAAGCGTGAACTTGCCCAAACCTTCTTCTTCCATTGCACTGCTCACTAAACCTTCCATTTTAAGTACTACCTTTGTGCCCAGTGTAGCACTTAAAATGTTTCTGTGCATTAGGACGAAGGCTGAAAATTTCCTTTGATGGTTACAGAGGCAGTTGGAGGAGAAAAAGCCTTTTGGAGAAGCCAGGATGGAGGTATCTGGGTTGCAAAGGAGTGTGTCCGTGCATCTGCAGATGCTGGATGAGGCTGTGGAAGTGCCGGCTCGGGTCGGCTGAGGCCACTTCAGCTCTGATCAGTGCCTCCGACTGGCAGCTGAGCTCCAGGAGCCAAAGGCACAAGTGCTGCTCCCCTGGCAGCACTCAGATGTCTCCATTGGAGCTGGACCCGGAGAGCAAAGCTCCACGTGGGCATTTTCCTAGTGGCTCTGAAATGAAAGGAGAAAGCAGAACATCCCAGGCTGGAGGACACCATGAGAGTCTTGCCTTGGACCAAGGACCAAAACAGGTCTTTCCCACATGGAAGATGCTACCCAAATAATGTGACAAAGTGCACGGAAAGGCAAAGGTCATTTTATTTTGCATAGAATCATGGAATCACATAATAGTTTGAGTTGGAAGGGACCTCCAAAGCTCATCCAGTGCCACCCCTGCCATGAGCAGGGACATCTTCACCAGCTCAGGTTGCTCAGAGCCCTGTCTAGCCTGGCCTGGGATGTCTCCAGGGATGGGGTATCCAACACTTCTCTGAGCAACCTGGAGCAGTATTTTACCACCCTCACTGTAAAAAATTTCTTCCTCATGTCTGGCCTGAATCTTCCTGCTTTAGTTTAAAACCATCACCCCTTGTCCTATCACAACAGGCCCTGCTAAAAAGTCTGTCCCCATCTTTCTTATAGGCCTCTTTTAAGTACTGAAAGGCCCCAAGAATGTCTCCCTGGAACCTCCTCTTCTCCAGGATTTCCTTCCAGAACAACCTTTTACTCGTCTGGACAGTAACCGAAGACTTGATGAGGACTGTTTGAGGTCTCTGCTCTGCCACAGACCATCTGTGTGAAGGCATTGAAGGTATTTAGTTCTTCTGCACTTCAGTGTCCCTGCCTATAAATCAGAGAAGAAATAACATGTCACTATGCTGTGAGGTTCTTGTGAGGATAAAAGGGTTGAAAGGCAGATTGTCTGAAAGAGAGCTTTATAAAGTGCTATGGAAAAGTGCAAAGAAAATTAATTCCTCTCCCAGGATCTTGTCAGAGGTTTTCTAATTGAGGTGTCTCAAATTCAGGCTGGACCTTGCTCTCTTGAGAGTGCGGGTGGTGAATACTTAGGCTCTTGTTGGTAGCATCTCCCCAGCTCAGGGCTCTGACACGATGCTCAATGGGCAGAGGGGGTGGCAGCCCCCCAGTTCTCGAGGTGCCTCCCAGGTGGGGAGCAGCAGTGAGGCAAACATGTCACCTTTGAGAATCCCATGGCCAAAGCTGGGCAATTTTATGTCCTGCTGCAAACAGTCATGGGCAGATTTTGCTACTCTAAAAGTTTTGCTCATCAACCCCAGCTTTCATGGGGTTAAAAAAGGCAACCTCAAGGCACTGTTAATTTCCTACATTTCCCTCTCTTTTAGATAAATCACAAGGATGCTGTGGATTTCAGACCCTTTAGGTTTCTGGGATTCTCATCAAGGGGTTTGGAGGGAGAGCTGCCTCTCATTAGCAAGGCTGTTTGCATAAAAATTGGGTCTGATTCTTGGAGCTGGGAGCTGTTCTAATGAATATCCTAACACCCCCAGCTCCCATCAGGGCACTCAATCTCTCTGGCGGTTGAGCCCTCTAAGCTCCATGTCACTCTATACAGGCATTTTGGGTGGGGAAGGGGGAGGCTATATCAGAAAGAAGCAGCGGGGCAATTGTAAGAGGCAGGAGGTAATGACCCATGTTGGGAAGCAGCCAAGAGAACAGAAATAGCATATGGAAAAGGCTCTTGGAATGTAACGTATGTTGCTGATTCTCAGGAATAATCAGCAACACCTCTTTACATGCTGCATTTTTTAGCACAAATTTAGAATAAAGCATCCTCTCTGCTGCGACAGCAGAGTCCACGTTTCCTTTTCTTCACAGACAGCTTCCATCAGTGTTGCAGGTACATTGTATGATATTGTCCCACTTCCTTTGCTTGGGATAAATGCCACGATCCCTTTTTCAGCAGTGGGGAAATTGAGGAACAGGCAGTTCAACTACCTTGCCCTTGGCCATAGACCTTGTTGGTGGCAGAGCTGAGACGAAGGCTCAGGAGCTACATGTACTGCTGCAGCTTTATTCCTGTGCTGTGTCAGAAAATATTATCTCTCACTTTGATGCATCCAGATTTTCTTGACATAAATTGCTGAAATCGCTGAGAGAGGCATTTATTTCAAAGTTCAGCACATTATACGTAGGGAGAGAGAAGTTGAGTAACTGGAAAAATCAACTTGGAGTTGCATCACCGGGAGCCAGAATGTTTGTTTAGTCCTTTGTGAGATGAAGCAAGCTCCAGTTTGGCCTCATCCAGGCATGATTAGTCAAGAGATAAGGAAGGGTTTCTGCATGGGTCTGAAACTGAGCAATTTCAGGCATGGATATATTTTGTAAAGGAGGAGAGGGGTATGGAGAATAATGGTCTCTCCCCCATCTGACCTAGCAGACAGTCACATTGGCTCTAAGACACAGCTTTCAAAATGACTGGTCCCTCCCACAAACTGTGTTGCTCCATTTCCCCCCAATTCCCATCCTTCCCCAACATACAATTGCAGTAAATTATCAACTGAGGGACTTTGCAATAAAAGCTCAGCCCAATAAGATCAAAGGTAACTTTTATCTCCCATTTTTTGGGGGTCCAAAACTCACAAGAGCACAGCTGCTTGCCTGAATTTGCAGCTGTATTGCTCCCAGATGATAACATAGCCACAACTTCAAGGTCTTCTCTATTAGCTTAAGCCGAAGACGCTCACCTCCTTCCAACTCAAGCAAAGATGTTCACTAAACTGCCCATGCACCATCCCTGTCTCCCATCCCAGCACAAGATGATGCAGCAAAGTAAAACATAAGGATTAACTCAAAACTGGTGATTTTTGCCTGCTGTCCCACAGTGACGGCTGATCTTGCTGGTATTTCTGACTTCATTTCATTTCACATCTCTCATCATGCCAGCTGATGCATTCTGCACTAGCAAGGGCAAATCTTGGTTGGCCTTTAGGTCACTTTTGGCCTTTAAAGTCCTGCAGTGTAAATAGTAGAGTGAAAATCCTGCTGTGAGGTCTGGAGTTTTAGGGGCTTTTATTCAAAAGCTGATACTTTTTTTTTGTGTCTGAGACTTGAGCTTCTTACCCACCCCATATCTAGCCCAAGAGTTGCTCATGTTTGCCAAAGAAATTTCACCTTGATGCACTTAGAGGCGAACAGTCATAATGAGCAAGGTCCGAACCCTCCTAGTCAAAAATCTACAGGGCTGGCATTTAAGTTAATCTCAGAAAAAAACACAGTGAAATAAAAGAGTTACCACCTGTCATCTCTTTGGGGATAAAAACCAGAAGGGACAAGAGCTTGGCTTCCAGAAGTGACCACAAGTGAGAAGTGTTGCTCAGGACTATTTATCCTTTTTCAGCCTGCAGTCTTAGCTGGGGAAAACATTGGACTTGGCAGTGCTGCTGAAACCACACTCAGAAGAGAGAGTCCAAGAAGAAAAACAATTAAAAACCAAGTGGCCCTGTGCATGGCTGCTGGAGGCTGCTTTCCTTTGGCTCTGTATGTCGTGGCTGAGCTGTAACACCAGTGCCCATGCTCCTGTCCTTGGACCTCTCCCAAATCCTCATCCACCTCATCAACCCAAACACCGTCTGCCCCCTGGAGTGCTGGTGATTGCAGAGGCTCCATGTCCTAAGGAAATCAAGATAAAGACAATTCAAGTCTCAGAGAAAGACTGGAATTCAAGAAAGAAGAAAGTGCAGACCAAATTGACCAAAACCATTAATTCCCTCAAACTTTTTCGGTCATTTTGAGCATTGCACTTTCCTGCTCTGAACTCTGGCTTTTAGAGCTGTAAATCTTTTTCCTCGTTTCAGGTTTGGACATCAATTTTTGGGTTTCAGCATGGCTATATGATGAAACTGCTACCAGGTATCTGAACACTGCCTGGAGTAGTAGGTGGACGTTTGTTTGAAACAGGACCAGTTGCTGTTAATCCTCCCGCACAGGTATATCCTCTCTTTGAGAGCTCACATTAAGAGGAAGCTTAGAAGATGCCAAAGCAACAAGGCTTTGGGTTCTTGGCTCTAATGTAAGCAAAACCGACTCATTTTGTTTTGCCCAGCTTCCTAAAATTTGCTTAAATATGCATGTTTCAGATGAGGAAGTGCAATGTCTCAACTTCCCGGAAAATGGTTGTACTAACTTCTTCCTCCTTCCTTGCATCGCTGACGTTTCTCAGCAGCAATCTCCTCCCATGACGCTGGTGGCTCCAGTCACTTTGCTCTCAGCAAAAAGCAAGTTTTTGTAGACTGGTGAGGGCTGATGTGGTTTTAAGGTTCTTCCCTCTTGTGCGGCACCTCGTGCGGTGGCAGCCCACAAAGGGAGCTAAACTTTATGAGCCTCATATAAACAAAAAAAGAAACATGAATTCAAAAAGCAATAAACATTGCAGTGAACTTGCCCTGGGCTTTCTGAGACGGTTGGCTTGGTCGGTGCCGTCACTTTCTGCCCAAGGGAAGGCTGCAGGGGTGCAAACTGAAATCCCAGCTCCTTGCTGGCTGTGCAGCACCCACGAGTCCCTCCTCCCAGCTCTCTGCTTGAAGAAGCGCCGACTCCGTCTCAGCTCCTGGGACACGTGAGGGACCCCCAGGCTCCACTTGGTCCCAAAGCTCACCTTCTAGGTGAAAGGATGTGCTCCGGGCAACTCAGAAATATTGCCTTACTTCTAAATTAATTAATTAATTAGTCTGTCAATGAATTAAATACAAATATTACCCCCCCACACAGTGAAGGGAACCACTACCCTGTGAATCAGGGTTGTTCAATCAGGACAAGAGATTTTTTTAATGAAAATAAATCTGTGGGTGTGATTTGTTTCTCCTGCTGACCTTGGGAGACCTTTACCTACATTTATTTCTCAGACCTGAATTAGCACCATAATAACACAGGGCTGGAAAATTATACTTAAACCTCCCAGCTATTTCTGGGTTACAGAGGCTCTTTCTTTTTTTTCAGTCTAACCTAGTTTTCCAGTGGAACATACCCAGCCTCTACAAAGAGACATCCCAGTTTTCATCCCTATATAATTACATAAAGTCTGGCCTATATTTGTGCCCTTTCGCTCAGTCACCTTTAATGTCAGCAAGGGATGCTGCTCCCTTCAGAGAGGTAAAGAGCAGGAGGAAAGATTGACACTTCAGCCCTGCTTCTGTCCTGAAAACAGGCTGGATAAAAGTCATCACCAGAGTCTGGGAAGACTTATTAGTGTGTGGTTGGCTGCGATTCACTTGCCAAAGTCAAACTATGTCCCTCCACCACAAGGGGTGGTGTAAATGTGTAAGAACTGTCAGTGCTCCATGACACGGGTGAAGATCTAGAGAAGGTCCTTAAGAGAGTGCGTGGTGCTGTCATGGTATAGGGTGGGCTTTTTTCTCCACTGCACAGAGAGGGATGGGGCTGATGGGTAAAGTTATAAATCTCAGCAAGGCTGGGGTGATTTGTTCCTTACCTTTGCAGGTTGATTGGCTTAGAAAAAAAGAAGATGGGAATTCTGCGTTGTTATATCTTGTAGGGCAGAGAGTGAATCCATGGTGCTCCAGGCTGCAGTGGTTCAAGAAATGTTAAAAGTTGCAGGTCTTAAAACCCAGTTTAATTCCTTTTCAATCTTGTAGGTGCCACCAAATAAATATTCACAGGTTTGTTTGTTTACTTATTAGGTTTTTAGTTTGTTTGCTTTTTTTTTTAATTTTGTTTTCCAGGGGAATGAAGAGAAATGCATGTTATGGGATATTCATCCACCACAACATATTATTCAATTTCAGGGAGATTTGCTTTTTCTGAACATGCAGAAGCTTCTTCAGGGGAGAAATCACAGGGGAGGGATTGGGCATCTGCAGATCTCAGCATCAGTCACTTCCAGCTTCAGTCTCATTTCCTCCGTAGCACTAGTGTCAGGAGAAAAGTAGCTTCAAACCACTGGCTTTTCCAGCCTTGGCCAGACCTTTCTGTTCAAGGGGCTTTGAGTCAGGCTGTGCTTTGCCACATCAGCAAAACTGAAGTTTGACAGGATCGACACGTCATGCGATCACAAAATATCTGCAGAGCTAGCGATGACTAAGGATGTCTGCCTGGCCCCTTGCCTTGCTGGATAAGAGCAAGAAACCCTGAACTCTGTGCTGGGAAGATGGGAAGAGATGGTCACATTTGCATGGTCAGGGTGGCTCTTTATTCGGCCAGGGTTTTACCGAGTGGTCCCGAACCGTCACCTCCAGCAAGAAGTACCACAACCCTGCACTGCATGGAGAGGACAAGGCTTGCTTTGCCATGGTGCTGACTCCGCTTTGCAACTCAGCAATGGGCCAAGTAAGGCTCCTCTGGCTTCACAGTCTCCTGAGTTATTTTATTTCAGTGTCTTGAGAGAAAATGAAGAAGGACCCAAACCGCAACCGTAGTTCTGAGCCCGGTGCTCTCTCCAGAAACGCTGGGCTCTGCTCATCCTTGGCTGGGTGCCCAGGAAGTCTGGAGACTTCTGTCTTGGGTTGAAACAGCCCTTTCCTAACTGCTTACTGGTAGCCCCCAAAAACTGAGAAACCATGAGTCAAAATAATGGGCAAATCCCTCCAACTAGCTGTTTTTCATGAAGGGAAGGGAAGGGAAGGGAAGGGAAGGGAAGGGAAGGGAAGGGAAGGGAAGGGAAGGGAAGGGAAGGAGAAAAAAGAGAAGAGAAGAGAAGAGAAGAGAAGAGAAGAGAAGAGAAGAGAAGAGAAGAGAAAAAAAAGAAAAGAAGAAAAGAAAGAAAAGAAAAGAAAAAAGAAAAGAAAAGAAAAGAAAAGAAAAGAAAAGAAAAGAAAAGAAAAGAAAAGAAAAGAAAAGAAAAGAAAAGAAAAAAGAAAAGAAAAGAAAAGAAAAGAAAAGAAAAGAAAAGAAAAGAAAAGAAAAGAAAAGAAAAGAAAAGAAAAGAAAAGAAAAGAAAAGAAAAGAAAAGAAAAGAAAAGAAAAGGGATTGCATGGTGTTTTGCATCTTCTGGTTGCTGCCCAAAGCAGTGTGTGTGCATCTCACCTTGCACAGGAAGCCTAGTGTGATGCTGATCCACCTGAGATCAAATTATATGAGTGGACAATGTGAGGTCTGAATTAGGATGGAGAGGACTGGATGGGTAAGGAACACCCTTTCCTGGAAGGGGACGCACCAGACTATTTTGGACCGTTCTGCTATATTGCACAGTTCCCTCTGCAGGTTGCAGCAAGAAACACTGGGCACCCTGGGGATGATTGATGTGGTGGGAAAGAAATGCAAATAAAGGCAATAAAAAGTTAGTGGCTGGCTGAGGAAGGGGCTTTGGTTCTGGCTGGGAGGAGGTTTGCTCAGCTGGTGCCTCAGTTTCAGTTTAACTTGGCATAATCACTACTGATGCTTTAGTTTTGGTTTTAGGATTGTAATATCCCTGGGTTTTATAGATCAGACTGGATGCTGACTAAGACATGGTGATCATATACCTCAGGTACTACCATAACACACAGCATCATTATTATGATTAGCAGTAATAGTAATAATAGGAATATTCTCTTAGGCTTTTGGCCACCACTGTGGGACAATTAATGGGTGGCAATCAGTTAAATCCCTTTGCACATATTTCCTTCCTGCAGGCAGACTCACACTTCCAAGAGGAATTTGAAGGATGCACCAGCAAAAGACCTGAGAAAACACAACACCATCATGGAGGTGTGAATCTTTCCGCCCGGTGCTTGGCAGGGTGCTTGTGTTGCCACCTCCCCGGCCACCTCAAGCTTCAGCAAAGGCTATATACTTGACTGATGACGGCAGCTGGCAAAATTCAGCCCACCCAAGAAAAAAGAGGCACCTTTGCAAGCAGAGAGGTCAACATGAGGCAGACATCTGGTTCTCTGTGGGCATCTAACTCTACTGAAAATCCCAGCCTTGGTAGGCAGCAAACAGACAGAGCTGCTTGTAGCACTGGCTTCCACCAAACCTTATCATGGATGGAAAGAGGAGGTTGTGCTTCATTTGACATCAAGGCCTATATTACATTTTTAGATTGGGCAAGTTGCTTAACAGACTTAACCAACACAGAGTGGACAGTCATAGGTTTGAGTGTGTTTTATTCCCAGCCATGCTAAAAGACAAGGGACACCCCTTCTCTCAGCATCCTTCAGCGGAGTTCACCTCATAGAAAATCTCTCAGGATGAGAAGTCCTCTCTTACAGCTTTAGGGGTCTTTAGCATAATCACAAATGTATTATTTGCCCTCAATGGAAAATTAGATTTAATCATGTATTGGCTAAAAGCAGGTTGAAACTGAAAACGAAAAACATCCCAACATCAGCAAACAGGAACTGGTCGTACTGCAGCAAGAAGTATCTGGTTTCCCAGCTGTTTTGGCAAGTGAACAGACAGTTAGTCAAAGAAACAACTATCCCTTGAAAAAGAGGGTCAGTGGAAATTTTTGGAGGACTCTTTTCCACTTATCTGTCCCTCAGCTTTATGATCTGGGCTGCTTCCTTGTGTACACAGCGATGGGCTCATGAGGACGTTAAGAGAGGGGAGGTCTGTCCCCTTTCCCACCGCCCCTTGTGCTGTGGTTGCTGTTGGCTATACAGCAAAGCACGAGCTGCTCGACTCCCCCTCCACCTCCACCCACAGACCTGCATGTGAATACTGTTTTTTTATAGGTGAATTCCCCATAATTTGGATGAGGGGCTGCTTAGGGAAAGGTATAATACATAAAAAGTATGTCATCCATTGAGTTATCAACCAACAAACGCCAGTTTAGAGATGTCCTACACTAGATCGGTGTACAGACCGGTGTGTTCAAGAACCACTGCTGCACTCTTTCCACCCATAAATTTTACCTATTCTTGGGTCCAGCTGTACTCTGTAACCTCCACGACAGCTGGCACTGAGTTACACAGGTCAGATATTTTTCTTGTTTGCAAAATCCAGCCTGGTTCTTATCTGTGCTTTGCTAAACCGCCTCCTGATCGTAGAACACTGTCAGCAACCAGCCGAGCGCTGGTGGCGATGTCTGGAGCCAGCTCTCCTGCTACAAAAGGCTCCTCTTTCTGCAAAAATGACCACAGTCGATTTAGAGAAGCCCTCTGAATTTATACCACAAATAATTACAGTGATACTAAAACTTTGAAAAGAAATCCATGAAGTGCATTTTGCGATGACATTTCTTTGATTATTCTTAATTGCGCTTGACTCACCAATGCAGACTCCAAATTACTGAGCTCTTATGGTACCACGGAGCCTGGATTATAAACTTAGACAGCAACCAAAACAGTCATGATAATGAGCCACACGACCGTGATGCTTTTTCCCCCTCGGCTCTCCCTATTCTTCCTGCCTCCCTCCTGACTTGCAGCAGCAGCAGGGCTGTCTGCTTGCCTTGCTGTGATGGATATTCAATTCCCTGGACCGTCCTCAGCATTTGCTTTCAAAAGCTTAATGTTTTGGAGAAATTATTAAAGAAGAAAAGCAGGCTGGCTCCCACTTGCTGTCTCTTGCACTTTGATGGCAGGCCTTTTTTGGCAGGGATCTTCCTCTGCGTGTGTTTATATTACTCCTGGCACGCCCTTGCCTAGGATGGGACATAAGCAATTAAATGCAATCAATAATGCCTACCCTGAACTTTAAAGCATACTTTATTCTTGCAGAGCAGGACAGCAAAATACACACTGATAATCCCCCACAGCTGTTGCACAGCCTTTCTTTTCTTTTTTTTTTTTCTATTTTGTTTTTTCTTTTTTTGTTTTCTGGTAAAATCTGAAGCTGGACAACACGTTGCATTTGCTGGGAAGCTGGGAAGGTGATGGGTGCTACCCCAAGGTCCCAAACCCTGCACCTCTGCACCTTCCACCACCACTGGAAGCACCAGCTGACAGTGATGTAGAAAGCTGCATTTTTTGCAAATCCTTTTGTTTCCCTGAAGCTCAGGGACAAAGAGGATCCAGTGTAATTGCTTAGAGCAGACCTGTGCTCAAGCCCTCTTGGGAAATGGAGCTTAGGAAACTCATGTGTCCTGCATGAACCTCTGGGCTGGCGTCTTAGTTTGTGCTGTGCACCATGGAACCCCATTTTATCTCGGGGCTGTACAGCTGCCACCATGGGCCTGGTTTGCAGCCAGAGGTCTGGCATGCAACAGGCACAAGATAGCAATTCCTGGAGCCCTCTTTCCAGTTGCTTTCCCTGGAAGTTAGCCTGACTGCCAAGACCTTTCTTATCTTGGATGAGTGCTGCTTTTTAGATGAGCTTGTCATTCTGGTCCTCAAAGTTTCTAATCTCTGCCTTATTTGAAGGAAAACTGGAGAGGTATCATATGCAAAGGGAAACACCGTGGGTTTGCTTTTCTTCACTGTCTGAATCCCGTAAACAGGTTCCAGATACAAATAATTATTTGTAAGTCACGTTCCTCTCTATCTCAGAGGTACCATTTATGTTCTTGCAACCTTTTGCTGATGCAGCAAAATAAGAAAAACAGCCTGAAGGGGAGAAACAAACATCCCAGGCTCCCCTTCCTAGCCCAGAGAAAGCTCTGAGTGAGAGCAGCTGCTCAGCAGAAGTCGCTCTGAACAAGAGTGGTTTAAATTAGTAGGATTCTGGCTAATTAAAAGACTATAAAGACGTAATTAAAAGAACTGAGACCAAGCCATATTAAATTAGTCCACCAGCCGCCTTCCGAGCTATCGCAGGAAGATGCAGATGGTTGGTTACACCTCACGAGTCCAAAGCACCTCTGTGCTCTGAACGCATCAGCGAGAGCAAGAGCTGGTGATGGGGTGAAACTGCTGGGAAGAGCTGGGGAAGGGGCAGCCGGGGCGAGGAACCCCCAGGGCAATCACCCCCTGACAGAGTACGGAGAAAGGAGGTTCACCCTGCGATTTGCCCTGGGACAAGGCCAGTCTTCCCAGGAAGGTGGCAAATAGCGAGGTGGTTCAGCCTCCCGGGATAATTTCTTCCCTCTCACATCACTGCTCTGCTTGTGCTCCTGCAAGGACGGGAGCGGTGGTGGTGGTGGGAAATCCTCGATTATCAGCACCCTGCTGCTCGCAAATGAGCTTTGAGGTGCTGCTGGCACAGGGGCCCCATCCACGGATCTGTGATGCCTCAGGGGTGGCTGCAAAGATACAGGCGTCCCAGTAAGAATGCTGGTGTGTGCAGCCAAAGGGGGATGTGGGGGAGAGAAAGAAGGGGGGAGGAGAGAGAAAAAAGAGAAAGGAAAGAGTTATGCACAAGGAAAGAGGAAAAGGAGAGGAAGGATAAAAAAGAGTGAAAGGAATATTAAAGGAGAGAGAGGGAAGAAAGAGAAAGAAATAGGGAAAGACAGAAAGACAGAAAGAGAGAAAGGGAGAAAGAAAGAGAAAGAAATAGAGAGAGAAAGAGAAAGAAAGAGAGAAAGAGAGAGAGAGAAAGAGAGAGAGAGAGAAAGAGAGAGAGAAGGGAAGGGAGGGAGGGAGGAAGGAAGGAAGGAAGGAAAAAGGAAGAGAAAGAAAGAGAGAGAGACAAAAAGAAAGAGGAAAAAGAAAATAAGAGAGAAAGCAGAAAATGAAAGATAAAGAGAGAAATAGAAATTAAAAGAGAAAGAAATAAAGAAAAAAATAGAAAGTAATAGAAGGAGAGAAGTGAGAAAGACAGGAAGGGAAAGAAAGAGAGGGGAAGAAAAATAAATTTAAAAAAAAGAGAGAGAGGGAGGGAAAGAAACTGCAAAAAGGGCAAGGATGCTTCTCTGTCCTTGGATACGGCAATGCCGCCCTCCACAGCTGTGCTTTCCATGACTATCCTGCTGGGCTGCAGCCCTACATGGCACATGGTGGGCCCCGGGCACATGGGGACCATCTGCTCCAAGAACAGCCCTTTTGAGCCAAGCGATGTTTGCTGGGGTCACTGAGACCCCCATGCAGGCAGAGAAATGGCTCAGGTGAGTCGGGCAGCAGAACATCTGCTCTGGTCCACCTGCAAAAAAGCCTGGTCTGGCCATGAGATTCGCTGCACCCAGGTGAGGGCAATCTGCAGAACCCAAGAGTGCTAAAACTTCCTTTAAGTGGCAAAAGTACTCATGTGTGGTGGCAGATGTGGACAGAGCTGGCTTAGAGCTCTCTCTCACAGCTGCTGAAGAGGCTGTCGGTTGCTGCAGCTGCTCACACACACGGTTTTGCCAGCCAGCGGCAACTTCAAAACTTCGAAATGCTTCCTTTCATTGTGCCGTGGAAGCCAAAAGTTGGGAGTTTTTCCATGAATCAAGAATTTTTAAAATGTTGCTTGGAGAAAAAAAGAAGTGCTTTTGATTTTGAGCACTGTTTGGAAAAATTCCCGTTGAGAAATCTGGAAGTGAAATATATTGTGAAGTTGAAGGTTGCACCGAGCTGAAAATCAAAAGTGTTCATTTGAAAAAAGTTACAATCAGGCTGCTTTGAGTTTGGGGAATGCTTCTTCCAGGAAAATATAAAGAATAAATACATTCTCTAGAAGTTTGGCTACTTTAGTAAATAATAATTAAAAAAAAAAAGATAAAAAGATAAAAGAGGAGTTCTGCAAAATATGCCAAGCATCCAGAATACCCAAGAACCCGCTGTGATGAGGAATTTACACAACTTTGTGCCCCAGGCACCAAAACTGGGATGACACTGGCTTTAGCTTGTCCCACACGAGGATGAACCCATGGGCTCTGCTCCCTCAAGCTGCTGTGTGGTGTGATTATTAAGAGAAATGATTGTTTTTGAGGAGAAAAGCTTCCTTCTCCCCCAGTACACTATAAAAGTGAATGATCAGTAATTCAGATGCTGTTGTGGCTATAAACCATTAGGCTATAAGTCGTACTAGTACCAGCCCTGACAAGGAGAGCAGGTGATGAGCAGCTTGTGCTACCCAGTTAATGGGAGAAGAGAAAATGCTTGCAAAACTCAAAAGGACAGTTTGTGCAAAATGAAGGATTTTTCGACTGCTGTCTTCAGGAAATGCGACTTGCACACATTGTCTGTATCTGACTGTCTCTGAATCAAATCTGAGCTCATCAGTAGACTGCCATCAGCCCTAAGAATAAGCATCTGGATAAAGGTGACAATCTTGAGCTCATCTCTTACTAACTACTAGAGAATTCACCACCCACCAAGAGAAGAGGTTTTGGGGGTTTAAATCTCATTGGACATCAGTAAATTCAACCTACAAGAGAAGCTCTGGCAGGAAAGCAGTATTCAGTGTCACCCCTGCTCAGGGCATGAAGAACTTGGAGAACGTGGAGACCAATGAGGACTGGGTTTCTGGGACCACCGGGAAGCGACGTGATTGATTTTCCTGTGTATAACCATGGGCTGTGGTGATGGCTGACACTCTTGATAGGTAGAAGCTGCCAGTGATTGCTCAATTCAGTGTTTACTAACTTGTTTTGTAATCAAATAGTAGTTTCACTGGTACAATTATATAACAGCATACAGAAGTCATCAACATAAGGGTTAAAAAAGCAAACGTGTGAAAGCCATGATGAGCCCATGGCAACCTCTTCAGCTGAGCTTGAAGGTCAGCTTGGTGGCACACCACTAGCTTCCCAGCTGGTCATGTCATGCCTTGGGGGGCATGGCTGTACCCACGCCCCAGAGCAGAATAGTGGGAAGATGTAGCTTTTGAACCTGCCAGTCACTAGCTTTGTTCCACACCCATAATTCTGCTGTTATACAAGACAATGAGCACTTGGTCATCCCCCAGGACTTCTCTAGACTTCTCTTGGTCCACGGTCACTCCTTTTCCAAAATGGAGAATGTCTCCTTCCAGACCTTCGACCAGCCCTGTTACTTTCTAAGCCTCTTTCCCAAACAACCTATTTCCCTCTGGTGTTGCAGGACCAAAATGGCACTTACTACTAATGACAACATTCTCAGGTCCCTTCCAACCTGAATCATCCAATGAGCCTATGTTGATGCACCAGAGACATTCGTAGCAGTATAACGACATTTTCTACTTTGTTCTACACTTTTTCACAGTACCCAAGATTTGATTTGATCCACAGTGATCACGGCCTGATGCAAACATCCTGAAAGGTGCCACATTGCTTGGCCTGAGAAGGCTTAGGGCATAGATACATGCCCTTTTCGAGTGCCAGCTGGACCATCTCAGATGACTTTCCCCAGCCCCCTGTCCCTGACTGCCTTCTCCTCTCTGGTAGATGTGCTGCTCACATGATGGAGCCCAAGCTCATGTCAGTCTGAATGAGTTGGCTTAAGCAGTTTTAAAATGGCAGATCTTTGCTAACTCAGGTTTTTCGGCAGAAACAGAAAGGTGGAAGTTTTCAGGAACAGCAGTGAAGGATCCCCATGTTGCATCACCACTTTGTCCAAGCTGGAAGCATGGAGAGCAAAGTGGTAAGGAGGAGGCTCAACCTTTTGGAGACTGCAGGCAAAATCTGGTTCCTGTAAGGAGCTTGCAAACCAGGCTTGCAAATAATGTGGACAAGCAGCAGGACTAGGCCAGTGTCCCCAAAATCTGATGCACCACCCCACAAAAGCCTTACCTTCATCATCGAGGTCAGGGTGAGTCCCATCCCCAGGGTGTGTGATCAACATACAGATGTCCCCAACTACAAATGAGCCTGGAGCTGAACTTTCCTTAAAATATTAAGCAACCTCTGACTTGAAAGGAAACCCCACCTGTCCTCCCCTCCTGACTTTGTCTGAGAGCAGAGGCACCAACACTCTCTCAAAGAGGCTGCACTTGTGGTATTTTTGACCCAGCTGGAAGAGAGATGAGCCATAAATCTCACTCAACAGCCTAATCTCATTATATTTCCCAGCTCAGTTTCCAGGCCAAAGGGGTTTGGCTAAGCTTCAGAGAAGTATCTGAACTCTCAGATGCCGCTCCAAACCAACCTCCTAAATCTTTAGATGGTCACCCATAGACAGGAGCAATCTTCTCTTGTTGTCACTAGCTATGTACTAGCAGTGCTGTACTAAGACACACAGACAAAACACATGTAGTCACACAGATGCTCATCAATAACAACCCTTCATAAAGGTATCACAAGCCACCACCTGAAGAGGAGGTACTGGGGGAATTGGTCACAAAAAGGCATGAACAGGCTGTTGTTAAAAGGCCAAGAAGCAGATCACATCTCCATGAATCTGCCGTGGGGATTGATTATTGGACCACCAGCAATCAGCAGAGGCACCCACCAAACCCCAGTTGGAAAGGACATGGCCTTGATGGGTATCTGCTGGGGTTCCTGAGCAAATCCCAGAAAGCCTGTGCAGAAAAAGCAAATTTTAGCAGGAAATCTTGGATTGCTTTTAACCTCTGTAGAAGTGAGATGGAGACCACCACTGCAGAGCCAACGCAGGGCTGGCTTTGCATGTGTCTCTGTCCTGGTGGTCTGAAGAACAAAGAGGAAGCCAGGAGGGCGAGCAGACCTTGGGAATAGAAGGAGGCTGCTGTTGTAAAGATGAGCCAAGCCTTCTCCGTCAGCCTGGGAATTGGGGAAGAAAGCTGGGTGGGGAGCGGTGGTTTCAATTCTCAGCGTCTTGTGCAGACACTGCCTTCATGTTACAGTTCACGTAGAATTGCAGCAACCCCCTCTCAGCAAGGAACAGACTCCAAAGCTTCCTAGGAAAACTCCAGCGACACTGCCATAATTTTTGCCTGAGGTTTGCCTTTCATCTCTTTGGGATGCAGCAGCAGGAACAGGGCAAGAAGCTTGCTCTGCCTCTGGAAGAACTGACCTTTTCTCTCCAAAAAACATGCGGGTTGAGGAGGGATTCAGCCTCTTTGGGTTGCATTTCTCTCCCTTTAGGAGCTATGTTTCAGCCCGCTGTGGTGTTCCCAGAGCCAGCTGCCTTGTTTCTGCGTATCCAGACTGCACAGACCAGCAGAGCCTGGGCATGGACCAGGCTTCAGTCATGCACCACTAGCCCAAACAGAAGGGCCAGCTGGCTCATCCCAGATCAGCCAGACAGGCTCCACATAGACCACATGATGGACCAGTTAGCACAGCATTGCTGGAACCAGTTCTCTACCCTCAGGAGCACCGTTCCAGAGAGGACAACCTCCCCTAGTCAAACCAGACATCCAGACCTTCAAACCCACAGTTCTTAGGTCTGTTCACCAAGGGGCTGCTGGTCCCAGACACCCAACAGAGGATTTCAGGTTGAAAGAAGGATCCGTGTTTTACTTCAGGAAAGAGAGCAGCTCTTAGCTCAACAAACTATTTTGTAAGTTACGCACGAGAGACGAGTTGCCTTAAGGACACACTTTTCTATATATTCAGTCATCTTCTCCATCCCACCGGTGTCTGGATGGCTCCTCTATGCCCCAAGAAGAGATGTTTCCCAGGAAATGTCAGCCTTCGAACTTTTAAATTGCATTTTAACTTTATTACCAAACACGTGTCGTAAATCATCCTCTGGGTTTTTGTGGGAGAGTTTCCTTTTTCCTCTTCATATTCAACTTATTATTGGCTTTGTTGGGCACTCTTCTGGGCTGATTTGTGAAACAGTTGAGCTTCCCAGGGCAGTTGCTTTGTAACAGGGGTCTTTGAGGGCTGCAAGAAACATAAACATGATGAGATTCTTACATATATTTTGCATCAGTGTAACTCCCTTGGGTGCACTTTGTACCATGTAAACCCAGCCCTCATACTGTAAGCTCTACAAAACAGGGCTTATTAAAGTGACCAGAAATGAGTGGTGAGCTTGATCCATTGAAGACATTAAACACGCCACGTTTAGTCATTTCACTCACTGGAAATATCTCCTCAGTCTATAATGCAGATCCACTTAAATCAACCCTTGAACCGAAGTTCAGGAGACCAACATGGAGGAAAACAGAGGGAAGAAATTCCCACTTGTAATGTGAGCAGCTGCTACTGGCTTCTAAGATAAATTAGCACTCCATAATACAACAGGCATGATGGGTCTCTAATGTCAAAATGCTGTCAGGGGACAGCAACCTATGAAAGGATTTTTTTTCTTTCTGATAAAACCCCAGTCAAGTAGCTTTATTAGTATAAAAATTCAAGGTCACCAGACCACAAGCTTTAGCCATTTACCTATTTTGTCAGATTCTTACAGGCCATGACTGGGGTTTTCACACTGCTGTGGTGAGCTGAGGATGAGTGTGCTATGTGAGCCATTAGCAGCAGAGATTTATATTTCATTTCCATGTTTGCCAGGGCGTGGATGTTTTCCTGAGTGGACAGATGATGGTGCAGGAGACAGGTCCCACAGCTTGTGGGACAGAACCAAGCAGTCACAGGGCTCTCCATCCAAACAAACAGAGACCCCACTGTGCTAAGGGCAGTGGTGCACAGAGTGGCAGAATCATAGAATCATTTTGGATAGAAAAGACTCTCAAGATCACCAAGTCCAACCATTAACCCAACTCTGGCACTAAACCATGTCCCTAAGAACCTTATCTATGCATCTTTTAAACCTCTCCAGGGATGGTGATTCCATCACTTCCCCTGATAACCTTTTCTGGGAAGATATTTTTCCTAATATCCAATCTAAACCTCCCCTGGTGCAACCTGAGGTCATTTCCTTCCATCCTATCACTTGCTACTTGGGAGAAGAGAAGGTATAAGTCTCCTCTCTTCTATGTTTAGTGTCTCCCTCAGCTTGAGTGACAGTCCTGGGGTGAGCCAAGGGCTTCTCCTAAAACTCCCTTGGTGTTTTGTCTCCAGCTGGGGCTCTGAGCAGCTCAGGAGCCGGGGGCAGCTCGCCAGCTGCTCTACCAGGCTCAGCAGGGACACATCAGAGCCACAGCTTTGCAAACACCGAGCTGACAAGTCTCACGCGTCAGCCGTGGGATGTCAGGCATGGCGGGGTCCCACGCGGCCGCCCCACCGGCCAGATGTACCTCGCACAGCTGGGGGTGCAAGCCGGGGGCCCGCACTGCTGTGATGGGAGCGTGTCACTGGCCAGGCTCCCACCGTGGGGACACTGTGTCTTCTCTGCTGCGGGAGACACGCAGGAAAATACCAGGGTGGGTAACACAGGGGAGGGAACACTGGGGATGGGACTCACCTGACATGGTGGAGATGTTTATCTATTCCTTAGCTGTTTGCCTCCAGTGATGAATCCATCATTCTCTTTAAAAATAAAAAATAAAGGAAAAAAAAAAAAAAGAAAGAAGCAAACCCACTACATTTGTATTTGTCTGTGCTTCTTCCTTGACAGCACCTGTTAGGTTAGGTTATGGTTGGACTAGATGATCCTGAGGGTGTCTTCCAACCAAAATTATTCTATGATTTTGTGATTGCCAGCCTTGCCCCTAAAACTGTCAGCGAGGGAAGAATTGCTGTTGACACTGGCTGTGTTGTGACTGGCCTTTAGGGCTGACGCCTCTAATTAGATTAACAGGGGCCGGTGCACTTCCCCTCTGATTTCTTCCTGGGGCTGGGGGCAGAGTTGGGCAAGGACCCCCAGGGCACAGCACCCACTCCCACAGCATCAGGGGTTCCTCTGATCTTCTCTCTTCAAATCCACACCTCCTGCTGCCACTGTCCCCTGTGCCTGGCAGGGTCCCCTCTTTTGCTTCATCAGACATGCATGGGACAAAGTGGGTAACAGTGCACGATCTGGGCTGGTCCCCCCACATTTGCTGTTTCTAGGCTAATATAAGCTGGGGAGGTTAAGAGCAGCTCAGAAACAGCACAGGAAGAGAGCAGAGATGCTGAGGAGGGGAAGGAGAAAGGAGAAGCCTTCATTGCTCTCCCTCTGCCTGAGGAAATAATTTAATGTGAAGTGTCACCTCAGAGAGTTAAATCAACCTGAGTACATTGTAAAAAGGCATTTTAGCCATTTCCATATATAATGGTTAGGTCATGTCAAGATGCTGGCTTTCACGATGCTATCAAGACATCCATAATTTAATGTTTAAAATGCAACCTTAGCAATACAATTAATACCATTTTATTAGCCCACAGAGGCTTCATGTAACTACTTAGAGCCATATAACACCATCCCATCTCACAGCCCCATATAAATTCCTCCGGTAAGATAAACTTTTAGGTCTGCAGTTGCAGTCGCTGAAAATCTGCAAAGCCAGCAGAAAGTAAATGGCTTTCCTGTTTGATAGAGTATCACTTTGGAGGAACGCACCTTTGGCTTCTCTGCAGAGAAATGTGCTGGTGCCAAGAGCTTGGAGACGAGGCAAGTACAGGACACACCTTGCAAGCGATAGTAAATCATCTCCTCCTGCTTCCCACCCTCCCTCTCCCTGGGTATCTCTGTCTCACACCCACACTGGCATCCACATACACACACTCACACATTTTGTCTCCTGGTGCAGAGAGCTGGAACAGGAGCATGTTGCACTGTTCTCAAATGTAAACCCTCCTGTCTGCCTGCTGATGGGTTCCCATCACCAAAGTATCCCAAACCAGCTGCTCTCCACCCCCAGCCTTGCCATTCCAGACCCCAATACCTTGCCAGTCATGTGAGGCAGCTTAAGTTTAGATATCTGCAGCTTGGATGTCTCCATCTGAGTCAGTCGTTCCTGTTCCCTAGACAGGCAATGCAGAGAGAGAAGCATTTATAGCACATTGTCCATTTGATCCACTGGAGATATCTCCTTTAGGAAGAGCTGAACTCTGGACACCGCTGACCAAGTTTCCACTGAGGAGCAGGGATGGCAGGCTGAGATGCAGACATCTGCCTCAAGCAACTGAATCCCACTCTCAAAAACCATTGCTGCTGTTGGGAACGCATGTGGAGCACATGCATGCACAGGTATCATACTGCTGTGTTGTCCTCTGTGAGCATGACCCAGTCAGAGAGCTGACACAAAGTGCATCAGGCCACATGGGGCATTAAACTTGTTCTTTCTGACCTATCTCACATCATACCTGCACATGTCTCCTCTGCTGTGAGATTCTACCTGTTGGCCCCAGCTGGGACCTGGTGTGAGGATCCTGCAAAGAAAGGAAAACATCAATGCTGGCCTGATGGAAAAGCCCTCCAGATACCACAACAGGAGGGAGGCTGTGGGAACTGAGGATGTCCTGGCCAGTACAGTCCTTTTCATGGTTGGTCTTTAGCCAGTTTTCACTCTATAAACAGTCTCTCAGATTGCCCTGTCTTGGTATCTCAGTATAACTCAGCCCAAGGCAGACCATTTACTTGCAAAGCCTCAAAGCAAACCTGATTCTTCTGCTGGACACATGCCTGAAAGGCTGCTCATCCGTGGACATGAGCACAGAGCCAATTAGGCACATTAGAGTGGTGTCAGGCCACACTATTTGTGCCCTGCTTCTCCTGGGCCCTGTCAGCCTCCCCTTGGCTTGTGCAAGCTGTGGTCCTTTCACCTCCAAAGGCAAGAAGAGACCTCAGTGGCATCAGGATAAACCAAGTTTTTCTGTAGCCTGGTAGAGGCACCAGCACCATTCAAACCTCCTTTGGGACTGCGAGCATCAGGCACTTCTCACTGCAAAAGCCACCCCTTATACGAGGCGTTTTGAGACCAATACATGATTAAGGCAAAAAGTAAAAAGCGATAACAGACTTCTACTGAGGATAAGCAATAGAGAGGAGGTGGCTTGATCCTGGCTCAGAGAGGCTGTGGCAGAGATGAGATTTCATGGCCCCCAGATCTAAGGTGACCTCCTCACTGAAACCACCCTGTTCTTGTGCTCATTCACTGCAGAGTGTGTCTCTGGTATTGCTTGCCAATGCCACCAGCAGAATAAAAAGACACTCCTGGCACTGTCGTCTCTGCGTGTTTCATATTCTCCATATTTTTCTCCCTTAAATCCCCATCTTCTGGAGTGAGGTTCATCTCAGCTTTTATGCTGGAAAATAATTCTGAGGTTTTCTGTCCGTGGGGAGAGGTCGTGATCTGTGAGCCTTAAAGAGGTCCAGATTCATAGGGCAAATAACCATCCTTCCTCACTATATGTGTGTTAATGATTTGTTAAATGTTAGGGTCTTATAGTGACCTCAGGACTTAGGGAGACACAGTTCTGAGTGCAGGGTCTCATTGCCAGTGTCTTCCCCACACCTCAACATCCAAAACCACCAGAATAAAGAAGAAGAAAACACTCAAATATGTTTTACAATTGTAGTGATGGAGACACCTATTAAAAAGTAAATGTGTTTCCTGCCCCAAATTTCCTAAGGTCAGGGCCAGCCTTTCTTATTATTCCAGCCTACACTTCCTGTGCATTTTAATTGTTTTCTCCACACTAACATAAACACATACAGTGAAGACAGACCAAGCATCCCAAATCAGTTTAATGAATGTCCTCATCTGAGAGGGTTGTTTTTTGTAATGAATGAGAGGGATGAGAAATACAACTCGCTAGCCTGGCTCCCCAAGAAGCAGCAGGGCCCCAAAGATATGAAAAAACTAAGCAATTCATCAGAAGCATCAGGAGAGAAAAGATAATTAGAGCTGGAGACACAAAGAATGAAAAGCTGAGCAGGGAGGGCAATTTAGGGAAAAAAAAAAAGAGGGGAGCTGGAAGAGCCAGAAGCCTAAATCTGTTGTTTGAGCTGTGAGACTCACTAAACACCTGTACAAGAAGGAGAGAGCCCAGAAAAAAAAATAAAATAGAATAAAATAAAATTGACCTTTGGGGGAAATGCACCTTTCTCTTTTTCCCATTTTGTTCATGGAAGAGATCTTTCTTCATTTCTTCCCTCATTCCATCTACCCTTATTTTTTTCCTGCCTACAAGCAGGTGCCATCCCTGGCTGCCTTCATTTGCAGAGGTGCCTCTTGTGCATGTTTTCCCTTCATCTCCCCCTCCTCCCCACTGCCTCTGCTCCCCCTCAGCACCAGAAACACCTTTCTGGACAGATCAGGGAGGTGAATTGGATCGGTCTGGCCCCACACTGGGTCCAGCTCTCATCCTGGCATGATGCTGAGCATCTTCCAGATCCCTCAAGGGTAAGACAAGCCACGATGCCCTGTGCGCTGCAGGATCTGCCCGTCACACAATGCAACAGTAAAAAAACATCGCTGTGCTTCCTATGGGATTGATCCCCCTTTGATGTTAAAATCAGGGCACGGAAAGGACTGAGAAAAACATAAACCAGCCCATGCTAACCTAGAAGTCAAGGTGCTGGCCCTGTGAGGATCAGCAAAGCTCCAGGGCCCTTTGAGCTGCAGTACAAACAACCAAGCAGGTCATACCCTGGAGCACTCACAGCCTGAAAAGCCAAAGGAGGGAGGGCCATAACCCTTTTCTGCTTGTTTCTCCAAACAGAGACTTCAGGCAGCTTTGTTGCACAGAAAACTGAGGGCTCACATAGAGGGGAGCAGCATCCTCTGCCCGTGGGTAGCATGGATGTGGTTTATTGAGCTGATTACATTCATCCTGTGCAGTAGTTTGCTGGATTTTTTTTTCCCTTGTCTGCTTTAAGCTTGTAGAGAGACTTAAAACACCAGAGCAGTAAGTAACAGATCGTAGCAAACCGTGCAAACAGTCTTCCAGTTTGTACATACCACTAATGCAGATGTGAGTTCAGATCCTCATGTAATATAAATGGAATAAAGCTGCCAGAATGTGCCTGTTGTAAACAAGTCTCACTCCTCATGGGCAGTAGAAGAACATCTTCTCTTCAGGCAGGTGAAGGCATACAAGGGTGAACCTGCTGTCCACAACAAACTCACCACCCACCATTCCTTCTTCCTCACCTATTAGGTGTGGAGGGGAAATGCTTCCCCAGAGACATGTGCATCAGCACCAAATTGTTTTCAAGACCAAGAGTAAGGCCAGATTTCAAGGACCAGGCAGGACCACAACCACCAACTGGGCATTTCTGTGCTCTCGATGCTCTTGTTATTCACCTGGCCCTTTCCAATGCCAAACTGATGGGATAGCAGCAAAATAGCTGAGCTGGGTGTCTGTCCTCTTTCTTGTCCATCTTTACCCTATGGGGTTGTCAGGTGGAATCTCTTAGAGGAAGGTGCCCTGACATGCTCCTACACATGGTGAAATGGTAATGTGCACTTGGTATAAAGTAGGAGCCCAGCTTTGCAGGGATAGGACCGGGATGTTAGAAGGGCTCAGAAACAGAGTCTTGCAGCATAAATCCTCCCTGTATTTTTCCTGTAAGTAGAGTGTAGCATATTCAGGTGTTGACTACATAGATCCTGGACTAGTAGAGAGCAATGGATTATTAACAAACAAGTGAAAAGCAAATAAAAATGCTTGGCAGTCATCAGATGGCTGTTTAACATGCAGAACATGCTAGTCCATCAGCATGGATGATAAATCAGTGCACAAACTGTCTCTTGCCATAGAGGAACTATGGTTATTGTAGTAGGATATAGTTAAGAGAAGTCAGACTTTACTTTTTCTACTGCTCTGGGACTACTTACATTTATATTGCCAATTACTTATGGCCCACTATGTAGCTAGAGCAGGTTTTCAGGCAAAGACTTTGATTCTCTTGTATTTGAACTCAGATAAACTGACTTGCATGGCAACCATGCATACAAAAGAAAAACGTTCCTCAGTGCTGGCTTTAAATCCATTCCTTGTGCTGGTTTATGCTCTTCTGCCTTCCTTTGCTATGAATTCAGCACAGCAAAGTGGTGTCCAGTTCTTTCCAGGAGAAACTTCATTTCCTAGTGTCCGATCTCTTTTAACATACGTTTTAACATTAATGGAAACATACTAAGTGGCATTAGGAAGCAGAGTGGGGAAATGGCTCTACCAGATCGTATCACTAATTGCTTTGCTGCTGGTTCTGTGCTTCCGATTTCTATGACATTCCTTTGAAGTCAGAGTGGGATGCTCTGACATATCTGGTACATCAGGGAGCACTGAAAGGTTACTGCTTCCTAACTAAATAAGAACAGAGGAACGGTTAATTCTCTTCATCTGGTATCCATCACACGGCAGAGGTCAGTGCCTCACATTGGAGAGGACACTGAATTGGACACATGATGGGAATTGTTAGCTACAGGATGCTGTATATAATCACGAAACCTCTGAAGTACAAGTTTACATGGAATAAGATAGTCTGCATTTACTGTCACTCCAGGGACATGGTTGAGAATTCTTGACGGGACACGTACATACGAACTTGCAGGTGCAGATTAGACGTTCTTTGATTAGGATCCTGAGGAGCACTTACTGGATAGTGGGTTTGATGTAACTAGATTTTTCACTTTGCTGTAGCCATCTGTCTCCATGGCTGTACTGGAGCATCCTACAGACAGTGTGCTACAGAGCATTGTGTTGCAGTCATGCTGCTGAAAAACCACTCATAACATGTCATTTGATAGATTTGCACTTCCCTCTCCAGTCCATGTATGACGACATAGTACAAACAGACCAAAAAAAGCTTTACACAGCAGCTGGAACAAAGTATCAGGCTAATTTCTCTTGTTTCTTAGGCAGGTTTTACAATCTGTATGATACATCCCGGTGTCATGGAAAGGTGGCTACCAGGGTGATTTGAAATCTGGTTATATTCACAGTCTATTCCAGGGCAGGCAGCCTGTGCATGTCTAAAACTCACTTCCCTATAGTATCTCTTATTTAACATGCCATCTCTGAGCTGGACAACTGTTGGAGGAACTCCAAAAGGTTCGGGCACTTGGTTCAGATCTGGGTAGGTGTTGTGTGGTCTGGATGTGCACTTGCAGTTAGCCTGGGCTTTTACATGTCCTGGTTTTAGCTGGCTTGGAAATGCCCCAGAAGTGACAGAGATTCTCAGCTCTGCTAACTCAAACCCTCAGATACCCACGGTAATATAGATGTAGCCACAGGGAATCACATGATGGAAGTCGGATGAAGTAAATGCAACACCAGAAGGACTTAATTGCTGATTAGAAAGAGGCGTGGCAGGTTCTTCATCACCTTAGTCATTAAATTAAGATCAGTCGCCCTGCCAGGAGCAGAGTCCCATTCAGCCACCAGCTATTGGTAGCGATGCAGGACTTGGCGCTGATGCAGCCTCTGGCCTCTTCTGTGTAGGAGATCAAACACGGCTGCTGCAACTGTCCGTTCGGATCCGCTTTCCTGCTGTGCAGCTGGCATTGAATTGTTTGGGAATGAGCTTCAGTCAGATTTTTGTGACAGTTGTTCTCCTTTTTTTTTTTTTCCCCTCTAGAAAAGGTTCTTACTTCATGTTTATCCTCCTGGCTCATACTGAGAGCAGCTGGGGTGGCACAGGGAAGGCTGGTGGAGTTCCTCTCAAAGCACAAAACCTCTTTCCCAGGATCCTCAAGGTCTGTATGGCTGAGAATGAAACTCTGAGTCCAAGGAGAGTGCTTTGCATGTAACAGAAAAATAAATTAGTAATTAGAAATAGAAATTAGTAATTTATATCCTTCATTAGGAAAAAAAAAGCACCATGAGGTCTTGCCTCTGCAGCTGGACAGGAATGTCTCACCAGTTTTTTTCCCTGTCTGGTAGAGCAGCAGAGCTCCAGTGTAGGGCAAAGAGCCTGAAACCCAGCCTTGCACAAGATACAGAGAGAAGAAGACTAATGCCAAGCCATCAGGCAACAGAAAATGAAACCGGCCGGCTGCACATTGTAGCTGGAGCACACGCGGGAGATGTTTGTATATGGTGGAGACTGCAGCAAGGTGAAGGATGTGCCGAGGTTGGATCCACTAGATAATTTCCCCAAAAAGCAGTCAAAGCACAGCAGTGCCAGCATTGGGGTCCCCCCGCTCCATGCAGGAATGTTGCTGACATGAAGCCCATGCCCAGTGTCATGTCACAGCTTTGCAGCACAGATTGCATAAGCTTCAGGATGCATGAAATGAGACTTGCTGGAGGACAGTAGTTGCAAATGTTCCAGGCATCTCAGAGCAAAGCTACAGCTGGGATTCTCCTCTGGCTGCAGTGAGGAGAAGGGATAGGGTAAATCATCGCTTTCAAATGTCTTTGGCTGGCTTAAAAGAGCAGAGCTCCACTGAATTCAGTTAATTTCACATTATGCCTATCCCCTGAAGAACCTGTGTCTGTGACAGGACTGAACCCTTCCCAAAATGGGATTTTAGTCATTCAGCTCAATGAAGAAACTAGACTCGCCTCTAGTGACGGACAAGGCAAAGACCTATGCGTTGGGTTGTAGGGTGAATATGCCTGCACATATATGCATGCCCCCCCCCCAATATTTATTGAAGATTCATCAACCTCATTTGGAAACATTGAGAGAATTTCATGGGGATCAAAATGCTAAAGATTTCTAGAAAACACTCTATAACTGTATGTACAATTTATTAGAGGTTGAGCTAATTTCTGTGGGACTTGAAAAAGCATCTTGTGAGCTTTAGAAGAGTCATGTCCTGACTGTGGTATTCTATAGCATGGTTTGAAAATGCTACAGTAAGTTTACTAATCCCAAATAAATCTGGTGAACTTTTTCTCTTAATTGTCTAGAAGGATTCATTGATAAAGTCCGAAATGAATCACATACAACCTGCACTTTTTAATACTCCTGTCAATGTGCTCATCGATCCGTTCTCTTCCAGCCAGCAGAGCTGGTGTTGCCTTGCACACCAGCACGTTCTTCAAACTGGTTTTCACACCACAAAAGTATTGCTTCTCATTTTCCACTAGGCGCTTTGGAATCCAAAATCTCTCCTGCAGCCTGATCCTGCTGGGTGCTCCAAAGGGACCTGGGGCGTCTCAGCATCCTGCAGGAGATGCCATGTGAGAGTGGGCTCCTGGCACTCCCAGCACTGGGGAGATGTACTGACCTGATTCACCACCCTGATTTGCATGTGTGGTGTTAAGGGAAAATGCTGTATCCTATTAAATTAACAAACTAGCACATTCCATCAGCCGGTTCTTATGCCCTCAAGGCATCCTCTGGAGGTTTACGTGACATGCCAATGAAACATTCAGACTACAAGACAGCCCAGTCACTTCACATCCATTTTTTATGGTACCATGGAAACAAAGAGCACCTGGCAATTCCTTCTTTAAGCTTTTAATAAATCACTCCACAACTGTAAGAGGTACGTGCCTTCAATGCCCCTGTGTTTTGCTTGGCTTCCCTGGGCTAAGCAGGCTTCTGCCCTCTTTGCCATCTCTCCTCTGCTCTCTGTCACCCTGTGGCCTCTGCTCCCCAAATAGCCAAAAGGGTTTGGGAGCAGACTGGCTTCTTTCAGGCTTCGTGTTTGCAGACATTGCTTGGCTCTGCATTTTTGGAAGGCATCCTGTACATGTGCTGTGCTGATGCGAAGCCAAAGCCTTAGATGGGAGGATGGTTTTGCAACAGCTTTGCCGGCCAGAGCAGAGACTGAGGGTGATGGGACAGACTCAGTGACTCCATTGCTGCAAAAGTCACCTTTTGTCCTGCCACTGGGAATGCTCCCTTACCTGTTTCGGGGCTTTGATGTGTCCATCAGAGCAGACTTTTCCCTTTTCTGATCTTACAGTCACTCTCCTCTCAATGTCTGCCTGTATGCTTGTGTGTAAACTTTTCTGCTTCAAAAAACCTCCTGCTGAGGTCAGGGATGGATGGGCTTGTATTTGTTGTAGGTACTGATGCCTGAGCAGTCACAGCATCTGTCCTGGAGGAGAATGAGCTCCTCAGCTTTCTATACGCCGCAGCAGGGAGCAGCTGAACGATTTCTGCTCGGGGCTTGAGAGGCAATGCTTGTGTGTTTGGCCCAAATAAAGTCTGACCACCCTTCACCTCAGGCCGTAATTACCTGGGCTGTCTCTGAAGTACTTTCAAGAAAAGCTTCCAATGGAAAACTCAGAAAAAAAGGAACAGAGAGGAAAAAGAAAAGCCAGACCTATGCTTTTCCATCCCTCCTGGCCTTGTGGGAGACCTGAAATCTACAGGTCCCTGCACCCAACGGGCTACAAAACCCCCTCCAGGCATATTCAAGGTCATTGCCTGAATATTCAAATTGCCACTGAAATTCCAGATTGCAGCTGCAGCATCTGAAAGTCAGAGTTGGCCCAGTGGTCTCTAGGGAATAAAACTGGAGGTGGAAGAGGGCTGTGGCTTCACCAATATGTACTGCAATTCAAGCAGAAGGTTGCCCATGACGTTAGCATTGGTGTCTCCTGCAGATGTTTAGAAGAGAGGAATGTTCGTGCACAGCTGCTGGGTGGGTTTTATCCTGGTCTATGCTTAATTCTTCAATTTTTAATGGTGTTTAGAGCCAGGACCTCAGCTTGGACAGTGGTCAAGAGATGAATGGGACCTTCGTTTTGAAGCCAGAACTGTTGGAAAACATTGCTAAATCGTGTCTGTGTGCATAGCTGTTCAGCTATGCTGCCTGGCTACTGCCCAACACTGATGAGCTCTCACCTGCTGGAAATTGCTGAGTATTGGTGTAATCCAAAGCAGCAGAAGTCAAGGGCAGAAAAAAACCCATCCCAAACCCGTCTTTGATTTCAGAGGGCTTTGGATCAGGGCCTTCATTGTTTCACTTCAGCATTTATTGAGGGTAAAACCACATCCCACAAACTCAAACAGGCACGAGGAAAGGAATGGATGTTGTGTGAGGCTGTCCTGGCTCTGCTTGCTGTAGGGGCAGCCACGTTCCCAGAGAGCAGGGGTCAAAATTAAAATTAGGAAGCTGTTGAAGCAGTGACCAAGTCACATTTCCCCTTGCAGCAGCTCTGACTGGGATGGTCCCACCAAGAAAAATCTCTTCAAGCAGCAAGTCTCACATCCCCATGCTGCAATCCCACTGGATCCAACAGATGCATCCTGCAGTACCAAGACTGAGATGTTGGTAGCTCTGCATTAACCCCTTTGCTCCTCGTCTTGTCTGGGCAGATTTCTGTCCTGATGAATTAAATTAATGTCCCATTAAGTTGCTTTCATCAACAAATTGCCAGAACCTGCCTGGGTGCCCTTGGCAAGGTGGGATTTGTGCCTTTGCCAGATGGGCAGCAGCAATGACCTGCCCATGAACACTGACTTTATTAAACATATATGGCTTCAGCTTCTCTCCAACATCTAATAATAAAAGGGACTATTTAAGCTTATTCTGACACAAATGAAGAGGTTTAGATTGTTTGGGAAGCTGCTCAGTGGTGTTTCTTAAATGCTTAAGGTCTGTCTACCAGCAAGAAGATGTAAGAAGATGCTTGTAACATTAAAGCACTGGTAGGACAGGTGTT
The DNA here is from genome assembly GCF_963082525.1 of Nesoenas mayeri. Taxonomy (NCBI): domain Eukaryota; kingdom Metazoa; phylum Chordata; class Aves; order Columbiformes; family Columbidae; genus Nesoenas; species Nesoenas mayeri. The sequence continues at coordinate 158,585,746 of NC_137543.1, forward strand.
TTGGCAGGGTTGCACTCACTTGCCATGACCAACTGGTCCTGTCTCCCCATCAAAATGGCTGGCCCTTCTTCTCCAAGCTGTGGGCACAGGATTTGGGGACAGCCCTCCATATTATAGCCAGCTTGCTCTGCTCCCATGCATGGTCACTCCTCCTGGAAGGTCCATTGCTACTTCAAATTGCCTCCCTCCTAACCCAGAACAAAATGGACTTTTCAATGAAAAAATATGCATGCAACCAAAAATACATTGTTTTTTGTTAATTAAGTTAACAGCTTGCAAAAATGGGTTGGCTTGCTTGACATTTTACTTTGCTGTGGTTAGAGGGGAAGAAAAAATTTTCTGCTTCCATCAGAAATATTAATGATATGTGGGCAAAAAGACGCAAAAAACATCTGTTGAGCATCTCTGGATTAGAGACCCCAGCGAGTTCAGGAAAGGGATTGCACAATAGCAAATCCAGGCTCCATCACACCCCAAAAACACCCACCTGCTTTTCACCAGCCCTCTCCACACACCCTGCACTGGTTGCTTATCTGCTGCCCAAAAGGTTTGTTTGTTTTGGCACATGCTCACCTGCGTGTTTGAAAATTGTTCTAATGCTGAGATTTGGTGAGGAATGGACCGTTTCAGGGTGTTAAGCTGCATGCTGCATCCCTGTAAAGACATGGACCTGTTGGAGAGGGGCCAAAGGAGCCACAGGAATGATCCGAGGCTGGAACAGCTCTGCTGGGAGGACAGGCTGAGAGAGCTGGGGTGTTCAGCTGGAGAAGAGAAGCTCCGGAGAGACCTTATTGTGGCCTTTCTGTACTTAAAGTAGGCTTATAAGAAAGATGGAGACAGACATTTTAGCAAGGCCTGTTATGATAGGACACAGGGTGATGGTTTTAATCTAAAAGAGTAGATTGAGACTAGATTTAAGGAAGCAATATTTTATCCTGTGGATGGTGAGACCCTGTCCCAGGTTGCCCAGAGAGGTGGTGGATGCCCCATCCCTGGAGACATCCCAGGCCAGGCTGGATGGGGCTCTGAGCAACCTGATCTGATGAAGATGTCCCTGCTCATGGCAGGGGTGGCACTGGATGAGCTTTGAACATCCCTTCCAACCTGAACTATTCTATGATTCTATTATTCCCTGCAGCTCGTTCCAGGTTTCCTTGCTCTGGCCCCTTGTGGACCAAGCAAAGAGCAGGACAAAACCCTCTGCACCTGCGTACAGCCCTCGCTGCCGGAGGGATTATTTCACGGCTCCACATCACTGGCTTCAGAGTCCTCTTCCCCTTTTGCAGCTTCAAAAGAAAGCGTCTGTGAAGAGCTCATCACAACAAACCCCTGCCAGTGTCTGATCTCTTACGATAACATGCTCTAATGAGGTTATAGCTCTCCTCCTGCCTCACAAACATTTCGGGGTTGCTCAGGCTGAATGAGACAGGAGGTAATTAGAGTGACATGCTTTTGTGCACAGAGAGAATAAAGTAACACAAATTTCCTGAATGGACAAGAGCAGTTCGGCCTCAGCTGAGTGAAATAACCAGGCAGTGATCTAATTCACTTTACAGTTAATAGATTGTTATCTGTGGAGCCCTAGTGCAAACACCATAAACTGTAAAGAAATACAGATGAAAGCCAGAGCTCCAAGTGTTGCAGAGATGCACATTCAGCCCAATGGTGGTCTCACTGGCCTCAGACAGCTTCAGTTTCTGCTCACCCCTAGAGCTGGCTGGTGGGATAACACTCAAGTTGGGCTGTGCAATCAAATTGCTTCCCAAATTGCAGGATTTTTTGGCTTCAGTGTTGGTTTGGGAATTCAACAGTTTGCCTTGTTGAGTCCAAGCCACAGTGGGCAGAGCTGGAGCCAAAACCCTCCTTGGCTTCAGGCTTTGAGTCTGTCCAATGCAGAGAAGGGGTGAGGTGGCAGCAAGTGGTGCTGTGGTCTCCCAGTGGGGTCCCACAGCTGGCTTAGCACATCTGCCCTGTCACAGCTGGTGTTGCAGCCATTCTCTGGCACAGCATGCCTTTGGCAGCATGTCTGCTGGCAGACAGCCTCATGTGCTGGCTTTATGTCCCATACTCTTCCCCATCACAGCCCTGAGATACAGAGGGAGCTGCTCCCAGGTGCTTTGGTAGGACAAGACTCTTCCAGTTTGTACCAGGTGTGAGTTGTGATTGGAGAACTGGAGGTGAACATGGGTCTGTGAGTTTCCTCTGCCTATGATTGACCCATGTACAAGAAACCAGTCTTGATGTACAATGGCTGAGTACTGTGGCGAAAGTACTTTAGCTGGATACTGTCAGCATGCCAAGCCATTGTCAATCAACATCCCTGATGCTCCTCCGTCTCTTCTCTCTTGCATGAAGCTCAGCTGAATTTATCTCCACTGTCCCTAGCCAAGCCAGCTGCCTGCTGCCAGCACAGACATGCAACACCCTGCTCGCACTTCATGTCCACCCACCTTGTAGCTCTGCATCCCAGTCTCACCCTGTCAGGATCTATGACTTCCCACTCTTGCAGCTCCCCTTCTCCAGCCCTAGCCCCAGCCAGCTGTGGGAAGGATGGGACACCTGTGACAATCTGGAAATTTGCTTCCATTGCCCATGGTGAGGATGAATTTCTGCATGACCAGGGTGATGCAGGAAGGGGATCTACTGGGGACTGCCTAAACGTGTAATGAGGCAGAGCAGGGTGGGTGAGCTGAGCTAGAGCAGATGCCTTCTTCATGGTTGTGGGGTGAAATCTCACCCTCATACTGCCTCTCTTCTCATAAACTCCACACTGCCTTGGCCTTACACATAATATACTATGTCTTTTATCCATTTTTTCTTTCCTTGGGCAAGAATGCTGTCAGCTTCCCAGGCAGGTCTGAATGTGTCAAAAACCATAATCTCTTCAGCCAGATTTAGCCTACTTTTGGGAAGTGCATGTGCTCTGATTGCTGCTTCCCTGACAGCTTCATTAGAGATGAGATAACCCCAGCCTTGCCTGCCCCATGTCTCCTCAGCCAGCATCCAGCTCTTAGCAAAGCGTAATAGCACAGCTCCTTATGATCACTCTCCTCCAGCATCTCCAGGAGTTTCTGGGTCCCTCCAGGCCTCATTTCCCCACCTGTATCATGGAGTCCCTCAGATCTTTTCCTTTCACTTCTCCCCAGTTTGATGGCAAAGTAATGATGGGGCTGGATAGATCCCTCCTACACATTTATATTTTCCCAGCATCCCAGATGGAGCCTCTAAACCTGATGCACAGCAAACGTTAGTAAGTACTAACCCACGACACATTTCTTTGCCCACTCCTTCAGCAAAGTAGTAGAGAATCAAGGCCACAAATGTGATAGCTGGCATGTGATACCCAAGCATCATCGAACTCAGTAAAATGAGGCATGTCCCCAACATGTCCTGTGATCAACTATGCCGGGTCATTGGGAGAACAGTCCCTGGACAAGCTCTGACCATTAAAGTCCTGCCATGAGCCTAAGTTCAGGCTGAGGCTTGAGCCGAGGGCACATCTTTGATGGGTGGTTTGGATGCAGTCGCCCTGTCCTGAAGAGGAAGAAAGTTTTACATGGGCATGTAAGCTCACCAGTTGCTGCCCGTGCCTTGGCCTATTTTATTTAAAAGTATTGACATAGTCTTGGACACTGTTCAACCCACTCTTTGCACCCTGCCTTTGCATTAATGCCCTGCCAAGCTCATGGAGAGCAGCCTGACTTTCATCACGAGTGCCAAGCCCTGCCGAGGGAACGGAGAAGACACAAACCAGCTCTCACTCAGCTGGAGACTTTACTGAAGGCCGCAATTTTCCAATTGCTTGAAGAGTTGTCATTAGACAGTTTAAGATGGCAGATTGTTAAATTGCTTTAAGGCTGGAGCCAAGCAGCCTTCAAAAAGGTACTGTTTGCTGTAAGAATATGTGTGCACCGCAGTTCTCTGATTGAGTAGAATAGGAAAATCATAGTTTTGTTTCGAGCACCCTGCAGTGCTGTGAAGGAGCACAACTTAGTATGGAGGTAAGGGGAACAAGATATAGAACCATAAAGTCATAGAATAGTTTGGATTGGAAGGGACGTTCAGAGATCATCCAGTGCCACCCCTGCCATGAGCAGGGACATCTTCACCAGCTCAGGTTGCTCAGAGCCCCGTCCAGCCTGGCCTGGGATGTCTCCAGGGATGGTTCATCCACCACCTCTCTGGCCAACCTGGGACAGGGTCTCACCATCCTCATTGTAAAAAATTTCTTCCTTATGTCAGCCTGAATCTCCCCTCCTTTAGTTTAAAACCACCACCCCTTGTCCTATTACAACAGGCCCTGCTATAGGAATGGGAAGGACAGCACCAGAGAACAAAGCCCCAAAATCCCTCTGATACCCAGTGTCTGTCCCATGGTCTTTCACATACATTTTCTATCATTCATCACTGACACTTTCCTCCTGTGACAGAAGGAGCTTTTGCAGACCTGGCGAGCGTCTGACAGGAGACTGACCTGGAGGAAATGTCTGTGACCTCGGCAAGGGGGCAAGAGAGCAGCAGGACCAGGGAGGAGAGGCAGGGAGGGAGAGCAAGGAGCTTCCTTACACATCAGTTGGTGCAAGGAAGCTTCAGGATCCAGCAAATAGCTACCTGCTGTGAACCAAAGGAGTATGGCAATACGCAACTACATGTTACCAGCAGGGATCAGATCATTAACCTCTCTCTTTAAACAAGCAGGCGAGCCAGCTCCAATCTCCATCCTAAACAATTCAGTGTCCTCCTTGGCAGTGTACTCTCTTCCTCCTGGGTGCTCAGGCTGGAGCTTTCTCAAGAGAAAACACAGCAGCCAGCACAGCAAAAACGTGCTGCCAGGACCAATAAAGCAAAAGGGACCCACAGTGCCTTCAGCTGTGGCCTCTTCTTCACTGCAGGAATAGACAAACTAAACATATTCTTCACTGAATATCTCCTTTATCTGCTGCACCCACCCACTGCCTTCCTATAAATCCTAAGGTGCACTTTGGCCACCCTGTTTCCAGGCCTTAAAGAAGTGTCATCTGGTCCCACCTCCAGTTCTAACATCTCAGGGAAGAGATACCAGATTTATTCAGCAGTGGGGCCTAAGGGGCACTTCTCCCTGGGGTTGTCTGCTGTGGTTCTCACAGTTGCACCATCTCTGCTGAACAAGCCCCACTGAACTGAGTTTTGCAGACAAATGCTAATTTTGTTTACGTTTGATGTCTCTCCTGATGAGTGTAATGGATGCAACATGTCTGTGCTGGCTGGGGTCACTCTGCCTGCTGGGAACCCCACAGTGCTGATGGAGATGATGTAACTTCTTCCAAAAGCGCTTGTCAGCCATCCGGAAGATTTGTGTCAACCTAGCACTCAGTAACCAGCCAGTGATGGAGCATCTGAAGTTGCTCCTCAAGGCACCCGTGACACCAAACCTTGGTAGCAACCTGACAGTTCGACCATAGATTTGTCCATGCACTTCCATCTCTCAGTCTGTTTGCAGCATCCTAAAAATCCAAGGGTGCTGAAGGGGAAAGACTGCTCATTGAAGATGCACATGGCCTCTTCTTGTCTCACCTCTCAGGAACTGCCTTTTCTCCCCTTAGTTGCTCAGTTTCCTCCAGGTCTCTGCACTTATGGGTGCCTGCCAAGCGCACTTTCCCGTGGACCCTTTGAGTGCACGTTTCCACCCCTGCAAAATGGAGACACGTGACCTTCATAAATCCCCATCAAAGGCCTTTATTCTTCTGCTATTATTCTCGCTGTTGTTCACATTAAGCATGCATGTGACAACCAGATAAAAGGCATCATTCTCGAACAAGCTAATTCAAGTTAACCAGTGCAACGAGAAGGGCCGAGCAGCACCAAAGCACTCTTGGCATTTTGATGTGCAACATGGATTTGAGCCTTCAGCTCATTTTTAGTTCCTAAAATCCCAAGTGTTAGCTAAATACTCCCTGGACATTGGGCAGGAAGCAGAAATTGAGAAAACCCTTTGCATCTGTGTCCCAGGATTTTGATGCAGGAGAGGGAGGTGAACTTGAAAGATGAGTATTTGAGAAGGTGAGCCTTGTTCCCACTTTGGGGCATGTATTAGGAGTCTCTCCTGTGTAAGTTCCTTAATTGAGCCTTCCTTTCCTCAGAACATGTAGGAGACTCTAGACATGCCTCCTCCCCAAATTTGTTTGAAATCAGAAAACATATATGTTCATAGATAGATATATATGTAGCAGAAGACACTAGAAATATATATTTTTTTAATTTTTGAAAACTAAACTTTTTTTTTTCTGAATTATTAGAAGAAACCATGAGTTGAAAAGTCATGTCAAAACCAGCTGGCATTTTTCTTCTGTCCTGCTTTGTGCTTGGTCATTTGGGGATGCTTCTGGGGTGGGGATGTATGCTAGGAAGTGAAACCCCAGTGCCTTGAGCAAGAAGATGTTCTTAGTGCACAAAAGAGAATGGGAATATATCACATGGACTTTCTTCCTCTCGCAGATCTCAAACCACGGATGCTGGTACTACCTGCGCTATCTGGCTCCTGTTGGTGTGTCCCTTGAGAAGGTCTAGAGCAGCTGCAGGATTCCCTGCAGGCAGGGACTGAAGGGATGGCCAGCCTTTCTGTGCTGATTTAAATAATTCCTTTTGAATTCAACTTGAGATGGTATGCAGTATCGTAAGTCCTGCTGGGAGAGGGCATTTGGGATCTGTGTTATGTCAGTGCTTTCGAAAATTATCTTCCACCAAGGCTAGAGGTTTTGTGAAAAACCAAGTGACAAAAACTCAGGGCCCAGGTGATAAAACCTAGGTGTAGCCACTGAAAGATGGTGGATAAAGTCAGAAGAAAGAGGGTCGCATTAGCAGCAGCTTCAAGAAACATGCAACATCACTCCAAGAAACACTCCTCCCCACCTTGCAGCCATCAGCAGAGCCAGAGAACATGGGGAGCTTTGTTGGGAGCAACAACAGCCCTACGACTGTAATTAAACAGGGCTCTTCAGATGTTGTCCTGTTGGTAGGACCCTGGGGATCTCATTTTGTACTCAAGTCGGTGCCTGGAGGAGCAAGTGCTGGAGATGAGAACTCCTTTCAAATAAAAATGCTGCTCCAGTACTTCTCAGTAGTTTCTCACTGGGCTTGACATTCTCATCTACTCGCTGCCCCTAGCAAACTTCTCTCGTGGTGGCTCTTCATCTCCCAGCTCCACACAGGGAAATTAAAAATCCCCATAATATTTTTCTTTAATCTAGTCCAAGCTCCAGCTGCACTGGGGGCTGTTGCCCGGGAAAGTTTGCACAGATGAGGGCTGCTTAACTCACCTCCTTTGGTGGAACTCCCTCTCCAGCTAAACTCCCTGAAGCACACAAATAAAGAGCGAGAAGGGGAAGAAACAAAGGAACAAAGAACAAAAGCCTCAGCAGAGAAATGCTCCGATTGCCTTTGCTAAAGGGCAGAACAAGGGGGAAAGCTTGGCTGCTTAAAAGGGCAAACTCATCCTTTCTGCGGTCTGCTGTGAGTTTGGAAGAACAACGAGAAGAAACCTTGAGTAAGCTTGTGTCTTGGACCACCTCAGCTGCTGCCGTCCTCTTGCCATGGACACCTATATCTCAGCCTGGTGAGATAACTGATCCCAGCTCCTCACCTGCTGCCTGCAGGGGTGCTGAGTATCCCAAAGGCAAATATTTTAAAATTCCAAGACTCAATTAGGAACACATTTGCGCCCTAGTAAAGTTTTTCCTGACAGGTGTATGATAGCACTTCAGATGTGGTTTAATCATACAAAAAAGGATTCCAACATGGTCTTCCTTTAAAACTGGGTGATGTTTGTGTCACAGCTACCCACAGGTTGAGACAATTAACTGTTTTCATATGATTCATGCAGTCACCAATCTACCAAAAAGAAAAGGGTTTTACCCATTATGTTCTGTCAGATTTTTCTTCCAAAATTTCCCCCCCAAAAATATTATCTAGCGGCATCTCATTTCTACACGCTGCTTAACATTTTCCCTACACAAACTGTTTTTCACACATCCTGAATAAAAACCAGTGCATGGTTTGCAAGCTAGCCAGAGGCTGAAAAGCCTGGAACAGGCTAATCCATGAATATAGACTGAATGATAAGTTACTTCGGGGAAGAGTGGCTCCATTCAGTTACTTTGCTCCCCTCTATTATTGCCGGCCAGCTCTAGGTTAAGAGATGCTGCTGCCCTGCCTGATAAATTGAAGGACTTCACGGGCGTATTAACACAGCCAGTCCATAGTCAGTGAGCAGACAATTGATTATATGTCAGAAAGTCACACGCTGGGCAATTTTGCTCCTAGGGTTTGCCTCCATTTCTCAAAATATACGTTACAAAGGAAAGAAATCAAAAATGAGAGATAAGAGTTATTCTGTGTGGTAGGGAGCTGCTTGGAACAGGCTCAGTCTCTCTGCTTTTGCACAGCACTAAGTATCTTGTTGGGATTCAGGGAGGAACAGAGTCAGCCAACCAAAGTCTGGGAACCAAGAGGCATTTCTTAATGAAATGAGGGATTCTGTCAAAACATAACCTTTGTCTCAAAAACTTGACTTTCAATGACATTCTCCTATTTTTCACCAAGACTAAGCAAACAGCTTATTCTTTTTTTTTTCCCCTTCCCTTTCAAATCGCTGTTTGTAAATGTTGAGGTTTTAGCTGAACGTGTGATCATTTATGTCAAAAATGTTGAAAAGTTTTTTTCCTGAGACCTGTCACCTTATGTCAGACTTTGTTATTCTGTGAAGCCACTCAGGTAGGTTTATTCCCAAGTCATAGTGAAGACAAACATTGCAACATTTATAGGGGCAGAAATCGCATTCCTAGGGAACTGAGAAATTTGGGTGTTTGATACTAAGGCCTTTCTTGTGAAGACCATCCAAAATAAATCCTCATTATCTGCATTGCAGTGAGGGCTGGAGGTCGTGGTGGGGTTTGGTGTCTTGTGCTGCACGTCAAACAAACACACAAGAGGCAGCACTGCTGGCAGAGAAGCTCGTAGGCTCATCTGACAAGACAAAGGACCCAGGGGAAATGGAAGCAGTGAAGTGACTCAGCCCAAATCATACCATGGGACAGGTCAGAGAGGGGAGGGAAACTGGCATTTCCACATTCCCAGTCCAGAGATGTCATGATGGGTTCGATGGCTGCGTCAAGGAAGGAGTGAATGAGAGAGGATGTTTTGCTCAGGTAATCACCTTGTCTACCGAAACCAGGAGGACCAACGTGGCCCCTAGCAGAGGTCTACTCCTCTCCTACCTGTCCTTAGGGGTCTTTTGGATAGTCCTGGGGGCTCATCCTTCAGCATCGTTTCTGAAGGACTCTACATCTATGTCACCCCTCAGTCCATCACGCCTCTCTCTTCTTGCAACTTCCTCCTGCAGGAAATCCACAAAGATATGGGTCCAGGACTAGACAGGGCAGAACTACTCTGAAGCGTGGAGTAGATTTACCAGCAGGACAAAGTAGACCATGGCAGGACTTCTCCATTTCCACTAGCATGGCTTGGCTTCCAAAATCAAATGGCACATGCCCCATGGGGCTGTGCAATCACACAGGAGTTGGGGTAATGCTGTGTTGAGTCACTTTGCTGAGATTCCAGCAGAAAACAGGGGTTTGGGGTAGTGCAGCGTGGGAACATCGCTTCCTCCCCACTGTGGACCAGCCTCCGCTGTGCCAGATAGCACACAAAAACCAGCTCTGGCCCATCTGCTCCTGGGGTCACTGAGAACAATGAGCCTCCCGCACCTTCCCAGGAGGAACAATAAGCTTTTCTTCTCCAGCCTGCAGCAGCTGAGCGCACCAAAGAGGGGGATCAATATCTATCGACCATTGCTGTTTCCTTCGAGTGTCCCCAGCCCTCGTTATTATGTATCTGCTCTCCTTTCCTGACCTGCTTTCCATGGCAGCAATTCACCTTATTCTCCCCCAAAGAGAGCTCCAGTACTGGGTTTCTTGGAGCCAGTACAAATTCACAACCCGTAATACTGAAGTTAGGGGTGATGTTCGTCTTCATATTAGAGCTAGTCTGCTAATTTTTGCTTTATATGGAAAATAACTGAGATATTACAGCCAAAAATGCCCCTCTGGTCCCTGTTCTGCGTGGAAAAAAAGACTCACAGCACCAGCATGTGAAAGGTCTCATTGCCTCCCTGCAGGGGATAGGGAGGTTGGGGAAGGAAAGGGTATCTCCAGATGTTGAACATCACCTGAATTTTTAACCCATCTGGCAATATCAGGAATCTGAATCTCTGCCCCATGTCCCCTGGGGTCTCCTCCTCCTGGAGGTACCTGGTCTGGAGAGCTAAGCCAGCAGAAAACACCCCAAACAAGCAAATAATTTCCTTCTGGTTCATCTCCCTGAACCGACTCACCCCAGGGTGAGCTGTGCCCGGTCTCTGCCAGGCAAGGAGTGGAAACACAGAGATAGGGGCATGGGGGCCAGCAGGATTTTGGAGGGCCGAGCTGATTTGTAATTGGTTTCATCGGGACAAAATGACTCTGTAGCCTACTCACTTGGGGATTCCACCTGGAAATATTGTCCACCTGCAAGAAAAACTTCCTCTACCTCCAGCCCCGTGGTACTGACTGCTGAAAAACAAACAAACGGGTGCTGTTGAAGGACAGGGGGAAAAAAGAAACCGAAAGAGCAATACTCCAAATTCAGTGCAGACAGCATCTCTCAGCCGCAGTGTAGCAGAAACAGTACCTTATGTCTCTATCCCTCCCTTTTTTTTGGATAAAAGAGCTTTATCAAGCAGTTGAAGAGATGCTGCCCTGTGACCAGGTGCCCAGTAACCCCCAACAGCCTGTTCAGCAGGAACCCAGGACCTGCAAACCCCAGGGCTGGTTGTCACCCTTAGCAGCTGGTGCCTGCCCAAAGCCCTCTGAATTTGACCCGTTTCTGCTCCTGCCCTGGTGGGAGAGCACTCAGGCACCGTGCAGGCACACGGTGGATGAGCAGCACGTTGGGATGCTGGTACAAGGGCAGGCAGCTTCTCGGGATCTGCGAACCACCAGCTGAAGGCACATCTTGATTGCATCTTTTCAGATAAAAGCTTGGATCCACTCCTCGTCTCCATCCTCCTCCCCACCCCCAGTGTTTACTGCTCTCAGACTCTGATTTAGGTGGTTTACTGGGGCTTTCATCTAAGTGCATCAGCATTTTTAAATTAGTCACAGGTGACTCACAGGGTTACAAGAATAATGTTAAATTACCAGACATACACAGCCCATATACTTTATTACCTCATTTTTGTATCTTCTTTACGGTCTGTGATAGCAATGACCTTATACTCTGTAGTTGAAAAGCCAGTTAAACTTGTTCTCTGTCAAAATGGTAATTAAAAAATTCCTATAGGGCAGGAAGCAAACCTTTACTCTCCAGTATATTTCTTCTTCCAACAAGGCCCCTGAGCGAGGCTCGGAGAGCAACAGAAGACAATGATGTGCACAAAAGTCACTGATGAACATGCTTATCAGCCAGGCAGCACTCAGTCATCTGCATTAATATTTTAAATAAATATGTATTAGGCTTAGCAGCATACAAGGTATGACAGAGCCAGCAAAATACAGCCATTTCTCTTTGGCCACCAAGCAATATTTGGTCTGATTGAGAAGAAGGTAAATAAATAAACAAATTGAATACATTTAGCAAACAGTTTGCATTGTTTTCTGATGATGACACTATTTCCTTCCTTTTTAAAATTGCCTTCTTTTTTAATGTTACAACAATCAGATTGGAGGAAAAGATAATAAAAAGAAGGGGAAAATACAGTATCTGAGCATATTTTGGCAGGCAGGGTCATGAAAGAAAATAGTGAGCTGTACAGCAGCTGCATCCCCAGAGCCTCCCTGGGCATCCCTGGTCCAGGCCTTGTGAGACGATGGGAGGAGAAGATGCTCCAGGTGCACTGATTTGGGAGAGTACCTCCAAAAAGCAATGGAGACAACCTCAAAAATACTTAAATATTTCACCCTGCTATTCTCTCTGCTCTGTTACTATAGAATTTTTTTTTCACCCTAAAAAAAGGGCGTTTTCCTTGTGTAAGTGGGTCACATCCAGTTTTCCAGCACATGGTCCTCACTGGGTGCCAGGTGTTTTTATTACTGGTTAGAAGCAAATTCCAAGAAACAATAGAAAAGCTGGATGGATCTCATCTTTATCTTTCTTTCCTCTCTCTCCATTCAGATTCCTTTTTATTGGTGTCATTTACAGGTTACTAACCAAGTTGAAACATCGAAGCTGAAAGTCCAGCGGTTAAAAAGCAGCAAGGCATTCAAAGCCTGCTTCCCATGCAATTTTTAAAGTGCTGCACTAAGGAAATGTTCAGGAGAGTGAAGCTTTGCCTTTTATATATCCCAGCAGACTTACACTTTCTAATAGACCCGTCTAAATCAACAAAGTATTCCCCAGCCAGGGCCAAGAGTCGGCAAAAATGGCTCGAAGGAAACTGATGCAGCCACAACTTTCCACTGGAAGTTAATGAACTTTTAAAAACATTTTGGGAAGTGATGTATGCACAAGGCTCCCTAGTGTATAACAGTTAATATAACGCATTCCTCTCCCTGGGGGAGACCCTGTCTCAGCTGTCAGCTGTAAGGTTGTTTTTCTCGAGCTGTTTCTTCATATGTATAATGTTTTCTCTCTGTCTCTCCTTTTGTTTTGCAGGGAAAGCAAAAAGCAGCCAGCTTCCGCTTGTATAAATTGTGTGCTTCAAAGAATTTGAAGGGCAAATGAACAGGAAAGAAAAAAATATTGCATCTGGCTGAGTGAATGCAGGAGTCATGGTGCTGCCCTGGACATCACCGGTGCGGCTGAGCATCCCAGGGTGTGTAGCTGCACACTCACTTGAACATGACTATGTGTATCTCTGCACACACACACGAGCAACAAGAATCTCTCATGTAAGGGAGCGTTAGGTCACCTAAGTGGGCTCCTCCATCACAGTCCAGCAAGCCATGAAATTATTTAGGAAAGTCATGGACCTGTAGGAGAGGGTCCAGAGAAGCCACAGAAATGATCCGAGGCTGGAACAGCTCTGCTGGGAGGACAGGCTGAGAGAGCTGGGGTTGTTCAGCCTGGAGGGGAGAAGGCTCCAGAGAGACCTTATTGTGACTTTTCCGTACTTTAAAGGGGCCAATAAGGAAGATGGGGACAGACTTTTTAGCAGGGCCTGTTGTGATAGGACAAGGGGTGATGGTTTAAAACTAAAGGTGGGGAGATTCAGACTGGACATGAAGAGGAAAGTTTTGACACTGAGGGTGGTGAAACCCTCTCCCAGGTTGCCCAGCGGGGTGGTGGATCCCCAGTCCCTGGAGACATCCCAGACCAGCCTGGATGGGCTCTGAGCAACCTGAACTGGTTGTGATGTCCCTACTCATGGCAGGGGTTGGACTGGATGAGCTTTGGAGGTCCTTTCCATCCCAAACTGTTCTATAATTCTGTTCTATTATTCTGCGATATCTCTTTATGAAACCCAAGGAATCCTGTACAGGAGTCCTTCCTGGCACACTTCAGGACAGCCTGACAGCCTGAACCTTACTGTGGACTAGAAACCAGGAATCAGGACCAGGAACCAAAGCCAGACCTGAAAAGGACTGGGAAAAATGGAGGATCACATCCATAATCTCATAGGTCCAAGAGGCCACCGCTCCTCCAGCTCCACCCTCAAATAAGGTCTCCTCAAAGCTAAGCTACAGAATAAGCTCAGCAGCCCCTCTGGAGAGAGGACACCAGCCCACCAGTTCTGTCCAGGCAGCCCGATGTTCAGTCATCTCTAGCCTTAGGGAGCTGATGTCTAGTTTGAGGTGGAATTTCTTTCATTTCCAGCTACTGCTGTCCAGCTCTGGGTGTCTGAACAATTCTTCATGCTTGCTCTCCCAACATGCCTGGACTCAGCACAGCTCTCTTCCCAGGACTGTTTTCCCTGTCCCAGCTGACATGAATGACCTTTTAAACTGATCTTTAGATTTTTTTTTTAACTTGTGGCATTGCAGTGAGACCTCATCCTGAGAGGTTATCACAGGTGACCCTGAAGTCATTCCTCAAGACACTGCTTTCAAACATGGAGCTTCCTTTTCTGTAAGCATAGTCTTGTATTCTTCACTCCCAGAGGGATTCTTTTCAATTTAACTGGACTAAAAGCATCCTCTGAACCATGACCAGTTAAATACACAATCCATATCTCTCAGTATGAGTGACCTATATCTTCTTTATTAGCTAGCCTGGTAATTTCTGTGTCATCTGTGATGACATAAAAGTTTCCTTACCTCTATATGTTCTATATCACTGCAAAATGACTTATATAAAACCTCAGTAGTCAAGCGAGACCAGGCTCTGGGGAAGCCACTTCAAAATAGCTCTTCTCATTGTAGCCTAGGCATGGATGGCTTTCAAGATGCAGCAGTGAACTGGTCCACCTAATTGTCATCCCCTTGATACTGCAAAATGTACACAAGCTATCATAGATGGTATTTCTTGAAGAAGTTTTATTAACCATATCAACCTGGCTGTCTTCCTGTTGTGGTTCAACCCTGGCCAGCAGCTCAGCCCCATGCAGCCACTCAGTCATTCTTTCCCAGTGGAATGGTAAAAGTGAGAAACTGTGTGGTTTGAGATAAAGACAGTTTCATAAGTAAAGCAAAAGCAAAATGAGGGATTCATTCACTACTTCCCACCAGCAGGCAGGCGTTGAGCCATCCCCAGGAAAGCCATGGTCCATCGTGAGACCTGGGAAGACAAAACACCATAACTCCAAACAACCCCAAGCTTCCTCCTTCTTCTCCAGCTTTTACTGCTGAGCGTGACATCATGTGGTGTGGGATATCCCTTTGGTCATTTGGGGTCAGCTGTCCCAGATGTGTCCCCTCGCAACTGTTCATGCACCCCCAGGCTACTCACTGGTGGGGCAACCCGAGGAGCAGAAAAGTTCTTGATGCTATGTAATCACTGCTCAGCAATAACTAAAATATTGGGGTGTCATCAACACTGTTTTCAATGCAAATCCACAGCATAGCACCACATAAGATGCTATAACAGAAATTAACTCTTTCCCAGTCAAAACCAGTACACTTCCTCAGGACCAGTCTGTGATCATAAGATTCTGGCAGACTCTTTTCAGTCTCCTCTGACTCACCCCATCTAAGCAGCATTCAAAAGTTTCTCCATTTCTGAAGGAAAGTTTGCTTATATTTGGCAGGCAAATAGCAGAGTGAAATCAATAGGGAGAACTGAGGAAGATTATGGCTACAGGTCATTTGTTTACACAGCTTTGCTAGTGACCTGACTAGGGGAAAGTTGATATAAGCTTGTAGTTTTGGAAACCAGAAAATGTTCACATGTTCAAGGAGTGCAGGAGTCAGAGCCTTTGAAAACGGACACACCAGAGGAATGTCCAGGAGAGGGATATTTTAGCTTTTTGGTGTTAACCATTTCATGCTGGGTCACAATACAATCCCTGAGCAAGACTTCAGCAGTAAACCAGATCTTCCTTGGGGTATTCAGTTTCAGGTTTTTTTCAGAAATCTTTAGAAATAGGAGACATTATTTAGAGATTAATATTTTTGTTAAAATCTTTATCCATGCTCCTAGTGTGTTCACTATATCTCTATGCTCACATCATTTTCCATCTCTCCAAAATGATCACATACTACCGTGTTTTTCAGAAGTTTAAATGAAGTTTGCTTTCATAAATGTTTTGCTGAATATGAAACACCTGGAATGGACAAATATAGCGCAGTTATGGGATGCCCTTTGTATAACTCACAGTACAATGATCAAATAATCTAGGACTCATCTGTCTTTGAAAGCCATTGGGGAAAGAGTAGGGATGTGATGTCTAAAACGTCATCAGTGGTTCAAAGAAGATAAACAAGGACCAGGTGTCTGTGGTCTCCACTGGTACAGGAATTAGAGACCCAAAAGTAAAACTAACAGGCAGATGGCTCAAACAAACAAAAGGATGTGGTTCATTACCCAAGGTGCAGTTGAGCTGTGGAGCTCCTTGCTGCAGGACGTTGTGGATGATAGAAATGCACAAGGGCTCCTAAGGAAATTAGGCAAATTTCCCCCCAAAAATCTATCGGAGGTTATTAGAGCTAGAGACACTCTGCCACAGAAAGACTCCATGCAACATATTGCTAAAGCCTTGAAGTGCCCTATAGAAGTATTATTTATCTATTTCCTGGTTCTCAGCTTTTCTCTATGCATCTAGTCACTGGTAGGGATGGACCAACCCAGCTGTTCTTAAGAATTTTTGACCTGTTTTAGTGTTTGAAGTTTGCAGCAGTATTTTGGTACTCTTAGTGAAATAAATTTTGCCACTGCCAAGAGAGTACAGCAGGAAACCACCTGGCAGGTTAAGAAATCTCCATGGAGAGCTAGAAGGAATGATATTCCTGTTGCTTTCAGGAACTCATATTCTAGAGTATATTCCTGGAGTGTATTAGAAGGGGTGTGATTAGTAGGTCGAGAGAGGTTCTCCTGCCCCTCTACTCTGCCCTGGTGAGACCACACCTGCAATATTGTGTCCAGTTCTGGGCCCCTCAGTTCCAGCAGGACAGGGAACTGCTGGAGAGAGTCCAGCGCAGAGCCACGAAGATGCTGAAGGGAGTGGAGCATCTCCCGTGTGAGGAAAGGCTGAGGAAGCTGGGGCTCTGGAGCTGGACAAGAGGAGACTGAGGGGTGACCTCGTTCATGTTTATAAATATCTAAAGGGTGAGTGTCAGGAGGATGGAGCCAGGCTCTTCTCGGTGACAACCAATGATAGGACAAGGGGTAATGGGTACAAACTGGAACACAAGAGGTTCCAATTAAATATGAGAAGAAACTTCTTCAGAGTGAGGGTGCCAGAGCCTGGACCAGGCTGCCCAGTGGGGTTGTGGAGTCTCCTTCTCTGCAGACATTCCAACCCGCCTGGACACCTTCCTGTGTAACCTCATCTGGGTGTTCCTGCTCCATGGGGGGATTGCACTGGATGAGCTTTCGAGGTCCCTTCCAACCCCTGACATTCTGGGATTCTGTGATTCAGGGAGTATAAGCTGCTGTATGGTGGGAGAAATTCTACAAACTAGACACAGGCTCTGGAAAGGTTGTCTCCTTGCTGCTGACCTACCTGAGCTACACCTCACCACCCTGAGATCTTCAGGCTTGACAGGCTTATGGCTTGAGTCTTGTTCTGGGACAGCTGGAGATAAAACTGTACTCTGAACCTTCAAGCAGGGCAGAGATACAAGTATTTGCAGCTCAAGAAAATGTCACTTGTCACAAGGAAATATTTCAAAAGCCTTGTTTTTATTTCAACACAGGAGAAAAAGAAGTTTGGAAAGTCTCAAAGGTGCCCACTATCCTGGTCCAGCATCATTCTGGTTTTCCCCCATGCAGAGGCTGATGTGTCTCCAGGAGGCCACCATCATTCTACAGCTGTCTTCACACAGGTTCAGGTCTTATCTGTCAGCTCCTCTTTGCCACCCATGGGAGCTTCATCTGGACAACTGTACTAGCTACTGGCTAAAATGCGACAGAGCCAACCCTGGAGAAGGAGCCTCCCTTGAAAACCATTGATAAATGGTGACCTCTTAGGGGTTCCTAGGGCATGTAATTGTATAAAGAGTCTAACACAGAGTAATTGTTTAATTAAATCATGTGGGCACAGCCACTGGAGAGGCAGAGTGTCACCTCCATGGTGAGAGCTGACACCAGATTCTTCCACTTCATGCCACGCTCAGGGTGAGAACAGATCACACAATCAATATAGCAGCAACTGAGAGGAACAACACAGCTGCTGACTGCTGCACCCATCTCAGGTCATGGTGTCAAAAACCAGGGATGGATTAAACCACCTTCAGAGTCTGCATTTCAGGCTGTGCCCAGACCATTTTTGCTGCAGGGTGGGCACACTTTGCCCAGGGGGAAGGCAACTGAATGGCTTCCAAATGTCCAGGTTGGATCTCTGCTGGAGACAGACACAGGGCTCCCAGACCCAACCGGGAACATGTATCCCACATTCAGCTGTGGCTGCTGACAGCCTCCCTGATAACAAACCAATTAACATGGCGACTGGAAGCTGCACGCAGTTTGGAAGTTGTTTCAAAGCCATGTTAGCAATGTTGTGTGGAGACCAGATCCCTGCCTCCATTCCCACCACTGCACAAGGACAGATGTTGGGCTGGGGCACATCAACGCAACTCCAACAAGCCCAAGGAGCAGTGCAGGTCACTCAGGATCTAGTCCTTGGTGTGGAAGCAGGAACACAATGAGCTGTCCCTGACCAGCCTACTTTTCCCCAGTTACTTATTGCGGCCTTTCAGTACTTAAAAAGGGGCCTATAAGAAATATGGGGACAATTTTTTTAGCAGGGCCTGTTGCAGTAGGACAAGGGATAACAGTTTTAACGTAAACAATGGGAGAGTAAGGCTAGACATGAGGATGAAAGCTTTTATGCTGAGGGTGGTTAAACACTGTCCCAAGTTGGCCAGAGAGGTGGTGGATGCCCCATCCCTGGAGACATCCCAGGCCCGGCTGGACGGGGCTCTGAGCAACCTGAGCTGGTGAAGATGTCCCTACTCACGGCAGGGGTGGCACTGGATGAGCTTCGGAGGTCCCTTCCAACCCAAACTGTTCTATGATTGTATGTGAGTGCATGTGTGTGTGGTCTTTGTGTATGTGTTTCAGGCTGGTGCGGTGAGGACTGGGAGAAAACTTTAATTTCTGTGAACACAACCACTGTGGTTGCTGAGGGAGGGATTTGCTGTCACTCACTGCCACTTAAGCATCACCCTGAACAAACAAGCTGAGAAAATGCCACAGGCTAACAAGCCACTCCAGGTCCCGTAGGGAGATGGGTTACCTTTGCAGTGCTCTACCCAACACTGACTCTATTAAAATACTGAGAGCAGTGGATTTTCAATGTGATCAGGTAGAGACAACAGCAGCTTGGAGGGGCAAGCTAGCAAGGCTCAGCCTGACCTTTCAAGCCTGGGTGACTGTAGCTGCGACTCTGAAACAGGATGAAGCCAGATTAGTGATTTTCAGAAATGTTCTGCTGATAAGGGCGGTTGCTCTAAGTTGCTGAATGAATGCAGACACTGGTACCCTGTTTCTCTGATAAAAAGTGATTAAAGTCTCCTTAAGAGCGTCTAAATCTGCTCTTCAGAAATTCCATTAAGCAATCTAATTAGCTAATTCTATTAACTGATTAGGTGATATTAATTAGTTAATTTAGGGGGGAAATTTATAAAGCTATCGAAGAAAACACAGAAAAAGGAGGGGGACTTTCAGCAAAGAGCTTCCTTTCTTCACCCCCACAGTGCCTTAATTAGAAATTTTAATTAGCCATATGCTGGGGGTAGGGAGTCGCTAATGGACCTCTGCTCTCCCCAACCTCTCTCCTGCTAGTTGTATGTCTACTGGTAATTCATGATGTCCAAAGCAAGTGTGGAGGTTGGAGTTTTGGCTTTTGGGTACGTTTTCATCCAGGCTGCATTGCACAGTGCATCAGACTATTGATTTAGGAGATTTAAAAACAAAAACAAGAAAAAAGGTTTTAAGGACAGAGCAATGTAGGGCCACTCTGAGCAGCTGTCTGGCTGTGTCTGAAAAGACTTTTAAGTTTGCAGTGATGGCCCTGGGAAGCTGGCAAGTGCTCCTCATGCTGTCTTTACAGGGGGATGCTCCTAGGCAGGGAGACCCCCAGGCTTTGGTTCCTACTGCTGTGCAGAGTCTCCTACCAGTTGCCTGCTGGTGGAGAGGCTGCAGGGAGAGACCCTGCAGGGCTGGAGGGGACCACTAAATAATAAGGGTGAGCCAGTACCCAGGCATGTTCCCAGAGGTGCTGGGTGAAGACTCAGTCCTGGCAGCTTTCCACAGCATCAACCAGATTGGAAACACAGCCACTGTTAACATTAATACCATGATTTCAGCTCCCGACAAATATTGGCAGTGGTATAATCAAGCCTGCACATCCTCCTGACCTGGGATGATGTACAAGAACTCCAAATATGCCAAAATGACTCCCACTGTTTCCCAGGTACAGAAGAACTCAGTGCACCAGTCTGTCACTAGTCACACACACATCCAGCAGGAGGAGGCAAGAAATCTCCCAGACAGCTGCAGCAATTTCTTCTGACAGGCACCCATGGAGAAAAGACTAAGCATGCACCAGGCACCTCTCTAAATATCTGCTCTACCTCTGCTTACAGCATCATTTCTCCAAACGCAATGATTCATGAAGGAAAGGGAGTGGGTACCACCACCACAGAGTCCCCAAAGTCTCTGGGAGATGCTGAGCTAATTGCATTCCAGCCACTTAATCAAGAGCCCCATATTCATTAGCTTTGATAATACAGGTGGACAAGTGCAGAGGTTGGGGAGCTGTAACCTGAGGGACAGGGTCAGGTCATTGTGAAGAAGAATCTGCTACTGCAAGTCAGAGCCCTTGTGCTTGGACCAGGAGTCCTTGGGGCTGAGCGGTCTTATCCCTCACTTCTGCAGCACCTACAGGACTCTTCTCTGGGAGGAGTTGTTACCACAGAGAAGATGCAAATGAAGTCTGTGGTGGCTCCGTTAGTATTGATGCTGTTGATGTTACTGCAAAAAGCACCAGTGTCATTGCCTGCCTCCTCACACACCCACCCATAGCAGGTTTCTGAAAACAAAAAGTGTCACATTTTAGTGTTAATTTTGAGATTTTAACCTTCACAATTACGCCTGTACCATGCTTTCTAGTCTTTCCCAGCAACCATCAGGTTCACAGCTTTTTGAAATGGAAGATGAATCTTCACAAAATCCCAGGAACTGGGGCAAAACCCCAGGAGTGATGTGACTCAGCCAAGAGTCCTGGCAACTCTACACAGCACTGCCTTCCAATCTGATGGGAGAGGAGGTTTGTGGGTGTCCTGGCAGTGGGAGGAGGTGCCCCACAGCCTGCAGGTTCCCAAAGTGACCTCTTCTGCAAGACACTTGTCTCATCACATGAGACTTTATGGTCTCACCCACAAATACTTCCTGCAAAGTGGAAACCATATCTCTCACCCACGGTGTAACCAAAGCCATTTCCAAACCATGGTCCTACTGCATCCCAGGGGCATCCCAAGATGCAGATCAGTTTTGAGCTGAATTCGGAATTTCTTTGAAAGGCGAAGAGCCACCCTGAGTAATAAATGTTGCTTAGAGGAGGGCAGGGGCTGTCTGATGAAACCAGTTTCCACAAAAGGAGGTTTGGTCCAAACCAAAATACACAGATTTTAACAGTTGTATTCCTTTCTGCCTTTGCTGGTTGGATGAGGAGGGGATGGCTACCCAGATTCCAGGGATCTAGGTGATGTCCTGCCTTTAAAGGGTTAAATCCACAAACACTGCTTGCTAAAAGCTCAGAGAAACTCTTGGTAGGATATTACATGCCCAGAATGATCCAATATGGCAAGCTGCATATTCTTTTATTCCTAAGGGCCTCAGTGCCATGCACTTGAGTGTTCAACCATTTTGGAGTACTTCTTGCCACTAGTCAGGGATGAAGAAAGCCCAAAGAGTCTCCCAGCCTCCTAAGAAATAATGTTTTTGTCCTTCCAGGCTCCCTGCTTTCCTGCAGCCCAGGGAACAGTATCAGCAATAATGAGCTGATCCTAAGCTTGACCTCAAACATATCCCTATTGACATGTACTGTCTGGTAAACCTCTGATGGTCAACCCACCTTCCTCCTGAGATACCTCCTTCAGATGTTTGCATACCTGAGAAGCAATGCCCACCACCATCAGCAACTACACAGTTCCCATTTCCATACCCTGCTGTCAGTGTGATGGCAACAGACCGGGAGCAATAAGGCCAAGGAACTCAAGAGATCTCAACCTTGAGCAGTAAAAAATACATCATGGACAGCTCTGGGGTTGACCACAATGTAAATTTTATGTGCAGAAAGCACTGAGCTGGATAAGGGCAAATTTCAAGCTCAAACTGTCAAAACTGGGCACCACAACTGAACTAATTTCTATGCAGAAAATATTAAGATAATGTTTATTGCTATTTCAACCCTAAGTTGGTGGGGTTTTTTTGACCTGTTTCTTTATTCTGCGCCAAAGCCAGTCTTCTTGCCCATCTAAGCCTGCTGAGTCTCATTTATTGTTTCACAGGAAAAACTATTTTCTTCCTTAAGGTTTTGAGGCCTGAATAAAGACAAGGAGACTCCAGATGCCTCATGTCTAGCCTGTATCATCCTTCTTATCCGGTCTCACACAGAAATAAGTGCATTTTTCCTGTGGGGTGTAATTCTAACATCACCATCATCAGTGGAGGATAAGTGCCCTCCGTTGGAAGTGTTTCTCATGTTAGACCTCTGCTGGGAAGTGTCTCAAACTCTGCTTTCTAAGAAAGTAATGCAGGAGGGTAGCAAGGATGTGTGGCATTAAGTGTGGGCTGTGGAAGGCTCCCATGTGAGAGCAGACTGAATGTATTTGGATTCTCCCTCTTAAACGAAAGCCTTCTCTGAGGGTATTATATTAGAAGTTGTAAAAGCATGAACAGGGAGAGAAAGAGGAATATTAAACAATTGTTCATAATTTCTCATACCAGAGGACCCAGGAGTACTCAGAACTCTTGCGATTAAGCACATTTAAGGCACAAAAGGAAGCATGTTTTCCCAACGCACATAATTAATGCATGGAACTCATTGCTGCAGGATGCGGTAAAGGCCGAAAGTCTGAGTAGAAATTAAAAAATATATCGCAGATATATCAACCAACAGCTATAAAACACCTTGGTCTGGAAGCAATCTCCAGCTTCATGAGTCCTAAACTACTGGCTACAGCAGCGGAAGGCTTTTGGGAGAGGACACAGTGGCCTCCATGGCCTTCACCACCCTCCCATCCTCTTTCCTGCACCATTCCCCACTGCACTGCATCCTACTAATTGCAGCTCGGCGTGCACTTTTACGAGGATCCCTGGAGCAGCAGAAGTTGGTACTAAAGTTCAGCTGTAACAGGAGCTTTGTTTAGCAGTGCTGGGACCAGAAGGTCAGCGGCAGCTGCTCTGCCAGGGTTTAACGCTTTGTTCACCTCTGCGCGCTCGCCCGTGCAGAATTTCCTGTTCCCCGGGTAGCGTGAGGAAGGACCTTCTTTTATTTTGTTAGCCCCATTACTCATCAATTTTAACTCTGCGATAAGACCGAAAAGCTGGCCTGCCTGCAGCCCTGTCGTGCTGTAAACAGTAGCCAGCAGCAGTTTTTTCACTGCTTTTTCTCAAGCAACCCCAGGTGGCACCAGGAAATTTCGCAGCTTGTATTTTTTGTTCAAATGACGGTGGTTCTTGAGAGCCGTGGGGCTGCACCACTGTCAGGGTATTTAAATCAGGATAAAGCAGAAGCACTTGAATAAAGTCCCACATTGCGGGAGATCAGTGTAGCAATTTGGAGCGTTCAACTGCTATTTCCCAATGCAGATCCCACCTAGTTTGAATTTTCCTGAACATCTGCAGGGCTGGGGAGTGTATGTGTTAACCTGACAGAAGCCAGGGAGAGTTCAGAGGTGACTATAAATGAATAGATGGATCTCTAGGAGGCAATTATGTAAAGCGGCTTGAGCACAGGATGGACAGCCAGGAATCCCGACTGCCAGCCCCAATTCTGCACCCTCTCACCCTCCTGGCTGCATCAGCCAACAGGGTGGGCATGAGCCCCTTCTCCATCTCTGCGGACAAAGGATACCACAGCACGGTTTGCATCTATTCTGCTAAGATATTCTTGTCCTTCAAAAAGGACAGCCACATCTCTGCTGCCCATTGGGGATGTCTCCAGCATGTGATAACCCCAAAATTGTGCCTGGGCATCACCTGGGAAAAGCCAGCAGGGCCGTGCCAAGGACTATGCTCACCATCTAACACTGTGGACAGTCCTGTGCTGCTGCCAGAACCCGTGCCCAGGACCTGCATAGTTCACCAGCTGAGATGCAGCTGCTTCACGTGCCCTCCCTGGCAGCTCTCAGCTCTAAAGGTCTCTCCCCAGACTGGCAGCACGAGCGTTTCCACAGCTCCCGAGCAGCCAACCCAGCCGTGCTGCAGCAGACCTGCCAAAACCTCATCTCAGCCCCCGTCGCTGCGCTCCCCCCAGGGCAGCGGCGTCTCCAGCTCTGGCGGCACGCCACGTCCTGTACATACAGCCACGGCATCTTGGAGGAGATAAAACTGCAGCTCCCCAAGCGCTCACCCGGCCTGCCAGGCCCCACGCCACGTGCCTCCCTGCTGAGCTGCTCGCCGGGTCAGCTCGTCTCACATCACAGCTCTTCAGCAGCCCCTGTCTGATCATTCAGCTACAGTCCCGGGAGTTACGGCTTTAAATTATACCACTGTGTAATGCTGATAGCCCTTTTTTCTCCCACCTCCTAGCTGAACAGCCATGACCCTTTGACCAGAAAACTCAAGCAACTCCAATTACTTAGAAACTGCTCTTCACTGGGGTTTGCTAGTGTGAAGTTTCTCCATAGCTTTGCTGTTTAATGCAAAGCAGAATCAGTGCACTCAGACAAGAGCATCATGGAATCAGAGAATCATAGAACGGTTTGGATTGGAAGGGATCTTAAAGATCATCTATTTCCAATCCACCCAGCCATGGGCAGGGACACCATCCGCTAGACCAGGTTGTTTGTAATGTTGGCCGTGTCACATACAGGATTCCTTGTATCACGACCTGGCAGAACTCACTGTCATCTCACGTGTCACATCTGAGACCTCACTGTTCTTTTATGAAACGCTAGAGGACTCTTTGTGCCTACTCAGAAATGGCTTGGAGGATTTGGACAGTGCTGGCCCATCAACAGATGCTGGTTGACAATATCCCACAGGAGTTTGTGGAGTATGGGCCATGCTCAATTGGTCATGACACAAAGGCTGTTTCTTCAGTCTTCCTGCTTATGTTCACATGAGAAAAAGGCTTTCATGTGCACGGATGCTTCAGCATCTTAATTTCCGTCTCAATTCCTATCATGGGCATTTATTGGCCAGACTTTTGCACCACCAGTATATTAGAAGAAAGAGGTACAGTAGAGCTGTTCAAAGAACAGACCCAAATAAGCATCCCTGCCAGTTTGGAGGTGCTCAAGTAACATGATACACGGTCCATGTGCATCTACACCACAGCAACTCTCCACTTGTGCACAGTCAAATGTGAGGAAAAAGTCTTTTATAGCTGGGTAGAAGCTGCTCCACTTGCTGAAGCCCTGGCAGGAAAGAAAGACCGTACGATGAATGATGGAAATGTGTCCTCTGCCAGCTCCACCATGAGCAGCTGCAGCCATGGGAATTCAAGCGTTGGTGGCTCTGGCGCCTTGTAACACACTGGACCAAATTATCTGTGGAGGTAAATGGTGCTTGGCTCCAGTAGAATTACATCAGGGCCAGCTTTGCCATGTCTGTGTAGGGCAGCAGGAGAAGGCAGATGTTCTTATCTAATTTGAATGAGATTGTGCATCTCTGGTGATCCCTGTGGTCATGTATAATCTTGGGCCAAGCCAAGAAACCAAATCCAGGGCTGGGATCTCTGGCTGTTACTGTGCTGCAGTCATAAAACTTGCTTCATGCACCTGCTTGTATAATCCAGTTCCATGGGGGAAACAGCCATCCTGACCATCTCTAGAGATTTGTTTTGCTGAAGATGGCTAGCCCTTGTAATTGTAGCTAATATGGTTAACATTGGCTGTCTGCTTCTCTAGGTTTGTTAGCATGATTCCTGCTTTGAAAATTTGGGTTTTGAGCCTTGCAAGTGTCTTCTCCTTCACTGTTCAGTGGTCAGTAAATCCACAGAGAGATGCAAGCTATGAGAAGGTGCAGACATATCTTTCTGCATGGGCACTCAAGGTGACCAAGACTGGCTCTTGTAACACCCTGGGCTGGGATGGGAATTGAGCCAGGACTGAATGCAAGGATCTTTCACCGTCCTTCAGAAACAAATAAGGAGACATAACCACTATTTGGGAGCAAGAGTGACTTTTAGAGAAAATTTCAGGAACAACAGTTATCTACACTCAAGTGAAGGTGCCCTACATGAGCTGTGATGACCATGATCATCACATAGCTCTTACTAGTGATGGTCCTCATCAGGGCAGAGCTTGAGCTCTTCTTAACCTCAGGGTAAGCAGCAGCAGACTCAGGACCAAACAGAGGCAGATTTCTATCCCGCTCTCACCTTTTCATTCTTCTTTTTCCCCAAAATCCATGGGAACATTTCCACGATGCAGCAACATGAAAGGGAATTTGATACTGCAACTTCCTGTGGAGAGGCAGCTGAAAGTCAGTTATAATACCATCTACCTTTAAGTCAGGAAAAAGTCTCTGAATTTAAGAGGAGAGACACCAATAAAGTCCTACTGGGACAGACTCTACAAGTAAAAGAATGAATGGTTTTGCACAGTTTCTTTTGAAACCACAGAAGAGCAGCGCTGGGCAGGAATAGAGCTTTCTCTGTGATTCACTAGAGGACTCAAAAGCTCCAGAGGAATCATATCGTCTTCCAATAAATGTCAAAGCACCAGCTTTTCCCCCTTTTCTCACTGGTTGCAGCGAAGCTAAAGCAAACGCGGTGACCCATAGCAAGTCAGGGTTTGAGTTGGCTGCAGCACCCCAACATGTGGTCGAGGGTCTGACCACTCCACGTCCCAACCCTTTCCAAGAGCTGTGGGATTGCTGCTCCCCAGCAGAGCTTTCAGCTCATCATCCACTACAGGTTCTTTTCCCGCCCCCCGTGGTGTTCTATATTAAGTAATATAAGGGACATCTGCTGTCTGTGGTTCAGTTTTCTTTCATCCCTTCCCCAGGCGGAGACCAGCCTGGCAGGAAATCCAGCTCCCTCGCATTGTTTTGGATCTCCCTCAGGCAAAGAGGTGGAGAGAAGGCCCCCAGGTCACACTCGGCAGTTCCTTTTAGCAGCGTATTGTAAATATTTGGGACAAAAGCCTTCTGGATCCACTCAAACAGGGCTTTTGCCAGCGCAGAAAAAAGACACACACGCCAGCAAGTGTTTCGTTTAACTCAGCGTCCTGGACCTTTCCTAACTCTCCATATATTTACAGGGGTGGCCAAAAAAAAGTCAGCCTGTGGACTTTCCCACTGGAGTCAGCAGGTAGGCTCAGACCCAGAGCCCCATGGTATCCAAACATGTGACAAGCACTGTTAAGGTATTTGCCCTGTTAATATCCAGTGCAATGGGTTGTTTCACTTTCCTGCCTCTGATGCAGAGTCCAAGCCACACACAAATCAAAAACTCCAAAATGTCTAAGGGTTTCACAGCAAGAGAAAGTCCCCACACCTCCCTGTCCCAAAACTAAGCCGCACCTCTTGGATTCCTCTGCATCACCTCCAAACAGGCAAAAAAATTATTGCTTCTTTTGGAAAAGAAGACCTGGACATAGCTACTTATCAGATACATATGAGCAGTCATGGTGCTGGTTTGGATAAAAAGACTGGCCTCCTATGCCTGGATCTCATCTTGGGTCCTCAGGATATACCATTCCGACCAAAAAGATTGGCTAAGGGAGCAGAGAGAAAGAGAAGATCCCTATGCATGTACCATGGTACTTTGACAAACAGATTCAAGCCTTCTGATAAATTCCAGCCAGCTTCTCCTTCTTGTTACCTTTTCCTTGGTGAGCTTATAGAGCCTAGCTTGTACCTTGTCTGGCCCTCACCTTGTTTCCCTGTCTCTGTAGCATCAGAATACATCCCCATAAGTGCTGGCAAAGCAATAAGGGTGCTCCTTGTTGCAGTGCAATTGATTTCACTGTTACTGATGCAGACAGCATCCCTGGTTACTGAAATAACTTGAAACTAGCTCAATTGATTAAACAAAGCACCTGAAATGGATATTAGTGCCCTGTATGTGCCAGAGATATTAAAAGCAAAAAGCATGGCAAAGCACAAGAACACCAACCTCCAGCTGTGCTGAAGGGACAAGAATGAGTGGAAAATGGGGATATTTTTTTCCTCATTTTATTCAAACTCTACCTCAGCTTCACAGAACTAGAAGATAATTTGGGTTGGCAGGGACTTCTGGAGGTCTGTAGCTCAATGCCCTCATCAAAGCAGGTCTAGGTTCGAGGTCATATCTAGTTGTTCAGGGCCTTGCTCCATTGAGTTTTGATTGGCTCCAAATATCGAGACTTTTCACCCTCTCTGGGCTTCTCTTCTAGTGCTTCAGTGCTCTCATGGGAAAAATGTTTTTCCTTATGTCCAAAGGAATTTCTCCTGCTACAGCTTGTGCCTGTTTCATCTTCTTTTGTTGCGTACTTCTTCTCAATAGCCCTCCTTTAGGTAGCTAAGCGCAGCAAAATGCTGTCTCCTCCTTTTCCCCTCCCTTCTACTGACACTTTAAACAATCACTTTGACCCAGAATGAAACAATTTACTTTGACTTCTAGTAAGAAAAGCAGCAGCACGGAGTGCTGGATTTTGGTTGTAGGGGTTGGTGTCACCTCCCTTTCCAGCTGCTCTCCACACTTCTCTTTCAAGCTGCAACTGTTCAGCAATTTACAGTGGAAGCTGTAAATGTGCTTCTGATGACCAAAAGTCCCATTTCTCATCAAAATGAATATTAACCAGAAAAATGTACCCAAGGAAAATCACTAGAAATTGGGTACCTTTGAAAAATTTCACCCATTCTCAGCATCCTCCCCCTCAGCTCTCCTGGGTGTTAAATATTAGAGTATGGAGCTGCTGGCTTTGATACAGAAGTAGTAATTCTCTGCCTGAGGTATTTCCTTTCCTGGCTCTCCTCCCTTTCAACTCAGAGTGATTTTTTTTTTTTTAATTTTTTTAAAATTCTGTAGTATTTGCCTATTTCCAACACCTCCCCCACGTGGCATGATGTCAAACCAGCAGCAAGCAGGCCAGCAGGAATGTATATTCCCATTACCTTCAGCACTACAGTGGAAGCTTTT
This sequence comes from Nesoenas mayeri, assembly GCF_963082525.1. Classification (NCBI taxonomy): domain Eukaryota; kingdom Metazoa; phylum Chordata; class Aves; order Columbiformes; family Columbidae; genus Nesoenas; species Nesoenas mayeri. The sequence continues at coordinate 158,614,649 of NC_137543.1, forward strand.
AACACATAGCCAGTAAATTCAGCCTTTTGCAAGGCGATTGCTCAACAGAAGTCCCTCTTGCAAGAATGTCACTGTGTGCTTCCCACAACAAGGCAGCCAGGAGGCTCCTGCTGTCACTGGCAGATGGTTGGAGGGTCAGCCACTGCAGTGCCAGGGCTTTCTGGACGGCTTCACTGGGATGCAAGTGAGCAGAACTATTGCTGCATGTCTGGGGAGGAAATGCAAGACTACAGCCAAGGCTGGGGAGCCCCACAGTGTGCATTTACCATAGAATCATAGAACAGTTTGGGTTGGAAGGGACCTTCAGAGCTCATCCAGTGCCACCCCTGCCATGAGCAGGGACATCTTCACCAGCTCAGGTTGCTCAGAGCCCCGTCCAGCCTGGCCTGGGATGTCTCCAGGGATGGGGCATCCAACACCTCTCTGGGCATCTCTGAGACCCAGGACAATTTCCTAGGCAAGGACAGATGCTTTCCAATTGTCTCAAGCCCTGCTCAGCTCTTGGCCTCTGTGCAACCTGATGTGAGTGAGGTTCACGTGCCAGTGTGAAATCTCCCCTTTAGAATTATTTTTTCTGTACTAATTCCCTTCTATTATTATTTTGCTCCATATCAAAGACTAAGAGAATAGTAGTACCTTGTCTGTCTGAGAACTGAGACAGAGGCACGTATAAAACAAATGATCCAACAATCATTTTCTTAACCCACTAACACATAAATGAATTACTAAGAAAGCACTTTCATTTCCTTTTTTTTTTCTCAAAACAATCTAAATCCTCGCCCTGCATGAACTATAACTCAACCAAAGTGTTATTAAATCAGCCATCAGAAGATTATCAGACCCACGAAACTAGATAAGAGGTATTTGGGGATACCCACAACAGTATTTTTTGACCCAGCTGTCTGTTACAGGTCTAAACTTCAACTGGCTTCAAGGACATAAGCATAAGTAATTCTGGGCTCTGCTCCGAGACGTGGGACTTGGTCTATTCCTGTCCCCACTGACCCAAAAAGATGGTAGTTTCTGAGCAGCTCTAATCATATCAGAACAACACTTATATCCAGTAAGGCAGAATCTGTACCCTTCTGCTCAAAAGAATTCCAGTGTCATGTGCGAAAACTGACCTTAGGAAAGGAACCAAACCCTTGAAGACTCTGAATATGGTCATGGGAGCAAGTTCCAGAAGGAAGCATGAGCTCCTAGGCTTCTGCCATGGATATCTGGTGCCCTGCAACATGTTCCTTACTGCTAGGGACAATGGTGATCTATTTATTTCATTACAGACCATTGCTGCCTGCATAATTTAAGATTCTGCTAATTAACAATGTCTGCTTCACTGGCCACTTTAACACTGGTTTCATATGTTTGTGAGTGGACTGAAATGTTTTCATCTATAATATTTCTCTTCTCTTCCTTCTCCAAACAAGAATAGTAAATGCCAATCAGCTGGACAGGTAAAACAGACATAACTAAGCTGGATTGTTTAGATCAAGTAGCATTTATCAGGCAGTCATTGTATGTTCCCATATTCCTGAAGTGCAAGATAGTTTTCCAGGGCTATAAAAAGAAAGTGTATTACTTGATTGCAGAAACTTGAAATATATTTCTTGCCATAAAGTGCAACATGGACCTCTACAAAGCAAAGTTTTATGTCTTCAAAAAGCACTGTTGCCACATATTTTGTAGCAAAACCTGACTATGCAACCTGGCAATGGAGCATCGCCAGTATTTTCAGTCAACTTCATCAGCTGCTTCTTGACATGAGATCTTGACCCTTGAAGTGCATTCCTTACAGTCCAACAGAGAGGCAGACTTGCAGTCCTCTTAGCAAAACTGTCCTGCATTTCCACGCTCAGTTGGTCATCTTCCCTTCTTTAGTGACATCAGTAACCCTGTGCAGGGCTTAACCTGAGAACAAGAGGCTTAAATGTAGGCAGCTGAGTGCTTCTGTCTGCACATGAGCTACATGTCCAAGTTCCCATAATTGTGAGCAGAGACCTGAGCCTTGGTTTGGTTGTCCAACTAGACATCCAGTGCCACCTGACATACCTTGGAATAGCCAAAACACCTCTACACAACTGGCAGATGCAACCGAGGACCTTTGGGAGACCCTGATGGGGCAGAAGCTGGAGCTGATACAGGAGACTCGTGGCCATCTCAAGGCCATCTCAAAGACAAAAGGCATTATGTTGGGAAGGTACTCATGACTCTACCCAATACAGTCAAGTGAATGCTGGGAGCAGTTCATGTGTCCAGCTGACACCTGTCTATTCTAGAGAAAGCTGGCTTTCCCTCCACACTCCACTGGATATATTGACCACATCTCCAGCAACTACAGTGGGAACTCAGGTGCTTAAACCACATTTGAACACCCAACGTTAGATGCCAAAATTCTGTCATCTTAATTTCACACCGAATTGCCTCCTGTGTGTACTGAATCAGGTCACATCGCCCTCAAGTGGAGAACGGCACGATCACAACAAACTGCACAAGCCAGTGATCACCGAGATGCTGTTTTCTTTTGAGGACACAAAAAAACCCCAGGGATCTACCCAGATCTCCAGGACAATGTGTGCTCTGAAAAAGCTCGGGTGCAAGAACACAAAGGTTGCAAAGCACAGACCAAAAAAGCTACAGTGGAGAAAGCCGTAATTCATGCTGCCAAACCACCACCATAATTCAGCCACCTCGTACACTTCCATTATGATACTATCTTACCCAACTTAACATCAAACAAAAGGTGATAGCAAAGCCAAGAATATAATTTACCCCTTCTGGATACCCACATTGTGCCTTACAAGAGAAAGTGTTTGCTTTTTGGTGCACTCCTCCTGGTCCACTGTCCAACCTACACACTGAACGACGTTATGGCCTTCATCTGAAATACGTAGGATTTTGTAAAAAGAAATCAAAATAGGAGATAAAACTAAACTCATGTGAACAACCTGATTTCTGGCAGCTTTTAGTACCAGGAGGCTTGACTTTGCAACCTTTGGAGTCTTACTATTGGTTTTGGTTGGATTTTCTCCAGGGAAAAAAAAAGAAACGAGTAAACTGAGCAATAATGTAAGAAGAGATATTTTACATGGAAACATACAGACTGTTCCCACTTAGGTCTAGAGGAAAATCTGAATCTATGGATAAAAGTGGAGATATTTACAACCTGAAGGAATGACCGATGGTAGTGACAGGTGATTATCTCCCATCTGGAAGAACTGCCAGGGGACAATACCCTGTGTGTTCTGTTTACTTGCTAGATGAAGGAAGAATATTGGAAACAAAATTTTCTGAATCCTTCAGCTGGCTCTGCGAAGGACCATTCTCCAGGAGAGGCAACTAACCACACAAAAAACACTGGAAATGCAAACCTGGGATGTCTCCACATCAGTTGACTGACTGGGAAGAGACCTCATTTGCTCATTTGTCCTCTTTCAGCTCTGTTTCTTATCCCCATAGCAGGGGACAATGTCTCTTGTGGATGTGGTCCTATTGCTTGACATTCTCTCTGCACCATTGTCTTCCTCCAAGTCTGCTCCTTCATCAGATCTCCCAATTAATCCTGTAAACATTGATGTTTAGGCTGTAAAAATGGTTGAGCACTCTCCCTGAAGTGAGTGATATAGATAAGATGTTCCAGGTTTATAATAAACTATTCTGACTGCCTTGAACTTGCCAGGTAAATGGTTGGGGTCAAGAGCAGGTGACTTCTAGGACAACTCTTATCCTCTTAGATTCACAGCAAGCACGTTTCCACTGCAACATAGCCTGTGTCTGACCTGTTCCCATATTCCCCCTCTAATCTCAGCCTGGAGCAGCATGTGTGCAGCCCATTTTACAGCACAAGGACCTAATTACATTTTCCAGCTGCGCAGCAGACTCCCGCAAAGCAAAATAAAACCTACTAATGTGCATTTCTTAGCTACCACTCTTGGACTTCTTGGAAGCAGTCCATGGCTCACAGGCTGAAAAGTGGCGTGAAGGATGCCGGCACCCTTCCCACTTCCACCAGCAGAGCTTTTTCTTTTCGTATCCCTGATCTTTTCATGCATCACACCTTCTCTTTCCACCTAAGTCCACTTAACATCTCCTCAGACTGTTAGCTACCCTCTGGAAAGAACCACAAAAACAAATCCATGCTCTACTGCACCATATCAGCTTTGATAGCTATTTCCCTTCTTGTTGGAAGAAGCTTGAGAAATGTCTTCATGCTTCTGCCTCTGCATCCAGCAAGCCGTTCCTCTGGCTCAGAGTAGATTTGGGTGAGGACACCATCTCCTGTCAGTGTGAAGAGGAGCCCAGGCACTGCAAAGGGGAAGCCAGCAAGGTGCAGTTGGTCTGGGAACCAAACCAACTGTTCTGAGAGCGGTGATTAGCAAGAGCCCCTCGATGGTCTCACCATATCAGCTGAAACACGGAGCGGTGGAGAAGCGCAGTCGGGATTTAAGTACAAGAAAAAAGAGGGTTGGGACCCTCCAAAAGTCACTGGTCACCAAAATCAAAAGCAATCCTAATGAGAAACACAGGCCCCAGGCAGTCACAGGGAGTCTGTTCATATTCTATCCATTACAAATTTTCATGGAGCATTTCACGACGCGTAAGGGATCATCTAACTTTATCTCCTCTTTACAACAGGCTGTGAACCAAGTCTTTTTGGAGCCTGATAGTGTAGATTTGGAAACAGTTCTTCACTGAAGAGGAGGCAGCAGTGCTGTGTGCCATGGCCAAGAGAAGGAGATGTCAAGGCACCATAACCCAGAGGTACCTCATGGCCTCCTGGCTGCAGGGTGTTGGGCTGAATACTTCCTCAGATGATGCAGCCTCTGGGGTTTGGGACTGTGCCCCCAGCTAATCCTGGATCTTAAGGTCATTCTGCAAACCAACTGTTTTGGCAGCAGAGAAACCTGGATTAATTTAGACCTGAGCTCCGGGGCTCTCTGAACCCGAGCCAGCCCAAGCATGCTGAGCATCGCAGCACTAACCCAGTTTTGCTCAGCAAACAGAACAAAATGAGTACAAGCTGGACCTGGCATGATCAGACCAATCTACAAATGATTACCCAGAAGGGCTTTACATACTTTAGACACCTTGTTTGAGCCTAACTCCTTTAGGAGGCTTCAGTATAGCACTTAACACAATATAATCTATGAAACAGTATATGATAACCGTTGGAGATAGCAGAGATACAGATTAGCTTATCGAAACTGTTATGGACAGCTTAGGGATATTTAGCGTGAATTATTCTGACCAGTAGGTAAGGAACCTGAGAATGTCAAAGGTGTGAAGTGTTTGTGGCTTTTCCTGGGGAAAAAGCTAAGGGAAGCAGCTTGAGTGTCATGAAGCCAGGAAACATTTTTTTTCTTATTCGGATTAAGATAAAATGGTGTGATTGCAGCCATCTGCTTCAGCTAGATGAGGGTATCTTAAATTATTTCTTAAGAAAATAAAAGAAGGATCTGCTGCCCCAATTGCATTCTTGTCCCCATGCTGGCATTCATGGCCAGCTGCAGACGCCCCAGTCTTGCATGAAATTTATTCACAACACTTATGCCAAATTTCTGCCTTAGTAGTCAATTTCCCTATTATCGTTTAAAAAATAAACAAACACAAACAAACCACCAAAAGAAACAACATTTTCCTTCTGATTGTAACTATCTGTGCTACCCTGTTTTACATTTGGCTTTATTTCTATTCCACATTCACATTTGCATAGGGTTCCTATCAGTTCTACACATAATTTCCCCATACTTTATCTACCTTGTTTTATCCTTTGTTTGCCTGTTGTCATCATTGATTATATTCCTTTAATCTGCCACTGTGAAAACCTACTATAAATCTGGGGCAGGCACCCTGAATTCTTGTGAACAGAGATCTAATGTTTGGGAATAAACAGACCACAGTAACAGGTAAATAGCGGATACTTCTGAGCATCCTGAAGTTGCTGAGACCATATAGACTCAGGACACATTTGGGCTGTGACTGAGCTAGGGTCAGCACCCCATGAAAATTCATGGTTTATGGGCTCACCGTGTGAAACTTGGGTTTTGCCCTAAATAAGGGACTGCCGTCCTTCAGGTGCTAACACCTTGGCTTCCAGTGATTGAGTCTGTCACCATGGGAGGGCTCAGGTTCAAACCCCACATTCGATCACAGTGGCCACCTCCTCATTACACAATCCCTCTCCTTCTGCCAGTGACATCAGGAAAAGCAGCCAAAGCTTTTCCTCCTTCAGTTTCCAGTAATCTCCTCAATGAGCCATCAGGGCCACCGGTGCAGGGCTCCCTGGGTTTCCACAAAAGGCACTGAGATGTTCTTCCACTCCCTGTAGGTGTGAGTTCAAAAGCAAACCAGCCTTGCTGACTCACAGGTCCCAGTATGGCTCTTCACCAACTTGCTCCAGATGAGTCACCCCACGGGTGACTAATACATTGCATCTGCAGTGCTTATTTATGGCACTTTTGCATTGACCATGTCAGCAGGGAAATTGTTTGTGTAGAGTAACCATGGAGAGAAAGGAAACGTCGAAGAGGACCGAGAGGTTAGGGATGAGGAAAAACCAAGAGGGGAAAACATATTCTACCCCCGCAGCCCCAGAGTACCCCACATATTTGGAATCAGTGCTTAAAAAGGAAATATTTGCCTGTGGCTATTTTTTTCCTCTTTTCCATTATGTTTTCCAATTGCAAGAAGCTGAAACACTGTGAGAAGAAATAGCCTTGTGGTGGTGCCACCAGGGTCTGGACCCTCTGCAAATCTCCCAAGGAAACACGTTGGCACAGGGGACTTGTCTCTGATGTGTTTTTTCCCATGAGAATTGCTCTAAGTAGATGCATTGAAGGTGCTAGTCAGGTTCCCTCACCAGTCCTCCCCCCTCACCCTACACACTTCTGTGATCACATCTTGCTGGTTTGGCTCAAAAATCATGACTAAGTGGCTGCTGAGGGTAGACTCCAAAACCTCGCTGCCTTGCTGTCTTTTAAGTTTTGGGAGGACAGAAGTCAAGAGGGCAGGAAAACACGTGGTTGTGTCACTTGGTTCCTACCAGCCCCTACTTGCAGAAAGTTCACACGTGTCTGCCCCTCTCCTCTATCAGTGTAGTTTGCACCATCCAGACCTTCTTTGCAAGCTAAAAGGGAAAAAAAAATCCCATCATATTATTTAATGAAGGGTGGGATGTCTTTTTCTAGGAATTTTTCACACCACAGGACTTTTAACAGGTGGTAAAGGATTATGACGCTGTTGTTATTATTATGTATTTTCATAAATGGTTAATCAGTCCATAGATACAGCCGCCTATAAACGTTACCATTGATATCGTTTTAATCATCTGTTACAGATAGTACTTGTATCTACAGCATCACTTTATAATGTATCAACCCAGTGAATTAGTCTTAAGTCTGGTCAGTTTTTCCTTTTTATTGTTGGTGTTCAGACCAGAAGTGCCTTTAAGAAATGTGTTTTATGATGCTGCATGCCTAGCTCAATTCTAATTATTATTATTTTACCCACCTGCCTTGTAGAAACAACATCTCCCCCTGCAAACAAGGAGAGGGGGCTGCACTGCTGCGCTGATCACAACACAAACCATTGAGTCCTCGACTGCAAGATGTAGCAGAAAATAAACCTCCTTCTGCACAAAACATGTTGTACCTTGAATGTTCACAAGGAATAGAAATAAAGCCTCTTCTTTCACTATAAAACAGAGCTCTTATTTCATGTGCAGCAGAACACAGTTGAAAATACTCTTTTGGCAAAGATAGTGTCCTAGTTTTGGCAGGGATAGAGTTAATTTTCTTCCTAGTAGCTGGTATAGTGCTGTGTGTTGGATTTAGTATGAGAATAATGTTGATAATACACCGATGTTTTGGTTGTTGTCAAGCAATGTCTATATTAATTCAAGAACTTTCCAGTGAGAAGACTACAGGTACACAAGCAGTTTGGAGGGGGAAATGCTGGGACAGCTGACCCCAACTGACCAAAGGGATATTCCATACTGTGTGACAACATGGTCAGTGTATAAAGAGGGAAGAAGGAGGGGAAGGATGTTCAGAGTTATGACAATTGTCTTCCCAACTCACCGTTATGCATGATGGATCCTGGCTTGCATGGAGATGTCTGAACACCTGCCTGCCCGTGGGAAGTGGTGAATGAATCCCTTGTTTTGCTTTGCTTGTGTGCAGAGCTTTTGCTTTACCTATTAAACTATCTTTATCTCAACCCATGAGTTTTCTCGCTTTTACTCTTGTGATTCTCTCCCCGGTCCCACAGCGGGGAATGAACGAGTGGCTGCGTGGTGCTTAATTGCTGGCTTAGTTTAAACCACAAAAGAAAATTTCTTGGTGTTTTGGTTTGGTTTGTTTTTCTTAATCATTCAAAGTCAAGGAAGCAGCAGAAACAAGTGAATATGTTTATAGACTGATCTGCACTGCAGAAAAAGCTGTACTTTGTACCACTGAGAACCAATGTGCATACAATGGGCAAACACACAATGAGAACAAGAAAGTTTACTTTTCTTTCCAAACAAACTAGACAAGGGAAAGATTATCCCCTCCTTGGAGTCAGCTTTGAGAAGTTTACTACTGACTAAAACTGGACTACCTTTCCTTTGCGTCGTGTTTACCTTAGATCACACATAAAAATTAGGTGTGCTGGGGTAAAAATAGCTACACATTCTATCAGCCTAAAGATAAGGCTCCTTTTCACTGCTTTTTTTTTTTTGTTTTTTTTTTAATGTACTAGCATATTTCAAACTCTCTCATTCTGGGACCAGTTTCCAGCCAGTCTATACAGCAGGAGCTCAGTCTCTCCAGGCAAGGAGCAAGATGTGCTGGTGGTTACCGGCTGCAGAGTGAAAAGATGTACCCACGGCACAGCGACTGAGTGCTGAAAGCAATTAATGACATTTAGCAGCTCTTTGGTTAGTGTGGCCTCTTGCAACCAGTAACTGAGGCCCTTCTCATTTCCTTTGCAGGAGGTACCGTGTTTCTGCAAGCTAATGCTGTTTCTCCTAAACCACAACCACCTATTTGATGTGTTTCACAACCTCCCCAGGCGGTGAAAATGCATCGGTTTGTAAAAAACTGCCCTAGACTGCTCTCTGCAGCCTGGATCTTGGCATGGAAAGTACATTTTCTTTAATTTACTTCCACAGAAGTAGTACCCTGACGTGACCAGTTATTGGGTAACTCAAGGTACAGAAAACATGATAGAAACTACTTCTCAGAGCTTGACAAGCCAGCTGCAAACTGTCTGACGAGCATCAAGAAATGCAGAGATTAACTTGATTTTTTGGCAGAACTGAATTTACGGCTTGTCTACATGAGGATGTTATTTCAAACAAATCGAGGACGTGAGTTAAAGGCATCATGGTAGTGCCAGAATGGCTTTGCATGGGTACTCATCTTTTTCTTTTCAAAATCTCTGCTTCTTTCTATGAGGGATGGGGACAGAACAGCTGTGCCAGATGGGTCTCTGATGACAGCAAAGCCTTGGGGACCTGTGTATGAAGCCTGGGCAGTGACTTATCCTGAACCCTGGGAACACTGCTGGCAGCAGCAAAGCGTGACAAGGTTGATGGCCAAAGGATGAACAGGACAGCCAAACTCTCGCTAGTGCTGGGCTGTGTTTGCCCAGGGTGACTGTCCCGAGTGTGGGAGAAGCTGCGATGTTTTGCCAGACTAACATTAGAACATGGAGCTGAGCTGATTAAACCACACCGTGTTACTTTTACATCAGACAAATATAAGTAGTTCTTTCGGTTCTCGGTCTCTATATAAGTCTGAAACTCTCTGGAACAAAGAGGTACATCTGAAGTCCTACACAGAGGTGCAGCTTTTTGGTTCTTCACACGGAGCATCGCAGTTTCTTCTTGCACACCCTGTCCCTGGTGAGCCCCAGCTGCCCCACTCTCACACATACCTATCAGATGTAGCTATTCAATGCTTTTCCAGCACTGATTTGTGGCATTTTTGAAATAAAGGTGACTGTCTTCATGAAAGTAAGTTAGCCCCAGGTCCCCTTAAAAGTTTGTGAGGTCCTAGTGTGATTCTTCTCACCCAATGTAGACATCCAAAATAGATCAGAAAAACTCTTCCTGCAAGGAGAAGTGGCTTCGTGCCATCCTGCTGCTCCCTGAAAGATCCTCTGCACATCAGATGAGCAAGGTCAGAGAAAATTAATCTCAGCTGGTGGGATGGGGGGAGGGGGAGCAGCAGACACCTGAAAAGCAGCTATTAAAGCAGATCTTTAGGCCCTGTATCTGTCATAGAGATGTCTGTGTTGTGTGTTTCAAGTCCAGCTCCAGCTATCAGCTTCTGAAAATCATGTATATTTGGATTCAGGACTGGATGAACAATGGATTTAGGTCAGAACCTGAATTTCTTAAAGTGAGTAGTGTATCTCGCTCTGGACTTCATTTCCCATTTCTCTAAAGGTGTGTGTTTCCTGCAGCTGCAGAGTGAAAAGCACACACAAAATAAAGTGAAAATTTTCCTCAAATACTAATGCTGTTGAGATCTGGCAGGCAGGTTCTGTCAACTGTACACAAACACAGACATTTTATAAACAAGGAATTGATTCAATTGTTTCCAGAGGTATGAGAGCGAGCAAGAGAGCTGAGATTTAGCTATTAAAGACAATCTCAGGAGAGGGAGGGAATTAGCCTCCAGTTGAGCCAGATATTTCCGTCTCAAAAAATAAATGAATCAAAGTCATGCTCAGTCAGCCAAATTATCCAAGCAGATGCCAGCAACCCTGGTTTCTGGGTTTTATGTGATTTCAGGAGAGGGACGCAGGATTTTCTCTAAATGGAGTATCCTAAAGGCGGTTGGGACTGCAGAGTGTCCCAGTTTGGGGATTTTTAAATCAGGCAAAGCTGTTGAGTCTTCAAGCAGCTCCATGCCCAAGATGTATGGCTTTGAATTGTAGCTTGCTCTGAAGCCACACTTGGATCCAGTTCGTGCCTGCACTGCACCCTGTGTGGATCTCTCCCAACGCTACCGTAGAACAGAGCTCCCTGCCCACGTTGGGAGAAGCTCTGCATCACCTCCTGCCTTGAGGTAGATGAGTCTCACCTCTTGGTGTACTCTGCCCTGGCTTACATGAAGTAGGCCAAGATGCACTTCATAGAACCATAGAATCACAGAACAGTTTGGGTTGGAAGGGACCTCCAAAGCTCATCCAGTGCCACCCCTGCCATGAGCAGGGACATCTTCACCAGCTCAGGTTGCTCAGAGCCCTGTCTAGCCTGGCCTGGGATGTCTCCAGGGATGGTTCATCCACCACCTCTCTGGGCAACCTGGGACAGGGTTTCATCAACCTCATTGTAAGAAATTTCTTCCTTCTATCTAGTCGGAATCTACCTTCTTTTTGTTTAAAACCATTACCCCTTGTCCTATCACTACAGACCCTGCTAAAACTGTCCCCAAAAAATAAAGTAACTTAGTTAGCTCTGAACAGCCCCACACATCTGTTTTGTCCTTTCCCCATCAAATAGCAGCCCCAGGAGTAAGGACACAGATGGGTATCCGCTACAAGACCTTGACTCTGAGCTTCCCTCAGGATTTCTAGCTGGTTCCATGCATAGCAGCCAAGAGCTTTTTTTCTTGTCAGAACCAGCCCCAAGGAAATGTTTCAGCTGCTTGAAACACCTCCTTGTCCTTTCCAAAGCTGCCACATGGAAAGTGGTTATAGAGTTACGCCAAGAGATTGGCAGGTCCAGCAGATTTAAACGTCCCCTTGGTAGGACCAGGTGATGCTTACCAGCTGATGTAAGGGCACATGAGCTATATTTAGTATCCCAGAAAAGTCAGGGTGCTCCCAATCACAGTGAGAGATGGAATATTTCTGCCGCCCAAAGCCAAACTCAGTATTGGGGTCCCTTGTTTGGGAGAGAGACTCCCAAGTCTCTAGAATGGCAGGGTCAAGCAGCAGCACTCAGTGGGGGCATTTCCACCTGTAAAAGTCACCTCTAACCACCACTCGTATGTGAGAAAGGCTCTGGTGTGCAAATCTCCCCCCCGCCCCCGCAGCGTGACGGCATCCCCTGGCTCCTTTTCCCTGCTCCCTGACTCATAACCCAAACTCAGCACTGGGAAGGGGGCCAAGGAGGAGTCGCATTGAACTCACATCCCGGTGCAAACCTCTTAGAGGAGGAATTTCTACTTAATGACGGCGTGGAGTAGCTCCAGAGGCCAACCCTGCAGCGAAAGGACCCGAGGGAAGCCTGGCTGCTCGCCCTCCCCTTGCTGCGTTGCATCCAGCTCCGGTTTCTCTCTCACATGCCCTGCAATGAGCCGACTCTTCCTCGGGAGGAGAAACACGGGGCCAGCATCAAGCAGCCACCCCAGCTCCCTCCCTGAGCCGTGATCCTATTAGCAGCGAGACGGTGGCAGCCAGCTCTGCCAGCCACGGGGACACCACGGGGACCTGCCACGGCCACCCCTCACTCCACGTGAGCCCAGCAGGGATGGCTCAGCCAGCTGCGTCCCCTCCTTCCAAGGGATGCAGCAGGGGAATATGCCAGCATCCATCACTGACAACAAGCCCAGCTCGCTCAGGCAGCAGCATGTCAGAGCATCTCATCTCCTGGCAGTGTCAGGGCCGTTCGGGTTTGCACAGCTCAGCCCCCTGCCCTCCATGGCCAGGGGTGTTGTTCAGCAATTTGTTGGGAGCAATTTCCCCTGTCTCCTTGTAAATAAGCAATCCTCCAGCATGACTGCAGGAGGGTGCAGCCGTGCTGGCACCCGTGCCTTTACTCAGAGGGATCCCTACGGCCTTTGTACAAAGTGGAGCTGGGCAGTGCAAATTGGCAAAGATGGCTGGGATGTATTTTTGGATTAAACTTCATTTTTTTTGAGATTTTTTTTTTTTTTTGGTGAATATTTCATTTTTTGCGTGGCTGGCATTTCCGCAAAGATACAAATACTTGGTGCACAGATGCACTTTCAGCAAAAAGAGCTTTTTTTTTGTAGCAGTCTGAGCCCCTGGAGGAAAAGGGGTTTTTTTTCTGGGAGAAATACTCCCACTTCTGGGCAAACTGCACAGAGCGTCTCATCTTAGGATTTCTGTTTTGGGAACATTTCTGTGTGCCTTGGGCTTGGTGTTTGCCTGCTGTACGTCAAATCCCAGTGTGACTGCCTGGATCCATATTGGTGCCTGGGTCAGTATGTGGAAGGTCCGGGCTTGTTTGAATTAAAAGGTAAAGAAAGGGGGAGAGAGGGAGACTAAGAAAAAGGCAGTTTTATAAAAGGTTGTCTGAAAGCTAAATTCTCACCAAAAGCAGAATGGAAAATATGATCAAACCTGAGAAAGAGAGAGTTTTGGCAAAGAAGGATCCTGACCTTCCTGGGCAACCAAAGAGACCTTTCACAGACTTGAAACCTGGCATGAGACACACATATAGAGAGACAAACGCAGAAGCTTATAAGCCACACCAAATAAATAGGGAGTTCTATAGCATCTCAGCGTAGCTCCCAATGAGATGTGAACAGACTCACAGGTTGTGGGAAACAGCATATGGACTTGCCACTTGTGGTGCTGGGGCTCCAAGGAGCCAAGAAGGTTGCTTCTAGCCTGGTGGCTCTTCACCATGACAAATGTTGCCATGGAGTCCTTCACCTGCATGCCATCTGCCCACTCCACTTACAGAGCTGGTCTGGAGCTTTTCAGCAGAGATGCTGAGAAACAGTAATTCTGGCATTGACCCCTGGAGGCAGATTCGTGGACAAGAGGGTAGGATTTATCTATCTCACTCCGGGCATCTACACTGATCTCAAATGAGATAAGTAGAGACCCACATGCAGGGCTTCTGCCTCTCCTTCTGCTTAATGCACTGCACATTCTGCTGCTGACCACTGACCCAGGGAAGCCAGCTGATCTTGGGCTAAGCACAAAGAAATCACTATATTAGAGCAGTCTCTGGGTCAGGCACTCCGCTTGCAGCTGTGACCACAACAAGGTGCTTCAGAGGAAAGTGAGAAGCCCTATCCCAGCTTTACCCTTCACCCTCATCCTAACATCTGCTCACCGTGTTTACCACTGTCTCTCAAAATGCAGGTGATTACTTTGTTTTCAGTTCATGTGGTTGAACACGGTCCCTGACTGGGCTTGCTGGGTCAGCTACAGCACTGATGCCGGTAATGCTCAATTAGGGAATAGCTTGCCCCCAGCAATCCAGCTCCTGTCTGCAAGAGACAGGGTCATGAAGAATCACCGCCCATCCATTTCCTCCTGGTCTCAGGTTCCTTTAGATGTTCAGCTGCAGAAAATACAGTTTTCCAAGCTGTAACTAGCCAAGGGCACTTACCACCAACAGCCCTGACCTAGAGAGGTTTCTTCAGAACCACCTGGTCTCCCTGGAAAGCTTGCAAACCTCCTTCTATCGCATTGCATCTGACAGCAGCTCATAAATCAGCCTGCAGTTGCTGGCAACCACTTTGAGGATCCTGGTCTGCAGTTTGCGTTTGAGATGAAGTATGTAACGCAGGTGAGGAGGGCCCTGGGGGAAGGCAGCCTGCTATGGATGCAGCTGCCAGCTCCAGGAGCATCCTCAGGTCCCACGCTCACACGTAGGCTCAGGGCATCCTGGGAGTCATGGCATGGTGGTTTCACGAGGACAGGATACAACTGTGACCTGTGTGAACTGCTGCTCAGCCAGCTCCTTCCCATGTTGCCTGCAGTTGCAGCCATGCTAGAGAGCACCACAATTGCCACCCCTTCCTCCCAGCATGGCTTCATCTCATCATGTCAACTATATTTCTTCTGGCCTGCTTCTTCCCCAACAAACCCACCTCTCCTTTTCAGCAGAGATTCAATCTGCAACATTTGGAGGTGATTATGTTTGAAACTGGGACCGGTGCTGCAAAGCAGAGCTCAGTTCACCAGCACCCCTCCTTTCCCAAGTCTGTGTTCAGGAATACAGTTGGATCCAAATCTCTGGATTTTCATGCTGTGTAAAGAGCCGTAGACCAAGCTGTCCTGGATCAGATTTTATTTCTCTTCTTGAATAAACTGAAAGGTTTATTTGAAACACCAAAATAAAACAAAATAAAATACAGTGGTTGAAAATAAAAAACTCTGAATCTCACTAATAACAGAGCCCAGCAAGTATTTCCATCTAATAGTAAAGCATTACATATGAACTCAGGGCTGTACGCTCTATTTGAAGATCATGGGAATTTTGCCACTTATATCTGCATAAAAAATAAAATGCTGAATACTCAGTACGAGTCTGTTTGGCTGCTGACTGAAACACTTTGCAAAGTGAAATCATCCCAGGCTTTCTGTCCAAGAACCTCTGCCTTTGCTGAGTCTCACACCAGTGTTGTGGGTTTGGAAAAGTCCAGTGTGTTGGGAATGGATGGTTTGAATCCAAGTGGCAGCTTCACTGTCTCCACCTACCTGCTGCTGGTGACGTGATGTGGTACCTGTCTGAAGTTACAAGGGTTGTTGGGTGACTTTCTTGCCTGTGTTCCTGCTACATGGGGAAGGGTTTGAAGTTATTGTCTTTTCACTGGATATGGGAAACTGGAGACAGGGAGGAGAAATGGCAATGCAAAGAGCCCATGGGAGACAGTAGGACAATGCCCAGGTCTACTGACTGCCCAGGGTGATGCTGTCTTGCTCTGGATCAAACTGATTAATCTACCACTTGGCTCATCCAAGCAGACAACCCAGGTGAAGATGACCTTGAGACACTAATGCTCAGAGTATGCAACCAGAATGCGCGAAAACAGTGAGAAACTGAGACTGTCTACAAACTTGGGGTGTCAGATCCTTGATCTTTACGCTGTCAATGGAAAAAAGCAGTTGTTGTCGAACAGTGAACTAGAGGTTCTCCCCTGGCTGACATCGGGGTTCCTGCAGTCACAGGTAGTCTGAATTGCTCTTTTAAACTGCAATGCCATTGAAAACATTTCCAATACAGCCTTTAATCTGACCTTCTGTCATTTCATAACTACCTGACTATTTCAACAGGTAAAAGTTCTGCTAAAACCTGAACATCTATCACGTCCCCTCCACCCATCTGCAGCTAATGATTAACGTGCTGGGGAGCAAATGGTAGAAGCTGATCTTTAATGAGCAAGAAGTCTGCTGCAAAACACACCTGTAGCCATGCAGGCTAGTTTTGTTTGTGAATTGCACCGACTTCACAATTCTCTACTCTCTGCAAGCACTGAATATTTATGATCAAGAGGGATCAAGAGATCTGGTTGAAACCTTCTTCTGTGTTCAGAAATTATCTATTATTGGTAATGAAAGTTTGAATCCAGATTGTACCTCTTAGTCATCTATGTTGATATATAGCAGCAACTTAACAGTAAATAACAGATTTCCATCCCTTCTTCTCTCCTCTTGGAATTTAAGCTGAAACCTAAAATCTTTCAACTTCTTGTTGTTCTTCTCTGGAAGAGGAAGGGAAACCCATATTTTTAAACAGCTCATTTGCAGATAAATTCTAAACAAGATGAAACAGAATCCCTGCCAAAGCAGTGGAACAAAGATTGCATGCATGCTGAGCAAAATGTTCCCCATTCCTTACTCAGCCCCCTTTTGTTGTGGGATCAGTAAGACACCTGGCCCAATACTAGTCATGAGTGACCTGACTAACATTGGTGTCTCATGGCGTCCCAAAGGGATTAGCTTCAATGCACAGCTTTTATACAAACACCCTTATCTTATGCAAATAACCTCTGAGGATTACCCTTGGTAACTCCTTCCTGCTTTGTATCCCATTTTCTGCTTTCCTATAGGCTTAAAATTACTATACCCTTCAAAAATTGTCCTGTGGATGAAGTTCTATTGAAGCCACAACCATGTCTGCCTGGATGGATAACTCTCATTTTCCCATAGGCACTTCATAACCCTCTCTCCGATAACTAGTGTGATGTTCCCCGTACCAGGTTAGCTGTCCCAGGAGACCTGAAGTTTATATTACGTGGCTGAAAACATACTAGGATTGAAAAGGTAGGAGGAAATTCGGTCCGAGCAGAGAAAAGTTTAGAAGAATGGAAAAAAACCCCAAAACAACAACAACAAACAAAAAACAAACAGTGAAAAAGGAGAAACAGGGAAAGAAACAGGCCAGTCCTAGAAGGCAGCATGATTCAATTGCTTAGTTCACAAAAGAGTCTAAGAAAATGCAGAAGGGGTTTTGTAGTGATCAGAAGTTAAAGGTAATAAGAATAATATCAAGCTGCTGACTTGCAGAAAAAGGGGATGAGGAGATGAATGAGACTGCAAAAATGAAAAAAAATGGGAGCAGCAGATGCTTCTGGAAAGGGAGGCTACAACCAAGAAAGGAAAATTCTGTTTAAGCAGAAACGCACCAAGATCAAGGTTGTTCCCAGTAGCGGGGTACTGAGGTATAGTGACATTTCTACATGGACATCTGGGATTGCTGGGATTTCACATCACCTCCATCTTTGGACTTTCTGTTGGAGAAGGTGAGGATGAGCTCCCTTGGTGGTTCTCCATCCTCTGCCAGGTTGCTGGCAGGTCCTGCATTGCCAGCAAGACCTTTCCCCAGCTTGTCATTTCTGGTGGGTGCTGAGTCTACTGGCCCAAGTGGTCATACCCCAGACCTGCCTGGACATATGATCTGACACGAAGGCAGGTACAATTCCACCACACGGACCTGGCAAAGCTGCAGTAACACCAATTCACCCCAGCCCATACCATGTCCCGAAGTGAAATACTAGGATGCCACCAATGCCAGTAGGTCTTTCTCAATTAGTGGTCTAGGGTTGAAAACAGACCAGGGCAATGTATTTTTCTGGTCTGAAAAGACCCTGGGAGGAGCAATTTTTTTTCTTTACTGGCAGAGCTCATCTAGACAGATCAAGCACCACATCCCTATGACCCACAGACCTCAGGCAGATGGAGACCATGATACATGCTGACCTGAGGGGCTGCCAGTGGTCTGTGGGACATCTCATGGAAAAGGGGTAAACGCATGAAATCTGTGAGGGAACTGGAGACAGCTGTGACTTATACCCTAAATGCTTAAGGTCTGACAGATCTGGGGTGTTAGTAGCTCTCTCAACATCCTCACCAACACTTCTCTTTATTTGTATGTGATTTTGACAAGAAGAAGGGGTGGAAAACCCTCAATGAAATAATCAATGAAAACCACAATGGGGCCATCATTATGGGCTGTAAATTCCATGGAAGCCACAAGCAATTAATTTGCAACAAAAAACACCTTTACACAACCTTTTTTTAGTCATTCTAGAAAAGCATAACACAGTAGGAGCTCCACTTTTCATAAAGTTTTTTTTTTATGCCAATCCAAGGGAACCCATTTTGTACTTTATAGCCCTTATGTTCAATTTTTAATTATTAGCTTTTCCCCTTGTAAATTTAAATGCACTCCCATCACATTTAGAGAACAATAGTGAAACCCTCCTGTAGCTAATTTAACACCTTTAAATTCCCATGGAAGGTAGCCAAAGATCTTGTGTCCTAATGGACAATAAAATGCCTACCTTATTTTAGAGGAGGCAAGTTCAAATCCCGCTATGTCTATATTTATTAAAAGAGGCTGTTGGTTAATATTTTGTTGTTTTCCATCCAGATGACTAAATAATCCTTGCTCATTATGCCAAAATGACAGTGAATTATGTTGCAGCTTGTCCAAAGTATTTCACATCCCCTAAATGTGAGCTGGGAAAACAATAGCTTGATCCCATAGAAATACACACACCTTCGCACAAAATGGAAGGGAGTTAGCATTTCAATCATCATATTAAGCAAGAGGAAGAAAAAAAGATGGTAGACTGACCATGCTCAAGAGCTACACTGAGCCGAGGGATGTTTGTGAAGTCCAGTGGAAAATCTTCAGTCTAGCTCAGGGCCTTAATTGTTTTACTCTTAATTCCACCAGAAGATGATGGTGAGTGTTCTCCTGACTGCACTGGAAGAACACGGATCTCCAAGTCTATCTCACCTTCATTCCAAAAGGTGATGATAGAGAACTAATGGTGACTACCAGCAAACACATCATTCAGTGCATCCATGTCCGGTCTAGACCCAGTTCCCTTCTTCCACAACTGCCAGACTCTGATCCCAAAAAACAGCATGCTCAGCAAAGACAGGGTGGGAGGTGCAACCTCCATGTCATATTCCACGTTTTGTGGCACTGACCTCAGTTACACAAGTCCTTCTTGTACCAAGTACGTCTTCTGAAAAAAATAAGTTAGCACACTGATGACTGTTTTTCATTGTCGTTGTTTTAGTGTAGGCAATTTAAACCAGCTTTCCACTCTGTTGCATTGATGGAGTAGCGTCTATGGTCCACAAGAAGCCCAAGTCTTTTATATCGTATCTATTTCAGATCCATAAACCTGCTCACATTTGCCTCGAATGCACCATGATGTCTGTCCTTATCCTGATCAAGTGGTCCAAAACTTGCATTTATACCTTGTTTTGAGTAATTTAGTCCTGCGGGTGACCCTAGAGAAGAAAATCATCAAGTGCTTCTGCTGCCACAGTTTGTGCAAGAAAATGTTCATTTAAACCTAAAGACAACCCTGGGTTTCCTGCTTCTTTCCGGATTCATCACTAAGTATCCTATTCAGTTTAGGGAAGTATGATGCAAAATACACAGGAAACTAGTGAAATAGTTGGCATACCAACAAAATTAGTGTCTTTTTAATGAATGGAAAAGTCCATGGAACATTTGTGCCAATCAGCGTTTAATAAGTGAGTTCAAGTGACAGTGTGCAGATGAAAGAGCGTTGAAGTACCTGCAACTCCAATATTTTTGCTAGAGGCACCAGCTGACCTGGGAATCAGCAACAGCATGAACATAAAGCCCTTCATTTCTTCTTCAGTGCCACTCAACTTAGGGACATGGAAATGAAGTGCATGTACCCACCACGCATTGTTCAGGGAAACCTAGTGGCGTTTCTTTAAGCATACAGAGTGACGTGGCTCCAGGACCTGATCCATCTGGATTGATCAGTATGTTGCAGCATCTGAGCTGAGTCCAGGACTCAGGTCTATGCTCAGCTGGCTTGACTGCTGGAAGACCCTCCAAGCAGAGCTGCCAACTTGGACAAGCCCACTCTTACAGCTGAGTACTTGAGGAGCTATTGATGAGTTGTTTTCCAAACTTGAAGGGTCCGGTCCTGTTTATGCTTATTATTCCTTCAATATAGTTGATATACTGAGACATAAATGTGTTACTAAACCAGTATCATAATGATGCTGTTAAATTCCTGGAGGAGCAGCTTGTAGCAAAGGAAGATCTTTGAGTTTAGGTTTCAATGTGAGGTATCCAACTCAGAGGAGATCTAAAGCTCAGTTCAGTGAAATACAGATCTCCAAGGCAGAGCAAGCAGGATCTGCTGCAGGTAGGACAAGAGAAGCTCCTTGGAGGGAGTATCAGCACAGCAAGGAAAGTGGAATCCATGTTAACCAGCATGCTGCACGTCTGGTGAACATTCTTCCACACCAGAGATCTCTTCTTAACTCAAACTTCTACTGTCTTGGTAGAGAAGACCTCAGCACCCAGTGCACATTATCCTGTGCATTTAATAAATGTGAATAAGCTGAGTTGCAGCCATGTCTGGAGTGGAACATGCTAGCTGTTTAACAGGTCATAACTCAGTACATAAAAATGAAACAAAATTAATTTTTCTTTGATGTTCATTTGCATCTTCAGGTTGTGTATGGGTTCATGTGGGTGGCTGGCATGTGCATGCGCATTTCTGAAGAGTCAGAGACTTTCTAATAATAAGTTATTCAATGGCTTTTGTTTTTTTCTTTTCTGTTTCCTTCTCAGTATCTGGTTACACTCTAAGAATTTTGCACACCCAGTTTCTGGGAAAAACCCTCTACAAAATAATTTTGATGAGTGATTCCTGGGCAAAGCTCCTCACTTCACTGTTTGTTCAGTTACCAGGACTCATCAGTATGAGTATTGCCTTTATTAAGATCTTGTCATTTGTTAGTACTTGGGTGGTCATGCGAAAATCTGCTTGGGCTTCCTCTGTGAGTTACATTTCAGTCTGAGAGAAAAACAAAGTATTATATATATGTATATATATCTATATGTGTGTGCATGTGTATTTATACGTACATAGAAACACAAATTTAAACCTGGGCCCCTGAATATATTGCAAAGTAGCATGGGTATATGAGTTGTGCATTTATTGTAGGTTGACCCAGAGGAGATGCACACAACAGCATGTGACCAGATCTGTATACAGGGTCCCTCATTAAGCCAAGCAATGATGCTGGAAGGAACAAACAAACCGCTTCACTAAATCCTCTCAGGGCCTGAGGAAAGGTTTTCTTGTTTGAACATTATTTCTAACTATTTTGGTCTAATAAAACAATTTTGGTCTAATCAAAACCAACACCTTGTCCTACAAAACTTGCCCTATTTGTTTCCCTTGACCATCAGTGGTCCAAAACCACTGGCTGACAAGGGCCAGCTCTTCAGAAAACAGGTATAACTCAGACTGCCAGAAAATGCTCCTCTTCCCAAATTCATATCAGTTGCAATACAGGTTTTTTTGACACAGAGGTTACTCTTCATCTTCATTTCATATTATCTTCATTTCTGATGATTTTTAGTCAGAGATTTTATGCTAATTTGTGTGTACATAAAGCTTAGTGGAAAACACTTGATCAAAAGTGATCCAAAATGCACATTTATAATAACCCAGGTGCTATGGAGGTGGCTGATGGTGGCTTTTATTTGATGGTGCGTACATTATGTGGTTTTCTTTCATAGAAGCACAAAATCACAGAATGGTTTGGGTTGGAAGGGACCTTAAAGATCAGATAGTTTCAACTCCGCTGACATGGACAGGGACACCTTCCACTAGGTCAAGTTGCTCAAAGCCCCATCCAGCCTGGATTTGAATGCTTCCAGGGATGGGGCATCCACAGGTTCTCTGGGCAGCCTGTCCCTGACCTTGCACTCATTGTGGTAACATGCAGCTACTACGCCAGCTCTTTAGTCCACTGTCAAAATCTTTGAGATAATGTAAAGGTGAACCTAGTGAAAGAAAGAAAGGGAAAAGAAAAAAAGAAAAAAAAAGAAGAAAAAAAAAAAAAAAGGTTTGCATGTGAAAGAGAAAGCAGGGGGAGGAGTGTAAAATCACCAGGGTGAAGTACAACATGTTCAGCAGACTTCGGTCCCTTGGCTGCCTGCCCGATGACTTTCCCGAGCGGCGCTCTCCTAGCAACCGGTCCCCAGCCATTTGAATTTTTATGTATCGCTATGCCAGCAGTGATGTCACGGTTTCCATAGCTACTATCAGCTGGAAGAACGATGACACTTATACTGCTCAGTAACTGAGAAAAAACTGGCCCGGCTGAAATATTTCAGGGAACTCTCGGAGACAGGAGCTATTGAGCTCGTGCTTTGGCATGGCACAGTGCATGCAGCCGTGGTTTTTGCTGATGGAGACATTCTCCATGAGCACCAAGGTGCTTTTGGCTGGCCGTCAGAGGCAGATACATCGTCTACACCACGGTGGCTGCTGCAAGATTCATCCTCCCTTAAGTGCTTGGCTCTAGAAATTAAATATTGTTATCAATTAAACTCCCCGTCCCACGGGCTGCCCAGCCCTGTCTGGTTAGAGCACGCTTGTAAGAAGAGAACAGGTGACCCATTTGTCATGCGGTGACAACTTCTGGCATTGGGAATGAAGTGTTTCAGTAAGAGAAGGCTTTGATCCTATTCACAACGAAGTATTTAAATAATTGCTAACCAGGCAGAGACTTCAAGCATTATCCCAGGGAGCGTTTCGTTATTGCAAAAGGTTAAACTGAGCCTTTGGTGCACAAGACAAAAAAGTAGGAAGGCTCAAGAAATTTGGTCAGGGTATTAAAGTATGGTTCTGCCAGTGTGAAATAGTCCAGAGGCCAGAAGAAGGTTTGGACATGATGTCCCTTAAAAACAAGCACAGAACATGGCACAAAGCAAATAAACACAGCACTTGCAGTCTCACAGCCAATAGTTCAGATTGCGGTAACTTCTAGGTTCAAGTCAGAGAGCTTCTGACAGTACTTGGAATTTTGCAGAAGCACAAAATACTGAATGTTCCCCACAGAGACAATAGTGTCCTCTGCCACATTACAAATCCGTGCTCACCATACTGGGGGCTTCTCACACACTAAGCACTCAGAGGGTAAGTCTCACAGACATCAATAGCAAAGCTTCAAAGGACAGTGGGATGCCTTTTCACTTAGCCAAACCACATCTTTCCCACTCGGGTTATTCTTAACACAGTTTATCACAAAATCCTCAATAAATACTTCTGGAAAAAAAAAAATCCTGGGAATAAATAATCCTGAGAAATTACAGTTTGGCTGGTGTTGCTCAATGTGTGGTTCTCGCATGAGATTTTGAAGGGATGAAGTGAATTAGGGACCTTCCGTGTGGTTTGTAACTCCAGCTGTAGCAGTCCAGCTGTGGTATTCCTTGCCACAGGAAGGGATAGATGCTAAAAATGTACATGAGCATCCAGGTAGATCCAGGAGACACTAGACAAATTAATAGAAGAGAAATCTCATGAAGGTGCGTAAATATAAAGGAGCTACATCCCTCTCAGAGAGGTGGCTGGGGTTTTAGCAAGCACTCAGAGAAACACATGTGTTAATCCTGTTTTAAACCCTTCTTTAGGCAAGCTACTCACAGCCACAGTGGGAAAGAGGATATGGGACTTCGTCTGACTCAGCACGGCTATTCTTATGCTCTTACTATCAAAGAGTCATATTTTCATCATGTTATTTTTGCATGCCAGTGAGAATCCTCCACCTGCTGAGCCCCAGCCGAAGGATCTCAAGTTCTGCCTCACAAACAGTGAGATCTGTAAAGTAGCCCAGATGCATGGCATAATATCTCCTTACCCCTGTTAGACAGCTTCTGGGCTCTCCCTGGATATTACTTATTACAGTAAATTTTGAATCAGAAATTGCCCTCTTGGCTTACACAGAGGGTTTTTGTGCAGAGACTGAAGCCTCCTCCTTCTCGGTCATGCTGGTTCCCAGCAGACCAGCCAGACAGTAGTTGTCTCATTCAGTCCTTCCCATCTGCAGGAGATCTCAGAGAGGTTTCCAGAATAAAGGCCGTGTCTTGGATCACTAATTCAGTGCTCATCATCTGAGTTTTTCTGCTCTGCCTAAGCAGCTGCAGTGATGCTGCTATGTCTGTGTAGCTGACCCAGCAGGGTATCCCTGGGGGTCCTAGAGCCCCATCTCCCACCCTCCAGCCAACTGAACAAGGCACCTAGCCTCCCTCTGTCATCCTGGAGACAGACAGACACCTTCTGGGGACACCTCAGAGGAGAAGAAAGATGAAGTTTTTACCTACCTGTAGCAAAGGACCTGAATAACCATGATCCTAGAATCATAGAATCATGGAATCATAGAATGGTTTGCAATGGAAGGGACCTTCAAAGCTCGTCCAGTCCAACCCCTGCCATGAGCAGGGACATCTTCACCAGCTCAGGTTGCTCAGAGCCCTGTCCAGCCTGGCCTGGGATGTCTCCAGAGATGGTTCATCCACCACCTCTCTGGGCAACCTGGGACAGGGTTTCACCACCCTCAGTGTCAAAAATTTCTTCCTCATCTCCGGCCTGAATCTCCCCTCCTTTAGTTTAAAACCATCACCCCTTCTCTTATCCCCTGGTCCTGACTGACCAGATGCCTTGTGTTAGATGAGGGTAAGCATAGTCTTGAGTCATTTCACCCTTGTCCCTCTCCGAGCATTGAGCTGAGAAATCAAGACATGAATTGTCACGGAGCCGCTCTTGGTTTGCTTTATTTAAGATCCCTTGCAGGCCAAGCCGGCATTAGATGGGTGATCTTCACATGATCAGATCACTGCACACTTGGCAAGGAGACTATGATTTCATGACCTACAGAAATCACAAATCCATGTATTATTCCCCCAAATACTGAGACAAGGCCTACACTCACCCCTGAGCCTTTCACACAGGCAGTGGTGTTCTATTTTCCAGGAGATAATAAGATTTTCTGGAGACCATGTGTCTGCTTCCAAGTGCTGTTGGATATGCTACTTTCAGGCATAATTCAGAGTAACCTACAGCAGCAACTTAGGGGTGTTTTTTTTGGCAAGGGTTTTGCAACAACATTGTAAAGTTTTTAATGTGCCTTCATTTCAGTTTTTAACACAGATGTCTGCTGAAAGATAATGTTGCACATTACAATCTTGCAGGCATCAGTGCAAGACCACTTTCTCAGAGAGGCAAGTCCTTGGCAGAATTTGTCCCCGAAACTACACCTCTGAAAATGCGTGGGAGTGTTTGTCTCAGGCTTGAAGCCTGTCTAGAAAAGGTTGGGCTTGTTGAAAGTGTGAACGTACACATCTGTACGTGCGTGGGCAGCTTGCTCAAGGAATCTCTGTAATTGCACACTTCGTGCTAATACCTGTACATGGGAATGACTCGCTGCATATTCACTTTGGCCATTTGCAGAGGTCCTTATGAGGAACATATGTAGAGCTGTGATTGCTTTTGTGATCTAAGTACGTGACCAGCAAACACAATCACCAGATAGTCCAAGGCCCATTCAGGAGGAATTAACCATTGATGGAGAATGTGAATGAAAAAAGTGAGCATATGCACCGTCACGCTTTAGCACTTAGCCCAGCCTGGCCTGGTTTCATATTAAAGGACATCAAATGGTCTCCATACCTTCCTCTGAAGCCTGATATGGTGGTTCTCTCTTGCTACCAGCCATCTCCTTTGTCCTCATGCATAAGAGTAGCAACAAAGAGAGCTGTGGGCAAAAGAAATAGCTGGACAAATCCACCCTGGAGCTGATGGCTGCAACAGAGAAGGCACCAAAGTTAGCTAGAATGGTATTAGCACCCCTGTTATGATCTGTTTGCAGATGCCAACCCAGCTAGGCTTCATGCTTACCTCCCCACCACCCCCCATCCCTGCCTCTTCATCGCCCTTTACCAGAACAATGTTACACTCATAGTTCTTGGTCTTCTCCATAAGTGCACAGAGATGGACCGTACCCAGAGCCCCTCAGGCACCTTTTATCCCCCCAGCACAACCCTGTCCCTTCGCTCAGCCCAGAGTGAGGAGGCACCTCTTGCAAAGTGGGACACTTCTGGGCCAGACACTGGCCTGGACCTCCTCATCCCTCTCACTCCCTGGCTCTCCTTGGGTCTCTCTGGTTGTCCCCAGCTCAACCCAACCATGATACTGTGGCATCCCAAGGCCTCCCAGTGAGTTTCATCCTGGAATGGGAGCAGAAACGTGCCCGCAGAGCAGCACAGAGCTGGTACCAGTGTTGCTGCGACAAGTGTTTCAGAGTAATTCAGTTCTTCCCTGAATGAAACGCTGTTTGCTCACGGGCCCTGGCTCCCATTGTCACCCGGTGATGAATGGGGCATCAGCGTGCCGCAATACTCTATTTGTTTTAGAGGTCAGTGTCAGACTGAAGGGTATTCTTCATAAACCAAATCAGGGAGTTTGTGCTTACGTGACCAGATTGGCAAGAGCATGCGAAGCCCCCAGTAGCTCCCATTGTCCCGAATGAGAACAGAGCTCTTTTGAAGACATTACTTATAAATTATCTACCACCCCCTGCTCCCCCTGCTCTCTGCCAGCTCCCCCCCCATGATCTAATTCAAACACGAACTCACAGACGATGGGCTTGTGCCATCACTGAAGGTCGGTTCCCACCTGGGACCCCGTTTTCATTCCTGTGGGAGCAGCACCATATCTGACACCAGCCCCCAGCCCTCACACAAGGATATCGTAAGCTGTGCAGTGAAATTCTTTCTTTGTTTCTCTTTTCTTCCCCTCCTGCCTCTAAGCATCATCTAGTCTGATCTGACAGCCCACAGGGAGATGCACGGTGGAGGAGGGCAGGGACCAGTCGCTGGGAAGCCAGCATCAAACAGAACAGGAGATCATCGTTTTGCCTTGCTTTAAAAATAAGGCTGTCTAGATAAGGGTGTTTTTTGTTCATTTGTTTTGTTTTGTTTTCTGGTGATTTTGAGGCTTCCACAAGAGCTACAGCCTGGGAGAGCACACATTGGTTTGGTATTTCCAGAAAAGACACATAGGACTTGCTGCCTGAGAGTGAATCCATGGACAGTTGTGCTTAAATCCTCATCCCTCTCACTCCACAGGCACAGATAGATAGACCTACATTCCAAGTACCTCCTGTCTAACCAGCCTTTGAAGCACACGGATGCTGAACTGCTCATCCTTTCCTTGAGCTTTGTCTGCATCTGGCTTCTAGGGGACACACAAGCTGCAGAACTCAGAGAGTGGAGCAGAAGATTTTTCAGAAATAGCCCCAGCTTTCCTCTCTGTTAGGCCTTAATGTAACAAACCAGACACACTAAATGGAGGCAGACATTAAAATGTTTGAGAACAGTGTCGAGGTACAGATTTTTCCAGTTGCCAGCCATGCATTTCTTGTTTCATTTTAGGGTTCTGCAACAGCAATTCCATTCCCAAATGCCCAAGATGCCTGGGCAAGAATGCTTACAGATGGAGGAGACTCCAGTAGGCTTAAATCTGATTGTAGCACCTATTCCTTTGCACTGATCATACAGGTTACTTCTCATGATTCTGGTGCAGAGTCATGAACCCTTGCAGTCATTCAGGTTAGAGTAAATTAATTTCTCTTGATTGGTCTTCATGTCCCATCCTTGTAGATGAAACAATGTCAGGTTCCACCAAGATATCCCTCATTCCAGAGCTGGTCTCATTGCATCTCCCCCATTTGGTGCAATGTGCCAAAGTCGCTGGAGTTTTCTGCCCTGTTTGCACGGTAACATTTGCAGCTGCGTTTCTTAACAAGAAGTCAGCAATTCACGACCTTTTGCAGCGCAGAGATCTGGAGATTACTTACCAAAATAAAGTAGTCTATAAACTCCACAACTGCTGTGTGTGCATCGCTGATAGAGGAGAACAGCAAGACACCTCTCAGTGGAAACAGTCCAGCCTGATAAGATCTGCGGTTAAGAGGGTGCATGTGTGTGTCACACAGCAGATACTCAGTGCTGGGACCATGAAAAGCTTTCTTTTTCTTTTCTTTTCTTTTCTTTTCTTTTCCTTTCTTTTCTTTTCTTTTCTTTTCTTTTCTTTTCTTTTCTTTTCTTTTCTTTTCTTTTCTTTTCTTTTCTTTTCTTTTCTTTTCTTTTCTTTTCTTTTCTTTTCTTTTCTTTTCTTTTCTTTTCTTTTCTCACTGCATGGCTTTTGCTGCTTGATTCATATGAGTCTTTCTGCCAAAACGAGTTGGCCTGGTGAGAGCATGTATAGATTTTACACCCACTCCACGGAAAATGTCTGTGTGAGGGGAACAGGTTGTGGTGAGCACGAGAGGGTGTATATTAATCCTACCACTGCTGGTCACCTCCCCAAGGCCTCCAAGGGTAGCAGAAGGCATGGAGCTATCAAATCCATTTCACAATCAAGTCTTTTCTCCTCTACCTGACTTTCATATTTTGTCCAGAAGCAGTTACATGTAAACGAAAGGGAGAAGGCAAGTAGGAGCTGATCATCTTGTGGGTTTTGTTTGTTTGGTTGGTTGGTTGGTTTGGTTTGTTTTTCCAATACAAGAATTAAGGGGCATCAAATGGAAGAAGTGGGAGATATGTTCAAAACAAGTAGGAGAAAGTTCTTACCCTGTGCAGAGTTGTGCTGCAGATCTCCTTGTCACAGGACACCGTGGATGCTAGACCTTTTTACAGGCACCAAAAGAGATTTGAGTTCATGGAAGACAAATTTATACATTTCAAAATATCACATGTTGTCACCATGATCCTAGAAACCAATCCAGCTCAGAAAGCCTCTGGGTGGCATGTGGGGGTTACTGGGAAAACACTGCAGAGAACTGTCATTCATCATTGCTCGTTTTCACATTCTTCCTTGGCCACTGCCAGAGACACAGGACTAGATGGACCTGCAATTGTTATTGTGTTTTTTCTCAGTAAAAACATTGCTATAGCCTGTTTGCTAACAGTTTAGTTTTGGTCTCTCAAAATACTCCCCAAATGTACCTCCAGGGAAGAGTGCAGCCCAGCCATAGACATCTACCACTGCAAATATCTAAAGCTGTGTGAGATGAGTCCTGTACACACTCAGTACCACACTCCATGAACTCCTCTGCAGACTCTTACTATTTAAAGGTTTCCTTGGCTTATGCACTTTGTTGAATAGAACTTTTTTCTTTGCACTCGAGGGCTGCATGTTTGTTCATAATGAGTGGTAGGAGGGAGCCTGACCAACCTTAGCCTTCTGCAGCACCTTTGAGTGACACTGGAGTAGCTCCAGGTTGGTCAACCTGACACTGGACCCAAGTAATACCATGGAAACAGCAGAACTAAGAGCAATCAGAAAGCTGTAGAAGTTGAGGGCACAAATAACATCAAGGTGTGGGATTAAATGACTCTTGAAAGTATCATCTGTCAATTCAAGAGTGAAGTTATGAAGCCAGAAGGCATAAGCAGCTGTTGTCATTAAATGCTCAAAATCCAGTGTGTGTATGATAGAGTCACCAGTGATAGCACCCAAATCCACACAGTCAGCATAACCCATATTAAACTAGGGAACTAGTTTATGATACATCACAGCAATTTACTTAAACTGGGAGATTCTTATCCCCTGGCAATATTTCCAGAAGACGGAACATGTCCTCGGGCCCATGCTCTTGGTGACTTCAGCAAGAACACAAGAAAATATGAAAACCGAATCATTCCAGATAGTGTGTGCTGACATTAAATAAACACGTGAAAAAGAGATGGAGTACCGGATAATTATATAGATCAAGGAAGAGCAAATGGCCAACTGTGGCTCACATGTACAGTCCAGGGAAGTGGCTGAGTTATCATCCATAGAGATACTTAAAAGACATGTGGATGTGGCACTTGGAGACACAGTTTAGTGGGACTTGGTAGTGTTGTGTTTATGGTTGGACTCAATGATCTTAAATGTCTTTTTCAACCTAAGTTATTCTGTGATTCTGTGACTAATTCTGTGTTTCTAAAATGGGGAAAAGACCCAGGCAGTGTGCACGACACTGAGCATTGCCTTACCTGCAACACTAGCAGGACTGATCTGGGAACCTTCACTCTACAGAGGTTGTTTCTAAATTGAGAGGGAAAAGCTCCAGGGACAAGAGGTCTGGAAAAGACTTCAATCCCTTCAATTTATCCAAGACAGTAAAAAGTGATTTTAGTTTCAGCTGCTCCTTCTGTGTCAGGGCTGAGACTTCTGAAGGGGAACAGTAGAGAAAGGGCTCACAGTAGCCAGATGTTTGTCAGACGTGTCAAGCAGCATTCATCTAAGTGTGGACAACTTCATCTCAGTTCAGCTGCTCCAGGCCCTTATATTGCCAATAGATACCCAACCAACATAGCCAGTGGAACATAAGGTGAGATTTCTCTCCTCCTAAAGCAGACAGCTAAAACAGAGCACAAGGATTCCACCACCAAGTGCCTTTTTCTCTCCTTTGAATCTGATGGGACCCCCAGATGATTGGCCCAGCTGTGGACACCTACACTGTTAAACACTTAAATTTAGGTAAGATGAAACCAGCAAGTTCAGGCTAGGAAAAGTGTACACCTCTTCTGATGGCAAAGGTAATGAACCGTTGTGGATTCTCCATCACCCAAGGACTTCAAATGAAAACTGAGCATACTCTGACAAAAAATGCTGTAGTTAAACCAGAAGTTAAAAAACTGACACACAGTGGCCCTGGATCAGAGGCCTCTTCTCTATGTTGTGTGGGTGTCTGGCAATAACCATGTTTTCCAGTCTTAAACAGATTTTGAATCAATGTCATGAAGAACTACTAAATATTTCGCCAGTTCAAGATCTACAGCTCATCATGTTTGTTATTTAAATACATCTTGCTCAAAGTCGCTTGAAAAAATTACTATTTTCAGGCTCCCATACGCTCTTATTCCTTTTCTAAATAAGAAAGCAAGGGAAGCAAAAGACACAACTACTTTGCAAAACTACGGCTTGGAACTTCGCTATAGTTGAATTTTTTTGCGTCTTGTTGTCACAGGTGCAACAAAGAGAGAAGTGGTGGTCTTGGAAAAACCCCCATGAAAACAGCATTTGGTTTTGCCAGCTTTTTTTCCTGCTGAGCTTTATTTTCAAAAGTTGTCTTGTTTGAAAGAGGGAAGCTGTTTGGCCACGAAACACAACTGTCACCTATCACAGCCTAAAGACTTAGAGCTAAAAATATCAGTGGGAAGAGGGGGAGGAGGAGGGAGAGTACAGCCCTTTGTCTCTTCAAAAATAGTCTATTTAAATTCTCTTCCAAAACCGCAGGGGAAGGTGGAGGCCATGTAGACTGAAACCCCCTTCATCCCACCAGTCAGCATTGTGCAGAAATGGTCCACACACAGACAAAGTACTTTTCTCACTTCTGGAGAGGTTCTTTTGTGGGTGTCACTTCCCCACTGCACCTGGATGGGAGTTATCTGATAATTCTCTTTATTTAGAAAGTGTCAGTGAAATGCAGCTCAGACTTCCAAGGTAACACGTGAACAAATGTCCTCTCTGCCAGCATGGCTGGTCCTACAGGTGACCCTTCAGGATCTGCTCCACTTTGCTGGTGGCTCAGTGCCCACTGGAGATGGGACTGGGATCTGCCACATGCTCTGCAGGAAGAAGAGAGGAACAGATACACACATTTACCTGCATTTTTCTGAGGTCAAAAAACCCAACATATTCAGATAAAGCAAACTCAGAGGACCGTTCACTGTAGCATCAGCTCCTGACTTACAGATAATTAAATAACATGTAAGAAATGCTCTTTGCTCACAGATATTTTGTTGCGAACATAACAACATGATGATAAAGAGTCACCGCAGTGGGATCCAAAGTGGCCAACAGTCCTGGATTACAGTTATCTTTTGAGTCATCCTTCCTGTCAACATTTGTAGATAAATAAAAGGCTCTGGCTGGAAATAAAGTTTATTTTACTGGAATGATGGGTACATTTTGGCTGCTAAAATCATTCACAAAGCACTTTAAAAAAATTATCACATGCTGTGAGTCTATCGTTGGACATGGACACTTAGAAACAAGCCTTCAACAGCCTGAAACACTGGAAGATGGATGGAGGAGGCACTTTTTCCGTGTTTGTGGAAAAACCTCACTCGTGAAACAGCTGGTCCTGAACCACTTTTACTCTCAATTTCCCAGTCTATCTCTTCTTGACTTCCAAAGTATGTCTTTCCATGGGGCAGGGATGGAGGTTTCAGAGAGGACTAATGGACCAGGTCCTGAAGGAACGCTAAAAACTTGAATATATCTCTTTTCCTCACACCAAGTGGTTCAGGTAGCACTGAACAAGGAAGACCTAGCAACTAAGATACCTGGCTGTGCCCTTGCATCTTTTCTGCACTGATTAAATGCTTTGGTTGGCAAGTTCTTCTGAGGTGGTTTCTCAAAGTCTTCTTTCAGGACAGTTTCACTTTGTCTGACTACATAGACAATTTGCATTCAGAAGCTATACCCAGAAACAAGGATTTAAGAAAATGAAAGATGAATATTTTACCACATAGTGTGAGAGACAGAAAAGAAGTGAATCAGAATACCAATAGTTCCTCCAAAGATATTAAATAGAGGACATACATCTTTTACCAACCAAGCAGGAAGAGAGGAAAATATAGACTTCTTGCAATTTCTGGCTTCGTCTGTGCTAGTAAATTAAGTAGTGTCAGGAAATGTTCCCTGCTACTGGAACTCGATGAGCCATACTTTCAGATCATTAGCACAGTCCCTGTCTGGTCTATGCTCATGTCAACAAGCACCGTCCCAAATAATTCCTGGAAAGACCCATTCCCAACAGGCAAATTTTCAACTCCTTTTGCTTCGAATGCTGACCAACTTTAATAAAATAAAATTGGGATATTCTGTGCTAGTAAAATTTACTAGACACATTTGATTTAATAATATAGACAAAACTGCTAAGATCTTTCAGTTTCTTGACCAAATACATCCTCTTGTATCAGGAGCAGCAATGAAGAAACCTCAAGATCCAGGTGATTCTGCAGTCTCAAGGATCAAGGGAATCTCCTCCAGAAGATGTATGTGGGTTATGCCTTCAGCATCATCTTGGGGTCAGGAAGAAATAGAGCAGGGCAGAGTATCTGCCTCCAAGAACTGATGGAGGACACTGGGAAGCAGTTCAGCTTCCAGGTTAAGACGGTCACATTTGGGTGCCCACACGTATGTACCCACCTGCAAACAAGACTCACAATATAGTCAATGCAGATCCAGTCAACAGCATCAGTGAAGCCTGAGGGCTGTTCAGCTCATCAACATGGACACCTATGGGCTCAATGAAATTGTCCACATGTAGATGCCCAGGGGAAAGACACCATGTTGATTCCAGGGTTGTGTAGGGAAGCAGCTGCTTGGTGTTAGATCTCAGCAGAGCCAATGAGCTGGAAGGCTCTTAGTGATCATCTGTTTGGTAGTTGTGACTCTAAATGTAACGGCACAAAGTCAAACTCTTCCAGATAGCAACGTTTTTTTTTTTCTTCTGTGTATAAAACCCTTCATTAAAAAAAAAAAAAAAAGAAAGAAAAAAGTCATTTGCTGAATGAATCTATACTGATATAACCAGTATTGCATAAGGTAATGCTGTTGGCAAGATAAGAGCATTTTAATTACACCAGCATATCTGAAAAAAAGAAAAAAAGGAGATGGAATGAATCACGTCAGTTGACCTGGATTCACAGTTTTGTATAATGGCATCTAATTCAGCTCTTCTCCTATCCTCTCCCCGTGACTGGGTTAAAGCTCATCCTGTTCCTCACAGTGAGAATGTTTTAGCTTCATTCAGCAATTCTTCAAGCCACCCAAAACCTTCCCAGTGCTACAGTGGGCTTTATTATGGTTTTTAAATGAGGAACAACACTCTCTGCAGAGCAGCAGCAGCATGGCATCTAAAAGCAACCACTGCCTTATCCCTCCAGCTCATTTTTCAGCTGTAGTATGTTTCTTGGCAAAATCAATTCAGCAAATGTCCAGATTTATAGAGTTCAGCCACATGGCAACCTTTTTCAGGGCCACATGAACAGCTATTATTTAAAGCCTTTTACTGTGTTCGTAGAGAGGAACAAAGTGCACTTTCCCATTAAAGATTTAAAGCCTTTTTGTGGCAAAGCACATGTCACCCTGAAGGACACCTTGGGTCTTGCATATAGATGCATCTTGTGCAACGTCCACTGCAGGATCAGTGGGCTGATGCTTGGGAATCGTTCTGATCCTACTGTTAGGTTGGAGGATAAGATGTTCCTCAGGGCATTATGTAGTGCCTCCCGCATTGAAATCCAAAGGTATTTTATTCTGCTTAGGGCAGAGCTAAGCAAAGACGCCAGAGATATCTTCAGGACAAGAAAAAATTCACCTATGTTAACATCGCGCTCTTCCCAAGAACTTAGAGCTCAGAACTAGGCAGATCCAGACAATTTTGTGCACACATAGCTGGGAGGCGTTAAAATGTTGTTGCTTCTTCAAGAGCTTGTTAGGCCCTCTGGTGAAGGGCACTGCTCCCACACCTGAGATCTGGACTGCATTATGTGGTGTGCATCTTTAACAGCATCTCCTGGGTTACCCTGGCTGGGTGACCTTTAGCTGAGTCAGCCCAAGGCAAATGGGAGGAGATGCAGCTGGGGTCACCCTGCTGGGGAAGGGAGGACAGCAGCATGACCTCCTCCTCTTTGCTTTGCTGGAACTATTCCCAGAGCCTGAGCCTTGTGGGACAACTTCCCTGAAAACTCAGCCTTAGGGAGACCTCCAGCTTATCTGGGCTGGAAGTGGTGGTCATGGGCTGTACCTGGCAGAGGCAGGATCCTCCTTAGGAGCAGGGATGACTTAACCCAGAAAGGAGGAAGGGGCTGGAAAAGGTTTGGGCACGAACAAGTCCTGATCATCCTTGCCTTGTTTGAATGCCTCATCTCCCTGTGCACAAGAGTCTCCATGGCTCTCTTCATCTCAGGGGAGGTTGTTGGTAAGGGAAAGTCTCCCTCACAGTTTGCTTCCTTCCAAGACATAGTTAGAAATAACGCCCCCCACACACACGCTTTATGATTTCCACCTCCCACTTCATAACATATCCTATGACAACGAGATGGGAGAGGATAGATTTTTTGGTTTTGTTTGAAGGGTTTTTTTCTCTGTTTGGTTTTTGGATTTTTTTGAGGGTGGGCTCTTTCTTTACAGGCAGCTCAGTCTCTGTTTAGCTGCATCCCCTGTGCTTTACTGCACAAAGTGCTAATGGCATGCTTTCCAAGAGGAGCTTATTCCCAGCTCTGCATCATAAGCACAGTGGGGCAACAGAGGGAGGAACACAGCAGGTGTCGGGACAGCACCTTGACTGAGCATCCCTCTCCCCACCCCTATTAACAGACTCCCTGCTATGAAAATAAGCCACCACCAAGTGATGTCAGTAGGAGCACTTTAGTGATTTAAGTGATGTACACGGTAGAGAACAGCTTGATTAATTCATATGAATTGTAACTACTTAGGGCTCCATTCATCTGGAATGATCTGTAGTCTTATCTGCCACAGAAGTTACAAAAGGTCCCCAGCTTTGGTTGCAGGTGATGTATTAGTTATCCCCTCCCAAAGCCAACCCAGGAGCAGGGAGCTGCTTTGTTGCTACAGGCGTCTACATTGGAATGAATGAGAACAAGGCAAGGATGAGGGATCTGCTCCTCAGCAGACAATGGGGAAGAATGGGGAAGCCCCACCAGGCATCTCCCTAGGGAAGGAGGTGCAGGCTGGGGATGCTTAGTCCTGGGGTGGGAAGTGGCTTACTCCTTCCAGGGCAAAAGATTTTTCATAAACACCACTATTTTTACTTGAAAAATCAGCCAGTGGCACATACATAATGTGTGAGGACATCTGGCTGAGGCTGAATGCCAGGGCCAGCCGCGGCTTTGTCACAGTGGCTCATGGAGTCATCTGATTTGGTCTCCTTGCTTCTGGATTTGATTGAAGAGTATGGCCACAGACTCCAAGTTAGACACATGGGCACAGGACGGGGCTGTTTGGTGGCAGTTGCTCTGGGTGGGGGAGCAGGGTGACCCATAGACCCTTGCCTCTGTGCAGAAACTGGTTGGCCCTTTGGTTAAGTGGATGAGACAGGGCCATCATCCTCCTTAAACCAACCCCCATCTCTCAGCAGCAGCAAAAGGAGCTGTTGAACCCAGCACATGCCTTGTGTCACCTGTGGCATGAAGAAGTGACTCTCCTGCTGCCAGCATTTGTGGAGACAAAGCTAAGCCCTAGAGAAGGCTGGTACTATGGTGAAACATGGAGGTGGTAGCCCCGTCACGCTGTCCAACATGGCTCAAGGCTCATGCGGACAGGGCAAAGATGTTCCACATCAGACCTGCTGCCAGACTTGTATCTCCCAGCACTCAACAGCTGCTGGTCACAATCTGTCCCCCATGGCAATAATGGCGATCCAGGACACTGGGTCACAGTGCCACCGTGTGGGCTCTGCCAGCTCCCAGAGCATGGACATTGTGTGATCGGGACTGGATCTGGGTCCCTCCAGCTGGTGACTGATGGAGCAGAGAAATGAAAATATCAAACTGGAAGCAGGCATCACAGCTTGCATAAGGATGCAGCTTCTGCTGACTGGTACCACTTTCTTGTTCAAGTCCTGGGTACTAAGGCAAAAAAAAAAAGGCTGAGTTAGGGTTGTTTAGCCTGGAAGAGAGAAGGTTCCATGAAGACCTTATTGTGGCCTGTCACTACTTGAAAGGGGCCTGCAAGAAAGGTGGGGACAGACTTTTTAGAAGGGCCTGTTACGATAAGACAAGGGGTGATGTTTTTAAACTAAAGGAGTGGACTTTCAGACTAGGCATAAGGAAGAAATTTTTGACACTGAGGGTGGTGAAACACTGGCC
Organism: Nesoenas mayeri; assembly: GCF_963082525.1. Taxonomy (NCBI): domain Eukaryota; kingdom Metazoa; phylum Chordata; class Aves; order Columbiformes; family Columbidae; genus Nesoenas; species Nesoenas mayeri. The sequence continues at coordinate 158,651,547 of NC_137543.1, forward strand.
CAGGTTGCCCAGAGAGGTAGTTGATGAACCATCCCTGGAGACATCCCAGGCCAGGCTGGATGGGGCTCTGAGCAACCTGAGCTGGTGAAGATGTCCCTGCTCATGGCAGGGGTGGCACTGGGTGAGCTTTGAAGGTCCCTTCCAACCCAAACTATTCTATGATTCTATGATTTTCCTGTCAGGCTTCTTTCAAGAGCCTTTGAGGCAGGATCTTTGTCAAACTCTTTGCACAGGCAGACACCCTCTGCACCCACTGGGTTCAGCCTCTGAGGGACAAGGGCTCTTCAAATACTTCCTTCAGCCGTAGGTCAGCATGGAGTCATGCTGAAAGAAGCATGAACCCCACTCATCCCCTTTGGTGCAAAGGCAGGGTCTTGGCCCAAGCCAACTTCATTTGAATAAGGCTGAATGACTTTACAGCGGAGCAGATGAGGAGCACTTATGCATGCCATGAATGTCTCTGGGGTGAGAGACAGCAGAGTGGTGGTTTTAAAAGTCTGGCAGAACCTGGGTATTTAAATGTTCACTGGACATTCAAACCACTGGTGTTGTACTTGATCCAGGGCTTTGCCTACATCACAGCACCCAGACAGTCAGTTGCATCTCAGCCATACGTACCGATAGCAGGAGCAGAAGACAAATTCTGAGGGTGCATGAAGGTTTTCCCTGGTCATGCTAATGGAATCAAGTGCCTCTAAAGATGAAGTTAGCTCCTCCAGGACCTAGCAGCAGGACGATGCTTCTCACAAAGCATGTGCCTTCATCACACAGGACCACGTTGCTGCGTCAGACCTCTGGCCATGCCCATGGGATCAGTTAAACATAAACTCAGCTGCCTCCACGCTATGCTGCAGTTAGTCAGGAGGAGACCAGCCTCTCAGTTTCAGATGTCTATGTGTCTGCTTCTACCACCAAGCCAGTCACTCTCAGTTCACTTTGTAATCAATGGATAAAAACGTCACACTTGGGAGGACACGACTCAACTGCAGTATCTCAGACGTCTGTGTTAAGATGAATGAGCCATGCTCTGACTGCATTGGAGGATGAACTGCTCTGGAATCAGTGTAACTAGACATTTAACAATGTCATCTAGCCCCTCCTAGCCCACCTCTCCTGTCACCACACCAGCTGCATAAAAAAATGCATGTTCTTAAGGAAAAAAAGTCCTTCTCTGATGTATTTTAATACCAGTCCAGTAAAACCATGTGGTAATGCCTTCAAGCTGTTGTGCTTGTCACCAAAGCAACATGCTTGAGAGGCTGTTTTCCTCTCAAACCTTCCAACCCTATGCACATGTGTGGTCAAATCCTGCTGCACAATCTCAGCACCTCTGAGTGTGCCCGGAATGTCCTTTCTAGTTGACACCCACATGTAAAGCCACCATGAGACCTGAGCCTGCAACAGCCGTGGATGGAATTGTTCAGAGCTGAGTAAAACAGCTAAAGTTATTTTTAAGTCTTTTTTTTTGGTGGCAGAGAATTGCTCTCAGCTGAGCATTGTCTTTCAGATTGATGGCCCTTCTCTTCTCCTTAGACCCCCAAATCCACACTGTCAGGGCAGGCCTGGCATGCAGCTTATTAAAGATCTGTGCTCCTTGTTCAGGACCACCGCAGTGTCAAATTATGTGACTTGCTGCCTGTGACAGTTTTAGAAAGCCTTCAGCACAGGTGATTGTGGCCTTGGTGGAGGGAAATAAGAGCAGATGTCTGGTCCTGGGCAGGAAGGTCAGCTGTCAGATCTCTTGCCACCCTCTACGTCCTTGCTGCAGCAGCTCTCTCCCAAGCCTGTCATCACTAGGTTTTTGCTGGAAGGAGTCTCTGGAGACTGGAGCAATACTCAGCATCACACAGTGCTGAGTCACCAGCAGGATTCCCAGCCAGGGCCATCCAGGGAGCATGAGGCTTTTCTCTCCTAGAGCTGCCAAACATGTGTCAGCTTCTTGGAGACTCTCAGGCCTGGAGCTTTCCTGGGAATTTCCCAAGGAGCCTGGCCAGGCTGGGTGACCCAGCTCCTCCAGACGATGCCGATGGCAGGAGAGGTTCTGCAGCTTGGTCTGTGAAGCACTGAACATCAGGGTGATCCCTAACCAAACAGATCATGTAATCATAGAATAGTTTGTGTTAGAAGGGATGTTCAAAGCTCATCCAGTCCAACCCTTGCCACAAGCAGGGACATCTTCACCCAGATCAGGTTGCTCAGAGCCTGGCCTTGAATGTTTCCAGGGATCAAGCATCTACTACCTCCTTGGACAGCCTGTTCCACTACTTGCCCTCATTGCCACAGGCACCCAGATGGCATCAGTGCAACTGTCAATGAGGAAGGAGTCGGCACAGCAAAGGAAACTTTTACCTCCAACCTATCTCACCCCTGCAAGAATCAAGAGCCTTATTCTCCATGTCGATCATGGGTTGTGTGTGAGCTACATCCTCTGGGAGTTACTACCTGGTAGTACACCAGGCATAACTCCAGCCTTGTGGTGTCTCTGGCCAGGCAGCACAAGATACTATGGCCCTTCCCTGTTGCAAAGACCTGCCTGGTCCTGGCACTCTGATCTCATGGACATGTCCATTGGTCACCAGGGGCCCTGTGGAGGACGAGGGAAGTGGAATTGGAGATATGCCAGCAATGGCCTTGCTTTCTCACCACAAAACAAAACAGCGGGTAACCCAAATGAGCACTTCTTGGAGGCTTGGACCTAGATGGTCTGAGATGGGGCAGGAGGGGAGAAAATAAGGTAAACTGACAACTTAGTGAGCTGGTAAATTGGGGATTTATGTTAATATTAACTAGATTTGGAGTGTCCAGATCCTGCGAAACTCAGTACTGAGGGTTTCTCTCCTGGCTGGCTGTCCAGCATGCTTGGGGCTACCAGCACTGAATATAACACTCAGAATATCTCCCCTTTGCTCATTTTCTCATAGTTTGGCACCAACCAGAACATTCCCCACCAGGGAACACAGAAGGGTTTTTTAAAGCATGAAAAACTATATTTTGGTTCCTACAGTCATGACTTAAGACCTCAACTCTTCCCCTGTGGGCCCTGTGGCAAGTTGCCTTCATGTTTGCTTTGCTGTCTACAGAGCTTTGTCACACAAAGTGAGCTCTCATGAGCGAAGGGGTGGCCTTGATGCTCTTGTGGCCAAGCTAAATGCAGCAGCTGCCAAAGCTCTTGGCATGCACAGCTGGACACACTGCAGGTGAGCCTGGTCTCCAGAAAGCCCAGTGGAAAACAAGCAACCAAAGTGAGCGACATGGCAGAAGACCCAGCACAGAAGCAAACTGCACCAGTCCATCAGGAATGGGAGACAACATTAATTTGACAGTGCCGTTCTTTCTTACTGCATTGATGAACTCCTCTAACAAGGCAGGCACAGCACAATAAATCACAGCAGGGGGATAAAAGGAATAAAAACATACAGATTCAACTCTCTTTTCCAGTAACTCTGTCCCTGTAGCACGTCATGCAGGCAAGAGCACTGTGGATTTTTTCCCCTTGTCCTGTCTGCCCTGGTGTTACTTGTTCCCCCCCCTTACCTACTCACAGCATGGAGCACCAGGCATCTTTCCCTTGCTGGAAAAAGGCAAAACCTAAATGAGTGTGGCAACTCTTTCCCCACTCCTCTTAGCAACAACCGTCACAATTTATTACTTAAGCCCGCCCATTTCTACTGTCCTTGTTAATTAGCCCTTAATAAGTCTAACCACCAGTTTCTATCCTCACCTCAAGACTCCATCTCCCTGCTTTTCCTCCTCATTTCACTACTTTATGTCCACCTTGTCTACTCAAACCAGGAGTTTTGCAAGAGCTACTGACAGTTGTGCCTGTGTAGCTCTCACCAGCGTAGGGTTCAGGTGCTTCTTCTGCAAAAATATAAGTGAATAATTATTTACAAGCTACTGTCTTGTTATCATGTTTACAGCAGACAAATAAGCTTAAGAGGAAAGCAGAAACAGGTTTTAAACTGTTTGCAAAGTTCTCCGTGCATCCACCACTCTGCCTCCTGTGTGTCTTCTCCTCCAGTTTGGGGCAGGACCATAAGGAGGTTTTTCACCAGCCCAGGTGAGATTTCCCTAATGAAGAGAGCAGTCATACTAAATTAGGGCTGTGCAAGAAAGTAAAGCTGCAATAACGTATTTAAACTCCCCTCTGCCTGGAACCTACTGAGAGAATCTCCCATGTTTCATTAAGATTTTGCAGGGCAGGACTGAGAAGACATCACATGAAGTTGGTCCCACTCGCACTAAGGACTCATGGCCTCTTTCCCTTCCTCTCAGTACTCATCAAGAGGCAAAAGTCCCAATACAGTATTTTGTTAGTAGAGAGAAAAAACGCTTCCAGAAAACTTCCAAAAAGGTAAGGATTTAAGATGTTAGAGAAATCATAATTCATAGTCAACAAATGATGGCAGATTGTGAGACAGAAGTGCCATCTAGCAAGAGAGTGATGGAGCAACTGCTCCCATTCCTCATCACTGTCATGCAAGGGTTGTTGTGTGGTCTAAATGGAAATATAAGTGTGGAGGGGTCTGGTCCTCTGCCCTTATTATCTGAGGGTCTTTACAACCTTCTCAAGAGCAGGCATATTAAATTTAATAGATTTCAAGTGCTCCCAAAATCTATAACTGATGAATCCTTGGGGGTAGAAGGGATTCTTTAAATCCTCACCAAAGCTGTAAAATGCGAGACACAAATTGTGAGTGATTTAATCACATTCAGCCATTTGGTAGAAGAAGGAGATATCACCAAAAGACTCAAGCCTACATAACTTACCGATTTTTCCCAACTGAATCAGGTGGTGCAAGAAAAACATATATATCACTTCTGTCTCCCAACCTTGTGTGCTTCATCAGGAACAGCACAAACCAGCACCGAGCTTCCCTTATCTGCATCCTAGCATCCTCAGGCTCACACAAAGTGCTAACTTTTGTCAAGGTTAGGAATGATGCCATGAATAGCAGTGGTTGGGGGTGATCAGGTAGAAAATGCTGAGCTACCCACAGTGTGACGTCTACTAGCACATGACATATGCAAACCCTATGCAACAAGGGGTTTACTTTCCTCTAGTGGTTGCATCATAAATGAGGTTGTTACAGGCAGCGAGCCTTGCTGTAGCTTTATCTTCCTTCAAGGACAACTGAGGAGTGCTGCAGGTTGCCCAGTGGAAGAGTTAATGTAGGCTGCTTAGTAAAGTGGTTCAAAAGAATACTTTTCTCTGCTTCATGTGGGAAAATGAATATTTGTTCTTCTTTAAATTTCTGATTATTTTTGGAGGAAAAATAGCCCTCAACTCAGTCTATGGAAGAAACCTGGCACTCGTGCAAGGGAGCTCCTGCAGCTGGAACCAGAACAATAGGTGAACAAATAGGAAGAGCAGCAACACTTTTCACCTGCTATAACTGGATATGGAAGAAGACAGCTGTTCCCAGCTCCTAGTGGGACACTTGTTACTGACACATGCAGTCCTGACTTTTATTGACTGGGAATTATGAGCTCAATGTGCCCTTGAGAGTCTCTTCTGTGTTACTGTCCTTGTTTCATCTGGGATGCAGTTAATTTTCTTCCTAGTAGCTGGTATTGTGCTGTGGTTTGGATTTAGTACGAGAATAATGTTGATAGCACACTGATGTTATGGTTGTTGCTAAGCAATATTTATACCAGGTCAAGAACTTTTCAGCTTCTCATACTGGGCTCCCAATGAGAAGGTGGGGGGTGCACAAAAGGTTGGGAGGAGACACAGCCAGGACAGCTGACCCCAGCGACCAAATGGATATTCCATAGCATATGGCACCACACTCAGTATGTATCTTTGGAGAAGAAGAATGAAAGGAGGGATGTTCAGAGTGATGGTGTTTGTCATCCCAAGTCACCATTACACATGATGGATCCTGGCTTTCCTGGAGATGGCTGGACACCTGCCTGCCTGTGGGAAGTGGTGAATGAATTCCTTGTTTTGTTTTGCTTGTGTGTGCAGCTTTTGCTTTACTTATTAAACTGTCTTTATCTAAATCCATGAGTTTTCTCACTTTTAGCTTTTCAATTCTCTACCTATTCCATTGGCTGGGGGGTTAAATCACGGCATTTAACATAACATTGCAGCTTACTGATTGAAGCAGGAGATTGCTGCAAAGGCTAAATTCAAGGGGTGGAAAAAGGAAGAACATTAGAAAATTGCCTTATTTAGAGACTTCAAAACAAGTAGACGCTGAAATACAAAGCACTCTAAGGGAGCTGACAGTGTCACCTTGGCAGAGCAAACTGGGCAGGGAGAGCTCTGCCCTTGGGAAGTCAGGTACCAGCTGCAGTGATTCTTCTCACTGGTCACAGCACCAAGAACCACGCGGGGTTGTTGCCTACAGCCCTGGTGCCACAGTGCTGGGCACAGCATGGATGGAAAACAAATGAAAACATGGGCTTTTTCTGCAAAGACCTCCCAGTCTAAGTGCCTGGAGTCACAACTGGAAATTTCTTGGCTGAGTTGTAATCCTGTGTATAGGATCTGCCCACACAAATACACTCCAGGCGGCAATCCTGTTTATGAAAGTGATGGATGTCCCATCCTCTTCTTTGCAACACACCAGAAACAAGGCTCAGGTGGTTTTACATACTGGGAAATCTGTGCCTGTTGTCCCAGCAAGGGCTGTACCTGAGCAGATGGGTTCCTGCCATCGCTCTCTGTCACTGAGATGAGAAGCAGTAATGTTATGACTGAAGTGCATTTGCAAGGGGACTTTGCAGCTTGTCCCCAAAGACCTCTGCCATGTCTTTGTGGCTTTTTCAGGGTGGGACATCATTGTTTCTTACAGAAGGGCGTTTCATGCCTCTGAGTTCACATATGTACTATATACTTGCTCAGTGAGCACTGACTTCAGCTTCGCAAGTCCACAAGAACATTGAACCCAGAGAGTTAGCAGAGAGGAGCAGAGGACTGTGCAAAATCCTGCTATGGTGGGAAGCAGTCTCCACTTTACCAAAGCAGGCACAGAAAGGCTTCCCCGGCACCCAGACACTGCTGAGCACTTTCAGGGTTTGGGGACCCTGCTAGTATTCCCAGCTCTGGGACCACAGCGCCGACAGCTTCCACAGATGGGGGAAAAATCTCTTGGGCTTTCACTCTCTTGATTTTGGCTCCATTAAAATTATATGGACAGAGGATTTCCAAAGAATTGTTCATTCTCATGTGCTATCACATATTGTGTCCGGTGTGCAGCACTACCTCTTTTTGGTCTGTATTGGAATCAGTGGTTCTTTTTCTTGTATTTCTTCCAAATTTGCATTCCCTTCATTGAAGAAAGTGGAATCTGTTAGGCAAGGATACATATATTCAGCAATCTCCTCTTTAATAAGCATCCTTACCCTGGTGCAGCTGCTTGGACCATCACCAGTAATGTGTCCCTGTCTATTTGGATTACAAGGTAACATGATCTTTCACGTTGTAGGAGATTTACATATGGCATTTTCACTGGAGCAGCATAATGAAACCCCACCCAAAGCCTCAAAGCTTCCAGGAAGCTCAGATACAACTTGTGCAGCTTGGGACTTATTTTTATTTGGCTTTGGTTTTAAACCCCTTTTTCTTCTTCCTTTGATGATTTGCCCTGTTGTTGTGGACAAATTAAAAGCAATCAGAGGCAGTACTGTGCATCCTGGCATTGCTTCCCAGCACCCTGGTCCAGCTGTGCACCATGTCCACATCCTGGTCTCATGCTTGGAGGAGACAGGAGGTGGCATGTCCCCTTCACAAGAATATAATGGTGAGATGCACTGTGTCCTCCCATCTGGACAATCAGGGGACCACAACTGCCCTTACTCTGCACTCTAGACACCACCACTATGGAGATGACCACTGTTGTGAAGGACAGCACTCCACAAAGGAAAGCAGAAGAGAAATCACGGGACTTGGAGGAGAAAAGCACTCACTACCTTGGCAGGCAAGTACAGGTTTGAGCTCATTTCCAAAATATGCAAGACACATTGCAAACCCTCCGGTCAAATCTACAACAGCTTCACCTCCAGAGCTTTCTGTAGAGGAAGAGCCTTGGTGTGCTGGTGGTGTGACAGTGTACTTCACAAGAGTCAAGCCGAGACTGGGCCACGTGTGCTGAAGCCCAGCTCATCTGCAGTTATTCCTGGCTCAGCTTCACCTGGGGCTTTGAAAGAGCCTTCAGGCTCAGGAGCAGGTGTGTGGGCAACCAGCAGGTGATATGGACCTGGCTCAACCTGCTTCCTCACCCACATTGCACCTCCTGGAGCAGGAACAGCCATCATCAGGAGAGCAGGTGATTTGCCACAGATGTAAGGAGAGAAGTGTCCTCTTCCACCTCCTCCTCTCTCTGGTGAACCTCAAGGACTAGGACTTTCCACAGATGTGCTAAGAAAGGGACCTGGTCCCTCACTGTCTGGACAAGAGCAGCCTCAGGAGAAGGGCAGGTGGAAAGTCCAGGTGTCCGACCCATGGCTGGGCTTGGCCATTTCGCTGTACCCTGGAGGCCAACAAGGCTGTGTGACCCATGGAGCTGGTGTCTATTCTCAAGTGACAGAACAGTAAAACTGATTCACAGGGATTGGCCAACAGTCTGTGAAATCTCAAACAAGCCCAAATCCTGCAGGCCTGATGGCTTCGTGCAACTTCCCAGCATTTGCAGAACTACTAGGAATAACTCAATAGCCGGGCTGAACCAATCTAGAGGTCTGCCTGGGCTGTGTGTCTGCACAGCTGCAGAGCAAGTGTCATAAAGCATCATAAATGCACCCAAAATGTAGAACCATCTATCTAAATGCATGCACACACAGCCACAGAAGATTTTTCTCCTTAACATTGTGTCTGCAGATCATCAACATTTGGCTTACAACATGACTCCTATTATCAGAATCTCATTTTTTAAAGTAATTTGTCTGACCATCAGGTTTATGTGAAAAATAAAAATGCGACTTGGGGAAATGAGAGGGAGGAGGCAAAGTGGTTTTAAAGTGATCTCAGTGGTTGATTTTTCTCCCAGCCTTAGAAATGGATACTGCTAAGGAGAAACTTTAAAGAGCACATGAAAATGTTAATGAAGGTTGGAACGACGTCTAGTATCCAACCTAATAATTCTCCTCCCAGTAATTTCTTTAAGCCTCGTACTTGGAGTTCAGTAGGTCATAAATTTTGCCTGCTCTGAAGTTAACTGGATCCACAAGATGTAAATGTATTACTCATCCACTGGTTAATTTGTATTCTCATTGCTTTCCAACCTCTCCACAAATTGATTTTTAGATTCATTATTTAGCCAGGAAGATATTTCCTGGCTTATTCCTCAGAAGGTCACAGAACAATGTGACGCCGCTGACTGCCATGGGGAAGCAGAAAGTCAAGCAGAGGGTTGGAGAACACGTTTTCCCATCCCAAGTTGAGTGAAAAGTTTATCAAGGTGCAAGCTTCACTTTGCAGGTTCAGAGCTTTGCTCTGGGCAGGGAAGCAGAACAACAGGGTGACGGGCTATGGAAGAAGGAAAGTAGGGCAGAAAAACAGCTGAGCAGCGCATGCTTGGGCTGAGGGGGTGTAAGCTCACATCTCCAGGTGGTCTTTTTCTTCTCACTTTCATCTCTCCATACCGTCTGGGTTCATCTGCCAGCTTGAACTTCGCAGGCTGGTGGCCTCTATCCTCTAAGTAAGGCTCTGCTGGCCTTTTAGCCCACTTGGAGGATGCTGTCCAGGGCTGTCGATGTCCTTGCCAGCATCAGGCTATCTCCACAAGTTGTCCAAGGTCAATGACTACTTCCAACCTGAGACAAGTGGGAAAGTCCAGAAGGAATTAAGCCATGTTGATCTGAGCCCTCTGACTGACTCAGCATGATGTCTAGGTGGTGCGTAGCCCTCCATGCACATTTGGAAGTCAGCTTGAGCTGCTGCTCGGCACAGAGGTGTGATGCCTGCATCTCAGTGGTTATCTCAGCCAGGCCTGGGACTATGGTGTTCCTTGCTTGATGAGCTCCAAGGCCAGCTCCAAGGCTGCCACCTTGCCATGCCTGTCCATGAAATGCCGTGAGTGCTTGTAAATGTGCAAATCCACCAGCTTGGAAGTGTCTTGAATATGGCTCCACTGTAGGTCTAACATCCCTGCATCTTAATAGTGCTTTGGGAAGATTAACCTTATTCTGCAAGCAGGAATTCTTACAAAAAGGCACAAAAACACACAGAGCATCAACAGACCCAATAAGGTGAGTCATTAGCCGTTACACCTCTAATTTGCATCAGACACAAAGCTGCATGACAGACCTCTGGAAAGCTCTCCCATCTGTCCCTATATGCCACATCATGTGGTCCTATTACAGAAGTTCTTCACCTCCTTAAGGGACGAATTTCGTTTTCCCACAGGTGCTCATTATATTCTTCCCTCACCCTTCTTTAGGGAGTTACATCTGTAGCTGCATGGTCATGGCTTGATCTCTGCTTTTCCTTTTTTTCTTCAACTGATTACATTTTGACAGTGATTTTGCAGCCTTTATGTGCTGGCTCCCACTGTTTGTATTCTAGGAAACATTTACTGCCTGTCTGCCTTGCCAGCACTAGGATTGCTCACCATCCCTTGGGAACAATGAGAAATGATGCGTCAGAATTCACCCGCTTCCCAGCACTCCCTATTTACTACAAGGAGCCCATGGGCAAGAAAACAAATAGATTACTACAATTTATATCTTTCTGGGTAATGTCCTGCAGATCCTTATCTTTCCAACTGGGATGTTGTTCACTCTTTTGGGCGTCTCTTTCAGCTTAGGAATTGTGTCATGGTGGCATCCACAGTGGTGAAAAATTGCCTGTCTGACAGCAAAAACATTATGGGAAAATCGAGATCTTTTTTTCTCTCCTTCCTTCTCAGATGTGCTTATTATAATGTGGTGGAAATTAGAGCTTGGCGGGGAAATGTTTCTGACTCCCATTAAAATATGTTTGATTGATTTCCAAAGGTTCCCCCTTCCTCAGTTAGACAAAGTCCAGAGCTTATGAAGTTTTCTGGTTAGATGGAAGTGAAGTGACCACCTTGGCCAAGCCCTGTTGTTGCGACAGGGTGCTTCTGCTCTGCTCTGAGAGGCTGGAGCTCAAATGTCCATTGTTGGTGTGTCCAGGATGAATTATGAATGGAGAAGGTTGGGCTTTTGGCTGTCCTGAAGCAGTTCTACCTCTTAAACTCTATACCAGAGGTGTCCCATTTTGTGTACAAATGTCCACTTCACCTCTCAAGGCACTTTCACGATCACCCATCAACCATCTCATCATGTTCTACCCTAGAACACCCACATTGGTGGTCTCAGGAACCAGGTGGTCTTAGGTGGTTTCAGCTCTTCTCATTTCACATCCCACTTGGGTATTTGACGTTTGCCATCTCCAGAGTGACTGGACTTGGAACTCCTTTCACCAGGGACTTTTTAATTAACTGATTGTGCTCTGCCTCCTCGCAGTTCTGCCCTACCAAGGCAGGTGGTTTGAAGGAAATGGTGAGAAGGGAAGTGTCTCTTTGTGCTTACAGAAACCTCTGGTGCTTGTTTAGCCTGTGAAGCCCTTAAAGAAATTTGACTGAGATGGCTCAGCATTCCATTCATGCTCAGCCTGTCCTCAGTGAATCATAAAATCATTTTGGTTGGAGAAGACCCTCGAGATCATCAAGTCCAACTGTCAACCTGACACTGGCACTAAACCATACCCCTAAGAACCCCATTTATGCATATTTTAAACACTTTCAGGGTTGGTGATTCAACCACTTCCCTGGCCAGACTGTTCTAATGTCTGACAACCCTTTCTGTGAAGAAATAGTGTGTACCATGTAACACTGACACCCTCCGTGCACCCCACTCTGCACAGCACATCTCATTCATCCCCACATTCACCCAAAAAGCCATGAGCATCCTTGTCTTAAACCTCCCAATGCAACCACTTGGCTTCAAATCCTCATTTAACATTTCTCTTTAACCTCCCCTGCTCACACTGGGAACCCTACCAGACTGATGGAGTTGGAGCAGGAGAGCCCTGCATCTCACCAAAGAGGAGCAATGCTGTGAGGAAGCAGCCTGAAAGGCTCCCCACCCACATGGTCACCTCTGTCCCAGAAGAGCCATCTCCTCTGGCAAGTTTATTCATTCTGCCCAATCAATCCCAATCCCATTCCCAGCAAGAAGGTCTTATTAATACCAGCTGAATGGAGCGGGAGGTTTGTGGTCGAGAAGATTTTCCCATAGGAACAGAGGTTAGACCATCAACACCTTCACATTGACCACCCACATGGCAATAACCCTTGGCCAGCCTGGCACGGGCTGTGCTTGACACCGGACATCGTGTGGCTGAATAGATGGGTTGAAGTCGTCTGGGGGTGAGGATGGGGGAGGATGCAAGGAGACTGTGGGGAATTGTTTAAGAGAGCTCTGAGAAATATTGGTCGAGTGCTTCCATGTAATTACTCACTCTGCTTAATTTGCTCTTGGACAAGATGAATCGTTCATTGACTGCGCAGTCTGGAAGCAGGTCCTTCCTGACTAAACAGACTTAGCATTAAATGGTAAATAAAGCAAAGAAAATTCCTCCTCTCAGATTGATCACGTCAGGGCAGGATCCTTGTAGGGAAGCCAGAGCGGATAGAAATATAAACACAAATTCTACCACTTGCCAGAATAAGTTTCTACAGTTTTCCCTTTATTCCAGCTATGATTTTTTTTCAGGCAATTTAGTGTTTGCAAAAAATACTGTTTTGCCAATGCATGCAACTGTCAATGTCACTGCGGTTGGTATCTACTGGAGGTCTGGATGGATATGTAGCACAGGTAGAGCTGGTCTAACAATGCAGACATTGCCCAGGGTGCCAGGAGACAGAGTGGGATTCATCTTTACCCACTTCAAACACCTGGAAAGTAGGTTCCAGCCTTCAACCTCAACTGTCTTCATAGTCTTTATAATACCTCTTCACAAAGAAGAAGACAACATTATGGGGCAACTCATCTGACACATCCATCTCCGGTGTTTGTAGAAGGGCAGGAGGAATCATCTTCCTCAGGGAGCACAGCTGATCTCGATGACCCCAGCTGCAAACATCTGCTCCAGTCAGCCCCATTTTGGGGCTCCCCTCCCAGATCAGGCACTGGCTACCCCCTGGCAGGACATGGGCAAGTTGATTCCACTTTCTGCTCTGTCCTATGCAGGTATGAAATATTTCAGGGCATTTAGAAAATAGCTGAAGGTATTTACGGGCTATCCAGCCCAGCAGGATCCCCATCTGCATTTGGCTTCAAAGCAGTAATTATATAAATAACAGATGGGTAGATTCACACAGGAGTAAAACAGCAACATCTTCAGCTCTTGATTTTTAACCACTGACTAGCAACAAAGACTTTTAGGAAAACTAGAATTATTAATTTACTAACCTCAGACCTTGAATTGAATGACTGGCAACTGTAACTTCAGTTTGAAATCATTCAACCCTCATTTTCAGGTTTTTTAAATAAACAGGACCAAGCTTCACACAATAAAGATGTGAAAATTCTTCCAACACAAATGTCTGAGCTTAGTGCATGCTACATTAATTTTATTTTCCTTCTTTCATCCTGATTAAACTGTCCACTAGTAATGCTTTGCCTCCAGCCAAATGCAAACACAACTCTGCCACTAATAGAAATTGAGTATGTCTGCATAAAAATACAATTAAAGTAACAGTACACTTCACATTTCATGCCACTCAAAATCTGAAATAGGTCTGTTATTACAGGATTTCTCATGCATTGTTAGAATTTTTTTGCATTACACTCCAAGTAAGTGATTTTATTCCCTGGTCAATCAACATTAAATGTAATGCCATGCATTATCTTGGCTTGAAATAATAATAATAAAAAAAATCCTCTTTCCCAGATGTTTGAGTTTTTTTTTTTCCTCCTCTGAGAAAGGTTTAGAAATGTGAAAGATTTTCCCATCCAGCATTAGAAGGAACCCATGGGCTTTAACATTTTTTGGCAAAACCCAGGATCGCCCAGACAGTTGCATGATAAGGAAACTCTCCTAAGGCAAGTGAAGGTTGACATGCAAGTCACTGCTCTGAGCAAGACAGAGAGGAGGTTCGATTCCAGCATCTGCAGCTGGAGAGGACACTACTTTCAGCACTGACTCAGTTATTGCATCCCAGGAAGAGAAAGGTATGAGCCTTTCCATCCAGCTGTAATTCCTACTCTTGTCCTGAAGTCAGTTGGACTTGGGAGCCAAAGTTTTGGCTTTGAAAATGACCCTTTTCTAATGAAAAATACTCTCTTCAGAAAACTCTCACCCAGCACTACTGCAAACAGCTGAATCAGGGCAGGCAACACCAGCTCATCCAACCCAAGGGTCAAGTCTCTCCCTTCAAAGAAAACTTCGTCATCCAACCAGGAGGAGTGTTAGACCTTCAGAGGTCTCCTTCCCAAGCCAGTCAAGATAACTCAGTAATCCCCATTGCCTTTCCATCACGTAACAATTTGCATCATACTACAGTGCTGCCACTTGGACTGGGGACACCCATGAGATCACACTATGCAGCAGGGACAAGTCAATGTGTGCTTCAGCCCAGCAGAAGCTGCATTTATTGAAGTTTGGAAAGAGCCTTCCAAGATGTGACACTGAACAGCTGTGAAGGACAGAGACAGAGCTGCAAAACCAATAAAGTGCTGGTTGAATGGGTTAAGTTGTATGAAATCGTTGGCTCATATGCATGGGGTTAAAGGCTGGAACCTCTGCAAAGTGTACTCTCAACCTAGTGTGGAAAACATTTATATACTTGTGGAAAATTACAGGTTTACCTACATTGCTACGTTAAAAAAAAAAAAAAATAAAAAGCCTGAACACAGCAATGAATCTCAGAACTCACTCTAAACAACCTCTGAATCTCCTTCTATAGCCAATTAATTCAATCACTTCTTTTATATCTGCTGGAATCCAACTTGAGCAAAAAAGCTCAGCAACCCTTTTTATCGCCTGCCAGCGCTCCAGCAGTCATCAGAGAAGGTTCCAATAGGTCATAATTTAGTCAATATTTTACTTTGCAAAACACATGAAACCCCTTTGACATCAAAAGCAGTAGAGTTACAGATGCTGGGCATTTACAGATATCGTTTTTCTGCCAAAGTATGAGCGTGCTCACTAGTTCAGATTAAACTTCTGTTATTTCCTCAGAATGGAAATTGGCACTCATCCATTGGCTCCCCAAATTCAGCTCAACAGCTCCTACAGATCTCAACCGTCTTTCCCCTCTGGCTTGCCTGTACCTGGGCTGCGGTGGTCAGATGCATGCTAGTTCTCAGCATCACTCACAGCCGCGTCTTGTGTGTAGCTGCTTCACAAAAGCATTTTTCTACAAGTTCATATGCAATCTGGCAGGAGCTCTAGCTGTTTAATAGGAATAAAAGGGAAAGATTTTTCATTTGGGACTCTTTCATCTCTTGGCAATACTCAAGACAATCACTTGGAAAGCCTCAGGAAAACTCGAGTTCCCTGCAGGTACATGGCTGCTTTTGCAAAGCAGAAAGACCTTGTAGCACAGAAATCTGTAGACATCTGGGTATGGAAGCCTTGACAGCAGTGTGGTGAGCAGCTCCAGCTGGTCAGGATGTATCCTGCCCACACACAGGCTTGATGTGCCCGATGAGCATCACAGACCCCTTAGGATGCCTCCCCAGAGCTCATCATCACTGCAGTCACATCAAGAAGATGCCTCCACAGCTCAGCACTACACCATGTGTATGTGCCTAAACTTGCTGTGCGTGCCAGGACCTGCAGAGCCACATCAGCTCGGCACTGTTGTCCACATGGCTTCACCATGCCCAGACCTGGTGCTGCTTCCTGCAGTTCGGGCATGCTAACGGACTGGTTGTGGAGGTCTACCCAACTGGTAGAGTCACACATGCCCAGTTTAGCCTCGCTGACAGGTCAGGAGTGCAAAATTCATCCAAGGAGTCAGGACACTCCCTGGGTAGTCAACGCAAATACCAGGCTGCCTTAGCTGGGAGCTCTTATGGGTCTATCTGTCCTCATGTCCCCAGGATCCACCATGCATCTGGTGCTCACAGCGTTGACGCATTGGTAGGGAAGACTCAGGGGATGGGGACAATAGAGCAATGTTTTTCACCACAGCAGGAGTTTTTGCTCAGTGCATTTTCCATAGTTACAGTAAACAGGGTTGGGAGGGACATGGATGACCCATCTAGTGCACCCTTTTAGTTACTGCTGGTTTCCATTGAGGTATGCAATTGTAGAGGTTTAATTTTATAGTGTCTGCATGGGGGACAGAAAAGCTTTACATTTCCCCTTCTTCACTGATGTTTTTATGCATGAACGAAGCAGTTTCATTAACAAGTAGGTTTTGCTGAAGATACATCCACCAGTAAATTCCTCTGCCTTGATGTGGGAATAGTGTGGATGGATTTAAATTTGTAGGGCTCCTGGCTTTTATTTCCAAATCTACATTAATTTCTGAGTTGACCTTTGGGCCATCACAAGCTAAAATCTTCTTATCTTACTGAACTGAACAGGAAGAGAACACCAGTCTCATTGGACTGTTTCTGAAGACACTTATTTTGGGTTCTGCCTGTAATATTTCTCTTTGATCTTTACTACATTAAATTTGTCTTGGGAGGGAAAAGCTCCTCTTATTCCTCAATCAGCCCAGTGTCCTTGAGTTTCCTCCAGGCAAGGAGGACAGGAGACATTCCTGGTCTTTGCCTTTCTTCTTGGCAGCCTCACCTACCAGCTTTCTTTGAGAAATAATCTTAGTACACACAGGACTAACCGTGACAACCCAGTACCGACCCTTGCTCATCCAGGTGTTTAGTGGTGCTACTTTGAGCCCATCTTCTTTTCTGCATAGAAGCAGCGTGGGTGAGACCTCACCACCCATCAACAGCACCCCAAAGTGCCCTTTTGGGTGCCCGTTCCGAGGATTGAAGAAGAAAGGCAGAAGGTTTCTCCTCTAAACTCTCAAAAGATACAGAAACTCTTGCCCCACCAATTCCAGCAATGCTAAAAACATCCTGTTTCACCTGCAAGTGCTATCCCAGATCAAATGCCCTCTGCCGTCACTACGATGAGAGCACAGGAGATGCTGCATTCCAGCGACAGGCTCAGATCTGCCCTTGAAGAGACATTTCCCTCGGCTTTGCCTTGTGTTCAGTGGTTTGCAAGAGCTTGCGCAACATCACTGACATATGCTGCTACAGGATTTATTCTGCTCCTGGGATGTTCTCAAAGTCCTTCAGCCTCAGCAAGCAGGATGCCTCCAACCTCTCCTAAACTCCCCCGTGTCCATTTTCTGTATCAGTCACTGCCCAGGTCCCACTCAAGCCACCAGAATGGCCCATCCATCCCTTGAAAACCTCCCAGCCCTTTAACAAACTCTTCAGAGAATGAGGAGCCTTTAAAGTTCGTGATGGTAGGATGTCAGAAGTGCCGGCGCAAGCAGCGGAGCAGATGTGCCGTGGGGAGCAGGGGGGAGACAGTGAGACGGGGGGCCCTGGCAGCGGAGAAGGACAGAGGGGATGGCAGCTGTGGGACAGACGGCATCTCCGCATCCCCGCGCCTGGGAGAGGGGAGCCCCTTCCAGCCCATCAGTGCTGCCGCTGCACGCACACATCCTCATTAATAACAGACGGCGGAGGTGATGGATGGCACTCAGGGATGAATTACAGTCAACTGCCTGATGCCGCCCTGAAAAAGCAGTATTTAACCAAAAGCCAGGCCGTTGTTTTCTTTTTTTTTTTGTTTCATCCTGCCAGGTTTGGAGATGAGAGGGACATCTTCGATTTGTTTGCTAAGATGAAGTTACCTGAATTGCCTCCTGTTTTCTGTGGGGTGATGCTGTGCTCCAGGTAGCAATAAGGGATGCAGCTGGTGCTCAGGGAGCACTGCTCATGCTGCAAAACAGGGAGCAGCTTCTCTCAAATGCACATGTGGCTGTTGCTGAGGTGTTTTGCCTTTCAATACACACAAATATTGCTCAATCGGGAAAATGAAAGGATTCAAACAAAATTCACGTGTTGCAGCTTCAAGATATTTGCACCTCTGACTGTTGAGCTTCAGTCGGATGGGTGGAGATCAGGAGAACAAAAATAAAATACATGTTAAAGACCTCTTTGCTTTCACCCAGGATTGGTATATCATGGGTGAACAACAGCCTGATCCCATATACATGTGGGTTTTCTAAACAGGGAATTTTTTTTAAGCTCAAAGACTTTCGTACCGGAACTGCACGTGAAGCCAACGTTCATTGAAACGGATTTAAAAGTTTACTTGTTTCCCTGAAACAACTTTGAGGATACGCAGAGTTATTTCTAACATGAGATTATCCTGGATTCAAGTGAACAGGATCATGTTATAAGTAAATAAATAAGTAAATGCAGCCAGTACATCAAAGCTCCCCTAAAATAGAAACCTTTGCAGGAAACTGGCTGGATCATTCAGTGGTGTAGATGAGTCTCTCCCCACGGAAACAAGCCAGCCTGTGCTGATTTACCTTAGAGTCACAGAACCACAGAGTCATTTGGGTTGGAAAAGACCTTCGAGATCATCAAGTCCAACCGTTAACCATCTACTTATACTGCTGCTAGAAGAATGATTGCCTGATAGCAACAGAAAATGGTGCCTTTTGTCTGAAAAGCTTTTAATAACATTCCACACAAATTTAAGTCCAATGCTAGCATGCCCACTAGTATGAAGCTTTAGAGCCCCTGTTATGCAGAACATTTAAATTGCTTTTAACTTCATGACGCAGAGAACATTTAGAAGCAAGTATATTCATTCATGTGAACTTCAGCATAGGTGAAATTACTACATTTATCAACATTCAAGTTGGAATTATAGAAATTAGTAAAAGAAAGGGGACTAATAGAGACTTCATGCTAACAGTGCAATACTGATCCGGGGACTAAGTTGGGGCTTTCATTTTTTTGTAATGCTCTTGTGTTATTATGAAGAGTGTAGTGAAAAAGAATGTATGAAAGTTAGTTCACATTCGGGGCATGGAAGGGCCTCAGAATTTTATGAATTTTACCTTAGCTGAGCATCTGGCTTTAATTTTAATATATTTTATATATCTGAGTGGCAAACACTGAAAATAGCTGCCTGTCTTTAACAAGAGGTTATCACTGACCTGAATGGCTGAGAACAATCCTGCAGATTGGGGTGTCCTGGCGAAATGGGGCTTGCATGGGAGCCCCAGAGGGTTTATATTAATAACAGCAAATGCATGTGGGTGGCGTTAGAAATCACATTGCATACATCACCTTCCTAACCACACTGATGGGTCTTAGTGCTTTACATTTCTGCGACCTCTCACCAAGATGCTCTGACAACCTCAGCACCTGCAAAGACTGTGGAGAAAGGAATGACAGAGATCAGGACATCGAGGCCAGAGCTGGAAACACTTCCCTGGTGTCAGGGCACTTACAGCACATTTGAAGCTTCAGTGTGACCCTTTGGGGAAAGAAACAGTCTGTGCATTCTGCAGGTGGGGAAACTGAGGCAGGGATGTGCTGTGTCTTGCAGGTTCACCCCTCAAAAACCATTTTTTTCTGAATCCCAGCAGCCCTATGCGACTGCTGGATAATGTTATTTCTTACCATTACATTTCTGCTGTGAGCCAGACCTTGAGGGAGAAGCCAGGGGGTCGTGATCACATGGGGTTTGATTTTATGAGAACACAGGATTAAAATATACTGAGATTTGTATTTGATTCCTTCATTTACATCTGATTTCTAAACCTTCAGAGTCGTATTTTCAAGCTTTACTCAGAGACAGCAACAGTATGAATTTTCTCAAAATACACATTACACAAACCAAGCGAGCTGGTAGTCCTCCAAAATCTCAACACTCCAGGAGCTGGGGATTAAGAAAAGAGGAACACTCTCATTGCTACCTGAAATCTCACATGATAACCACCCTATCTGACAAAATAAGGACCCGTGCACCATGCAGCACACAATCCCAGCACCCTTTCTAGAGGGATGATTCTGGGTTTTGAATGTTATTAAAGCCAAATGGCAGCTTCAGGACACTCATTTTGTCTGGGTAGAGGCTACAAAAGGTGACAGCTTTAGTAATGGGCTGGATCAGCCCCTTCTTCCTCCACCTTTGTGGATCTGCACATCTACATCCACCTCTCCGCTGTCAGCCTTGTGAAGAGAACGATCTAAAATTAGCCGGGTGGATTTAACGTCACGCAGCTTCCCTCTGCTTCCCAGCGCTCAGCCTCCTGCTATATTTAAACCAAAGGCAACGGGTAAACAAAGGTTTGGTGCGCTCTACTCTGACAGAAATAGGCACTGCAGCTATTTTTATCCCTCAGGCTACACGACGCGTGTCCAGGTTACAACCAGCAGCAATAAATACATCCCAAAGAGGGTCAAGGAGCCACTGTAAGCAGTAATGAAACTGCTCTGCTCTCTGAAAACCAGCAAGGCAGCCTTATCTAGTCCCTAATTCCTCCCTTTGAGGCTCATCACACAACAGCCTTATAGAAAGTAGATGAGGTTGTATTTTTTTCCCCCCAGGTTTTGTATTTTAGCTTAAGATGAGTGGTGCACTGGAAATATTAAGGCATCTTGACATTAATCTGGATGTGTGGGGGCTAATTCAGCTCTGCCTAGTGCTGGTGCTTGTGGATGAGGTGTGAGATATAAAGAGATTTTACCTTTCAGGTGACTTTCAGGAGCGGCTCTGAGGCTGAGGCAGGGAGTGATGTTTGTATAGCATGTTTAGGATTGATGTTGTTATAGCAGCCTTCCAGTAGCTAAAGGGGACCTATGGGAAAGATGTAGAGGGACTTTTTATAAGGGCATGTGGTGACAGGACAGCGTTAATGGCTTTAAAGTGAAAGAGGGTAGATTTAGATTATATATAATGAATAAATTCTTCACCATGAGGGTGGTGAGGCATTGGAACAGGCTGCCCAGGCAATCTGTGGATTCCCCATGCCTAGGAGTATTCAAGACCAGATTGGACAGGGCTTTGAGCAACCTGGTCTGCTGGAAGGTGTCTGTGCCCATGGCAGGGGGGTGGGAACTAGTTATTCTCTAAGGTCCCTTCCAACCCAAACCATTCTGTGATTCTATGATTCCACAGGTTTCAAGCCAGACAGTGCCATGATTGGAGGGTCTCAACCAGCCTCAATGACCCTCCTCTTTGAAATCCCCCTCTTCATTCCTAAGAGACACTTGCACTCCTGCCTTGGCTGAAATGAGGGATCTTCAGTGTTCAGGTACTGAAATCCTACTAAACATACACTGCAGATAGTAGGAAGAATCAACAGAGGGGAACGTATACCCCCCAGTGACAAGCAAACTAGCTTTGACCAGCAATGACATCCAACCATGATAGAGATGTTTTGGGGGCAATATCTAGATCTTTTCTACAAACAGAAGTTAAAAGGACAGTTGTGTATCCCAAAAGCTCTCCCTGCAACACCTGGAGTAGCTCTGCACTCAACACCATGATGCCACAGTACTGTACCCAGCACAGATCCTTGGCTTGGACCTGCCTACAGAGCCAGGCTGCAGGTCTGCTGTCCCCAGCCAGCAAAGCTGGAAAAGAGCAGAGGTGACTTCTTCCTTTTGTAGCCATTTCTCCCCACTCTGGAGATCAGCCTGGGTGAGCTGGCAGTGATGAAGGGGTTGTCACATCTGGCACAGCTGGCACATTGGGCACAGCTCCAAGCCTGGGGAAGCAGAGACCTGGTTTCATGGACCAGCCCTGACTTCTCCCTTGACTCTCATTTATTACTCACACAGGCACAACAGGCCATTTTTTGTGCAACAAATCATTAAAAAGAAAGGGAAAATAAAAAGAAAACAAACAAACAAACAAAACCAATAACAACAAAACCAAAACCAAACAACCAAAAAAACCACTTAACCAACAAGTGTAAAAAAAAGGGAAGGGGAAGAGACAAGTGTACAACTAACAGAAGGACAAATGAAGTCCATTTACAAAATGTTGACAGTTCAGCTGGGAAAGGGGACTGCAGGAAGGACCAGCAGCTGCAGACACAAGTGAACGTTTCAACTGAGCTTGTGTGGCCCTTCACAAGGAGCCATGAGCTCACCAAGCCTCGCTGAAGATGCAATAGGGGACAGGTAGCGTGACCTACCACAAGTGTCTGGGTTAGCCCTGCTGCATGCTGTTTGAGGTGGCTTGGCTTGAGCGCAGCTCAAGGTATGAGTGTAGGTGCTTGTGTGTATTCATGGGATACCAAGCAAACTCATCCAGGGCTGTCTGCAGGAGAAGATGCTTACCCGTCTCCAGCGACTCCCTGCAGACAACTGTAAGGTCTTGTTCATCCTCCCAGAGATTTAGCAAAGTCAATGCCTTGAAAAGAGCCTGCTGGACTGGCTTTTACAATATCCACTTCCTTAGGACTGACAGTCAAGGTCCACAACTGCCAGCAACAGTCATTACCCTCTTCCCTGCTCCTTGCCAGATTTATTTTATATTTTTATTCCTCAGTGTAAAAGCTTCCCTAACTAGTCATTAACCTCAGCCACGGGACACAACCATTAAACATTATTGTGGCTGTAACATGGTACATTACTTGCCTCACAGTCAAAAGTGTTTCCTCTAGCAAGGGAGGAAAAAAGAGACTTGCATTAAGGTCAGGATTCTCCTGCACATGCATCTAAATCAGCATTTGGCACTGCAGACCTGTTGCAAGGAGTGTGTTTGCACAGAGGAGACACACTACATGACAAGTGCATCCTTCTTGATTAAACATACAAGTGGGAAAACCCATCTTTGGTTTCATCTCAGAGAATAACCTTGGCATTCAGATCCCATAGCCAGTTGTCCCCATGCCAGCACAGCCCACTGCCAAGGAGATGAAGATATGTCCCTGTGTAGGAACTGTCCTTAAACTGCTTAAGCCCTTCTCGATGCTCACACCCAATGCTGACCACCCCTACCACAGCCCTGGAAATAGCAGCTTCTACAGGAATTGACCTTGTGAATGGTACCTGGAGAGGTCCACCATGACACATGCTGTTTGTAAGCATCAGCTGAAAGAGGGAAAACTGCTGTGGACATTTCAGTAGACATGGCTTTCATCGCCCACCACTGCTGCAGACCTCCTAGGCTGGATCTTCACAGTGCGTCCAGCAGCTCCAGGAGAGGTTTCAGCCCTTGTACACCTTTCTTCCTGCATATACAAACATGCAGAGAGCAAGGTTCCACGATATTGTTGCTGTTCATTGCAGGTGGGCTGGACTTGATGGCCTTTGGAGGTCCTTTGCAACCCAAACTATTCTATGATTCTATGATATCACCTATAATGGTATTTGTATTACAGTCACTATGGTCCTGAGACACCTCCAAGGGAAGGGAGGGATGGTCACTATGACCATTCCTTCACCAGGTGCTCTGTGCAACCTGCTGTGGCAATAAGCTGTTTGGGAATGTCCTACATCATCTGGGGAACCTTCCTGAAAAGAAGATAAATCTCCTGCATCTCACTGAAGGAGAGATCAGCACGTGACCTCCTGAAACAAAATCCCTACAGATGCACCCCCAGGCTGACCGGGAGCTCTTGCGATGGGTCATGCCTGTTTCCATCTGTCAGAGGACCTAATGAGACATGACTGATCTAAGCGGAACTGACAAAGGCTGGAGACCACTTCCCCATCTGGGGACATGCCACCAGGCAAGGGGGGGAAAGGCTGCCTTTTCACACATGGGGGTTGTTTCATCCGGCAGCTCCCTTAGACCAGTGCAGGCATCCTACAGCTGCAGCCCCCCACCTCACAGGCTTGGTACGAGCTCCTCTTCCACCTCGCTGACTCCACAAGCACATCCTAAACCAAGAGCACATCCTAAATTGAAAGTGGCATGACATTAATAGTTCCTCCCCCCTTGAAACCAGGTTGAACTCCCACCGCAAGCTGGAGGTCTCATGGTGTTAGTTGTTATACATCAACGCCCAATGGGGACACAGGGCCCTGCGGTTGACAGGTTTTAATGACAACCTTTGATGTTCAAAGGAAGCGATGGCTATTTGGTAAGGTCAGTTGAGTTAGAAGAAAAGGGCAGGCTGAATCCGGCTGAGATAAGCCCGTTACACTATCAGGGCCCCATCTGGAGCACTTAACTGCTGTCTGGTTGGAGCCAGGCAGGTTGATGGTAACAGCTACGGGGAGATGGTTTCACACCGAATGCTGTCTGCCTCTCCAAGTCACTGTCCCCATCACTCACCTGGTGCCAGCATTGCCTGCAGGTCAAAGCCTAAAGTCCACATGCGTTCCTTGTACCCTGGGGCTGAACTCACACTTGTTTTGTGACAGAAATGGACATGTCAGTATTTAATCAGGCAGATTCTTAACAGATAAGAATTCTCTTTCAGACATACCTGGGAACTGCCATTAGTGACCCCAAAGCTTCAGCCTCTCAGCTGGGTCTGTTGACACTGTGAGGGAAGCACTTAACCTTCTGCAGTTCCAAAATTTGCCTCCAGCCAGGAAAATGGAGTAATATCATCCTGGAAACATCCCAGGCCAGGCTGGACGGGGCTCTGAGCAACCTGATCTGGGTGAAGATGTCCCTGCTCACAGCAGGGGTGGCACTGGATGAGCTTTGAAGATCCACCCCAAACTATGATCCCGCTGGGAGACCACCATTCATATGGGTGTCCAGGTCAGTGTCCACGCTCCACAGATATGTGAGTCTCTTATGCAAACTGGAGCATCTTCAGTAGGAATGAGGAGAAGCAACCCTGTTTTGCCCAGCTGGTGGGAGTTTTCCCAAGAGATGAGAAGGAAAAGGACAAATTCCCTTGAACAACAGGGAATTTTGCCTTTGCCTCCTTAGTACATGAACAGCAAGTCCATTCAGAAGTTTGACTTAGGAGATGTAGAAACAGCCAGCTGGATATTTTAGAAATTTGACATTTTGTCTGCCATACATACTTTTCAATCACAACAAAAGGCACAACAGCATTTTTTTTGTCCAGCTCTGATGGTGACATATTTCAAATTTCTCCCCTGACAGAGTATTTGTCTTTGCTACAAACTGATATCTCCAAGCCCTTCCTAAGTGTTTGGTTTGTTGTTTGTTTGTTTGTTTCCCCTGTGATTTAAAGGCAACTGGTTAAGGGTGAGAGGAGACTCTTGGTAGAAGACCAGCTCAGTTTTAACCTCAGGCTCCAAGCACTGAGTGCCAGCAGGGTAGACTCTTCTCAGAAACAGTGACAATTGTAAAGAGAGAAAATGCTTCAGCAAAAGGACCCGAGACAAGTTTGAACAGGACTCCAAGCATAACTCGGTCAAGCCAGTGGGTTTGCACTACAATTTCAGGAAGGAGAGAGGGCAGATGAAGCTTTCTAAGGCCCTGACCTTTGCCACTTCCTAAAAGGTGATGCTAAGGTTTTCTGCCCAAGTCCACCACATGGCCAGAGTCACTCCCAACCTGCCCATCCTCACCAGACCCCTGGTTTGAAACAGTACAAGGACACTCGGCCCCAGCAAACAGCAAAGGACCTTGACTTTCCCTTTTAAACTGTACCCTCCTCCAGTGAGCAATTAATTTTCTCACTCAGAAGGACATTAAAATATCCCCATTACACCTGGTGTGATTCATGCAGGCTTAGAGCATCCATTTCCATGCAGACGTGCTTTGCCTGTTGCAGGTTGTGGAGGGCAGTGCTCACTGATCACCCCAACCTTGTGCACAAAGCTGGTTGTTTTTTTCTTAGAGTCAAAATTTATGTTCCAGAGACTGTATTTGGGGGAAACATCTGGACATCACAGCCACCTCTCCTTCCCAGTCACACCGTCATAGCTCCAGGGAAAGGCTGAATACTGCAAAAAGCCCAGCACACCCCTCTGCTCACACCAGTAACCTTATGGGGTGAGGCACTGATGACAATTTGAATTGTAATTTCTGCTTTGGGAAGTCATGCCAGGGTAACCCCGCATTAAAGCTACCTCCAAGACCTTTGCAGGGGTTTCTTTGTAGCACTCAGATGTGGTTTAGCCTGGTTCCCGTCAGGAATGAGGTTTTTGTTATGGTTGTGTCTGTCAGTGCTCATCTTAGTCCTGGCTTTTCCAAGAATTTCAAAACCCATAGGGCGATTTTGTCCATCTGACTACAAGTCCTTGAAGATATTTAATTGCTACCAGCTTTGTGGACACAAGTGAGCAGGAAGAGGAGCAAGGGACCTGCAGCACAAGCTCAGAGGCACCAGCAACCAGCAGAGAAGCCTCCTAGATAAAAGGCACAGATGCTCTAGAGATGTTTCAATCAGAGCTGATATCTCATGAGATGCAGGATATTCCTTCCACAAGGCAAAAATCCACGGGAAGACTCCATGAGAGCTGATTCTTGTATGAACAGCTTGCTTGCCCAAGAAGAGTGAATCAGGTTGGTTGCTCATGGTGCTTTAGGTCAGATTCCTGCAAACCGGTCCCATGGGCTGGTGGTGGAGCTCTGTCCTCCTCCCTGCACGTGCCAGTGGCCAAATGATTCATGTCACAAGAGGAGAAATGCAAGAGCAAAGCATAAATGAATCATTCTCCCCTGCAGGTCATGTAACTCATTCTCCCTTCAGGAGGCAAGCGTCTTTGCACACTTTAATTAGACAGTTCATCCTAATGGCAGCTATATGAATTTTTTTCTTCCTTCTTTACATGTCTCAGCAAAAGAGCATAAAACCTGATTTATACAAGAAGCAGTGCCACCCTAGAACAAGCCCCATGTACCATATGGCTGAGACAGGACAGTTGCAAAATCCCACAACTCACTCATTACATGCGTTGTCTACATCGTGGAGCTCTCCCTGCTCGCTGCCTCCTCTGCCCCAGTTCCCAGACTTTGGGGTATAATTATAGAATAACAGCAATTGAATCTGGTTTAAAAAAGATGGTCTTTTTCCATGGAAGAAAAATCTGAACAAAGTAACAAAGTAACAAAAAAGCAGCATTTTTATTGGAAATGTGTTAATATTTTATCTTTTTTTCCTTTTTTTTTTTTTTTTTTTATTTGAGAAAATAAGAACAAAAAGAGTTTCAACTTCCTCCCGCTCCTACCCACCTGTTTTTGGACAAAAACAGGGAGGAAAGAGAAGGGAAAATCCCTTTGTATTTAAGCTTATTGTTTTCGAAAGTACTAGAATGTTTCTACCAAAGCTGACATTTTCTAAAGCCCTTTCGAGTTTGGGAAAGTACAACTGCTTTCTCCCCAAAGCTATTGCAAGGTGGCAATGAAAACACAACCACTTCTAGGTGAGGAGCCTGGGAGATGCAGATTATGCAGCTGGGAGGTGATGAGTATTTTCCCCATGGATAAGATTTGCTCAGATGTTGACATCATGGTGAGGCTTTTGTATCAGGGCTGGAAAGGCTGAATCTTTATGGTTTCAACCACAAGAACTGAGCTGGATAAAGTACATGGGGATTTTGGGCAGTGGGAGGCCTCTTGCTTCTCAGTCTGGGAGGTTGCAGAGCCAGCAAGGTCCATCCAGAAGCACCCATGGGCTGCAGGACTTTTGCTTAAAGACATCAAGCAACACCAAGATTCAGAGCTGATGAGAGGAAGATATGGCCCTATAAGTATGAAAAACCACTTCAGTTTTCCTGAATAAAGGGCATCTGAGTAGCACTGCATGATGCACAGAAATTCTAGACACCTCTTAACGTACGGTCCAATGTCACAAGACATCAGTCGCTTTGGACTCAGGTCTGTTCACCATTAATGGTGGAAGCCATCCCACCACACACAGAGTCCAAGGAAAGCCATGGACTTCTCTGTGATCTCCACCCCTCCCTTTCCAGCTGAAGACTGAGGCCTCTTGCTGGCATCGTCTCTCATGTAAGAGATCTCAGCACACCCTTGGGCTACTTCTACGTTTCCACCAAAATGACTAAGTTACTGGTGGGAGAGAAGAATGTGGAGAACTGGAGGTCAAATCTTTTATGCACGAGCAATGATCATGTGTAAGGACATGTAAGACAACAGCCAGACCTTCAGCTGGGCAACAGCAGAGTGTCCATGCTTAAACCCACCACCACCAAATTCTACTGCTGGGAAGGCCTGTTACCTCCATCCAGGTGTGGGCTGTGAGGACAAGACTCTTGCAGTGAAAACAAATCTTTTCCAAATGTTTTCCCAAGCAGATCCCACACTTGGAAGCACAATCTTGCTCGCAGGGTCATCATCTCTGCCTCAAGTCCTGCCCTGCCTATGATGGATTATTTTCATTAACATTTCCCTGTTGTGGCCACCACTGCGACTGCTGTGCCAGTGACGCAGCACAAGCACTTGCACGGGGTAGATGACAAGTGATGAAATGTTGGTGGTCAGACCATATAAAAGCTTGTTTTGGGCTGGCTCACGCAATCTTGTGCTTTCTTGTGTTGAACTAATGTCAGCCTGGCTGCAGAGTTGCCTAGGATTGAAGAGGGAGGTATTATTCTGCTCTGGCTCTGTCCTGCCTCCCTCCTTTCCTAGTCCATCCCATAACTCTTCTTCACCATGGGGATGTGTTTGCAAGTCCCCTTCGCAAGATTAATGCCCTGCTATCTATATATGCCTTGCATTTCTAGTGTCATTCTGCCCTGCACAGATGCATGGCTTTCTCTGGGTCACTTGGAGGGTCTGTCATTCTCTGAGGCACAAAGTATTTTGTAGCATTTCTGTAGGCTTATTCTCAGGCATTTTGCGCCACCAATGCACTCAATTCCAAATTATCCTCTTAGAAATCCCAGTGAGTCAAAACACTGCATCAAAATATACATTATTTTATTTTCTCAAGGGACTGCCAAGGAAAGCCTATATTTATTCAGGGAAAGTTTTCGGCTGAAACATTTGGAAGTCAAAACAACCTTATCAAGGAGGTTCAGAGAATGTACTTAAGTGTTTAGGAAGTAAAACAGAGCCTGGAAGGCTACAGAAGCATCCTGAGCCACACTATTACATCGGGGCATGCATAAAGGGAATTCAACAGCAAAAAACACAGTCTGTTTTACACCACCTTCTTAAATTGCTTAGCACCCATGTCTGACATTTCACACCTGGGCTTCAGCACTCCAGTTAAATGGGCGGTAAAAGCCTTTCAGTGGGATCACAGCTCTGAAACTGCTTATTATCTGTAGCAGGTATCAAAGGGCTCTGCTGAGACAGGAGCTGGCACCTGGCCCAGAGGGGTGACACACCACTGTGCTTGGATCAAGACTTCTGCAAAATAACCCAGCCTCCGGGAGGACAGGCTCCCAAAAGAGCCATCTCGTCACTGCTGAGCATCTCACAGGTGACATGCCTTGTGTCACCAGTATTACTGTGCCTGTGCCACTTGCTCCCAGAGCATGAGCTCCAGAAATGCCGACACAAAGTCAGGAATCCCGTAGCTTGAAGCAAACCCATATCAGAAGGTGCAACGTCTGTCTCAAGGAGACTGTAGGAGCCGGAGGCAACAGAAGCTGTGCTGATCGCAGGAGCGATGGTATGGTATGGTATGGTATGGTGTGGTATGGTATGGTATGGTATGGTATGGTATGGTATGGTATGGTATGGTATGGTATGGTACGGTACGGTACGGCATGGTAAATACCCCTCGCTGATGGCACTGGCCTTGCAGCTTATAGAATCATAGAATAGTTTGTGCTGGAAGGGACCTTCAAAGGTCACCTAGTCCAACCCTCTGCCATGAGCAGGCACATCTTCACCCAGACCAGGTTGCTCAGAGCCCCATCCAACCTGGCTTTGATGGCTTCCTGACAGAGGGTCATCCCGAAACTTAAAAGGCTGAATCTCTTCCCTGGGAAACTTCAGGTCCTGTTTTGTTTCTGAAACTGCAAAAAGTGGCATCGGTTCATGTGAACACCCAGACTTTTTCCATTTCTCTGCTACATCAGCATCTTGGTAGTGCAGTGAAGAACCCCTGAATTCCCCTGGAAAAGCAGAAGGGGAGAAGATGAGTAGAGAAAAGGATGGTGGTGGGGCAGAAGGGTCTGATATCTTTCCACAATCCACAAAACTCTTATTCCTCATGACCTTGTTAGAAGGCTGGAAGCTGTTGCTTAGTCAGAGCTGTCAGACAGTGGTGCTGTCAGGAGATGGATGATCCACGGCACAGCTCTGCAGAGGGTGTCATGGAGACAGGCTGTTTTAAAGAGCAGCAAGGTGGGAAAAGGCAGCAGGAGGAGGCTGAAGCAGGACAGAAATGCCAGTGAGCAACAGGCTGTGGGGACAGTGACTGCCTGGCACAGCTATATATAAGGAGACACATGCAAGGAGCCCCTCAAACAGCCATCCAGACAGCAGAGCTCTGGGATATCTCTAGGCTGACCTGAGACAAAAGGGTCGTGAGAGTCTCAGGACCCTCACTTGGTGCTTTAGGAGCTTGATCTTGTCTCCTTCAAGGTGTTGATGGGCCCTTGGTTTCAGCATCCAGTCACTTGTTTGGCTCTATGAAGGGAAGCCAGATGTGTCCTCCAGCATCTCCCAGCACGACCCCACCACACTGCCTGCTGTCAAACTTCGTCCCAAAAACAAGCATCACCATCTGCATAAGAGAAGGATGCTGAAAGTTTTTCTTTATTTTTTCTGTGCAACAGTAATTTTGAATGTGCTTTGACATTCCCTGTTCTCTTAATGCCAAGGATGTGATTTCCCCCTGCCCTGTCACAGAGAATGGATTTGGGTACAATCCTGCCACATGCTCTGATGGAAAACACAGATCTGGAAATTGCTTTATTGTTGTCCTGTTATCACTTGCAAGATATCTCATCCCACCATTTTCAGTTCTGCAATGACATTCTTGTCACACTCGTGGTCTTTGCAGGACATCTGCAGCCCCATGCATGCCCTGATGCAAGCCAAAAAGAGTTAGCGTTCAAGGACAGTGTCACTGTGCTACATGAACTGTCACTGAAGTGCCTGGACTGTGTTGTGTGGCTGGTTTTTAAACAGAAGCTTGGTTTTGTTTATATAAAATGTTCACAATCTGGGTACAGGCTGAACAGTGCTTTGCCCTATAAATATCCCAGTCTGTTCCAGGCAGTGGTCTGGACTAGAGAAGACCTAACTCCAGCATGAACACTTCCTAGGAGGAAGAGGGTGTGCTAACAGAAGTGTGCTTTGCAAATAAGAAAAATATTGTCTCTTCTGTACTCAGGGCACATATGACCCCTTGCCACCCCAAGGACCTCAGCCCACATCTGCAGCAGCCTGCAAACCTGAAGCTATGGTCCTGTACCAGGTCCTGTGCAGGCACGTTGGTGGTTCAGACACCCAAGCTGAGAAATAAGAGAAATCTCTGGCAAACACCTGCCCTGGGACTTGGGAGAGCTGAGTTTGTTCTCTGCTGTGCCAAAGGTTTCCACTCACTTAACCCCTCAGCTCCTGGTCTGTAGCAGTGATATTGGTATTCCTTCTCTCCCTGGAGAGCTGTGTGAGATGCTCAGGCAGCAGCACCATGGGAGTCACACAGGCACCCTGAGATACAGCACATGTCCAAACCCCTGGTCCTACAGTGGGCTTGTAGAGGAAAATTCAGCCCCAAACAGCTCAGAGGTGATCTAGCTTTGGCTAGAGATCATTTGAACCCCACAGCATGGTTTGTTCACATTTTCTCTCTCACTAACCCAAGTGCAGGTCTCCTAGCAAGTGTCCTTTTAGCTGGGGAACTGTATTTCTAAGGGAGTGGGATATGTGAGTCCCTTTTACATTCAGGAGTGGGACAGGCGGGCTTTTGCCAAACAAGGCTATGTCTACACCAGTAAATGAAACAGCCAAGAGCTGTTGAGTGGCCAGATGGCATGACACAGGCCTATAATCCAAACTCCCTTCTCTTCCCCTCCAAACCCTAAACAGGGTGGCCTCAGCCATGCTGACAGCTGGGACTGGTCCCTGCCCCACGCCAGCCCTTGAAGAGCCCCCAAGCATTATCTGAGGATGAAGCCATGCCAAAGAATGTGATGACAATTTAACAGTTTGGACCATTGTGAATCAGCACACAGCTGGTACCTGGGTCAGCACAGTACTATGAATGTTGCCTTAGAGACTTTGGGCTCCCCGTTGCTGCCTGTCCTCTCAAGACACAGAGGTCTCAAAATGAGATCTGATCATGAAACAAACATTGGAGTGCCACCTTGGTGCCCAGAACTTTGGGGGTCTGCAGGTAGTTCCCATGTGCCGAAGTAGCAGGATGTAAACCTTTTATCCTGACATATTGCAATTAAAAGGGATGGCATATCCCCATCAGATTTGCATCTCACTCCCAGCAGGCATCTCCCACCACACCAAACCTTCATCACCAAGGGCTGCCACACTCAGGAAGGAGCTGGACCAAGGCTCCTGCCATATATGACAACTGCTCCCATAAACCACCCAGCAGTTTCCCGGCCTCCTGGCTCTATGTATAGAGCTTCTCATTGAAGCTCTGTGTCTCTGCTGTGTTATATTTTGTCTGGTCTCCCTTCCTACAGTACTTAAAAGGGACCAATAAAAAAGATGGGAACAGACTTTTTAGCAGGGCCTGTTGCAATAGGACAAGGGGTGATGGTTTTAAACTAAGGGAGGGGAGATTCAGGTCAGATATGAGGAAGGAATTTTTTTGCAATGAGGGTGGTGAGAGCCTGGCCCAGGTTGCCCAGAGAGGTGGTGGATGAACCATCCCTGGAGACATCCCAGGCCAGGCTGGACGGGGCTCTGAGCAACCTGAGCTGGTGAAGATGTCCCTGCTCATGGCAGGGGTGGCACTGGGTGAGCTTTGAAGGTCCTTTCCAACTCAAACTATTCTACGATTTCTTTGTCAGGAGTTGAAGAAGATGGTTTGGAGGGGTTATCTAGTTCTGTGAAGGGGTTATACACAGTCCTGTGTACAGATTGCCTGAATGTGTACAAACTCATCCAAAACACACCTTGTCTCTCAGGATCATTGCACTTGCACTTTGCCATCGATGTCCACTCATTCAGCAACCATTTTGTCCAGGTGAACCCTGGGTGAATGCAGCCAGAAAAATCTGGGTGGAGGAAAATCCAGAGACAGACTGATCTTGGAATGCCTGCAACCCATTTGCGCAGTTTGGAGGGGCACGTGCTGCAGCATAGAAAAGAACCAGGGACCTTGATGTCTTGCCTCGATCAGATACAGACAGTAGCCTGTCTGGTTACAGAGAGCACTTTCTTTGATTAAAAGCTAATAAATATTCATCCCTCTCCTCCCCTGCTGTCCCTCCCAAATCCCTGAGGACAAACCTTAGACAAGCAGAACTGGTTCATTTGTGATGTATTCCAGTGTGTTGCTCCAAAACACTTGGAAACATTCCAGGTAACAATGCACGGCTGCAAGGGCTATGGATCATTGAGAAAAGAGCCAATACTTTGCATTCACTTGAAACAAGGCTTAGGTCATAAAGGATACTCATTATTAATGATGGGTGTTGGAAAGTACAGTATAAAGTGTACACAGATCCTTATCCCTAGCTAATTCTTCAATGAATTGGCAAAGATACATCACTGCCTGCAGAGCAGGAGACAGAGAGAAATTAGGTGTTAAGAACAGCTTAGTTTCCTAGGAATACAGATGTAACATCAGTTGATAAAAACTACAGCGAGGGGCAAAGAAAGCACATATATCAGTGGTGAAGGTTGTCTCCTTTTTAAGGCAAGGAAAACTGAATTCTCACCAGGAAAGAAGAGGTTCAAATAGATGGAGAGATCATGGCCAGTGTTACAGTGTAGGGACCGCTGAGCTGATACCAGTGAAACACAAACTAGAAAACAAGTGACTGTCACCCAAGAGAAGATCAGAGGGGCCAAGGACCTAATCAGCAGAGAAACATTGCTGGAGAAACCAAGCCTTGATGTTTGGGATTTGGAGAATTATGGAACAGGTGCAATAACTTACTGTCTCAACACAGGTTTAAACCACAGCCCTGCAGGAAAAGTCCCTCTGAGAGCACTAGACTGTAGATGGTGAAAAGCCTCCCATCTCTGAATGGAAGCCCATCCCATAACCATCTCTGCAGCTACTGTAACCCTGTGTTTTCCAATCTCTTAGCTCACAGTCGAAGTATAGAACAATTCTTTCTTGGGGAAGAACAGCCTTCAGCCTATATCAATAGGGGTTCAGAAGTGATCTCACAATCCGAACAGTAATATAAATATAAATAATATAAATATATAATAAATATAAGTAGAAATAGTAATATAAATATAAATAATATCAATATAAAATAAACAGAAGTAGAAATAGAAATAGAAATAGAAATAGAAATAGAAATAGAAATAGAAATAGAAATAGAAATAGAAATACTAGTACTAGTACTAGTACTAATACTAATTCATAGTGAAGTACTAAGACAATAATTTATAATAATAATTTCTTATTATTACTGGAGCCACATCCAAGCACAATGCGTCCTCCTGCACCCTGGTAACATGGTACTGGGACATCAGGCTTGGTCTCTGCTCTGTGTCAGCAGCAGCATGTTATCTGTGTGGTTCTGCAACCCACCAGCCCCACTGCCCTTCACAACAGCGAGCTGGCCGTATCACCACCAGCAGGATCCATGGTCCTCAGCAACCCAGAAAAGAAATCTCCATCCCATGATCTCCATGCTGTTTAAGCACAAAGGAGTCTCTGTCTGCTTCCTGGCTTCACAGAAACCACGCATTTGTATCTGTCCTTGGATACTAAAGCCTCAAGTTAGAGTTTGACAGGAGCAGTGGGTAGAAGATGAAGCATTGCAATTTTTCAGCTTTTCTAATGGCATCCTCCAGATTTGCGGGGGCTGCTGGGCAAACAAGAAGCAAGCAGCTCAATGGCTGTATTTCAGCTGGCACGAGCGCTGTGAAGCCCGTGTCGCAGGCCAGTTTCTCTGCTGAGCTGAGATTTGCTTGGCACAGCGGTGTGGCAGGTCCCAAGGGAGCCCAGGGCTGCTCCCTGACCCTCCAGCTGGGTCCCAGCCAGACCCCGCGGAGCTGACGGCCGAGTGGGACACCCTGGCCAAGCTTCTCAGCTGATCAATGCAGCGGAGCAGGAAGAAAAGCAGTGGGAAACTGAGGATCCCCATCTCCAAGGGGTAAATCCCTTCCCGAGGACCGCATCAAAACACTTGGGTGGCACTGGAGGGCACAAAGGCATCACGCACATCGCAACAGGACTCTGGTTTGCAGGGGTACAAGCACTGGGGTAAGAGCAGGAAGATTTTCTTTTTGAAAAAGACAAATCTTGCCCTTTTAGGCTGCTTCCTATGGAAGTGGGATGCTTGCACTGACATCTCTGTGCATATTCTCCAGTGCCTTCATGTCCCCTTCACTGAAAGACATTTCAAGCACAGGAACAGCCCAGTGATTTTCATGAAACCAGACATCTGGGTGGAGGAAAAAAAACCCTCCCTATGCCTTTTACATGCATGCAACAAAGGGGAAAGATGCAGTTGAACCTCAAAGCTGAGGGGATGCACATGGGGCGGAGAGCCACCCCACACCCCTCAGTGCCTCCTGTGAGCTCTGGGTACCAAGGAGCGAGTTTGCCTCATTCTTGCTCTTGCAGGATGGACCATTTGTATGAAAATGTTGACGTGTTTGGTGCCTTGTGAAATAAATTGCACCAGCCCCTGAACACACATACGAAGTGATCCATCCTCCACAGAAACGCATGGCCACGCTGTCATTTGGGGAGTTAAAAAAGGGGAGAAAAAAATGCAAACTTGTTATTTTTTTGCTGTTGTGAGCGTTCACTTTTTAAAACCTTTTTTTAATGTTAACTTTCCCTTCCTGTGTGGGCTCAGAGTCAGATTTCAGCACTTTTAAACCTCTGGTAGCTTCAGTATGTGTGTCTTTATAGGGATGTCCTACAGCATGCAGCTCAGGTGGCTTAGAGATGCTCTGAATGTGGCAGGTACTACTTACCCTGCTTTCCTGAAAATAAGGCCAAACCCAAAAATAAGCTCTAGCACGATTTTTCAGGAATTTTGAGGATGCTCAAAATATAAGCCCTACTCCAAAAATAAGCCCTAGTTACCATTCATTAAAAACAACCAATTTAAATAGTGTCCAGGCAGCTACACAAGTAAAAAAAGTAAGCATCTTTTGGAGCAAAAATTAGCATAAGACCCTGTCTTATTTTGGGGGAAAGAGGGTAGTGCTGGGCCAGATTTTCTGCACCAGGCAGAGACTTGGTATATTGGGAAATTTGTGCTTTCCATTTCCTTTGTGTACCCCAGATCAACAGGTTTGTAAAGTCCCTTACTCCTTTGCAGGACTTATCTTGCTGAGGCAGGAGGAAACCTAGTAACAGCTGCAAGGAAAACACTAACAGCCTAGAGAAGGCTGCCAAAATGGGTACAGTTAAACATCATGCTTGACTTCGTCTTCAAGGTCCTCTTGCCATAGCAGTTCAGCAGGAGCTAATGAGGAAAATGCTTCAGTAAATCTGGCTGGGCAAAAATTGAATTGGGAAAAAACAACAGCTGTTTCATCTCCCGACTAATATCTTTACTTTGTGGAGTCTCTATGTACACATATGTAGGTGTGTATATATATATATATATACGTGTGTCATATCATGTTCCAGTCTGTTAGGCCAGTCAGATTTCTTCATATGAGTAATTTGCACAGTTTTTCTTGATGGAAAATATTGTGCTCAAGTACAAGGAAAAAAATGTATCTTTTCATAGGGAAAAAATAATATTGGGTGTGAACAATTTGCTGAAATGTTCCTTAGTGTTCCCAGATGAATTTTTGTACTTGTTTGTTGTTTCACAAAGCCCTAGCAATGGTCCTTTTGTTCTCTGTGTTCAGAAGGGTTAGGATTCACAAATAGCATGATCTTTAATTAATTTGTTCAGGATTTCAACTGACACCGGAATCTAACCCACAGAAACCATATGCAATATACTTTAAAAAATACTGTTCAAAAAGTGACCTGCTTCCCCTAATGCCCATGCAATGAAGAAATAAGGACTTGCTCCACCAGAGACCCCCGCCTTGGAGCACATCTTTGGAGGTGTTCAATCAAGGCCTGCTCCACCACAGCCTCCAAAGGGAAGCGCAATCCTTAAAAAACTACATTTCTGTGCTGTGTGATGAATGACGATTGAGCTGGCAGCTCTCATCAGGCCAGAAGACTCATCCCACCAGGGCACTGATGTTAAAGGAAACAATCCCTTTGATTTGGAGTTTGGACCAGGCCTTAAATGCAGGGACCGAGGGCAAGTGTTTAGTTTCCAGGGAGTTCTAGGCTTTGTCATGGTACATCCTCAAAATCCTTCCACAAATGCATATCATGGCTTAACTCCTTTGGGTCTCCTGCTTCAGGACCAGGGATGTTCCAGTCAAGTTGCAAGTCCTACAAATATAGCAGCATCGAATTCAAAGCCTAAGAACCACAAACACTGTCTCTTTGCACCTGAACCAAGGCTCTTCTTGAAGGTGGACATTGCAGGTCAAGGTCTCCTGCTCAAAATCTCTAAGTGTTTCACACTAGGCCTGGTGTATTCAGAAGTGTAGTGGCTTGCTATGGACCCCAGCTAGGGGAGACAATCATTCCCCAAGCCCAGATTGCTCTGGGGATGAGGACAGGTTTGTCTTTCACAAAGGAAATAGTTGAAGCACTGTTGCATTTATGTTTCCCTTCAATGAGAAATTCATGGCAGAGCTGGGTCTCCTACAACTGATGAGTAGGAAACTTGGGTGTGATAGGTTTCATCTAATTAAAGGCATTTGTGGCGAGGTTGTCTTTCTGAACACTCCACATGGGACTCTCACTAGAGACAATGGGGCAAACAGGTTCCTGCAAAATGCCTCTCACTTGCTCTGCTTAGGTGTCTATTTTAGATGAGAAGAGTCACTCCCTGCCTGAACCTCCATGTAAATGTTGCTGAGGCAACTAACTCCAATGCAGATCTTGTGAGTGACAACATCTTATGAGTGACAACGTCTGGACATCCCACCTCAAGTCTAGACTCTGGAGGTCCTTGTCGTATTTTGGAGACTTCTCTAGATTCACCACTAAGACCAAGGACCAGTTGGCTCTTTTCTTGTGTTTCACCACAGCTATGGCCCACTGAAGTTGCTTTCGTATCAACAATCTTCCTTCAGTAGCCTGCACAGTGCCAGCAAGAAACCGGCACATCCAACAGCTCTGAACTGCTGCTAGACACCCCAGATGCCTTGCCTCACATCCTACACAGGACTGTTCCATCCACCCAAAGAGGAACACACACAAAAGCTCTTATAAGATAGAAGGGAAAATAAATATATAATATTTCTGGAGTGCCTGCAAAAAAAGCCTGAACCTGATGTAACCAGATTATTTAAGGCACCTAATCAGCTATTTGACTTCTGCTTCCCTTGTATTGCAGCTGAAGGTGGTGGATCCCATCACATTCAACAACATGCAGAGCACGTCTGCACTGTCCAAGGAGATCTCTCTATTGTCAGTGTATTGCAGGCCCCCTTGGAGATTCCTGGAGTGCTTAACTCAGCCAAAGAAGAGTGACATATTTAAGAATCCTGCATTTTCTAAATTGCAGGACAGCACGAAAAAAATGCCCCTAGCTACCAAGGCTCTTGGTTACTTTGAAATGGAAAGCTTTCCCCCTTTACACAATATCCCAAGTATGGCATGTGGCCTAATTATATAATTACACAATAGATCTGAATTGCTTCAAAGGAGCTGTTGTGTTCCAGTAGGTCCATAATAAGTTTATAGTATCAACTAATTACACTGTTATATAAGAGGCCAGAATGACTTTTAAAACCAACAGACAGATCTTCTAGGCTATCAAACACATATTGTTTTGTTTGGGCATTTTTTTAATACCTCATTATGAAGGTAACCTGTGCTTTCTCCAGCCTTTCTAAAAGGGATATAAATGTTAATACCATACAGAAAGTGCTAGACATAATACTGAGTTGGGGTACGTCATCTCTACTGACCTCAGTGGCTCGTTTTAGACGCCAGCAAAATCCAAATAACGCACATAAGCCATTGGGTCAGAGCCCATGTTAACTAAAACCATGGGCCACAATGAAATGTGAATTACTATGGTTTAAGCAGCTACTTCTGACTGTTGATCTTGCACCATGCTGATTTGACATCACGTGTTAACCTCACAGATGGGGCAATGTAGGAACACACAGCAATGGGCTCCACTGCAGGAGACATCTGGTCTGTCACAGCTGCTCAGTCATGTCCAGTTGCATCTCTACCCCCTCGGTGCACAAAAGACATGGAAATAAAGGTGAGTTGTACCACAATGAGCTTCACCTGGCACTGACTTGCTCCTAGGATGTCTCACTTTGGGTGGGTTTCTGATGGCCCTGGGTTTCACAGCCAAGAAAACATGAGTTTCCATCTATGAACCAGTATCAGGGCCAGGCTCAGGGCTCCTCAAAACATGGACACCACCTTGTCATGTCATCTCAAGGGTCAATGGCCAGAGTGGAGCAGAGAGTCACACAGAAGGCCCTAGGATGAGGCATAGCAGTAGAAGGGATGAGGGTCAATCTTCCCAGAAAATTCCTGCCTGGATATCCACATCTATAAAGTGCCCTATCCAGCAAGTACCTAAACATTATGCTGAAAGATGCTCACTAGAAGTCCTCCCTGAGCCTGCGCTCCTTTCGTCTCCTGCAATCTGACCCACTCAATGCCCATCCATCATATAACAACCTTCCATCAGAGCCCATACCACTCAACACCCCATGGGGGGCCTTGCTTGCTAGGGCAAGGGACAGTTGAGCTGTCTGTCTCAGCAGTAAAGGAACATGAAAGGAGGAATGGCCCCACCAGCCTCCTCGAAGTTGCTGTTGATCGGGTGATGTAAACCTCTAACCCAGATGGTGCAACACACGTGCATTTTGTTATCATCTATTCACCCTTGAGAGAGCAGCTGAGATTCCCCAGCTGTAACAGGACGTCTGTGGAGCTATAACTTTATAAACTCAGCTCAGCCTTTCAGGAAGAGTTTTCTAATTTTATCCAGGCCATTCATCCACCCTTAATATGCAATGAAAAAAAGAAGCTGTTGCAGGGTTATTATTAACTATTGGCCAAGACAGAATGAACTCCAGGCTTGGCTGACTCCCTCTTTGGTAGAGAGCAAGTGCACAGACAGCAGACACATTGCTGTTTTGATTCTCAAGCATTTATTCTCCTCATTGAGGATGTTTGATGGCCAGAGCAGCAGGGGAACCTTTATTTCAGAGGTGTAGCTGCATTGTCCAGGCTCCACTACAGCCAGCTGGGCTTGGAGACCTCTGGCCAACCTGCAAGGCTTAGCTTTGCTCCAGCTCCCCCTGCTCATGTCTGCAGTACCTCTCAGTGTCAAGGTCTTACTCTACTAAAATAGGTGGGAAAAGTCCCCATTGACCTCACTCAGGCTCTGAGATCAGATCTCAGACACAGAGAGGAGTGTTTCATCATCAACTGGGGAAGTTCAAGCATCTCTGCTCCCTTCAGCAGTGCGATCCCTCTGAACACTGGTTGAGGGCACAGTTTCTTGCAGTACAGAAGGCCACATTCAAACCACCTCATCAAGCACATCAGATGATCCTGAGACTTGGTACAAGGCCAAGGAAGCAACGCATTAGTCTTTCCCAACACTGGTTCCCAAGGTAGAGATGTAAAATGCCCTAAGATGGAGACGTAGAGCCAGCCAGGAGAAGACAACCTCCAGCTATACCCTTGCATCCCCCTGTGCTGTGTCCATGAACCAACCTGCCTACAATGTGTTTGCAAGAGGTGATTAATCACTAGTCTGCAGCTATGAGAAGTTATTTTAATACAAAAGGTAAAGTAACAAACAAAATAAAAAAGAAAGAAACAGCAAGAAATGCACATCGTTATTAGTTGGGCTGGCAGCCCATGGATTCAAACAACTGCTCTTTACCAGAAATGTTGCAAGGGTTGTTACCTTTTCCATAAAGTCTCCTAAAAAATCAGTTATTCTTATGCCTCTCACTGCAGGACTTGTACTTGCTTCATACTGCTTTCCCCAAACTCACCTTGGGAAAAAATGTTCTTCCCAACCCAGCAGATATCCCATTACTTCACCTGCTTTTGCT
The DNA here is from genome assembly GCF_963082525.1 of Nesoenas mayeri. Taxonomy (NCBI): domain Eukaryota; kingdom Metazoa; phylum Chordata; class Aves; order Columbiformes; family Columbidae; genus Nesoenas; species Nesoenas mayeri. Next base: position 158,692,573 of record NC_137543.1, read on the forward strand.
TGCATTGAGGAAGGATCCATGCAACACCAAACATCCCTTCACTGTAGACATAAAGCAATTTTCACCCAATACCTACCAAAGAACCTCATCCCAGAATTTCCTATCAATCCCGCACCAAATGAGAGGGAGAGGGGACACAAGCCAGGTCCCAGAAAAATATACTGTGGACATGAGAGTGTGTAAAGCTGTAAGACATGGGGACTTCCATGGTAACTCTGTGTATAAACAGGACCAAACAGCTTGAAGTAGCTGCTTTCCTTGCGATGCTGATGAACAAAGTGTCTCTGTAGCTTGGCCAACACAGCAAGCTCCAGCCAAATGTAAATAGCCTGCAGGGCTTTTTGGCACTTTGCGCTCTATTTTGCATACAGCTGGTAATGTTTTAAAGGCCAGGCCCAGCCAAGGGTAATGGTTCCAAGAACAGAGCAGGAAACACTTTGTGTACAGAAAAGAGTCTCAGGAGAAATCAGTGAAGTCTTAAGACCTTTTATGTTTCTTTCTTTCTCCCCAAATCAGTGTGTTTTATTTTTCACACTAAAAATTTCCAGAGGTAGGCTTGCCTAGATGTGACCACTGGTGTTTCACACTCTAAGTGCTTGGTAAGAAAGGGGTTAGCTCAAATCCTGCAAAGACATAAACACTTGCTGTGTGTAGGCAAGTCCTGCTGAAAGCATCCGCAATGTCTTCCAGGGGAGAATTTGCTGAAGAAGGCTGGTGTGAGTGCAAAGCATGACAGGTGATATTAAGGGAAGATCAAGATTGTATCAAAGCATCTAGTGGTACCCTTTAAAGTGTCCACAATACCAACACCAAGGAAATACCATGATATTTCCAATAGTGTGGGTATCATTCAACCTTTTAGAAGACATTACCAGGACTTAGGGCTTAGGATGGGTTGTTGTGATGAAGGGAGTCAGTCTCTACCTTGATGCTACTAAACCCCTGGTCTCCAGGAGCTGGTGGTATGGGATTTCCCTCTTGATAGGAAGCTGAGGAGCTGGCACTCAGTATTTTGTTCAGCTTACCATCTTAGCACCGCCATTTAGGGTATGAAAAGGATAAATCTGTCTCTCTTGCAGCCTCTCTCAGTCCTGTCTGCTGAAGCAGAGGGCTGAGGATGGGAGGCAGACGGATCAGAAGGAGCAGAGCCACACTGAGCATGTAAGGCTGAGACAGGCAGGATTAATATTGCTGCAGAAATTTTGTTATCCTTTGCTATCTTGTGTTTAAAATCACAGTGTGCCAGCATGGGCATATTGCCCACCTGGACCTTTCCTTTCAACCTCATTGTATTTGAATGTGTTTGGACGTCAAGAACATCATGTCCTAGAGGGAGACTGTCCTTCTGTTAGCTGTCTCAGCCACTTGATTATTCAGGGCTGAAAGACTGGCGCTGGCTGCATCAGCAGCAGCCGTCAAAACCAGCAGCAAAAGGGAATATGTGTCAATAGCTCAGAAAAGGGGAACAGATAGGACTTGGAGAGGAGTTATCGCTACATCCTCATGAAGTGATACAGAAAGCTCTGTTTATCAAAATTTAGTGTCCTCTGTGTTGGATCTTACAGATGTCTGTTCGTTCACAGGTAATTTGTATGTGCAAAGCCAAACCACTGCCCTCCAGACGGGGCTGGAGCACAATGGAAGGATCAAACTGCAGAGCGATCCCCGGGGACAGATGGGGGAGTGTGTGCTGCCCTCAGATGTTACAAAGGGCTATGCTTTCATGTCTTTGTATTGTGGCTGCACATCATGGGGTGGCAGGGAACAGAAAAATGGGGGAAAAGCAGAGTTGGGATCTATAATGAAAACCATGCATTTGACTTTGCTGGCTGGGGTCACAGTCTAAATCTCATTTTAGGCTTTAAAGACAATTGAACTGGGTACTCTCCACTCAGGGCTTGATCCCTTTACCTCTGACCAGTTTTGATATGCATGTGCTGGACCTTCCATGGGATGTAGAAACTCTGGTGTTGCCAGAAGGAACTAGATTGTCCCTGGCCCCAGGGACATGATGTTATGCAAATACACTGTTGTCCAGTCTGCAAGTTGCAACACAACTGGCCTTATAGGCATTCATTTCCAGCCTTGTTTCCAAAGCAAAAAGACTTCTGGACCTCCTGGATGAGCACCTTTCCTCCTCATCCCAAGCCTTCTCCTTTCTTTTCCAGGCCCGAACAAATTCCCACTCCTCCTCTTGCTTTCTGCAGGGTTTATGCAGCCTGAATTGAGATTAGCAGTCTCAGGAGGAGCCCCATCTCTACCCATTTCTTTGACAGAGAAGGAGTGTGAGAGAGACAAATGACAGCACAGATCTCAAGAGAACATCCTGGAGGAAGGGAAAGAAAACACCTTCTTATCCCAAATATCAAAATGTCCTTTTCCAGTCCCAAGAAGTGATTGGCACACATGCAAATGTGTCTACAGATGTTCTTGTACTGAGTAATCTTTGAACCTGTTAGCCAGATGCAGGGGAGGATACCTCATAGACAGCTACAGTACATGAACAAAGGCAGAGGGGAAATCAATTTCTTATAAACAATCTGTCCTTAATAATTTTGGAACCTAAAGGGGTTGATTTCTACAGTCAAACAAGGTTGCTGGCAAGCCCAAGGAGTGGGAGAAGAGGCGACAGGTTTATTCAAGGAAAATGTGAGTTCTTAATACAGGTAATTAAAAAATAAATCAGTCAGGAGATATTAATCCACAGGGCAACTGAAGACAGTGGTGCCCATAATACTGTCACCTGTCAATACCTCCCTTCTTGTCATACATTAAAAGTCAAATTGTGGCATTGCAACTGCAATGAGGGGAGAAGTGAAACCTCTCAGACATAGAAGCTGAAATTAAGGATCAAGTCCCTTGCTTACCAGAGCAGGTATCTATGGGCTGCATGGATTATGGTTTAGGATCTCAGCAGTGTCGTGTCCCAAACTGCTGAGAGAAGCTGGGTTCTACCCCACTGAGGGCCTGTAGACTTGGCTTGAACCTAATGGAAGGTATCATACAGGTAGGGTTGGCCCTCACTAGTGCCAAAAAGAACTTTAGCCTGGACATCTCCAGGGAGCTGGAGGGGAGTCACTGCTGCCCAACATGAGTTGTGATATCAAAATCCAGCCCTTTGCTAGTCTGGGGGAATGGAGGTGGGATGGCCTTGCAAGACAAGCAAGCACAGGCGGCTAAAAAAGCAAGATAAATATGGGACATAAATATGTGATGGTGCAGGAGGCGGTACCATAAACTTATTTTATTACCACTTGTCTGCAAAGGCCAACATAACTCACTCCCTTTGCCTCGCTCTGTCATTCATGAATAATGAGATTGCCCAAACACATGCCAATAAAATCCTCTTCACAGCCAGCACTGAGATATGTGAACATTATCCTGGGTAAGGAAATAAAAGGACAGGGCTTTTTAATAATGACCAATCCCCTGCTCTCCATATCCTGGATATCTGATGTCAGGTTTGCTGATTACCAATACAGTCTGACCTTTCACATCAGTTCCTACACTGCTGCTCTCTGACTTAGCCCCTATCCTAAAAGGTATCAGGAGTTCCTTCAGGAGTGATATGAGCTTTGGTCAACAGACTGCTGAATATGAGCCAGCAGTGTGCCCAGGTGGCCAAAAAGGCCAATAGCATCCTGGCTTGTATCAGGAATAGTGTGGCCAGCAGGACCAGGGCAGTGATTGTCCTCCTGCACTGGGCACTGGTGAGGCCACACCTCAAATCCTGGGGTCAGTTTTGGGCCCATTGTTATAGGAATGACCTTGAGGTGCTGGAGTGAGTTCAGAGAAGGGAACGGAGCTGGTGAGGGGCTGGAGAACAAGTGTGATGGGAGCGGCTGAGGGACCTGGGGGGTTCAGCTGGAGAACAGGAGCTGAGGGGAGACCTTCTGATCTCTGAACTGCCTGAAAGGAGCTTGGAGCATGGAGGGGGTTGGTCTCTTCTCTCAAGGAACAAGTGACAGGATGAGAGCAAATGGCCTCAAGTTGTGCCAGGGAAGGTTTAGATTGGATATTAGGAAGTATTTGTTCATGGAAGAAGCGCTGTTGTCAGGCATTGGAACAGGCTGCCCAGGGTAGTGGTGGAGTCACCATCCCTGGAGGGGTTTAAAAGATGTGGAGATGAGGTTCTTAGGGACATGGTTTAATGCCAATGTTGGGTTAATGGTTCAAGTCAATGATCTTGAGGGTCTTTTCCAGCCAAAATGATTCTGTGATTCTGTGAGCACAGCTGAACACGACTCCTGTGGGCAGAACTCCACGGTGTTTCAAAAACAGCTCACAGCAAGTGCAGCCCATGCTCTGGGCTGAGCAGGTCTGTGCAAATGCAGTCAGCACAACATTGTCATCCAAGCTAGCATCCCAAAGGCTGAACTGGTCTATCCCACCTCCCCGCAGGTTTAGTTTGACTTTTGACCTGTTTTGACTTGCAGCAAGCAGTGCAGGTGAATGAACAGAGCCAGGCTGTGCCCAGAGGCACTAACAAGGCTTGACCTGTGCCCCCAGCTGGCGCAGGGAATCCACCTTGTGGTTTTACAGATGCATATTGAATAGTTAGCTCCTGGTGCCTCAGGTGCTGGCAGATCAGAGGTTAATACTTACTACCCTTTTGCTCAAGATCAGCTTCTTCTCAACTGCTCCAGGGGATGGTGGATTCGAATGTTCTCCTGTTCCTTCCCTCCACATCCATGCAGCCCATTCCAGCGCCTCCATGTGCCAATATCCACCAGGAAACATGACAGAGGAGGCATGTGTGACAGAGCCAGCAGGGAGCGAGCTGGATCAGGCCTGTGGATGTGCAAAGCCATGTAGAGAGGTTTCTGTTGCCTGTGGTGGGGCTGCACTCCCCAGCTCATCACTCCAACACATGGATGTGCGGCCATGCCAGAGCCCACATCAACCCAACCTCTGCGTCCCGAAGGCAAAGCCACTTCAGAGACGGGACGTCCCTTCCTGTGTGCTCACAACCCAAATCCTGACAAGCAGCCCTTGTGGGAGGCAGAGCCAGGGTCACACAGTCCCTGCCTACGGAAACACAGTGAAACAAGGAATGTGGGTCAGCAAAGAGGGCCAGAGTATTTTTCCGTACCCTATAAGGACAATTGCTGTAGCCCCATGCACAGGACATTGGGTGATGCACAGGTTAAGAGCTGGTCTCCGGAGCTAATTCTCTACCCTCCTGTTACAGACCAGCACTACTGTATCACCATGGTCACAGGGAAAAAGGAAAGCAGATGGTTCTTGTTGCCTTCAAATTATAAAATAGTTTGGGTTGGAAGGGACCTCCAAAGCTCATCCAGTGCCACCACTGTCATAAGCAGGGACATCTTCACCCAGCTCAGGTTGCTCAGAGCCCCGTCCAGCCTGGCCTGGGATGTCTCCAGGGATAGTTCATCCACCACCTCTCTAGGCAACCTGAGCCAGTGTTTCATCACCCTCAGTGTAAAGAATTTCTTCTTCATGTCATGTTTTCCCATTGCCAGGTGGCATAGCAGCATTTCCCCAGCTTGCATGGGCTGTATCATCCAATACTGTCGCTGTGCTGCTCCATCTGGGCTGAGAGCTAGAAGCTGTAAATCAAGGTGTCCAGTGGAAGCTGTAAGAGGATAAAGCATCCACAGTAAAATTTCTCTGACAAGTAGTCACAGCTGAGATATCACTTGATGAATGGCAGCAAAATCCCCAGCGCAAGGTGATGGATTTTCCATGGCTGCGAGCAGACTGAACTCTGTCGTGGCTGACAGGGCTTTAGGACATCTGCCACTCCAGCAGGTATGTGTGAGGACATACCTTGCCCAAACCCTACCCCACTCTCAGCAAGAGCAGCACAGGTAGCTTTGTCTTCCAGTTGCCTCCAGCTAAGGAGAGCTGAATTTGTCATTAATCCATCAAGCACAGAGACATCAGTTTTAGACCCACATTGGGCACTTTGCTCTTCACAACCTCCTGGTCCACACAGTTAACAAAAAAATAAGTAATTGCCTCATCTGTCTAGGGTGATTTCTCCTAGGCAGGCCTTACAAAAAGTGCCAATCACAATGGGACCAAAAAATGGTTTAATGTCTCTAGATGGGTTTTATTTATTTATCTAATTTTATTTCTCTAATTACAGTAGAGTGTTAAAAAGTGGAGATACAGGAACCATGGCATCTACACCAGATACCAGATACAGAGAAGATTAGCATGGTCTCTGCACAAGGGTGACATGTAAATTCAGGAAGCATTCCGTGTTTTTTTTTCTTTAGGATCTGAGGGAATGGCAGGAAGATGTGCCAGGGGAGGTTTAGGTTGGACATCAGGAAAAGGTTCTTCACCCAGAGGGTGCTGGACACTGAACAGGCTCCCCAGGGAGGTGTCATGGCCCCAAGCCTGACAGTGTTCAAGAAGAGACTGGAAAACATCCTCAGACACACGGTGTGAACTGTGGGGTTGTCCTGTGCAGGGACAGGAGTTGGACTTGATGATCCTTGTGGGTTCCTTACAACTCAGGACATTCTACGATTCCGTGCTAGGACATGCAGCACTCACCTCATCAGATAATGTGTCCTAGAACTGAAAGCAACACCAACACTCAGCTCTGTTACTTCCCTGTCCCTCAGAATGGGCTGGTTTCCAGGGGCAAGCTCAAGATATACAGGAGAAAGATCATGTCCTGATTAAAGCCAAGAACCCCAAGGGTTATTTTCAGGATGGTGGGAATGTCCTGCATCTCCCAGGACAATCCCCAGCCAAATCAGGATGTACAGCCACCATGTAATAAATTTTTGTCCTCATTTATGGCGTGATCATACATGTTGCAGTGTGAGCTGTAACAGAAAAATAGTACCAGATATGTCTTAAAAAAAAATAAGCAGGGCAGGATTTTCCATTTCTCTTTGGTTTCCTGGAGATACTAGGAATTTCAAGAGATTAGGTGTATATCATGCTACTTTGCATGCTGAGTATCAGCCCTAAGAATTATTTGGGCTGTAAGAACTGATGTATCTTCCCAGAAGGGAAGAACTCCATCTCATGTCTAAAACCACTTACACTATCTCAAAAATAAAAATACAGTGCCTCAACTGGAGTAGATATAGGGTTGGGTTTATTTTGTTTGCTTGTTTCTTACTTTGAAATTTTTCAAATTAAAAAAAAAAAACAAAACACTGTGGTTTTAGTCAAAGATTTCTAGGGGAACTGGGATTTTGGCAAGCATTCCTGCCTTTGAGATTTTGTCAACTCTATACTAAGACTCACTGGTGGTTGTCATTGGTAAATGGAAACAATACATTGCAGAGTCCGTTGCTCCTGGTACGTAGTCTGGTTGGGTATCTCAGCCCACAGAATGGGAGAGGAACAAAGTACAATGCTCCAGAAGCTACCACAGTTCCAGATGTGTCCAGATCTATGCAATGAATGCGAGACTTTGGATAAGTGAACCTTGTCATACACTTACAGGTAGACCTGTGTTTGCAATGCTCCATTATAGTCCATTTTTCCCCTTCAGCTTCATGCACCACACAGAAATCAGTGACCTGATCCTTAATCCTTCATCTGGGGGACACTAGTACCTGGCACAGCCTGGACCAAGAGGTGTCACTTGCAGCTTATTCTCACGTAGGTTCAATACCATGACCCTGACCTAGTCACATCACCAACATGCTCATGTTGCTCCATAAGACTCAATACAGAATTGTCTTATACATTGGGGAGGAAAGTTCCTGAGAGGTGAGTCCTATTTTTCAGCTCAATACTTTAGTGCTTAGCAGATGTATCTGATGAGACATGGGATTTTATACAAAAAACAGTTGCTTCTCACAAAAAAAAAAAAAAAAAAGTATCTTTAAATTTCATTTCTGCCTGGAAAAGGCTTAGTGTCATTTTGTGACTGGATGATGTATAACTCAAGCATGCTAGAAAACCAATCTTGTCTACACCAAGGGAGAAAAATGCACGTTACAATGGAGGCCTTTCCACCAATATCTCCCTTTCTGCAAGGCCCATCTACAGAACTGGAGAAGACTGCTGTGTTGTACAATGCAGCCATCCACCACTCAGAGTTTACATGCTATGGTGATACTCTAGAGACAGCCTGCACATAACAAAAGGTTATAATAAACACTACCGCAAGATGATCTCATTCATTTTAGTGACAATCTTCTCACAGAAAGTTAAAACAATTCAGAGACAAAGGAAGAAATACCCAGCCTAAGACAACATTTGGATCAGGTCCCATTTAATGTTCTGTTTGCAAGAGCTGTTGGCTGCATTTAGGTTCACCTATAGATGCACAACCCAATATGACACACACCACCTGGGTGGGGACATGCTGAAGAAAGTCTCAGCTGCCCACATAGAGGTTTTATTTGCCAGAGCAGCCAAAGCACATGGCGATGAAGGGAATAATGAGTGCATTTGCTGCTCAGGGAGCCTGTGTCCCTACCAAGCGATCTGATCAAGTGACCCCAGGAGATTCCCTTTGATGACATTTGGATGAGAATCACAGAATCACAGAATCACAGAATGTTAGGTATTGGAACGGACCTCAAAAGATCATGCAGTCCAATCCCCCCGCTGGAGCAGGAACACTTAGATGAGGCTACACAAGAAGGTGTCCAGGCAGGTTTTGAATGTCTCCAGAGTAGGAGACTCCACAACCTCCCTGGGCAGCCTGTTCCAGGCTCTGTTGTCCTTACTGAGAAGTTTCTTCTCAAATTTAAGTGGACCCTCTTGTGTTCCAGTTTGAACCCACTACCCCTTGTCCTACTGTTGGTTGTCACTGAGAAGAGCCTGGCTCCATCCTCATGACACTCACCCTTTGTATATTTGTAATCATTAATAAGGTCCCCCCTCAGTTTCCTCTTCTCCAAGCTCAAGAGACCCAGCTCCCTCAGTCTTTCCTCATAAGGAAGATACTCCACTCCCTTAATCATCTTCGTGGCTCTACACTGGACTCTCTCCAGCAGTTCCCTGTCCTTCTGGAACTGAGGGGGCCAGAACTGGACACAATATTCCAGGTGTGGTCTCACCAGGGCAGAGTAGAGGGGCAGGAGATCTTCTCTCAAACTACTGACCACCCCACTTCTAATCCACCCCAAGTACCATTGGCCTTCCTGGCCACAAGGGCCCAGTGCTGGCTCATGGTCATCCTGCTGTCCACCAGGACCCCCAGGTCCCTTTCTCCTACACTGCTCTCTAATAGGTCATTCCCCAACTTACACTGGAACCTAGGGTTGTTCCTGCCCAGATACAAGACTCTACACTTGCCCTTATATTTCATTAAATTTTTCCCCGCCCAGCTCTCCAACCTGTCCAGGTCTCTGGATGGCAGCACAGCTTCCAGTGTCACCACTCCTCCCAGCTTGGTGTCATCAGCAAACCTGCTGATAGTGCACTCTATTCCCTCATCCAAATCATTGATGAATATATTGAATAATACAGGTCCCAGTACTGACCCCCGAGGCACTGCACTAGATACTGGCCTCCAACTAGACTTTGCCCCACTGACCACGACTCTCTGACTTCTTCCCTTCAGCCAGTTCTCAGTCCAGACCGCACTCCCTCAGTTTAGCTGTAAGGATGCTGTGGGAGAAGGTGTCAAATGCTTTACTGAAGTCAAGGTAGACCACATCCACCATGAGGTCTTATTTTAGGTTCTGTTTGCTTGGAGCAGGCATCTGGGCTGCACTATGTGACACCCAGGTGAGGGACCTTTTGAAGAGCATGTGACTATTTGAGCACCATGAGCTGCTAAGCAGTATCTAGGAGCTACAGTAAGTTACCAAGCTTCCTCAGCTCTTTTCTGTCCTTCCTTCCGCAGATCAGGGCAAACTCTGTGGAGAACTGAACTAACCTTGTACTTTCAACTCCTGCTCTTTCACTCTTACTATGTCCTTCCCTGATCAAGGTACCAATCAACAGTGACAGCATATAATTTAAGTTATGGGAAGAGTGGCATTTCCTAAGCATTTGGACTTTCTAAGATTTGATACAGATGACAAACCTCACCAGGATGGAGATCTGCATTTTCTTGTGCATGACCCTAAAAGAGTGCAGGTGGTTTTGAGAGTTATCCCACAAACGCTTCTTATTTTCTAAGCTTACGTGAGGGTTGCCACTTTTACATGTATCTTAGCAGGTTCCTGCTGCAGCCACAGTAAAAATTATATGCAACTGGGAGCATAATAAACTCATGTCCTTGGCAGAGGGTCACAGAGGTGAAATTGTTAGCAAGCACAAAGCAGGGGTTACAGCACCTCGAGTCCTCGAATAGTCACCCTGGTCAACACCAGAGTCTGCTTAGGGGGCCAAGGGTATGTGAGCATCTAAACCAGGGATCAGCTCAGGCACTCAGGAAGATCTCAGCTGTGCTTCATAGCAGGCAATGCTGGAGAGTTACATCCTTTTGACAGGCAGAGAGCTGGATCTGTAATCCAAAAGCTGTCACTACTACAGAAACTGCTACACAGGAAAAAAAGTCACGCGGTTGTTACCCTTTAGCACTTTGGCTTTATCTTCGCAGCAACTTGCCTTCCTGCTAATATAGATTAGATCAACACTGACAAGGAGCATGATGGAGTCTAATGATGTCAGACAGTTGGAGAGATCCTCTGGTGGTGTTTAAACCACCCAGTCCAATTTTGGGGGGCTTTGGTTTAATGCAGAAGACAGGGCCAACCAAAAGCTAATGGAAATAAGGGAGATCTGGAAATCATCAAGCATCTTTACCTATATCTGTATTTTTTCCCACGCATGTATATGCATTTAAAGTCTACAGTGGAAGTGGGAAATTCCTAGAAACACCTCTTACCCTTTAATACCTTGCAAATGCAATCTCTGCCTCCATTATATTTTTGCCTGCCCAGGACACATCAGTAACCAGAGTACATGGAGCTACACTTAGATAACCCTCTTCAGATGCAGCCCCGAGCCCTTGCAATGGCAGAGAGATTGTCCTCTCACAGTAAAGTTACACACACTGGATACCAAAGAGGGAAGGTGGTCTTTCATTTTGGTCATTAAAAGTGTCCTGGGCTCTTTGATGTGATCTGTCTATTCACATTAGGTCAAACTCTCTAATGAAGTCAACTAGTTGCTGTCTTCAGAAGGGGTGACTGCAGTAACCAGCCTTGAAGACGCAGCTCCCACTCCCCAGCTGGTGGAAGAGGTTATCAGAGATGGCCATCTCTAAAGTGTCCTTTCAGCAGGGTTTGTCAGAGCTGAGCTTCTGAAAATGCTTCAGTGCTTTCCTTGGATTTTAGCCACTAAAGAGGAGATCCAGGTTGGCACTACTATACTGCATTTAGTATTATTTTGGTGTCTGGCTACAGCCTGTTTCCAATTATTGTCCATGAAAGATGCAGCCCTGATCATCTGTCGGAGTTGTTTTGATATTGGCCAGTGGAAGGTGGCTTAGGACTTGTCTTGGAAGAGCTACATTTTATTATCTCTCTCTGTTGTTACTGTGTCAGGTAGCCTTGGTAAACTCACCCAATGCTTTTTCTGCCCCATCTCATTTGCAAGATGAAGATTTCACGGCTCCATCTTTCCAAGACATGTTTTCTTTCAGTGTTCGGCTTTATTATTGTTGATGTTTTTCCTGTGTTGTCAGGTAAAATTCTAAAAGGTTACATCTTGGGGAAAGAACTGGCAAAGTGTTAGGATTCTGTTCTGCTTGTGTTTATAACCTCTCGCATACTCAACAATTGGTGTAATTTAAATAAAATATGAGGTTGAAGGAGAATTCCAGCCTAATTACACATTACAATGATGCTGTGCTGCTTCTGGGAGACCAGCCAGGCATCTGGAAAGAGGTTCAACTCCCAGCAGGGGGGAGCTGACAGGACAAAGGAGAGAAGGCTGTGGAGTAAGCAGGACAGAAAATACAACCGGAGGAGGGTGGCCCAGCTTCAACCAGGAAATGTCAATATTGCCAACACAAGGCAGCACAGACATGGCAGCCACGTGGCCAGTCTCAGAGGTAAATTTGGGTCATAGAAGTATGAATTCAGGTGCCTCAGGGATGTCCCTTAACGTAGCTGAAAACCGTGTCCCAGGAGCACATGTAATTCATAGCTGAGCTTCTCACTTGTCATGGGCCACCTTGGAGGTCCTTTCAAAGAGTCATACCAACACACTGCCTAAGAGATCTGCTCCCTTTGGGCCACCTTGAAGGCCATTTCAAAAAGTCATCCCAACACACTGTTTAAGAGCTCTGCCCCCTTTGGGCCATCTTGGAGGACACTTCAACAAGACATCTCAACACAGTGGCTAAGAGCTCTGCTTCTCCTCCCATCAATGCGACAGCTCTGCATGTTCAGTGGGAGCGGGTGTTGTTTGCAGCTCAATCACTTCCAATACACTGTCAAAATTATCTCCCAACTTCTCCCCCTTGGACAGATCACTTCTTCTTGCATAGATTCTCAAGGCAGAGGTGGGACTACAGAACCACCTTCTCCATGTTTCCCCTACACCCACAAGGCTTCCCTGGCCAAGAGCAGCAGCTGGGAATGGTTAGTAGGCACTGAACTCATATCCCTTGCAGACAAGGGGTGGTCTTCTCTCTCTTGGCATACAAAACAGCAGAAAAAGGTGCCCTGGCAGCTGCTGTTTGAAAACACTGTTTAAGTGACTGCAAAGAGCCAGATGGACTTCAGCCCTGAAGACTCAAGTGCCCTATTTAGCCACAGAGCGGGGACGCAGCGAGTGACTGCAGATTCTGCACACAGGGTGTCTCAATAATCTCCAGCTCTGGTTTGGAGGACACCATCCAGGCTGGATGCCCAGACCCATTCAGACCTGCCAACAAACTGCCGGAACAAGCTTGGGGGAGCTGAGCAGCGAGGAACCAACCCACTTCACCAGCCTTCAGATGGTAACAATCCTTCCCAGCCCATGAGCCTGCGAGCAGGAAAGGGGAAAGACTCCGGATTTCATTCTTAATCCTTCAAGTTATTCATACTACCCCCGTTCCCCAGCATTAGGAAGGGCAATGTTCCCTTATAAGGTCAAGACAAAGTGGAGAATATCTGCAATACATTCTCACATCTGTGCTCAGCTGAGCTTGGCCAGCATGTCCCTGTGAATGCAGAGGTTGTAGCTGCCAAGAACTGTGGAGCAAATGCCTCAGCCCTGCTGTGAAAAGGCAGGCGAGGGGGATAAACAGACACGGGTGGAAACATTGCAAAATGGATTGCATTAAGCAATGATGTTCATGGGTTTATGGTATCTGATCTGGGATGTTATCCCGTGCAAGCCTGGAGCCCAGTGCAAAAAAGCGACTTGTAAATGTGGAAACAAGAGTCAGAAAATGTTGCCAGGCCAGTTCCTGGAGAAGTAACCTAAATGGGACATACAGACCCTCAACGAACCTAGAAAAAGACTGTTCCTGCTTACTAAGACAAATAGGTGCACGTTCCCTTAATGAAATTCTCTGAGATCATCTAGCCTGGCATGAAGGTCAAGGTTTTAAACTGTGGAGGCTTAGGAAAAAGAAGGAACATTCAGAGAGGCTCTTTAGGGACAAAGGCACAAGATCATTGGGAAGATCCTTCTAACAGATAGCATTATGGCTATATAGAGGGAGATGTTGCCACATTCCTATGCTGATGGAGAAATAAGTGCCATTTTGGAGTTTTAAATACCAATAACTGTACCACCTCATGCATAAGAGCATGACCCATCTGAAAGGTTGCCCAAGTAGTGCTTGTCTAATGATAAAGTTCTTAACCACATTGGTTTCTTCTGCTTAGATATCCTGCTTGCTTTCAGAGAGGATCAGATGTTCAACGAATGGGTTTAGTTTTTACAGGACCCTTGTATTCATATTAAGGAGAACTAAGCATGTTTTTAAGTGCAATTCCAAGTGTGAGAGGCCTCTGAGCTAATAAAAAACCAGTCTGTAGTCCTGAAGACATGGCATATATTGCATCCATACAGTGAAACCCAGAGCAGTGTGGCCACAGTCAAACCAGACTCAAGCATTGCCTGGGGTTATGCTACCCCAGACCAAAACAGCGCCAGGGTGCATGTTCATGCTGAAAATGGGTTGGCCTCGAAAAAAAGTCTTACCAGGACACAAGATGTCCTGCTCTGTCCTCCTACTGCTTTGGCCTTGGCTCTGTGGCCAAAACTCCTTAAGGAGATGGTGCTGGGAGGAGGACATTAGGCACCAGGGCAGAAAGCTGGGCTTGAAAACATCTTGTATTTCCTCCCTGCCTCCCACCTCCAGCCCTACCAGAGGATGCTCCAGGCTGAGGGATCAGGCTGGCTGCCAAGGTTGGGCTGGGGTTGAGGAAGGGAACTGAGGTATGGAAAGGAGAAGCCAGACACAACCTCATCCTGCTTTACCCAAATTTCTTTCTTCTGATGAACATTTGGATTCAACCTGGGGTAAGGCAGTGGAGAAGAACGATCTATTTGAGTCAGTTGTAGCTGGCTGAAAAGGAAGCACATAGTTTTCAAGTCTGTTAGTGCTGCTCACAAGTGTCCTCACCAGCTCCAGGCCCGAGAAGCTATGGATGACCTGGAAATTAGAGTATTTCTGTGTCATGCTCCATATTTGAGGACCTAAACAGAGGCACTCTGATTTTCAAAGGTGGCACATTTAGTTTCCTTTCCCCCTAATGGCTTTTGTTGGTCCTTTAAAACTAGAACAGTTTAAAAAATCCTTTAGCGTAACTAGCGTTTGGGAAGCATCCTGTTCCATGACAGTTTCACACACAGTCTGATTTTCAGGAAAGACCTTTCCTCCCGTATAACAGTTTCTGCAAGACATGGGTCTTAAAAGCATCTTCATTCAAACAAAAAAAACACACTATCTCTACATCCTAGAGGCTATGCGGCCCTAGGAAAACCTAAAGCCTTATTGTCATGATGAAAAATACTGCCGTACTTTGATTTTCTCCTGAAGGGTGAATGAAGAGACATTGTTGGCAGCCTGCTCTGTGTCCTTCTCCAGGTCAGCTCTGCTCTTGCTATAAACAGCTCTGCAGCAAAAGCATTCCTGTCCAAACACACCGAGGAAAACCTGCTTTGCCCATGTTGAAACAGAGGCAGTGGGACAAATATGCACAGGAAAAGTTGGGAACTGTCTAATTGGGCCCTATTTATAAGTAGGTAATTAGGTGCGGCTGCATTACTCTCTGCTCTCATAGTTGCAATGAGAGACAAAACATATCCCCATTGCATGGAAATCCCTTGACTCTGTGCTCCTTTGGGGACGGTCTGTTTTGAAACAGCCTCACAGCATCCCTGGAAGGGGGGATGGAGGAAGAGAAGCAGACTTCATCATGTGAGACTGAATTCAGGTCCCAAGAGTGATCTGCCCTGGGAAGGGAATGTGAAGGCTGCCTGGATACCATCACTGCTGTGCAGCTTGAACATCCAGGACATTGTTCAGATACCAGATATGAAGCATTTGTATATATCAGTGAATAAAAAGTACCTTTAACTGCCAGCGTTATGAGGTTTCTGTGCACTGCAGGTCAGCCTGGATATTGCTGTGGTCTCCAGCACCAAAGCATGGCTGGGATTCAGCCAACAGCAGGTAACAACCTTCTCATGAAAAGAACACTACGGAGGAAATTACCTTCATCAAATGACATGGACAGGGCGGTTTCCCAAGCTCTGGCAGCTTTCTTACCAGTTCTGCCTTCTCTTTGGAGGCAGGGACGCCAGCTATCTGATGTGCTCACTTCACCCTCTCTGCTGCTGCACCCCCTGTCCCCTCCTCTTCACAGGCTCCCACCTCCTGTTGTTAAATGAAATTTTCCCTGGACCCATAATTTCTGTTAATATTCAGAGGAGACCCCAGCAATGCCATTTTGACATGTACATGTTTCTTTCAGTGAATGATCAAAACCAATGGCATATCTCACAGCCAAGCTCCTCCTAGATATCCTATGAAAATCTATTAGATCCTGAAGCCTGAAGTTACTCTGTGAGATGCTCTGGAAATTCTGCGAGGATGAAGTTCCCTTCAGCTGAGTGCCCATAAACATACATGGAGACAAGTTCCCTGCTGTAAGGACCTTCACCCAACCTTCTCTAGTTGTCAAGGTGAAGAGAAATGCTTCCAAATGAGGAAATACTCCCCAAAAGTAAGGTGGAAGCGCCCTCTTGTGTCCTCAGAAAAGGCCAAGTGGGTTTGTTATCCGAAAATAGGTGGGTGAACACTCCTCTTCAGACCGTTTTGCACAAGTCAGGAACGTCATTGGTACCTATGGGGTAACAGGGAGTTCTCCCAGTTGGACATGGTGGTCCTGAGAAAAGCTCCCTCTCTTGCTATAAAGGCAGTGGGTAGGCCCGTGAAGAGGGAAAGGAGAGCAAGGAAAGCAAGGAAACTGGTGCTATCACACCATCACAAAACCCAGCACAGAGCCCACCACGCTTCACCGATGTGTCCTCAGGCAGAAAGCTGTGGAGGGTAAAGGGCCAGATGGAGGACAGCAGTGAGAGGCTTTGGGAAAATAAACTGCACAGAAAGTTTAAATGAACTGGAATTTTTTTCTTAAAACATGCATATTTTTGCCTTCTAGATCCTTTCAAGAATGGGTGCAGTTGAGAAATTGTCTGAACAAGCCCATGCCACAGACATTTTCCCTCTGCTTCACATGGTGATCCCCTGAGGACAAGGATGTGTATGGAACCCAGAGCATCCATCCATCCATGGAAAAGGGCTCCAAGCAAGCTGTTTTGTCCCTGAATACACACACCTTTGCAAGCTGGACCCTTGAGCCTCAAAAGATGAATTATCTCCCAGGCTCTGTCCCATTTGCTCACCCAGCTGTGGGTGAGATGCACCAGGGAGAGCAGGTGGTGGATGCAGGTCTCCATGGCTGGGCAGCTCTGGGCAGGTGACTCAGGACAATCCTTATAGGAGAAAATCTATTTGGAGTAGACCTATTTTGAAACAAAAATTCAAGAGCCCTCCCAAATCCCCCATTCTCAACGAACTGCCTTCTTTGAGCGGACAAACTCCCCCCATGCATTTTGGGGATACCCTTGGCTGCTTTGTAATAGACTCTCTGAAGTCAGGGGAACAGCGAGCCTCAGTCCATCAGGGTAAAGGTATCACAACAACCCATACAGAGGAAAAATACTGATTATGGAAAACACATGCAAACTGCACGACAAACACTGTATTTAGAATATTTACCTTTGAAGATGAGACAGAGAACAGGGTTGTAAACAAAGAAAGGAAGCTCAGAAATGCAAAAAGGTCACAAGCAAGGAGAGAGGAGAAGACAGCAGGGTTTGAGCTGCCGCATCTGAGGGTTTATTCACACAGGATCTGTGCACAGGTAAGTTTGCTGTACAGACTGGTTGAGGGGACAGCAGCATCCCCAAACCTGCCTCCCCCACCACCCCCACGTGTGATCTGCCCTCGCTGACTCCTGTCCATCCAAAGCCTGCATCTCCCCCAGGGTTTTAGGTTGTCAGATGCACGTTAAGCTCCCAAGGGCACACACTGTAACACACCTGCCAAACACACTCCTCCATATGTCCTCACCTTACTGGAGACAGACGACCTCTTTCCTGGTGGGGATGTCCCTGGGGCTCCACACGTTTGACAGCTGCCTGGGAGCGTGTTTGGAGCCACAGACACCCGATGCTGTGGGATGCACACAGGCAGCCTCTGAATCCTTTAATACTCCATTTCTCATGGCCAGGGATCACCTTCTGTATTTGGAGTAAGTGGTGGCATCATGGGCTGGGAAGCTTCAGGCTTCACCAATCATTCTTTGCAGGAAAAGAAGGGCTGGAAGAGATCTCTGGTTTTCCAGAGATTACCTTTCCCACCTTTCGAAGACTAGCAGAAGCACACTACTGTTAATAATAACACTAATAATGATACTGAATAAATCTCACTTATACCCCACTTTGTTATGCAAATGTTTCCTCCTCATTTGCATCTTTCTAAAGGATCACGCAGATGCGAGTCTAGATCTATTTCTGAACACTCGCATCAATCTGGTAATGTGAAGATCTTCAAGACAAATAGACAGGGCTTGGGAATATAGCTCCTTGGTGAGGACTTGCAGGCACTAAAGTGTAATAAAATTGATATCCAGCCAGTTGACCTATAACCTGCAAGAGCTTGCAGCCCACTGAAATAAAAAACATAGCACATGGCTGCACCTTTCACCCTACAGTTCATTCTGGTATCTGATCTTAAAGCTCAAACCAGGCCTGGTGGAAAAACAACAAAAAAATGGTTTTAAGGCTAGCAAGAGCCGTTTGGCATCCTGACACATGCAAGACTGATGCAATTCTGTCCCGTTCCCAATCCCCTGGCCCAAACCCCCTTCCCTGCTCCTAATTGCACACCAGGAGGGAACTCAGCCCGGGGATGGAGAAGAGGTGATGACAACCACCAGGCACCCCAGCCAGCTGGAAAGAGGCTGGAGATGGAGCAGGGCTGTCTGGGCTGGGCCCTGGGGAGGTTCCCCACTGCCCCCTGGCACCACTGGGTCCGTATGGGGCCGTTATGCTCCAGATACACTCAGGGCCAGACCTCCAGCTAAAAGCAGCGAAGCAAACACACGTTTTGCTCCTCCAAGACTCAGAGACAAGCTGAGCCAGGCTTGCCGCTTGCATACAGCCTGGGTTTCGGCGACAGTGCATTGATGCAGGACTTGAGCTGCTTCTTGGCCCCTCGCCCACGCTGCAGAGCCCGAAGCGGGGAGCATCTCCCCCTCACCTAGATTTACGCTCGCTCGCATTCCCAAGGCGGATCTGAACAGATTTCCCACGCATCTGCTGTGAAGCTTGTGGTGGGGGCTAGCAGACAGCAGTGCCGTTCAGCCATCTCTCCCCGAGCTGCTTGGTCTGTGGTGGTCCTTCTCCTCTGCGTCAACACCTTCAGGTACAAGAGTTTGCGGTGCCAAAAGCCTCTAGTGCAGACACGGAGCAAAAAAGACACCCCAATGGTCAGCAAACCTTTGCACATCTTCCAAACAACCCCAAAACACACTGCAAACTGCATGCAAGGGTGTGTTTTCCAGAGAGGAGAGGGCAGAGATGCTGAGGGGCTGCTGCTGCCTTTCCCCTTCCTCTGGCATCAATCATGCAGGAGGGGAAATCAGCAGATTTTGAACTATATTATGGCTGCACCCCGCTCTGGTGTATGTCCACAGAATATCGTGCAGATATTCAGCACAGACTATCCACACTATAGTTTGCAGGCACACACATTCCTGTCTTAGAGGCAGACAGGAAATGTTTCCTCCTCACAAGAAATGTATTTTTGGTGGTTTTAATTTTCAGAGCTTCCCAGGGAGGGGAAAAAATGGGAAACTGAAGCCTGAACAATCTTTGATTTTGCATTTTGCTGAGGAGGGTGGAAGAAACATCCACCCCTGAATATCTCCATAAACCCATCTCAGGCAATCACGCCCTTTCTCAGGGAAAAACCTGTGAACAAAAAACATGACCAGCCCAGAGGGACACTGCAGGCCCATACAGTCAGAATAAGACAGTTTATACACTAAAGAGTGAAAAGACAAAGTCTTTCCTTGAGAAAAAGTAGTGCTTGGGACAAGCAGAGAGGTCAGGATGAGGAGAGTCATGCAGCTTTTAGTAGCAGGAGTTTGTTCGTATTCAGAAACTAAAGGTAGCTCTAACCGTGTCCTTCCTTCCTTCCTTCCTTCCTTCCTTCCTTCCTTCCTTCCTTCCTTCCTTCCTTCCTTCCTTCCTTCCCTCCCTCCCTCCCTCCCTCCTTCCTTCCCTCCTTCCCTCCTTCCTTCCCTTCTTCCTTCCCTCCTTCCCTCCTTCCTTTTCCCTTCTTCCCCATTTCTAGGAAGGGTTGGTTCCAAGAACAAACTTGACTTGAAAACATATCATAACTATCTCACATGATCAAACTGTTTCTTTGGCATCTTCAAAGCACCATGGGACCTGAATCCTCATTCCTCTACCCAGAGCCCGAGTGACATTGCTCACCTCCAGAAAACTTATAGCAGGAAGTTCAGATTGTTTTCCACTCACAAACCTCATCAGGTCCCATAGGCTATGCCAGTGTTATTCTGAAAATCAGACCCTAAAATTCTAAAATAAAAGCCATCAGAAACCTTCTTTCTTTTTGAGTATGCTCGGCCCAGTGTTCCATTTTCTTGCAGTCCAGGGTGAAATTCACCTCCACACAGCTTGCTAACCTATGGCAATGCTGTTGTCCTGAAGGCCACATCTTAACTCCACTGAAGTCCAAGATTTTCTTCATTTCATGTCAAGGTCTCTGAGAAAGCCGAGGCCAAGCAAGAGCTGGAATTGGCCTCTGACGTCCCCATAATCTGAACCCTACAATGCTGGCCAACTCTGCAACTCAGCTTCCACCTGAACCTGAGACTGTGGACTCTGAAAATCTACAACTTTTGGATCTTATTCTTTCCTTCAGGAAGCCAGGGGCCAGTGGAAATTACCAAATATTTTCCCAAGGTATTTCCGGCCATCACAAAACCCAGCCACTGCAGAGGTCTCCCAGAAAAAGGTAGTCTCCCAAGCTTTCTACCCTGAGTCCTAAAATGAAAAAAAAAAATGGGGAAAAGGCTTTACAGTCTTCGGCAGGGAGTGTTCAAAGGGACTGTGCATCCACAGAGGCTCTTGCAGTGGTAGTGTAATCTCATCTGGGTGTTCCTGCTCCGGCGGGGGGATTGCACTGGATGAGCTTTTGAGGTCCCTTCCAATCCCTGACATTCTGTGATTCTGTGGTTTTCCCATACTTGCCTTCACAGACCACACATTTGTGTTTCAGCAAACTGGGGTGAAACCAGAGCCCCTGGTTCCTGTGGGTCACGGGCAGCCTGGGGCAAGAACACATGTGAGATCCCCCCCAACACGTGTTGATGCTGTGGAAGCTCATTAAAATGGACTGAGCGATGCGCCAGCTGCAAATGCAAAGACAGGTCTTTTCAAATAAGCCCCATTAGTTCCACATGTGCGTTTGATAGATAATTTTTTGGTTACTTAACATGAAACTAATAATTATGGAAATGACTGCGAGGATCCAGATACTCTCCACAAGGAAAAGACGGAGAGCAGAGAGAAAGCAATACCAGAGATTTTGCAGGTATTTTTCCTTCACTAATGCACCCATCCTCAGTAAATTGCTAGTGCAGAGCCCTACCCAGCAGACCAAAGGAAAGAAATTGGCTCTGCCAGCATCATCTCCCTGGAGCTGCACGGTGCCTTTAGATACAGGATTAAACACTTGCTATGCAGCCACATACACAACTCTGGTGCCACAGAGTCAAACAGCTCTCCTCATCCCCCCGCAAAAATGGGGAGCACATGCTGGGGAGAGTGCAAAATCTGGCTCTTTCCTCAACTATTGTATCCATTTTGCTGTAAATTCTCTGACAGGGGATCAAATCTGGAGGAGACACGCAACATAAACGGCATTTTTCAGAAACCCATTTATGCATCAATCTGTTTATAACAAATAGCAGATCTCTGTTCACACCCAAACTGATTTATTCCCTCTCGTGCTCGCTCGCACCCTGCACCATCCTGCCATCCCATCACACAACCATCTGAGAAACAGGGCAGAAACATGTGTGCAGCAAAGCAAACCAAGCTGGGCACGTGAGGAGAGAGGAACACACACATTTTTAGTGGGAATACAGCTATCAAAACAGCTTTATACAAATGGAAAAAAAAAAATAAGGGTGGTTATGTAAACCGCTGTTGCTGTCTGGTCAGCACAAATCTCACGTGGGATTAGGTCAGTCCATTTGACACAGCTAGAAATAATTGTCTATGTTAAATGTTAGTAGCTCCCAGTTCAAAGTTCGCCATGAGCTGCCTCTGTCCCCTGCCTGTCCTCCCTCTGCCTGGCTCACATGGCTGCCTGTCTGCTGCCCGCTGCCCATGTCCATGTCCACATCCATGCTGGAGTGTCTCAGCAGAGGATGTGACACCAAACTGCAGCTTCCAGCCTGGATGTCCTGCTCTGCCTCAGCCAGTGAAGCCACCAGTCCTCATTGTCCACACAGGGTGTCTGACCATAGCAATGAAAACAAACAAAACAGACCCTATTGTTCCTAATGTGATGGTCAGGAGATATCCTGGGCAGGTGGTAAAACCTCCAGATAATACCTGGAATAAAACTCCAGCCCCTATCCTGGAGAAGGTCTGTGTTGCAATCACAGGACAAGTAGAGGTAGATGGCTACAACTGGTGGAGTTGTGACCCTCCGTAGGAGCATGCCAGTGCCACCATTTGCTGCCCAGGCCTGTGGAAGTATCTGAAGGACTTTTTAGCACCCTTCTCATCTTGAATACTGTGTTCAAGTTTGGGTCCCTCATGACAAGAAGGACCTTGAAGTGCTGGAGAGAGTGCAGACGAGGAAACGAAGCTGGTGAAGGGTCTGGAGCACAAGTCTGATGGGACCAGCTGAGGGACCTGGGAGTGTTTATCCTGGAGAACAGGAGCTGAGGGGAGACCTTCTCAGTCTCTACAACCACTTGTAAGGAGGTTGTAGCATGGAGGAGATTGGTCTCTTCTCCCAAGTAACAAGTGATAAAACAAGAGGAGATGGTCTCAAGTTGCACCAGGGGGAGGTTTAGATCGGATATTAGGAAAAAATTCTTCACCGAAAGGGTCGTCAGGCATTGGAACAGGCTGCCCAGGGTAGTGGTGGAGTCACCATCCCTGGAGGGGTTTAAAAAATGTGGAGATGAGATTCTTGGGGACATGGTTTAGAGGTGGACCTGGCAGTGTTGGGTTGATGGTTGGACTCAATGATTTTGAAGGTTTCTTTCAACAAAATGATTCTATGATTCATTTTCCCTGGGGAAATTCACACTGCTTGAGGAAGAAGGATGTGATTTGGCTATTTATCACAATAAGGAGAGAAAGGGAAGCCTGGCTTCTTAATATGTCTCAGTTAACTCATATCCTAGAGTGAGACCCCATAGAGGTGTCCTTGAGATGGAGGTGCACAGAAGTAACTTGGTTGTTTCCACCTTTCTGCTGGAAATAGAGGAGGCAATTTTGGCTGGCTGCTCTTTCCAGCTTGACATAGTAGGCTACCACATTTAATTTAGAGATCTGGAAAGGCTCTTCCAGGAGCACAGTCAGTGCTGATCTGTTTGCTCCCCTTGGAGAACAGCAGCAGAGCAGCTGAAAGAAAATCTGTCCCAAACAGGGCAAGGGTTGCTTGGGCTGGTGGCTGGAAAGCACATTTGGAGGCCACAGAGGAACATGCACAGCACCTCTTTACCTCACCTCATGCTCAGAAATCATGTCCCATCAAAGCTCCCAGTTTCCACAAGAGACCTCTTCCAACTTCTCACAAGGCAAGAGGCAAACCCCAAGAGTCTCAGAGAGTAATGATTTCCCTTCCTTGGTTCTGGGAGGAAAAGTTGCTTCGGGGACTGGTAAATTCAATCCCTCCATCCTCTATTTAGTCCCCTACTGCCATGATTTGGTACCTGGAAGCAGGTCAACCTGATTTAGGCATTTTCTGTGCAAATCAGTGGAGCTACTTACAGTAGCATGAATTTAATGCAACAACAGGAGAAGCAGGGGATAAGACTTTGTGGATTTTGTCCTGCAAAGCAGAGGCTAAAGGGGGTTAAAAGGAGCAGCTCAGCAGTGTGCAAAGAGCTCTGACATCTTCTTCTCAGCTCACAGGAACTGCTCAGTATGAACAAGGCATCCCCATCTTCCCACAGGTGCTCACCAGCAGAGCAAACCCTGTGCACTGCTAAGAGCAAAGACGAAAATCCCTGTGAGCTGAGCAAGGCCCCCAGCAGAGACAGCAGCTGAAGATCTAGCCTAAGGCACCGTAATCCTGGCAAAAACAGTTTCAAAACACACTTCATCTAGTGAGCGTGCCTGGGAGCTATGCAGAAAATTGTTTCATGCAGTCTTTTTATGGAAAGAAGAGTTGGATAGTTGTATCCCCCAAAATAATTAATGGGTCTTTTGGCAACCTCTAATACTCACTATTGGATGAAGTGCAGTGTTCATTGTTTCACTCTGTCAGGCAAATCCTTCCCCTCTAAATTAAATAACTAACAAGGAAGCATTCCAGTTTCAGAGTCTTGTTTTGTCTGTGCAACTAAAAGTCCTTCTAGCCTCCATCAGATTCATCTCTTGATAGCCCAGCAGCTACTAAAGTCACCGATATTTTCCCAGTACAGTGCAGGGCATCCAAGAACTGAATCTTGTTCAGTGGGAAACATCCAGCAGGTCAGTGAGACCCTGGGAGCACAGGAAAAGGGCAAAGGGTTCAAGTCTGGCACTAAACTGAGTATGTACAAAGTCAAGACTGTGCTCTAGGCTGGTCCTTGGGCACTGCTGCAACAAACACGACTGACAGCATGAGAAGAGGCTCTGTACTCTCAGGAAAGAGAATTAAAATTATTAATGTTTCTCAGGCATTTTTAGGTGCTGGAATAAAAGCTCAATACAGGGGTTTAGTTTTAGTAAGAACTGAATCAGAGCACGCAGAGAAGTGCAAGTTTTTATTTTGTAAAGTAATGACAGGGATAGCCAGTTTGTTTATCCAGATCTCTGCTTTGCCCTAACTCACTCACCCCTCGTGTCAAAGGTTTCTTGCTTAGCTTAGGCATTTCTGGGTAAATGATTTTCCAGCTTTTGATGACAAATGTAGCCCTTTTTGTTCATTATAAACCAACACACCTGCTCTTATTCATGCACTGGCTTTGTTGCTTGGTCAACTTTCCAGAGTGTGCAGAATAAATCCCCAGAAAGAACTCCATAGAAACCCAGTTATTATCAGGTGAAAAGCAGCTCTGTTTGTGGCTGTGATGCTTTTTGAGAGAGTTAATAGGTTACTTTTGTCAAACTCTGACTTTAATCACATGTAGACATTGCCTAAATTGGTTCCTCTCAGACAGTCCTACCCTTTCTTGCCCGTAATAGTGAAGTATTTCAACTCATTTCATCCCAACCCTGCCTCCCTTAAGGCCTTTAATTTTTGCCAGGAGGAGCAGTGTGTTCCCTAGAGCTGTTAACACCCTGGAGAGATAGTCCGTCCTGTGGCTCATGCAAAACCTCCCCAGAGAAGCCACAAGCACAGAGGACCACAAGCCAAGCTGAGCACAAATATCTGACCCATGCCAGAAGCATCCATTTAAAAACCCTCATGCAGAGGACATCATTTCTGCTCCATCTGAGACAAGGTGGGGAGATGCAGATTTTCACCTAAATCAGAATCTAACTTTGGGTCTAGATGGCTATTGATGCCCCAGCTGGGATCTGAATTTACCCAGGGTTTTTATGGGGAAGAATGAGACCTCAATAATTGGCAACAGGCTGCCAGGAGCAAGGAAGAGACTTCTCTTCAGTGCCAGCTCTCCAACTCACACCATCCCCATTTGCACATCAGCTTTTAATATTTAATTGCAGCTTTGCCAAGGGACTTTGCCTCCTGTTTTGTAAAGAAGGGGGAGAGGAAGGAGTCAACAGTGTGGTACTGAAGAGCCCCAAGGAGACTATCAAATGGCAGATCTTGGGTGGAGGAAAGCACTCTAGCATGTAAGTGATTTTACACAAAAACCCTCCCAGATCACAGAAGATGGAATGAATTAATATAAAAGAGAAAAAAAATTCTGTAAACCCTTAGCAACTGGGGGATGCTGTGCTGATTGTGGGAACTGTTCAGGGTGGGCTGAGAAGAGTATTTCTATCGACTGCCTGAACTGTATTTAAGGAAAGGGGGGGATATAAATGGAAAATCAGGGAACATTTCCCTCCTAATAAGCTCATTCTGTCACAGAGTAAATCCCTCGGGGGCTCTTCACCTGGAATTGTTTAGTGTTAGACACCACTGCAAAAATGGGAAACAATCCCTGGACTGTGGGAGGTGGGAGTTGTGATCTAACAAGTCTGTCTCTTCTCCAGCATCATGGGAAATGACCTGGAAAATAAAAAAAGGAAACTTCTAAAGCAACTAGTGAGAAATTTACCTCCCTCCCGCTGGTCTTAATTTCAGATGTCTTAAAGGCATGAGAGGGGCGGCGGAGATTCACAAGTCGCTGAATGACAGCCCTATACCCCATAAAACCTGCATCTGCAAGTGGACACCCCAACACAGGTTGAGGATGGCTTTGGGCACAACCTAATATTCAGGCCAGTACAGCAGAAATCGCTTATGAAACGTATTTTGCAAGCAACATGGTTTCTAACAACAAGTACTTTCAGAATTTAAATACAAGCATCTAACAACCCCCCAGTTTGGATGTCTGTGACAGTAACTAAAGAGCGATTACATATAACTTGAATGTCCCTAGAGCTCTGTCTAAATTCAGAAAATGAACCCCAGATGACCTAATGTACTTCCAAGTGTCAGATCAGTCACTGCAAATCCAATGCCTGAGACTTCTACTGCACATTTCTGAAGCCTGAAAAACAAGAACACGTTTGACAGAAGAGACCAAGAGGTGCTTAATTCTCCAATCACTGCCTGAATTAGAACTGGTTCAGATCTATGCGACATTGGAAACATAAGAAAATTTTTGCCAATGATGCGTATACAAAATTTCCATCAAGTGATTTTTAAATTATTTAAAGCTAATTCTTCTTCAGGTTCTTTCCCTCTCCATGTAACAGAGATGAACTAGGTGATTTAAGAGAAGGAGAAAAGTGGTAGGTAGAGGTAGGAAAGACCCATTCCCTGCATTAGGAGTAATTTAATTTGAATTGTGTCTTCTTTAACCCTATTTTATTTTTTCAAAAGTGAATTTACGTGATAAGGTTTGCAGATGTATCAGTGAAGACGACATTTGTTCTACAGACCTTTACTGATGCATCAATCTCTTGAGTGGAGACGGATGCACTAATTGTTGGCGTCTTTTCCCTGGACCTTCACATCCAGCACCATAACCTTTGTTCTCTTGCTTTGATGCCAGCAGACCAAGAACATGGAAAAAACTGAGAAGCTGAAGCCAGCTCAGTCCTTTCCTTTTCTGCGCCATTCTCCAAGGAGCAGCCTAGAGCGCAGGGAAGTTCCTCTGAGAAAATCTGTGTCCGTCTCTGAACTGGTTGCCAGGTGGGCGGTTAATCTATGGCTGCAGTTCACCTTAGATCTGGGTAGTTTCAAGGGTGGACTTTTCTTCTCCTACCTCCATAATGAAGAAACCTCATTCAGATAAGGTCTTTTCCAAGTGCAGCATCCCAGCATGTCAGGTCTCAAGCTAAAGGCAAGTACTTTTCTGCTTTAAG
Organism: Nesoenas mayeri; assembly: GCF_963082525.1. Taxonomy (NCBI): domain Eukaryota; kingdom Metazoa; phylum Chordata; class Aves; order Columbiformes; family Columbidae; genus Nesoenas; species Nesoenas mayeri. Next base: position 158,719,747 of record NC_137543.1, read on the forward strand.
TGCTCTTAGCTATTATATTATTATGCATTATTTAGTCTCAGAAGAGTCCTGATTTAAAAAGCAAATTCACTTGACAAACTTGCCAAGAACAATGACACAGAGGAATTTGCCCTCAACCCCCATGACTGGAGCATTCCCAGATGGATAATTAAAGCTTTTAATCTTCATCACCTCTAAGGTGCAAAGGGAAACCAGCAAATGCTGGAGAGATGAGCTGATGAGGAGACAAGAAGGGTATGGGCTTCTCATCACTTCTTGGTTTCTCTCAACTGTTTCTAACCAAAATGCTCCAGGGAGAGTCACATTTCAACCAAAGCCCTTTAAGGGTTGATTTCATTTCTGGTTACAACATAAAATTGAGATCAGACCACAATGCTGCCAAGAGCGAAACAAGATTAGCAACAGTACCCCAAGTGCATCTCCGTCAATGTAAGAGTGACAGAGCAGCTGTCAAGACTGTCTCTTGAACTCCCCCTTGGGACAGTTTAGTTCCAAATATCCCAAACTTGGTCAGTTTTCACTGTAAATGGTCATTTATCTGATAACGTCGTTGGAGAAGAAAGCTGAAACTGCACTCCCCACAGCGAGGAAGAGAAAGAAGGTGGTTTCTTCTGGAGAGGTCTCACTTATCACTGGTGTTATATTAGGTCAGGCAGTGATTTGATAAATCCCTTTACATTAGGTTGAAGCTCAATAAATAAATGATGCATTGACCTTCTGGACAACCTGACTTCAGCTACAAGCCACATATCAACAAAGTGGAATAATACACTGTTTTCAGCCAAAATAACACCCCAACAAGTCCTCCACCACTGGAGACAGGGTGCTCCAGGAACACACCTGCATGGAGCTTGGGAGGAGAGTGCTCCCACTAGATCCAGCAGCATGGCACTGAACTAATCCATTAAACCTAAAACCAGTCCTTTTGGGGGGAATTCTCACATCTTTATCCCTCTTCAAGATTGCTTTTGAAGTCTGTTGGATTTGACGCTTTCCAGAGGGTAGGAGAAGGCAGAAAGAGCCTGTCTACTGTATGAAAAAATACATTTTGGCTAAGCAGGAATTAAGGTGCCATCTCTTCCTGTCTTTCCTGCAGGTACCAGAGCATCCTGGACTGTGAAAGCAGCATGTCAAAGAAAGAACGTTCCAAGGTGAGAGTCAAAAGCTCAGACCAAGTGAGACAGAGAATGTCTTAACAACATAATGCTCCAGTTCTTGGCAGTTCGAGGCAAACAAAAACCTAGATTTATTTTGCAATTTCTGGTTCTGTTCTGAGGACATCTCAGGGTAGGTCAGATCCAGTTTAGTATGCACAGGTGGACTGACATATATAAGATACTCCGGGATGGGATGAAGCCTTGATATGTAACATTCAGATTGCTCTGGAGTTAATGAATTGTAGGGGTAGAGTCTAATGGGAGACCATCAAGAGGCGTAGGACCTGACAGAGGATTAAGCACTGGTTAGGAAGTGAGGGAAGGATCTAGCCTGAGCCAAAGGTGCAGAAAGTCATTAAGGCATCCGACAGCCACTCTAGGCTGACATATGACACTGAGTCATCTCTGTCCTTCTGCACCAACATCTGGAGGTTTTGGAGGTTACCCTGTCTCAAATCATACTAAGCACCTACCAAGGAAATCTATCTACCCTAGGGTGCAGAAATCACTTTCTTGCTTCTTTTTACTCTAATGGGACTTAGACATCAAGTTCACAAGTAAATTTTGGTCACAGTTACATTTAGATGTCTACATTTCAGCCCTTTAAACTGAATTCCTCCCCTAACTAGAAGCTGTGACTACTGTTCTCACATCATGGCAAAGATGCACCTCCTACCTACCAGTGTCCCTATAGCATACTTTGATTGCAAACTCATTGGCATAAGGTGCAGTTCTCAGCTTTGTATTTGCATGCTGGGCCTCTTACAACCTGGAATAACAATGATAAAATCACACACTGGAAGCCACATACTCTGGACTTCATCCAATTTCCCTGCCAAAGACAAGGTTGGTTCCCACTGACCAGAGAAAGCTGAATTGCACCTCTTTTTTAAAAAAGGCAGAATCTGAAAATCTTCATTTCCAGTCCAGGTTTTTAAGACGAACCTGGCAGTTTCCTATTAAATGACAAAGATGGGGATTTTCTGACTGTTTTGAAACACAATTTCTTAGAGGCAAAGGATGGAGACAGGGATAAAGCAACAATCCAAGAGGGAAGGCAACCAGTGGTCATCTTTTTTCTACTCCAAGGCTTCCTTGCATGACCATGGGCAAGTCAGGAGGATGCACTAGAAACAATCAAGACAGAAACTTCTTCCACTCTTCAAAAAGGGCTAGAGTGTGTTTAGATAGTGTCCCTGACACTTACTCCAGAGAACATGGAGCATAAAGTGATAGGACACTCTTTCATCACAAAAAGTCAGAAGGTCAACAGATGTGATGCTTGGAGTAGAAAAGCAGGAACTGAGGATTTCAGCATATTTATTTTTGAAGTTAGATATGAGCCGATTTTAATGTTTGTTTGGGTTTTTTAGCTCATGGAGAGAAGATATCTATCACAGACTAATGTCAGTCCATTGGGGAAAAGCTGTACCTTATCTCAAAGTCATCTCAGTGATGTGTGCTTGACCAAGTCCATGGAGGATCTTCCTATCCCTAACATCAGTGCCCCAACAAAGAATCTCAGAGGTCTCCAGACCAGCTTTGACACTCCTAAAGCCACTCCACGGTGTAAGAGTTTACATTTTGCTCCACTGAAGACACCATCTCCCAATGGCATTTTGAGGAAGAAGGAGGCTGATGCCAGAATCTTGACAACAATCCAACCCCTGAGCATGGAGACCAAACCCCATAGAGACCCACACTTCCCTTCCTCTCTTCAGAGCATCCAGAAGAAAGCACAATGGAGCCCTGGAACCATCAAATGGAAGGAGTCTCCTGCAAAGGTTAGTAGGTGTTCTTCTTTGAAAGCTCCTGGAATTTTGTTTTCTTTGGGTGTCCAGAGTCATCCTTAAAAGTGGTTAGGCTTCATGGTGGTGCTTCATTATCCACTGACATCAATCCTTCGGCATGGAGTCTGCCCTGTGTAAGCCTAACCTTCCATGGTTAGGGAAGGAGGATCAGGTTTACAGGGGCCCCACATTATGACAACAAAGCTACCATCAGGATAAGGCTTGCTCCAAAATGTGGTGAAGGGGAGTAACAAAGCCTACAGCAGAAGACTCCTTGGCACCTCACCTCTCTGTGACATGGAGGCCACCTCTTTTCTGTATTAGTAAAAGCTGCAGACACACCACTAGAGGCTCAAACACATGCTGGGTTCCCCTTGGGCCAGGTTCCACAGCTTCCAGTGGAAAAGGGGTACAATGGTCTATAACAAGTGGAAAGTAGATGTGGCTCTACTATTAAATATTAAAGCACAAAAGGAGCTGGAAATGGATATTAGGGTCTGTTCATGCAAGCTGCTAACAATGACTGGAACCAGACAAATCTACAAGTAAGCACAAATTCATAATCATCTAAGGCTTAGACTTCCTTCCAGCCCTGTTACTCTACCCAAACACAACAACACACCTCCTTGGCCCAGTCCTCTCAATCCAGACACCCACCTTTCTTTCTGTGCTCCCACATAGTTTATGTCTAATCCCATTTAATGGTATCATTGGCACAGGCCATGTGTTCAACAAACTACTCCTCGCAATGATTCTTTTCCTGATGGGAATAAGTTAGTAGGAATGGTCAGCCTAGATTAGAGAGACACTTACATTAAGGAAACTAGAGACTCCCATAGTCTTTAGCATCTGGATTATTAATTATGGATGAGATCTATCAGAAACAGTCATGTCCATCTCACAATTTATAATACCACCCCAGTGGTTACTGCTCTATAGGAGGGACAGATCCCTTCCCTGGGAGTACAGTAAAGGGCAACACAAATCGATACTGGATTTGAGACACTGAGATTGTTGTGGGAGCAGGTGAAGAAAATGGATGGATAATCCTGACCCTGAAAGAGCAGCAGCGGTGGCCTCAAATACAAAGATGGGTAGAGAAAAGACTACTTAGCTCTGGAAAAAGAAGTGGGCCAAAAAGTGGAGTAAAACCAAGGCTGGGTCAGGTCTACAGCAAAAAATTCCAAGCCACATACAGTATGTGTAGGTAATAATAGAATCATAGAACAGTTTGGGTTGGAAGGGACCTTCCAAACTCATCCAGTGCCACCCCTGCCATGAGCAGGGACATCTTCACCAGATTAGGTTGCTCAGAGCCTCGTCCAGCCTGGCCTGGGATGTCTCCAGGGATGGTTCATCCACCACCTCTCTGGCCAACCTGGGACAGTGTTTTACCACCCTCTGTGTAAAAAAATTTCTCCCTCCTGTCTGCCCTGAATCTCCCCTCCTTTAGCTTAAAACCATCACCCCTTATCCTATCACAACAGGCCCTGCTAAAAAATCCATTAGGGCCACCTTTGCCTCTGGAAAGCATCTGGTGCAGTCACCTTCCCCACACTGGAGCTATGTGCAATTGCTCTCTCTTTATTGGAATTTACCTGTTTACCCTCTGTCATGCCCACACAGGATGGGAAGCTGTCCCGTGACAGACAGGCCATCATCTCCTCGGTGCCAGATACAGCTGATGACTCAGCCGCGGGCAGAAGCTGTGAGTTGGATTTATTTTGGTTACCGGTAATCATTTCTACTTTACTGCCAGCTCTATAGTTGCAACTGGTAAGGGTCTACTTGGTCCTTGCACAAAGTGGTATTTCCCCTGCAATCCCGTAGCAAATATTGATGGATTCTGGCTGGGAATGGTGTGGTTACTGCCAGGACTGTCCATGCAGGAGCATGGCCAAGGATAAGGGACTGCAGAGAGCAAATGACCCCACGACTGCAGCCAAATCCCTTCCAGCCCTGATCGATCCCATTGCACAGAGCTGGCAAATCCCAGCACAGCTGGGATCTGGGCCAGAGATGAGTCCACAGAGCCACGCTGACTCTCCCTGGGCTGTTACCACAGCATGTAAAAATAGCTGGTATTAAACACCAAGAAAGAAGTGTGTCCATGTTTAATTTGAGATTGAACCATATCTCCCTGCACCTCAGCCTTGAGGACAGGAAAAGAGAGAGGTTTCTTTGTACCTAGCTAAGGAGACTTGGCTGGGCTCCTTTTGGAATTTGGCAGTGGTGGTGTATGTAACACAGTCATCCTTGGCTTAAGATAGGACTTGTAAGTGATCCCTAACACTATGATATCATCGGGACTAAAGCAGGTCAGGGATATTTCAAGGCAAGACGCATCTGTGAACAGTGAGAGATCCAAGCTGAAGTTTTGCATGGGAAAGGGTAGAATTTTATCAAACTTAGATGTCAGGAAGGTTTAGGGCAGAAAGGAACAGCTCTACAAAAATCCCATGATGACTGGATTTGAGGCCAGGGGACCATCCTGCCTGCTTTGCGCCTGGGTCAGGAATCAAGAGACCCCATACCCCACCTAACTAGGGTTTGTTCTCTTTCCTTTCCATGTCTTACTTTTCTTTCACACAAGAGGGAAAGAAACAAACAAACTTAAAAATCACACGCTGCCTGGATTTGAGACACTGTATTTAATTACCCAGCTGCATGGGAAAAGAGGTCTTTTACATGAACACACAGACGAATGAAGGAGATGAAGTTTCCACAGCATTGCTGGGATATTTTTGTTTTAATATCACAGCATGTGAAGTCACTGCGCTATCTTGCTGAACACGATAATAGTATTAGCTGCAGTGTGCCTTTTACAGCATGAGAAATATCTTTTCCTCTGGCTGGCAAATTACGAATCATGGTCTATCTTAGAGCCTTACCCCACTCTCCAGCCCCTGCCTTGTAATTACAAAGACTTATGTCATCTCCAGCATCGCTTCTTCGTCAGGGATACAGTTTTCATGGTGTGGGGTCCTTCTAGGGAGGCAATCGCAACCAAGGAGATGGGAATATTACAACAAGCTCTGATGTAGGTGCTGGATTTGTTCAGAGTCAGTTGTAATGCTTCCTAAAAAAGTCCAGGAACTGACTGTTCCATGTCTCTTCTGGGACAAGATGTGTCTGGGAATATGAGACTGAGCTCTTATTTAGGTACTGGATTTTCTCAGAGACAGCAGTTGTAATACCTGCCAGAAAAAGTCCAGGAACCAGCTGCCCCATATCTTTTCTGGGGCAAGATGTGTCTGGGACTATACCTGTGCTGTGCTTGGTCATTCCCATGGAGCAAGAGAGACATCAGTGCTCCACAAGCCACAGCAGTGACCAGGGCAGGTCTTCTAGAGGAGCCTCCTCACCGTCACCCAGGGACTGCCCCACAGCCCTTCCCAAAGGACTAAGGAGGGGACACCCAGCCAATGCAGTGACCTGGGATGGGGAAGGTAAGGTTGAGCAGTTTAATACCACACAATGTTGTAAGGTAAATCACAGAGCATGGTTCTCAGGTCTGGGATGCTATGATAAGAAGGACAACAGCTTGAAAGTGTTCAAGACACTGTTGGCTGGCATTTGTCTTATAAGCAAACACATAGAATAATTTGGTTGGAAGAGACCCTTAAGATCATTGAGTCTAAACATTAACCCAATACTGGCACTAAACCATGTCCCTAAGAACCTCATTTATGCCTCTTTTAAACACCTCAAGGGATGGTGACTCCACCACTTCCCTGGGCAGCCTGTTCCAATGCCTGACAGCCCTTTCTGGGAAGAAATTCTTCCTAATATTCAATCTAAACCTCCCCTGGCACTACTTGGGGCCATTTCCTCTCATCTTATCAGTTGCTGATTGGGAAAAGAGACCAACCTCCTCCATGATACAACCTCTTTTCAGGAAGTTATAGACAGCAATAAGGTCTCCCCTCAGCCTCCTTTTCTCCAGGCTAAACCCCCAGTTCTCTCATCTGATTCTTATAAGACTTGTACTCAAAACATGTCCATGCAACAGTTCAGAGCTGAATAACCACACACGAAGCCAAAGCACGTCCTTCCAGAATCGCATAGTCACTTCTGAGACATTGGTGGCATCCTGAGCATTGCTCAAAGAGAAGGCTGCTGTATCCCTTATATTCCCTTATATACTCCCAGGCAGCTAAACCAGTCAGACTACATCCTCGGCCACGCTGACAATATCAGATGATCTGGAGGAAGCTGCCACCAAAGACATCACCAAGTCACTAATTAAAGAGGTCCAAGAGGCTATAGTTGGCAGTAATGAGATTAAATTGAGCAGTGGAAGACTTACATGATAGAACAAAATACTTCTTGTGAAGCAAGATGGTAACTCGAGGAACTGCTTTCCCCAAAGGAAAATGGTTGAAAGCTTGAGTCATTTAATATTAAAGAGGAGAAGGCATCAACTAATTTGCTGCAGGTAGAGTCTCCTGAGTACTGTGGGTTGAAAAATTAACAACTTATAGATGAATTTTGGCAACCAGAGAATGGAAAATCAGGGCCAAGAAAGAGAAAAGAGGGGCATGCGTGCAGGCATGCCGTTTCCCCAGCTCACACGCATACATATGCTTGTGCATGTATGTATTAATATAGCTCCATTATTCAGTGCTTTCAGCTGAAGGGCACATGAGAATGTTACTTCAGTGCAGAGGAAAAGATGAAATAGGAGCCTGACGTGACTGCAAATTGCAGAGCATCCAGACAGCCTCCGAAATGCATTTAATTCCCTCCTCCCCCTTCCACTTTCTATTCTGTATTCATTTCGACCTTTATCCACGGGGAATTTTCAAAGCAAGGGGAGGAGGCGAAGGAGAGGCCAGCAAACGGTGGACTCCCCCATCCTGCGTGCAGGGAGACCCAGCTTTGATTGCAACGCTTGCTCGGCAGGGGATGGGTTTTCCCCTCCTCCCTGTAGCACCCGCTCTTTCTCCTGCAAGGGGGTGCGGTGCCATCTAGCGACAATGTCACTGTCCCACTTCAGTTCCAAAACTGCTCTCTGCAAGGATGCTGCTGCAGAGCAGCCGCCGGACACCGTGTCTCAGCTCCAGTGGTGGAATTTGCCTGTTGCCCTTCATCTCTCCATGACCCGGAGACTTGCAGCTAACACGCCCCATTCAGCAGAAAGGTTTGGGAGAACATCACTTGTAAACTGGAAAGATCTGAAAGGCAGTGGGGGAAATGGTGATTTAAGATAAAAGGCTGCACCGGTGCTGCAAACAGGTCTGAGTTCAAGGCAGCTCCAGCAATGGCAACGATAGAGGCTCCAGTCAAAATAATCCTTAAAAGCTCGTTTCCCTTTCAGCAGTTGTGTTTCAAGAGTGTGACAAGCAGCAGTTGAATATCAGGACTGCTTTAAGTGGTCAGTCCGTCCAGCTTTAAGCACTTTGTGCCTCTGAGACTCAGCCAGGAGGGAAACCTGGAGTGTTTAAGCACCTGCCCCACCTGACCTCACATCAGAGAAAGAAGGAGCAGAAGCAGGTGCCATCTTTCCCCTGTCACCCCTCCCAGACCCTGTGACAGCTGTTTGGGGATGCTGGGATCACAGGCACCTTTTTGGGGGGTTGCCATGGAGCTCTTCCAGCAGCTGGGCTGGCAGCAGCCACCAATGCAGACAGGTTAGTCCTATCTGGTTGGCTTTTCCTGCAAGCCAAGTCTGTGCTCTCACCTGAACTGACCTAAGGAACTTTTTCCCCACTAAGCCCCTGCTGGTCTTTTCCCTTGTCTCCCAGCAAGAGTGACCATGAGCCAGAAATGTGGCCTTGTGGCCAAGAAGGCCAATGGTATCCTGGGGTGCATGAGAAAGAGTGTGACCAGCAGGTTGAGGGAGGTTGTTCCTTCCCCTCTACTCTGCCCTGGTGAGGCCACATCTGGATTCTGTGTCCAATTCTGGGCTCCCCAGTTTAAGGACAAGGAATTACTGGAAGGAGTCCAGCGGAGGCTACAAAGATGATGAGGGGTCTGGAGCATCTTTCTTACGAGGAGAGACTGGGAGAGCTGGGTCTGTTCAGCCTGCAGAAGAGAATTTGAGAGGGGACCTTATTTATGCTGATAAATATCTCAAGGGTGGGTGTCAAAAGGGTGAGACCAGACTTTGTTCAGTGGTGCCCAACAATACGATTTAGGGGCAACAGGCACAGACTGAACCACAGGGGGTTCCCTCTGAATATGAGGAGAAACTTCTTTCCTTTGAGGTGCCAGAGCCTGGCCCAGGCTGCCCAGAGAGGCTGTGGAGTCTCCTTCTCTGGAGACATTCAAACCCACCTGGACACCAAACAACCCTGTAAAACTCCACCAATGGTATTCAGGCAGAGGGAACCAAAAAACCTAAGTGTCTCAAATGGCTGAGTCACCATCCCTGGAGGTGCTTAAACACACGTAGATGAGGTCCTTAAGGACATGGTTTAGTGCCAGTGTTGGTTAATGGTTGGACTCAATGATCTCGAGGGTCGCTTCAAACCAAAATGATTCTATGATTGGTGGCAAGTTCCTTGGCCCTTTGAAGCAAAGAATATGGAGGCCGTTTGAGGACCATGGTCATGCTTCACCTACTCATCGCAATGCTTCTGAGATCTTTATATGCCCAATGAGCTCAGCTGAAATGAAGTGCTACACACTGTGCAAACACATCACAGAGAGGCTGAAAGACCTTCTGCAAGTACCCCTGACCTGTATTTTTTCTGGTGCATTGGGACACAGGAAGGTTAAGACAGCTTTTGTGCTGGCAGATAAAATAGATAAGATTTTTGCCCCCAGACCATGTGGTCCAGCACAGCTCACATCCATGCAACTCCCTTCCACATTGCTGTGGTCCCATATTGTCCCATTGTCCTACATGGTCATGGTCTGGGAGGGTACAAGAAGGGTGGGACTGAGCATGGGTCTCTTGTGGCCCTTGCCCTGTGTTTCGTGATCCTAAGCATCTCTGGGTGAGTGTTTTATCTCAGGGGATGGTGACTTCTGGCACTGGCATAGCCAACCCACATCTTCTTTCATCACCACATAGTGATTTGCTCAAGCCTATGTTCTCTAAAGGTGTCAGAAAAGCAAACCAAAGAGCCAGCAGCTGGACCTGATTCAAACATCACTGGGTGCCTCACCGGTATCGTTATCCCAGCCTGTATTTGTAAATCAGTATGGCCAGGCCTGGGTCCTCAGCTCTGGCACACAGTTGTACCCACCATTAATATGCTAAAAATAGTAGCCATTACCCAGCTGAGCTTTGAGGGCATCGAGAGCCCTCCAGGGCTGAGTGCTTTATCATTATCCCTCTCCAAACATCGCCCAGAGCAGTCACCACATCGCTAACAGAGGAACTGCAAGAATAGGATAATTCCCAGCTGACCATAAAGCAGATAGTTCCATCATCTTTTTTGGCATATTATGCTTCTCCTCACTTTTCTATTCTTTTTTTTTCTTAGTTCTAAAATACTGGAACTGATAAGGAAATAGGAAACTAGAAAATTGCAGCTAATACCTGTCGTCTTCCCAGCTTTTCCCTTAAAACTTCGGTGGTGGCCAAAGGCAAAGAGGGCTTGGTCATGCAGATCACAACCCAAGGACATGACAGTGAGTCAGGGAAATGCATTTTCCCCATTGCACCACTTCCTGGAAGCATCCCCTGTCCTGTACTGGGTTACACCAGGGGTATTTTGAATGAATATAAGTGCTGAAAATAAGCCAGACCCCCAGACTTTCCCAGCCTCCGTGTAGGATTGCTAAAACTTATGATTGACTCAGCCTGGTGGAACAGCGATTTCACCCTTCCCTAAAAATAGACCAAGTGGTTCATCCTCTCAACATAGCCCAGCGCTCGGTGATAAAACCAGCTGCCAGAGACCACTGGGAGGCAGTGAACAGGACCAGGGGTGCGGGAAGTGGAGCAGGGCTCCTCATAGGATACATTAAGGGCTGCCTGGCTGAAAGTTTCACATAGATTTTCCACTGGGGCTGTCTACGGTGTGACACAGCTGTTGGGACTACCAAGACCTCCCTGTAAGTAATCTTGGGGTAGATTAGAACGGGGTGAATTGTGGCGTGAATATGAACCCTGGAGTGATGCAAAAATGCAGGGCAAATGAGGATCCTTAGCACCTTGTGCTGTGAAAGAGGTGTTGCAGTGCATGGAAAGCTGTGGATTTTATTTTGCTGGTCCAAAGCTTGGTAAATCCCACCCTCTGCTGCAGAAGGTGCTGTCTCCGTTCTCCACAGACGGAGGTTTTGGTCTGGTTCAGCACCATCATCTCAGATGCTTGGGCATGTTCAAGGTGGAAACAGAGCGTAGTACATTAGTGCTTTTCTCCTTTTAATGAAATATCCAAGTTCCTAGCTTTGAGGTTTAAATTAATGGGGCCAGCTCTCAGTGTCTACTCTCTCCCAAAAAATACTGTTAGGTATTGTGACTCAGGTCACCATGACTAGCAACAGGGGAAAAACTCTTTACAAGGATTTGGGCAAGCCAGATGGATGCTGTGGGGTTCCAGATCAAAACCATGTTCAGAATTGGTAGAAAGTAGATAGCAGGCAGCAAAATGTAGACTGTTCAGAGGGAAATGAGCTTTTCTTCCTCTTACATCCCTAGAGATCAGGAGGCAGAGTAGGATTAGTTAAGGAGGGAATTTTTTCACCCTCTCTCTTATCTCCCAGGCTCCATGGAGAGCTGAGAAATGTGTTTGTGACCCTGAGCTAAATAAAGGGCTTCAGGAGCCTGTTGGGTTAGCAGCATTAATATGGACATATCAGTCCCTATTTATGCTCACGGGTGGAAAGCAACTCCAAAACCATGCGCAATTCTGTAAGACGGAGCAGAAACCTACACCTGAGTGTGCGCGAATGTGTCTCATATCTGTTTATCCATCTGCTAAAGCCTTTTAGCTCTAAGGTCTGTGTCATGTCCAGCAGAAAAGAGCCAGGACTCCAGTCACTGTGGGAAGGACTAGACCCCAATGGCCTAAACTGAAAGTAGTATTTTTCTGCTCGTGCATTTAGCAGTGGTTAAGGTTTGCTTCTGGGATACACATCCTGCTGACTGCTGCCAGAACAACAGAAATTATTCCCTCTAGGTCTCCAGTTTTCACTCAAAACTTTGCTGGAAGATATCTGAAGTACCTTGGGGTTTTTATTAAAAAACGGGGATTTGGGAAAAAACAAGTGGAGTTGGTACCTCGGGTACGAATATCAATTGATGAGAAGGGGCAAAAGATTAAAACCCATGTTCTTGACCAGGTGAAGTGGTAGATAATCCACTAGTGGAAATCGAGGCATCCACCATGGGTGGAAATTCATAGGAACATCCTACAAAGGCTTTTTTCAGACCTTGAATAGATGCAGTATTTTGCAGGATACAAAAGCCTCCTTTTGGGGGGTAACAAGGCCAGGATGTCCCAACCCTGATGCTAGGAAGATGGAAAGCCTTTTTCAGCACCAGCAAAAGCCCAGGACTTGTTTTGAACACAGCAGCAGGAATCTCTGCATTAAGTAGTGTCCAAACCAGTATTTTACTTTTAAAGCTGCCCATTTCTATTTCTCTCCTCTCCCAAATTCTCATTGGCAAGTTGACTCATTCAGAAATAAGTGGAAACGCCAGGGAAACTCAATATGCTACAAGTGGGTTGGGGTTTTCTCTTTAAAAGATACTGCTATTTAATTTATTTATTTATTTTGCTATGGCTGCTTCTTCTAAAACAGTATTAAGATTTCTTGGCTGCCAGTGATAAAGAGCTGACAGCAGCATGGAAACACCAAGATAAGAATAGAAAGTAAAGGCAGGGCCTCAACAGCTCCTCAGAGCCCTGTTGTATCCATGCAATGCCCCCAAGTAAACATCATAGCGTGGCGACAAAATGCTTCAAGATGCACATTACAGCCCTGAGACCAGCCGTGATCTGTATCCCAGGTGGGATGTGTGGCTGGTGGTGCTCACAGGGCTTGTGCCTGCGCAGACATTCCCAAGGTATCTCTTTGTGGTGATTAGATATGGTTTCCCTTAAAAGGTCTGGTATTCGTGGCATGCCGAGAAGACCTCTCCCCAGGCAGAGGTTATTGCGGTGGGTGGCTCGGTGTTGCTTTCCCTGGGGAAGGGGATATTAGGGGAGGGAAGCCACTATCACAAATGGTCATCCCACATGGCAGTCTGCAAGGGCTGAGATGTTGCTGTAGGGGAGAAAGTAGAGCAGGCAGGGGACATGGAGCTTGGCAGAGGGGTTAGGGATGAAAATAGTACTTCTGCTGGCCAGCCTTTAGCGACAGGTGAAACAGGGAAAGAGGGAAATTTGGGATCTTATTCATGCTGATAAATAACTCAAGGATGGGTGTCAAGAGCATGGACCAGACTTTGTTCAGTGGTGCCCAGCAACAGGATGAGGGGCAACAGGCACAGACTGAAACACAGGAGGTTCCATCTGAACATGAGGAGAAACTTCTTTCCTTTGAGGTGCCAGAGCCTGGCCCAGGCTGCCCAGAGAGGCTGTGGAGTCTCCTTCTCTGGAGACATTCAAACCCACCTGGACACCTTCCTGTGTGATCTGCTCTGGTGACCCTGCTTGAGCAGGTGGGTTGGACTGGATGATCTCCAGAGGTCCCTTCAACCCCAACCAGTCTGTGATTCTGTGAAACAGAAACAGCTCTTGTTCTATGGCAAGCAGCAGTCTTTATCACCATTTCAGTGAAAACCTGTTTAAACAACAGATAAAGAGTTACCGGAGGGTACCAGAACAGTGTGTGATACACGACCCCCAGCACATCAGAGGGCAGCGCTGCATCCTGAGATCCCAGTGATACACAGCCCTGGGGGAGCTATTTATTAAACAGCCACTGAGCTTTTATTAACCCTTTATAAGCAGTCGAGGAACACAGACACTGAGGCAGTGCTGAGCAGGTACTCAGGGCTGCATCCGCCTTGTCTCGGCACTATGTATCCCAAAAGCAGGGGAGCAGACCGGGTGATGTTGAAGGCCCTCTCCAAGGACAGAGAGCCCCACAGCTGCTGGCCCACTCGGGAAGGGCACGTCCCCAGCCAGCAATGTCACCCGCAGCTGTCTCTCGGCAGAGCTTCTTGGCATTTTTGGTACCAGGAATAGAGTCCTCCACATTCCTGGATTTTTGCGAAGCCCAGAAATAGCCTCGAGCCGCCTTGGGGCAGATATTCAGCTCTGCCTGAGGCTAAATTTTCCCAGCTCTTATCAGGAGCTGTTCAAATTACCCAAGGGTTGTGATGTTGCTCCTGCAAAGGGAAGCCCAGCTGACACTGAGGAGCCAGAAACATTTGGAGAAGTGACTAAAGACCATGAACTTTCAGTTTAGAGGTGCTGGAAAATGTAAAGAGATCTGATTTTGAAATTCAAGTCTGGGAAATGAGACACCCTTCAGTAGCTGTTGCTTTCTTCCCTTCCTCGCACCCCTTCAGATTTAGAAATGCAACTTTTTACACCTGCAATTATTTGACTACAACCTAGTAGACAATTCCTAAAGCATGAAATGCTATTTTAAATCTCATTTCCTCTTCAAGACAGCTATTCTTTAATTACATTATTTTATTTTACTTGTTTAGTGCCTTCCACTGGTTCTGGCACTTTTCAGCCCATTTCCCACCCCAGAATTCATATATTAGCTCTATGCACCAGAGCTGCTCAATGATTTTAACATATGGCTTACAGACGGTACAAAACCTTTCTTACACCCTTTCAAAAGAGAATGATTTATATTTTTTGAGGTGCATTAGTCATTACATTTATTATCTATACCACAGATGACCCCACCTCCAAATCAAGGATCTATTGTACTCAATGCTGTGCAAATCTATTTGAAAAGAGAAGCTCTGCTCATGAAAGTTTGGAATCAGAAAAAAAAAAGTGTTGTAAATTTGTCTGATTTGTATTAGTTATGTAACTGTGATCAGTGGTGGTTTTATATCTGAGTTAGTTTGATGAGCATGTGGAGACCTTAATTCTCACTTTTAAAGGTTGATTCCTGGCCCATGTAGTTGTAAAAAATGAATAAATAAATAAAAAGTAACTTAGACCAAAACCATCAAAACCTAGATGAGTTCTTTAAAACAACAAACAAAACAAACAAACAAACAAACAAAAAATGTTTACAATTGCCACTCTGTCACATAATTGACCAAACCATGGCAAAAAGAAAACGCTTGAATTTCAAATCCTTGCTGTCCTTTCTAGAATGGAAAATGAAAGAGAACACTGCAGTTTTCAAACAGTGTGCGATCTGGGAGTCAGAAGGGAGTACCCATGAGCATAAGCAGGATGTTTTAGGGCATCACTGGTCCTCACTCTTTACTGCATGACACCTAAAATCCTGCCGATGCTCCTTGCCACAGCCTTGTACCATCTTTTTTCCCCTTCTTTCAGAAAATGCAGCACATGACATTTTAACATGCACTAAAGCCTCAAAAGCAGGACATGACACCAATGAGAAATAGCTAGAGATGCTCTCCCCCACCAAAACCCTCAGTCTCCCAGGACTACCCTTCCCCACACACCCTTCGCCAAAGCATCCTGGGACCACTCACCCTTCCAGCATCCTCCAAACCGGGGCAGTGAGGCAGCTGCTCCGCTTCCCATGTCACTTCGATGTGCATCTCCTCTGGCAGAGCTTCCCCATGGACCAGGGCCACCGGTGCAGGGGTTGGGGCCAGAGATTTAAACCTTTCCCCACTGACCGAGCACCGCCAATGGGCTGCAAGGCTCCTGGATTAAACAGCAGCGCTGGTTTCCCAGCCAGCTTTATGGGTGCTTACCCATCCGTGCAAATTCCCCCAGCCCAGTCATGGAGCAGTGCTGGTATTTAGGAGTCCCTTTTGTCAGGGTACCAATTCTCTGGAGGGCAAAGCTGCGAGAAAGATGGGGTAGGTGTGATTCAGCATATGCAGCTCCCAAATCTAAGCACAGACAGAAATGGGGTCTTCATGTGCAGGGATAGGCTTCCAGCTTCAGGAGGGAGACAGTGAGTCATGAAGGTTTCACTGATGTGCACGTGAGGGACAAGCAGGCGGGAATGAGGGCACATGTCCAGCCACACAGCCTGAGTCAGGGGGCCCCACTGGTAATGACCATGGGGGTAACCCATGAATCATATCAGATAGGGAGGAATAGCAGAAATGGCCCCACGTTCCCAGTAAACAGCCAGGTCAGAGCACTACAAACCTAGGAACATTTCCATGTTGGTTCACCTCCACCCCCTTGAAAAACAGAGTCCCTTTTGCAGTGTGAAGAAGACATCATTTTCCTGCCCTGATTTCCCCAGTCATAAGAAGCTCCAGGTCCCTTTGCTCCCTCAAGCCTTTGAGTCCTGGGTTTTGGGTCCTGCACCATGGGATGGGCTGAATGTCTCGTAGCACCCAAACCTGGGCACAGCCAAGGAGTGAGAACACAACACATCTGTGCTCCCTGGCATGAGACGTGCCAGGTCCAGCAGCTGTGGTGGCCAACTCAAAGTTGATCTGCAGAGGAGCAACATCAGGCAACCACTGAGCAGGTGATGGAGGATGCAGGATTCGGATGGCTGGCATGGGATACTCTCCAGAGCAACTCTCCCTTTGGCGGGCGATGGAGGGGGACAGGACCCTGGCACAACTTCCACCACTGGTCTCTCCCTTTCCATCCAGCTTGCACAAGCCCCATGCAAGCCTCTGGCTAACCTCAGGCCCTGTTATACAACCCCCGCTTCACGGGCCGCCGTGGGGCTCACACGGTGACACAAAGGGCTTTGCTTAGCAGCTGTGTTTGCTCAGGGCGGCTGATTTTTGGGAGCAAAGCCGATGACATGTGGTTGGCCAGGCGGCCCGGGAGAATGGTGCTGAGCTTGCAGCTTCCTTTTTTAATAGGTGACTCAGGCGCTCGGTAGCTCACTGGGGTTGGTGGTGGGAGCTGAGTTGCAAAGGAGTGCCAGCAGCAGAGGTGGTGGACACCAACAGGTGGGTAGCTTTGTTTCTGCATAGCACAAAGTGGTTTAAATAGAAAGGAAAGTGAGCCAGAGCTACTGTGTTACTGGCTAGATGGGGGTTTTCTCAGAGGAAGGGGGGGGTAGTGTTTTGTTAGTGATTTGTTTTCCACTTGTTGGGAGTTGGCTGTCAGATGTAATACGATTACAATTCAAGAGACCCGTAATATTTTCAGCAGGAGACAGAGCAGTTGAGTGATTTATGGGCAATAATTGAAGAGGAAGTGACTGAATTTTTAGATTAATATTTAAGAATCTTTTTCCCTCTGTTGCTTTGCCTTCCCCGCCCCCCCCTCTGTCTAGAAAGATCAGCAAGTACAAATGAGGATATGAGGAATGATTTTTCCCCATTGCAAGCTTCCAGGTCCCACAGCCCTCCATGCTCTCAGGGGACATGGCTGATGGGTCAGGGGGTCTGTAAACTGAGCCCGAGCTGCACATATGTGGGGCAATGGAAGAGCTTAAGAAACCCCGGCAGCTGCTCTCTTTGGACAGTCCTAACATTGCAGCCCCTCGCATGAAATGTGCAGATTCATCTGGCGCCAGACGCTGGCATGAAGGACATTTTGCTGGCAAACCCCAGCAGGGAGAAGCATTCCCCGTATCCTTCATTTGGACATCAGGGTTGTTGGCTGCAGTGCCATCCGTTAGTCTGTTGGGTGGGATGGGAGGAGGGGGTCCTTAGGAGCTCATTTATTCCATTTTAGCTAAGGGAGGATGCTTTAATGCTTGAAGTATCAGGTTTAAAACCCCTGGGGCAGCAGTCAGTGCTAGTCAATCAGTGCCGCGGGGGATGCATCACTCAGCGCTGGAGTGGATGCCGAACATGCCAGCAGGGCCCTTTTTGCTCAGAGAGGAAGAAACGTGGAGCCTGGCACAGATCTCAAGCTGGATTTCCATACCCTCCATCTCATACGCAACAAATAATGCCTTAAGCCAGGTCTGCATAATATCCTTTGGTTTTGCTTTAACATTCCCAGCTGGGAAGCTCCCCCAACCCTCCCAGAGGATGCTGTGCAGTGGCACCATCCTCACACCTCTCGAGATGTTTTAGGCGCTGCTTGAACGTCATTAGCCGCACACACGTGACAGCTCGGCTTTCTTGTTAGCAGAATGAACTGTTGTTCTTTTGCTTTTATCTACGATTAGCAATTAGGAGGGTGGCAGCAGCCTGTTTTGTCAGGCAAGAGCCAGACATTCCGCAAGTGCAGTGCCAGCCGCCTGCCCGGTGGGTTGGAGCAGCCCCTATCTAAGGCAGCCAGTTTTGTGAGAAGCGATAAGCAAACAGCAGGCTGCGCACAGCCTGTGCACTGCAAAAAAAAAAATGTCAAAAACTAAAAGAAAATTAAAAAAATATAACAAAGGCAGCGCTGAGAGGAAGGCTTCAACAAAAGTCTTGTATCTAATTATATCCGTCATTAAAACAGAAGCCCTGTGGCCTTTCAGCCATCCAAGCTAACAGATGAAGGACTGGGTAGAACAGAGGCTGTGCTATTTTCTACTGAATGGACTAGAAATCTGCATTCAGCTGCATTTCTCTCTTGGCTGGAGGGGCACATTGCTCTCCACTGGGCATCATAGAATCATTTTGGTTGCAAGAGACCCTTAAGATCATCAGGTCCAACCATAACCTAAATCTAGCACTAACCAATGTCTCTAAGAACCTCATCTATATGCTCTTTAAACACCTCCAGGGATGGTGATTCATCATTTCACTCAAAGGGCCCATGGGCCAATACAAGTTACATCAGCTCAGTGATAGTATAGCCTGGGCTGAGAGGAGACCATTAAAAACCACCAGCCCAGCTCTAGGACAAGGGGATGCTTTTGCCAAGTACTTGGCACCAAAACAGTTAAGCGCGGTAATGCTGGTGTCAGCCTAAGCAGGGTCCCTGCCCTGCTGTGAAGGGCTCCCATCTCCTAGGGGTAGTTTTTAGGAGAGGTTTTTCAGCGTGGACATGCCTTTGCCAAGAACTTGTGTTCATTTTACCAACCAGAAAGGCTGTAAATCTGTGCTTGGTTTTATTTCTGCTTTAAAGCTAGGAAGGGTGACTCTCCTCATCTCTCCCTATTGCTCTTACTGGGAGGTTTAGCCGAGCCACATCACATTGCAAGGAAGAAACCTTCTCTTTTCCAGACTGATCAGACCCTTTTCGCCTTTCCAGTAGGCAATTCAGCAATGGAGGAGAAAAGGGAGAGACTTCCCTCTTCAAAGCTTTCTGCAGCTAATTCAGCACATGCTTCAGTGCTCTTCTCACAGGGTACAGCCATAATAAGGAAAGACCACAAAATCCAAAGTATCTTCACTACGAATAACTCCATTTTCCCTTCAAATGTGTGCCTTGAGCCTTCAAATGAAGGGAGAAGCCCACTACAGCAGATATTGGGACTTGTGTTAGCAGCTATCAGCACTAGCTCCTGTAAATGTTGATGTCTCAGAGGTGCCTTGATCCTTTCCTCCTCATTTCTGGGACACCATTAATCTCGAAAAGCCAGGATCTAGCCAAAGGCTGGGGTTTCTTGAGCAGAGTGGAGAAAAACTGATGCAATCAAAGGGTGGTTTATCTTGCAGTCTGTCTTAAGATGCACCAAATCTGTTCCAGCAGTGTCACTGGCTCCACTGGCTGTAGGTTAATAATTCATTTTGACTCAGTGTTTAAGTTCTGGATGGCAGAAATTAGGGAGAGATGTCCCATATTTACATGGTGACTTAGCAAAAAAAAAAAGCATTAAGGAAACATCTTCTGTTTCCTCCCCCGGTGTCCTGTTGACCTCTGAAAGAAATGGGCAACTATATCTGTATTGCATCCAGCTGCTTCCTCCTGTATCCAGCCTTGGTTCCGCCTGAAAACACCTGCACATCTGCACAAGCAGCTGGAACCAAGAACAAAAGAAATCTTGGGGTTTGGTACCTTCTAGCAACACGCAAACCAGTGTCTAACAAGCTCACTGGGGTCCCTCTGCTTTTATCTTGATGGCTTTTTGGTATGTGTTTGTCCCTGTAGGAACTGATGTTGCATTTGAAGCACCATCTCCCGTTAGTGTATGACATTACCTTTTGTCATTTTAAAATAACACCAGAGTAAAATACCTTCAGTATTTTAAGGAAAAACTTGAAAATTTGAACCCACAACCCAGGAAAAAAAAAGAGGGAATTAAGTTTGTTATTTACAAAATCTCGTGATTAAGGGACTGAGATTTCAGGGCAAAGAAGGCTAGAATTGCTGCGGTGCTTCTAATGTGCACATATTAAAAAGTACATCAGCCCTTTCCCGGCTGTGCAATAGCTGGATTTGTGGAGAGGGAGCCCATTGTTCAAACAGAAAACATTGCAAATACCGCACTAAATCCAAATGCAGCCGTGCAAGCCTGCAGATAAAAGGAGAACCTTCTCGTGTTTTTACAGTAGTAACAGAGAAATTACAGCCCTGAATAACCTAGAGAACTCAGATGCATCATATAGGTGTAAAGCTCTATAGATGGCTGTGGTGGGATGTGGAGATGGCCATTCTGCTCACACTTAATGCATTAATGCAAAAAAAGAAATCCCTTAACAAGAATTTGGAGTTGTCTCTTTCTTTGAAAAGCAAACCCATCTGCTTTAGAGCTGTCAGTTTTGACACAAACCTCTCTCTGGGGATGGACACAGCTCTAATCCTCTGAGGGAGGGGAACCCCTTGCTGTTTATGGGGATGATGACCAAGGGGAAGGGAGTACAAGTGGGAACTGGGGAGCATGGCTTGAGCACCATCCAAAAGTGCGTGACCACTCCAACCATCCAATCCCTCTGTGCATCCCTTGGGAGGTCTGGCTAATAGATCACCTCTTTCCAGACTAGCCATTTCTCCACGAGCCAGATAGGGACATCCTCAGTTGTAGTCATCTCCATGGGAGATGTCTGAACATGGTAGGAGGAATGCTGAATATCTCAAATATCTTAACAATGTCGTGCTGAGGCACCAGTGGGGGCTTCATGGGAGGTGTTGCCACTCAAAATATCAGATCTCTAAGCTAAGAACAGATTTTAGTCCTCTGGCTCTGCCGCAGACTCCCTGCTACCTCCCTAGTTAAGTCTCATAGCCTCTTCATCTCTTAGCTCCCTGAAACAATTTAGCAGGGGAGAGGTAAAGATAAATGGGTGCAACTACTTCTGAGGCTTGTTGATGGGAAAGCAGTGTGGCCATGGAGAAAAAAAAAAAGTGGGAATTGGTTAAAGTTGAACATACCTAGCTTCTTCATGTCCTCTGTCTTGCTCCTGGTTGGTGATGGACTTGTCCAACAATGTGGGAATGGGTATAGGCTCTGTGTCCCCCCGACAAGACCATGGCTTCAGGTCACTGCCCGATGTGTTATTCTCATCCAGGATCAAAGTTCATTTCAGCCATGAAAGAGGTGGAAATGTCCATGTTTTCTTCATTAAGTAAAGGGTCATGATGTTAAGTTTTCATAGAATAGAATCATAGAATGTCCTGAGCTGGAAGGGACCCACATGTATCATCAAGTCCAACTCCTGTTCCTGCACAGGACAACCCCACAGTTCACACCATGTGTCTGAGGATGTTGTCCAGTCTCTTCTTGAACACTGTCAGGCTTGGGGCCGTGACACCTCCCTGGGGAGCCTGTTCCAGTGTCCAGCACCGTCTGGGTGAAGAACCTTTTCCTGATGTGCAACCTAAACCTCCCCTGGCACATCTTCCTGCCATTCCCTCGGGTTCTGTCATTGGTCATCAAAGAGAAGAGATCAGCACCTGCCCCTCCTCGTCCTTGTGTGAGGAAGAAGTAGACCGCTGTAGACCCCAAAGTTTCGGGGGCTTAGAGTAGGGGCTGTTTGGTTAGTCAGTGTGCAGAAGGCAGAAACACTTGGCAGAGCTCTGAGCAGGCGATGCTCCCACTGCATCCTGGCCATGCCCTCCTGTCTTTGGCACACTGCTCACCGTGCATGTCTGTTCCTGTTTCAGATGAGAGGACGCGGTCATTTTTAGACACATCAGACAACACTGGCCGCATACCTCACCAAGGACGAGGGAGGTCCTCTGCACGCTCCGTGAAGGAGCTGTCGGCTCGCTATCTCTCCCAGGCAGCTGCCGCTGCTGCTCACGCCGGCAGCCCCGCACAGCCGGTAGGTACCGCGCAGTGCCGTCCTCCCCCTCGCAAACCACCAGTGACATCCCAACAATGTCCTGTCCTAGCAAGTGGCTGTAAGAGGGTGAGAGAAAATGTCTGGTTTGGGAAGTCTGGAGAAACGTGACGTTTGTTTTTCCAAAAATGGCCAGCTTTCCCTTGCCATTTGCAAGCATTGTATATATGTTATCAAAGGTGCTGATACGTACGTATATCATAGAATCATTTAGGTTGGAAAAGAACTTTAAGATTATCGAATCCAACCATAAACTTAACACTGCCAAATTCATCACTAAACCATGTCCCTAAGTGCCAATATGACGTATATAAATGCACATGCACACGTAGATATATACATTATATTCACACACATACCAAACACATGCACACAGGTCACTGCCCGATGTGTTATTCTCATCCAGGATCAAAGCTCATTTCAGCCATGAAAGAGGTGGAAATGTCCATGTTTTCTTCATTAAGTAAAGGGTCATGATGTTAAGTTTTCATAGAACAGAATCATAGAAGGTCCTGAGCTGGAAGGGACCCACACGTATCATGGAGTCCAACTAACACATCCACTAACCCATACAAGGAGCTTTTTCATACATAAGATTCCCACTTTATTTACACATGTATATTTATATACTCACATCCATGGATGAAATATTCAGCACACAGCAACACATACATCTCCATGCTATACCCATTCCAACATACGCACATATATGTGTCCATATACGTCACACTCAATCATAACTTTACAGTACAACCTCCCTGTGTTCCTTCATTTAGAGCCCTTGGTCTGGGATGCAGGGATTTAATCACTCACTCCAGGCCAATCATTGGATCACAGGATAATTCAGGTTATAAGGGTTATGAAGCACTGAGCTACGTTTTTCCCATTAACCCAGCTCCACTGGTGATCCAGGACTAACGTGGGATGTGATTTCACACCTGGACTTGCTCTTTCACAGGGTCCCTGCTCAGAGATTGTGTCTCTTGAGCGTGTGTCAGGGTTCTGCACTAGAGGAGTCCAGACTGATGCAGCCCAGGTTGAAAATACATAGGTGAAGACTGTAACTGGAAAATTACAACCAGTTAGAAGTCTGAGGGGAAAAAAAAAATAATAAAAGCAATTTCAAAACATTTAATTTCACAATCCTTAATGAAATTACAAATGTAGCTCAGTTTTATTTTTAAAATGTTAAATTATAAACAAAACTACAAACTAAATCAAACTCTGCAGAAATCACTCTAAACAAATGTGTTTGGCACTTTGTGCATTGATTTTTGGAAAAAACTATTCCTGATCAACCTGTAATAAGATTTTTTTCCAGCTGTACAGAACTGCTAGTGAACCCAAAAACCTCACCTGTAATGTTTTTCAGGTCTCTGCAGAAGATATATATATATATACAGATAATAGAAGGGTCTTCCAGAGCAGTTTGATGCCATTTCTCCCCTTCTCTTTTCCAGAGCACTGTGAAGGACAATTCCACTCTCTCTCACCACAGCCAGAAAAAAAGCAAGGTAAGAAATGTTAAATATAAGCACCGTTATCTAACCAAATATTTGTGGACTGTGGTGGAGTGTGATTTAAATACTCACACAAGGCAGCGCAGAACACTTTCTTACTGAATATAGCTATCAGCTGCTCAGTCGCCCTTCCCCACCTTCAGAAGCTCTTCACAGATTCTCACCCCCCTCCAAAAAAAACACCCTTATTTTAAAAAGCGTGTTCAAATTATGTCGGCTTATGTGAAAGATTTGCATTTTACACTTACTGAAAAATATGCTAATGTTGACATTCTGGGGTGGGTTTTTTACTAATGTTCAATACTTATTTTTAGCCAGAACAATCTGTGTGTAACAGAGTGAAATAACACCACGCGCCATTGCTTTGAGCAACAACTAATAATATTCCAGGCATAACTCAACCGACGTAACTCCAAAGGCATGCCAAGGGTCAGCAGATCTGCTTACAGAAAGGAAAGCCACCAGGATTACAGTCTCTTTTAGATAATGACTATAGGCCTCGGCTACCTTCCCTTTGGATAAATGCCAAGCCAGGGCAGGTCACAGGTATTCAGTTCAGCGTTGGGCACCCAGGATTTCAAAGCTAAGGAGAAAAAAATGCAGAAAGTGAGGCTCAAAGATAGGCTGAACAATCCCAGTCCACCCTGTCACCACTGAACCCTCTGTTTACTTCTGTACCAATGCTGCCATGAATTTGAGCTGAGCTCAGACTGATGGAGTCTAAGCAGGTCTAACTCTTTCTGGCCCCCAGCTATGGGTGTTTCCCCAACTTCTCATTCCTCAGCTTTGCTTTTTCCTCCGAACAGAGCACAGAATTTGTCCTGCTAATACCAGTAGATTGTAAACCTTAGTTAGCCTCATGCCTGTACAAGTCTGCAAGCCAAAAGAGCTTTATTGAAGTCTCTAATTGTATATCTATTTCTATGCAAATTATGATATGAGGTACACATGTAAATCCAGCAGAAGAAATCGTCAATCAGGCAAATGTCCTTCCCCAGGCCCTCACTCTTGCAGCCCCTGGTGCTATCAAAAGCTCACCATACTAGCTTTCTACCCAAAACCAGGTTGTCCTCATCAGCTTAGTTTGACACTTTTGTTTGGTTCCCTCACTCCATTTTCTTCTTGAGACCTCTTCACAAATAGCTCCTTGGCTTTCTCCTGCACCCATGTCCTATGTTCTCAGACTCTCTGCAGGTCCTCACACTGCCCTGGACATTGGGAATGGGTGGGAGAAGTTAACTTTTAGCTCACTATTTTAAGACAGCTTTCTTCATGTTATTCTTGTGGTCATTCTTTGCTTGCTGACACAGTCCAAATAGAGCATCTCTGATACACTGGAGCTGGACTGAATCCTGGGGACTGTAGACTAACCACAACACATGCCTGGATTAGAAACTTGCTTTAGAGTGCCTTGCTGTGGAACCAGAGCTAACATGAAGCCTGAAGTGTGTGCAGTGGTGTGATGCTTTGTGTGCTACTCAACCAAAGGTATGGAGCTCAGTAGGTGTATGGATTTCCCTTGTTGGCTGTTTCTTTCCTTTGCTGTTCTCAGTACTAACAGCCACGGGATTGGGTGGTAAGAGATGATGCTGACATTTAAAACTGTTTCCCTAAAGATGGCAGAGGCTCAGAAATCATCTAACATAGCCATCAAGACAATGGAAGATGACTTACCGCCCCCACCCGCCCCTGCCCTTGGCTCAGTGCAGGTCATCGCTCCAGGGAATCAGGATCCCAACCCACTCCCTGTGCCTCCTCCAAAGCAAGCCTTCTCCAAGTTCTACCAGCAGCGTCAAGTGAACGAGCTGAAGAGGCTCTACAGACACATGCATCCTGAGCTCAGGAAGAACTTGGAAGAAGCTGTGACTGAGGACCTAGCAGAAATGCTGAATACTGAAGATCCCAATGCACAGGCATCTGTGAACTTGGACAAAGTTCTTCCAGGAGAGGTCCAGTCAATGCGATGGATCTTTGAGAACTGGGCACTTGACTCCATTGGGGACCATCAAGCCACAAAGAAGCTGGCAGAAGAAGAGATCATTCCTGGTGGGGATGTGAAAAGTACTTCCCTGAGGTTTGAAAACCAGTCAATCAACGGTGATGGTCTGTCAACACTAACCAAGGTATCAGAAACAGACCTTGCCAGGGGGGATGTGCATACTGCCCGGTGGCTCTTTGAAACCCAACCACTAGACTCATTGAACAAATTGTACTCAGATGAAACCGAAGTGCAGGAGGCCGTTCTCAAGGAGCCTGTCCAGGGCGGTGATGTGAAAGGTGCCAGACAGCTCTTCGAAGCGCAGTCCTTGGATGCTATAGGACGCTGCTGCTCAGTAGAGGAGAAGAGCATCCTACAGCTCAAATCTGAAATCCAGGAGCTAAAAGGCGATGTGAAGAAAACTATCAGGCTCTTCCAAACAGAGCCCCTTTGCGCCATCAGAGACAAAACTGGGAACATTCATGAAATCAAGTCTGTCTGCAGAGAAGAAATTCAGAGCAATGCAGTCAGAACAGCTCGCTGGCTCTTTGAGACTCAGCCCCTGGATACCATCAACAAGGACACTTCCAAAGTGCAAATAATCCGTGGGATTTCATTGGAAGAAATTGGAAGGCCAGATGTCAGTGGAGCAAGGTGGATATTTGAAACTCAGCCTCTGGATGCCATCAGAGAAATCACAGTTGAAGAACAGGATTTCAAGGCTTCAACAGATTTTGTCACAGGGGCAGATGTCAGTAAGCAGCGGATGCTCTTTGAGACCCAGACTCTTGATTCTCTGAAAGGAGAAGTTTCAGAAAGTGTTGTAGCCAAAGAACAAGTCATTGGAGGTGATGTGAAATCGACACTCTGGCTATTCGAAACCCAGCCAATGGAAACCCTGAAAGACAATTTTGAGGTGGGACGTTTACAGAAAGTAGAGCTTTCAGCAGAGGAAAAGGGAGATGTGAAGCAAAGAAAACATGTGTTTGAGACCTGTCCATTTGGCAGCATCTCCAAGGCATTTGAGGAAGAAATTCCAGCCACCAGCATAGAAGAGGTAGTGAAAGGTGATGTGAAGTCTTTCAAGACCCTATTTGAGACTCTTCCCTTAGACAGTATTAAGCAGGCTGATGCTGAGCCCGTCACCAAAGAAGAGGAGAAGATTCCAGCTGGCAACGTCAAAGCCAACCAAATCCTGTTTGAGACAACACCTTTGTATGCCATCAAGGATAGCTTTGGCAATTTCCATGAAGTCACCTCTGTAAGCAGAGAGCAAATCATCAGTGGTGATGTCAAGAACTACAAATGGATGTTTGAAACCAGGCCCCTGGACCAGTTTGATGAAAGCACCAAGAAAGTGGATATAATACGGGGGATCACAAAACAAGAGGTGGTGGCTGGTGATGTCAGAACAGCCAAGTGGCTCTTTGAAACGCAACCCATGGACGTCATTCATCACCAAGCCATGGAAGGTGAAGAACATCCCTTGGTGAAGCGGGAGATCTCCCAACGGGGGGATGTGAAGACCTGCAGGTGGCTTTTTGAGACCCAGCCCATGCACACTCTGTATGAGAAGGCTGAAAAGAAGAAGGAGGAGGATGACAGTGTGCCCCAAGCTGATGTAAAATCATACACATGGATGTTTGAGACTCAGCCCCTGGACTCCCTGAAGGGCCAGGAGGAGCAGTATTTACAAGTCACTAAGGCATACAGTCAGGAGGAATTACAAGGAGTTGATGTCAACACTGTCAGGCACCTTTTTGAGACTGAACCCTTGGGCAGCAGTGTTGTCGGTGAAGCTGACCAAAAGAAAACCATACGGTACTCCAGTCGTGTGGAGATACAGTCTGGGGAAGTGTCCAGAGTGAAGGAGTTCTTTGAAGCTAAGCCCTTGGATACAGCCACCAAACCAACATCCCAAAAGGATGATGGGACGATTGAAGCTGGATCTGTGTACAAGTTCACTTGGTTGTTTGAGAACTACCCTATGGACACCCTGAAGGACAGCTCTGAGGGCATCCAGGAAATCCCTCCAGAGAAGGATGCCAAGGGGGGAGATGTTGGAGGAAAGAGGTTCGTATTTGAGACCTATTCGCTTGATCAAATCCATGACAAAGTGGATGAGACAGAGCTCCAGAAGATCCAGAAAGATACCATAAACAAAGCTAATGTCAAGTCTTGCACAATGCTCTTTGAAAGTCAACCCTTATATGCTATCCAGGACAAAGAGGGGGGATACCATGAGGTCACCTCAGTGCAGAAAGAAGAAATCATGAAAGGCGATATGAAAGGTGCCCGGTGGTTGTTTGAAACTAAGCCCCTGGATCAGATCAAGAAGGAGGAAGAGGTGTTTGTGATTAGGGCTGTGACCCAAGAGGACATCAAGAAAGGAGATGTCCAGGCGGCCCGGTGGAGGTTTGAGACAGAGCCTCTTGACTCCTTTTCAGTGGGAAAGACGTCAGTGCCTAGAACAGTAGACGATGTGCAGAAGGGAGATGTTCAGTCCAACAAGCAGCTGTTCGAGTCCCAGCAAGTGGGCCAGAAGAAGTACGTGAGGATGGTCAGTGTCAGTGATGTTCAGCGGGGTGATGTGAGGACATCTACTTGGCTTTTTGAAAACCAGCCTGTGGACTCCCTGTATGGGGATGCAGAGAGGGGTCCGTCTATAAGCACAGTCCAGAGAGAAGACAGCCAGAAAGGGGATGTCAAACGCTGCACCTGGTTGTTTGAAACCCAGCCAATGGACACACTTAAGGACCAAGAGGTGACGGCCAGTGCTGAGCCCCAAGAAGCAATTCCTCGTGCAGATGTGAAAAGTACAACATGGCTCTTTGAGAGCACGCCCTTGGATAAATTTAGTGCTTCTGAGGGTAGTATAGAAAGAGAACTGAAAGAAAGGACCATGAAGGAGACTTTAGAGACACTCTGCACTTGCCAGGCTATTCAGCATGATGGGATCCTCATTGAAGCCAATGATATGGAGAGTGTGAAGATGGTGAAGTACCAGCTCAGCAGCCCAGGGGCTCCAGAGGTCCTGAAAGAAGAGATTGTGGGAGGTCATTTGCAAAGGATCATGCTGCAGCTGCTTCACAGAACCAATGTGGAAGCACAGGGCGTGCTGGTGGAAGAGGATAGAGAGGGCAAGATCAAAGTAAGCCCATTGCAGCTACTGGACCAGAGTGAAGCTGTTAAAGGCAAAGAGGACCTGAGTGGAAATGTAGCTAAAGCTCTACAGGGTCTCTTCTGTCAAGATGCTTCCATCAAAAAGGGAATGGTCTTACAAGAGACAGCGTCAGGGTCAGTGAAAATGACTCTCTACTCCCTCCTGTTCCATTCTGTCCAGCAGAAAGTTGTCAAGGGGGACGTGAAGTCAACGATAGGGAACCTGTTGGCTTCTTCCCAGGAGCAGAAAACAACTGTAACCGTTAAGCGTGAGGACAATGAGAAGGGCAATGTCCAGCTTTTTGCGAGCTGCATTGAGAAGGGAGATCTAGACTATCTGAAGAACCTCCAGCAACAGTCAGAGATACAGTCCCTCATCTCTTCCCAAGCAGAGCAGGGGGCAGACGAGAGCACCCCATGGCTTGTACAAGGGGCTCAGATACATGTCTTACCAAACAGAGAACAAGTAGAGAAAGTCATTGCAGAGGGTGAGCCAGGGGCTATGGCGGGAGCAAAAAAGGTGTTTGCATGTGAAAGCGTGGGCAAAGAGTGTGCACTGGAGAGAGAGGCTGTGCATGCAGCAGGTGTGGCAGGCACCACTGTGCAATGTCTCGGGAAGCCCCTGCCCACAGTGATGGGAAAGGAAGAAATTCTGTCGGGGGGGCTTAAAGTGACAACAAAGTCAATTCAAAGGGTTGCAGACGTCAGCAAGAAGGCAGAGAAAGAAGCAGCGTCCTCTGCCTGTTTGAAGGAACCCCAAGCTATGGTGCAAGGTGTATGTCCAATCCAAGTGGTGGCTCAGGGGGGAGAAGTGGCTGGGCAACAGCAGAGCTCGGTGATGGGGGAAGCCAGCCAGAGGCAGCCAGAAGAAAAGGCCCTTGGGAGTGATCTTCAGGCTGCCATGCAAAGCCTGAGGCTAGCAACAGCAGAGGCAAAAAACATTCAACATCATGTCCAGAACAAGCTACAGAAAAACAGGGAGGAGGTCCACATGGCCTGCAGGCAGCAGGCAGCCAGCACACAGGACACAATGACCCTTCAATCAACCACACGCCAACAAGACTCTACATCCACCATGCGGGAGAGCAACAGCACTTCCATCAGGACCACCACCACCAGTAGAGTCCAGGAGGCATCCAAGACCCACACAAGCGTGTCTCAGAAGAGCATAGCATCACACAAAAAGGTCAGTGCTTCAGAGGAAGTACAGGGAGGACAACTATTGAGCCAGGAAAGCCAAGTTGTGCCTAGTAGAGAAGTTAGCATTAAGGATGGCCTTTATACTGCCACACCTGTGAAAACCTTTTTAAACCCTTTTGTTGAGTCTGATTACAAAGAGCAATCAGTGCAAGAAGAAAGAGATGTTATTATCAGAGGGGATGTGCAGACAGCTATCAGAGCACTGCAAAGTGCCGCCACAGAACAGCGCCTGGTAGAAAAGGAGGACGTTGTCCGAGGTAATTTAAAAGCCACACTTCAGTCGCTGGAAAAGTCTAACGTTAATGTCTCCAGAGGGGACTTTAAAGCCGCTATGATATACAGAAATGCAGGGCATTCCTATTCTGTGTGTAAAAAGAAAAATGAGACTCAAGTCGTTAGTAACCAGACTGCTGTAGTGGCTTCAGGGTCGCAAGTTGATAATGACTTTCCTCCTCCTCCCCCAGCTGCTGTGATGAAAGCAGAGCATTGCCCACCCTCAACTAAAGCAACCAGAGAAGGTGCCCTTCCACTATCAATCAGCAAAGATGAAGCCCCAGGATGTTCTGCACCACTCCAGACCCCTCTTCCCACCCTCCCTTCTCTGTCCTGCAAACCCAGTGATCAGAGTCCTGCAGAGAAGCTCAGGTCTCCTCCAAAAACAGAAATTATGGCCCCACCCAGGAAAAAACCTGTTCCCCCTCCAAAACCTGAGCACCTCTTACACGAGACACGTTCTGCCTCTGCAAATAACACCACGAGCAGATCAAACAAACCCACCCCTCCACCCCTGCCTCCAAAACCTCCAGGCCTGAGGGACATTAGCAAGCCAGCGCCTCCCCTCACAGAGCTGGGATTAAGCTGCATGGAAGTACGTGAACAATCACACCACAGGGAGGTTCAGGCAAAATGCTGCACTTTGGAAACATCTGTGGACAAGCCTGTCACAGGTCAGGATATGAGCCCTGAGAGAAAGCTCCCAAAAAACACTGCCAAAACCCCTCTTCAAATCGCAGAGGAAAGGTACAAGGCAAGGAAAGGAGGACAAGGAAAGGTGGAACCTGAAACATCAAAGCCAATGAAAAATGGAGTGGTTAGTTTTGGAGTTGAGCAGGGAATGATGAGTAGGAAAACAGTAGCTCCAAAGAGGTGTCCAGGTGAGATGATTCAGAAGCCCATAGATCTGTGCCAAGATGAGAACGGGTGCTCTTCAGTATCACATCCAACCTGTCCCGGAAGAGCACAGACACTTCATATGTCAGGACAGATGGAGCCAAACATCTCCTCTGTGGACCACACCACTCCTCCAAAGAGAGGAAATGACATTGCACAAAATGCCTCGTCCAAGGTGGAAAGAGAAAGTGTGTCTAATTCTTACGGATTGTGGGAGAGTCAGAAAGTCATGAAACAGGTGAATGAGAGAAGGCAAATGTGTCATTCAATGACCTTCCATCAGCAGTCAACGAACTCCTTTGAGGAGCAACAGCAGGGGAATAGTAGGCAATTGAAATGTCCTGATGGAGAGGCAGAGACACCTGGCCAGGAGAAGCCAGCAGTTGTTATGAGAGAAAAACCCAAGAGAGAAACAGAAGATGAGCGTCGGAAGAGGCTGTCAGTACACAAAGAGGAGATCATGAAAGGCAATGTCAAGGAGGCTATGGAGATCTTTGAGAATCTCAGGAGACAGAAGGAGCTGCAAGAGATCTTGACTCGAGTGAAGGAGTTTGAGGAGGAAACAAGCAAAGTGGACGTGAAAGCTCTGAAGAGCTTCTTTGAGAAGGTTCCTGACTGGGTTGTTCGTCAGAAAGCCCACCAGGCCAAACAGCAGGATAGGGCTGAGACACTGGCAAAGGAGGACACTGACAGTGTCTCCTCAGTGGACCTGGTTTTTGGGGACTTGGAGCGAGCAAGTGCTGAGATCATCCACCTGAAGGAGCAGACACTTGCCCGGCTCCTGGACATTGAGGAGGCCATCAGGAAAGCTCTTTGTTCTGTCTCTAGTCTCAAGTCTGAGTCAGACATCGCTGGGCTCTCAGGGCTGTTCAAGGAGTCTCTGGGGAGCACCCAAAGCTCTGCGAGCAGCAGCAATATCCGTAAAATCAGTATTGTCTCAAGCAAAGCCAAGCAGGAGGGAACCACGCTGGAGACAGGGGAAGCAGCATCTGTGGGAGGTGCAAAGGTTGAAGAAAAGACCGAGGCAACCAAGGCAGAGCTAGAGGTCCCCCGCCTTGTTCAATCTCGCGGCAGCTCTCCTTCCTCACCTTCCTTCATCACCATCGAATCTGCTGCCAGGAAACCAGCAGAATCACCCAAGACAGCACATTCTCCCTGGGACATCCCTTCACCAGACCGTCTTGACTCTTCAGGAAAGAGGGATGCTTTTGCTCAGGAGAGCTTCAGCTCCTGTAACCACACGTCAACAAAGTTTACTGGGAATGACACGACCCCCTTTGAGAAGACATCTGAGACCATAAAAAAAAAAGCTGTGCAGAGCTCAGTGATACAGACCAGCAATTCCAACCATCAGAGAAGTGAGAAAGAGAGGTGCCCTCTGGACACCTCCAAAGGCAGCTGCCACTGTGGGATGAGAGGAGGCTTTTCGGACTACTGCTCCCTGAATGTCCCCAGCCCGCAAAATCCACGGAGGCAGAAAAGCATCTTGGAGCTACAGACGGGTCCTGATGGATCCAAGCTCTATGGAGCCACCCGGACTGTCATGGAGCAGTACGAGGAAATGGACCAGTTTGGAAACACAATCATTACTTCATCCACCACAGTCACTAAGCAATCTGAGACACAAACATCTTCCACCTGTGATGTGATCTCTCATCCCCATTATGAGGTATCTGCTTCACCTGTGTTTCAGAGGCACTCAAAGAGCCCAGGAGAAGACTTCCACACCAACGGTGGTTTTCAGGAGCCAGGAGTGGTCTTTGTCACTTTTGGTAACTCCAAGACAAAGAAATAGGAGATTCTGAAGAGCAAGAGAGAACTGTAAAAGACAAAAAAAAAGAAAGTCCGCAATTAAAAAAAAAATCTTATGGTTTATCCACATTACACACAGGGATTCATCTACACCCTAAGGACTTCTCAGGGTCATTGTCTTGGTGTTTGCCCACAGACATGACAAATGCAGTCTGCCTTGCCACTGGAGGAGAACAGCCCTCACTTGGCCAACCCAACAGATTTGGTTCTGCACCACAACCCAGAGCCTGGACACTGTTAGAAGCACAAGGGATAAATCCATCCATGGGCACCTTACGGCAGCTTCTTCCCTCTTGAGTGTTTGGGGCAGAGGGGAGAGGGATATTTGGCTTCTCTGAATTAACGCAGAAGAAAGAATAGGTAGGATTGATTAAAGAACCAACCAATCCAGTCATTGACAAACACACACCTTTACGCTATCTTCTTTTTCTGATTTCAATACAGACTTTCCAAGGGCATCCTAAACACACATATATACACATGCTCATATTGATGGGTGGGTTGGATACGTTTTCTCTTAGTCATTAATAAAAGAAAAGGAAGGAAAAAAATATCTCAAATTGCTGTCACTATTGGGGCTGGGGGAGGAATTTATCAGTTTACTTTTTAGTTCCTAGAAAGTACTTGCTACTGAAAAATGTCAAGCCAAGACCTACAGTTATTATCAGTGCTGTTTTCCCAAAAGAAAGATTCTATGTAAGATTCTCTACTTGAGTCAGAATGGTTACTGCTGTCCTTTCTTTATTTCTAGAATTGTAATTTATTATTCAATATATACAAAAACCTTATTTTAGATTTTCCATGCTTTCATACATGTTTACTGTTTAAACTCATTTTGAGACTTTGTAAAGCATTTTTCTTTTTATTATGACTTTGTTTTGTACATTCTCAAGATTTTAGATATTTTGTGGCTTTTTTTTTTTTTTTAACTGTTATTGCTGCATTCTGAAGGTAAACATTACCTCTGAAAATTACTTTGGTCTGGCTGAGTTTCCTTTGTTGAGTGCTTGTTTCCTTTCAATGTACATAGAAATCATCTCTCAATGAACCAGTTGAATCACAAAGCGAGAACACTCTGGATCACTGGAGGGATTTAGCCTACATCTTCTTTACAACTTGGGTGGATTAACAGCCCTGCAGCAAGCATCATTCATCCTCTTGTCTGAAAACTGACTTGAGTCCAGGGTGCTCTCACCACCCAATCCAGGACCCTGCATAGGTGTGTGGAGACTGGGAAGGATGTGAAGACCAAGAAAGGTCTGAACATTTGTCCATACCCATTTCCTCTGAGAAGGCAGTAAAGGTGGTGACCCTCCGTAAGACTTAATGGGAGGGGTAGTTGATGAACCAGCCTCAGTTCTGTGCCTCAATTCACATCACAGGTTGGCCTCAGTTTTAGAGTGAGGTGAGTGAGCACAGAGCTTGTTCCAGGTGTGGGAGAAGCTGAGGAGCCTAGAAAGTGACTGGGTGGTTTCTCAGGGAGCTGTGTCCTACTGCCTCAGACTTAGGTTACCAACCTAAGTTAGGTTACTGTCTCAGACTTAGGTTACCAACCTCTGGGTCTAACTGTAGACCTTCTGGCTGGTCTAGCACAAGCCACTTCATCTCTCAGTGCATCAGTTTACTTTTCTGCAGAAAGGGACACTAACTTCATTCAGAAAACCACCACATTTCAGCAAGATGTGGTTAATGTTTTCTTTGTTTTCCTCTGAGGAAAAAGAATTGGTGTTGATGACTGAAGAGCAGGACACTGGAAAGGAAGGGACTCCTTCAGCATCTACCACTTCATGTCCCTCAGCTAGATCTTTAAATAGCAAATAACATCTCACAACATGCTAAACCTTGTCCAAGGTGTTGTAGATCAAGTAGAAGTTCTGTTTCAATCTCCAGAAAAGCAGACACATACACAGAGCTCTTTGGTTTGCCTTCAGGACTCCATAAATTTGAAAGTTAGATGTGCCAAAATAATATTATTTTCAGTTCCACCAAAGAACACAACAAAGGCTGAGGGAGAAGAGCAGATCATCATAAACTGAGGTATCTGTTTTCAGGGAACCAGAATACACAACTGCTTAGACCTTCCC
The DNA here is from genome assembly GCF_963082525.1 of Nesoenas mayeri. Classification (NCBI taxonomy): domain Eukaryota; kingdom Metazoa; phylum Chordata; class Aves; order Columbiformes; family Columbidae; genus Nesoenas; species Nesoenas mayeri. The sequence goes on from NC_137543.1 coordinate 158,754,728, forward strand.
AAATGTTTTAGTAGGACCAATTGTAGAAACACAGGAGAATTACAAATTTGGAGCTGTTCTTCAAAATTTTTCCAACACTGCTTTCTAGTACTCGGTTGTTTCTCATCTTAACTTCTTTCAGGATGCCTATAACACGTCTGTTTCATTTATTTTTGAGAACAGCTGCAGAGCAGTTTTACTAAGCTGCAGACAGGTTGCTTGGGGAATGAAAATGATTCCACAGGAGCTCAAATAAACCCAAACTCCCTGCACTGACAGTGCTTAAAAGTACTGATCTTATTGTTTGTGTTTCTGGTTTTACAAGATTTCTAAAGGTTTCAATGAGCCATTTACAAGGCTAAGATCATTTGAGATGTGTTTCTTTCATGGTATTTCCATCAGCAAGGAACTCAGATATCATGAGGAGACAGATACTGCATTATTTCAGGACCATACACGGCTCCTTGAAGCACTGAAAGAGCCGAAGAAAAAAACAAATGCAAAGATTCAAAACTCAAATACCAGCTGAAGGATCAGCTCATATTCTCAGACCTTGCAATAATAAACCAGCAGAACACATACAAATTTTCAAATCCCCAGTGAGTTGCCATAGTTTTTCTGCGATCTTTAGATACAAGACATGACATTGTTCACTATTCTTTGCCCTGGTGGGTTGCTGCATTCTCACACAGTGCTAGATAGATATTTTCAAGAGGAGAATGTCTGGGAGAACTGCCTGGGCCAGTGAACAGAGGACAGATGACATGAAATACACCACGTTTGAAGTACCTACATCAAGCACTATCCTTCCCAGCTCCATTTCAGCCTCTGGTCTCCCTGAAGATACTCAGCTCAGAAAGCTTTGTGCTTACCATCTTTTCCCCAATAGTACAGGCATCTTCAGGCTGACCCCTCCTTTTATAAAGATTTTAATTCATCTAGGGGAGAAAAAGGCAACAACTGATAAGCCATAAGCCAGCTGCAACTTTCAGCTCGGCAGTAATCAGCAATGTGCTACAAGAGCCTTCCAGGAACACTCTGTAACTGGTTTTCACAGAAGTCCAAAGATAATTCCCTTGCCCACAATGCCATTTGATGCTGATAATCACCTCACTATCTTCCAAACCATTAGGAAGGCTTACTCCCGAGGCTGATAAAAACACCTCCAAAGAGTAAGAGTACTTGCCATGCATCAGATGGTGAGCACTTAAATCCCCTGGTGAAAGAGACCTGCACCCCCTATAAAAGATTATCCCACTTTGGAAACACACTCCGGGAGTATACACATCCATTCCCACCTAAGAGTAGAGAGAGACCTTGTTTGTTTGCTAAACAGCTCTGCTTCCTTCCTTGGTCATAGTTAAAGGAAAGTATATTTTTTTCTCATACAACAGAGACACAACAGTTACTCTTTTCTCTGTCAGGACACATACCTTTGTGCTATATGAAGGACTTATCTTCATACAAAAGCATATTTCTTCTTCAGTTTCATCAGCACTGCCCTCTCATGGGCATCAACACAGTTATGTAGTAACAATGGTGAAATACATCATGCCTAACCGACTGGTTTTGCCTAATCGACCAACTACATGGGCCTGGTTTAGCGTAGATGTATCACCTTCTAGATTGCCTTAACTGTACCTCCACTGAGTATACTGGGAGTTTAGACACCCATTACATATGTAGACACTTATAGAACTATGGTCTCCTCTCTGTAGAGGACTGGAAAAACAGAATTATGCTGAGCTCATTGCAGACTGAAGGAAAGACCAGGGTTTTGTTTGTGTACTTCTCTCTAGAGAAAGGGAAGAAAATCAGACATTACACTCTTCTTCTCGAAAGTGTTGTCATAGGAAAAGAAAGATTACTTGACCTTACCAGTATGTTCAGCCAAAATGGAGGAAATAAAACTAGCATTCTTGTTTCCTTGTCAACTCATCTCTTGAGATACAGAGACACCTTTCATGTTTCATAGAATTATAGAATGGTTTGGGTTGGAAGGGACCTTAAAGGTGACCTAGTTTCAACCCTCTGCCATAGGCAAGGACACTTTCCACTAGATCAGTTTGCTGAAATGCCCATCGAGCCTGGCCTTGAACATTTCCAGGGAGGGCACATCCATGACTTCTCTGGGCAGCCTGTTTCCTCTGCTCAAAGCTAAAATCTGTCCATCAGCACACTCCACATAAAAGTAGAAAGTAAACTTGCTTCTTCTGTGAGCTGACAACACTGCAAACCAGGGTGAGCACATATTGAACACAGAGCCAGAAGGATCAGAGACCACCAGCAAAACTCCATCAAATCAAACTGTGGCATAAATTCCACCCCCAAAAAAAAGTGGCAGAGGTGCCCTCATGTGGAGGGAGTATCAGTTCTTAAAAGACTGACCTGGTCAGTCAGTTAGGTTAGGCTCAGCTGTGCTCCTTCTGGGGCTTTGGATAGACTTGCAGATGGACTCACCAGGTAAGCTGAGCTTCTGCTTTGCACCACAGCAAAAAGTTCACAGATATCCACATTGCCACCAGTGTGCACTGGATTACCTGGCCATGCAGACAACCTGGAGCGATTTCTGCAGCTAGGCTGATGTCCAAGCTTCTTTATCCCACTAATAAAATAGCTGGTGTTGGCAATGCTTTCCAGAGAGATTCCCTGGGCTCTTCACATAAAGCAGTGTTTGAGGAATCAGGTCATGGCATAAAACACAGTCCAGAGTAGACACACTGGAGAAAAACCACCAGGTTTGTGGAGTTGTGGGACCTTTAACGCTGAGATACGCTGCCTTTTTAAGGCTTGGACTATGTCGTCATGTGAGCAACCATGGGATATCAGTGATTTCAGAACTTGCTCAGCCATAGTTTTTGAGTTGAAGCCTCTGAACAATGTTTCTCCCCTCACTCAGAGCTTTCAAATGATTCAACCGAGTGAATCACTTGTTCTTGACCAATTGAAAAATTTCTCTTAGCAGAGGTCCAAGGGTGTCTCGTCTTTCTGTCCTGACTGAAAATTAATTCTGACCTATCCAAGACAACAAACAAATTGAGCCAGACAGGAATCTGAACTCTCACAACAGATCTGCAAGAGAACATCCGCAAGAAAATCCAACACGAGCAGAAGATTCAGCGAATTAGCTTGCAGATGCATTTCCAAGCGACCACAATTCAGTTATTTAACTTCAGTTTCTCCTTCTTCTTCAGCCCATGTTGAAAGAAGTGTGTGCCTCATGCCTGCAGCCTGTCTACTCCATGGAGCGTGTGGTCACTGACAAAGTCTGTGTGCACCGCTCATGTTTCTGCTGCCAGGTGTGCGGGAGGAAGCTGAGGTGAGTGGCTGGACCCAGGTGCATTTATTTTTGAGGCTTGTCCATGTAGTTTCAATCACAACAGTCCAAGAGTAATTCCAACAGGGCAGGCTTCAAGAAATGAGAAAGGGCAGAGAGTTTCTGTGATACAATCTGCCTCTCCATCACTGGACTCTGAAGACTGCTCACCTCAAGCTTGTAGACACCTGCGGATCAGGAATCTGCATGAGCTGAAAATACATGAAATATTTTCAGTTTGGGAATGCTGACATGGAATTTAATTGGAGGAGTAATCTGAATGCTCACATGTTTATGGAGTCAGGTAGGTTGGAAGGGACCTCTGGAAGTCTCTGCTCAGGCTTCTGTAGGTCCAGGGAGGGCAGGTAGCTCAGGACCATGTTCAGGGGAGATGTGAATGGCTCCAAGGATGGCGATTTCACAGCCTCTCAGATGGGTCCCCTTCTTCAAGATTTGACCATGAGAGAAAAGGGGTTTTTTCTCATACATCATTGCAGTTTCCCACTTTGTAAGTTGTTCCCATTGCTTTTTGTCCTGTTATTGTCCACCTCCAAAGACAGTCCAGCTCTATCTTGTCTATAACCTCCCATAAAATAGACACACACAGCAATGAGTTCCTTCCTCTTAACCTTCTCCTTATAAGACCCAGCCAACCCAGCTCTCAGCCTCTCCTTCGATGACACACATTCCAGGTCTTTGACCAACCTTGGTGACCCTTTGCTGGACTCTTTCCAGTATGCCAATGTCTTTCTTGCACTGGGGAGCCCAAAACTGGACAGAGTACCGCACATGTGCTCCTACAAGGGCCAAATGCAGAGGAACAGTCACTTCTCTTGACCAGCTGGCTGGAGTCTTGCTAATGCAGCCTAGGATGTGGTTGGCTTCTCTGTCACAAGAGGACGCTGCTGGCTTGTTTGCAGCTTGTCAGTCACCAAGACACCCTGGTCCTTTTCTGCAAGGCTCCTTGCCATCCTCTTGCCCCCTAACAGCTGTAGAGACACATTCTCTCATCATGCAGTTGCTGTATCACGAAAGCCCTGCACATTTTACCCATATGGCCCATGCTGTGCATACAAGGGAGAGAGATGAAGGGCTGGTGTGAAGCCTGGCCTGTAAATGAGAAAGGGACAGCACATAACTTGGACTACAACTCCCAGAGGTATTGCAAGGAAATATTCAATTTTTCATGTGTTTGGGTTTTTGAAAGAAAAATCAAACATCTCCCTAGAAAACAGACACTGCTTTTGAAAGGTTTCATTCTACAAACCAATGAAAAACAATTTTTCTGCAAACCTGTCCATCAGTGCTACTGTTAATCCTTCCCTCCCACACAGCCAGCCACTAACAGCTATGCCAATGTGTGTTTTCCAGCCTGCAAAACTATGCTGCCCTCCATGGGGTGTTCTACTGCCAAGTCCACTACAAGCAGATGGCTGGAGCTAAAAGCAGAAGCGAGACGGAAAGGCTGGAGCACCGGCTAGGAGGCCACCAGGTTCGGCACATGGCAATGGTAGGCAGAGGACCACAGCCCCAGGACTGGTATAATGGGGCCAAAAAGCAAATTGAAACAAGAGAGAAACCCACATCCTTCAATGCACGGTGGGGCTTGCAGCTGGGTAAACACAGGCAAGAGCTGAACAATACATCTGTCCCGTTAGGGAACAAGCTCAAAATGGTCTGGCCGCCTTCAGAGACAGCCTTGTTGGCTGTGGATGGAAAAGCTGGAGTATGTTCCTGGAAAAAGCCTGCACTGAGCCTGCAAACCAACCAGTCTGTGGGCAGCAGGGCAGGTAGGATGATGCTCAGGGGTCAGGAGGGAAAATCAGTGGCAGAGGCAGTGGTGGAGAAGGGAAGCTTCTTACCCGGTGTCACCTATACCAAGGGAAAAAAGCAAACGTGTCCCTGGCCCAATAGCAGACAACAGGGAGATGGTGAAAAGATTGGGGATGGGGATGTGCCCAAAGGGAAGCGAGGGGGGAAGGTGTCGCAGCGAGTGGCTGCGATCCAGCAGGACAAAACCCTGTTGAAGAGGGGACCTGTCTCTGCCTTGTCCCCTCTAGTCCTGGAGCCTGTGACACCCCTGCCTCGTGGATCGCTTGTTGTCCACCATGCCAGATGTCAAACCACTAAACCCACCAACTGGATGTACCTGGGGGGTGCAGGGGGCCGCATCCACTCTGCTGTAGGGATCCCAGTGAAGGAGAACGAGGTCCGTGGGTCTCTAAGCACATCCAACGAAGGATGTACCATGCCTGTGATGACAGATTACAAGCCTGAACTGACCATAGCTGCCCCAGCTACTGCAGAAGACGAGCATCATCTTGGGGAGAGAATGAACAGCCCACAGCCCACCTGTGTGCCAGGAGAGTCTGGAAAGAAAACCACCACAAGTATAGAGCTCAAATGTGGAGCTGAGGGTGTGGTTTCCCCTGAAAATGAAGCTGAAGAAGCCCATTGTCTGTCTGATGTGCCAAGGACCCCTTCTGTATCTTCTGGCTCCCTGGAACCAGAAAGTCTGAGTGTGTCACCTGAGATCACTAAGCAGGTGAATGAGAAATCAAAGGTAAACACTGATAGGTTCCATGGGAAACAGGTACCAGGAACTTTGGGGGAAAATACGCAGCCATCCAGCATAAGTCATTTGCCTGAAACTGAGAGCAAAAGGGCAGAATTTGATAAGGCGAAAGAATTGAAACCAGTAAGTACATCAGAGTTTCTGAAAGAGCCTATTCCTGAGCATATATCTCAAGAAAACAAAGTAGAAAAGAGCAGAGTCTCTTCACCTGGTTTGTCAGATAAGACAGATGACCACAGTGTGTCCTCTGTACAAGAAACAGAACCTCAGGGCACATGCGGTGCACTGATAACTAACCCTCACAAGGATATTTTTAGACATGATATAAACTCGCCTAGCAAGGATTTTCCAGTATCAGCAGACACACCTCTGGAAGGAATCTGTGCCGTTCAGACCTCACGTGATGAAGTCAACAACTCCAAATCAAAGGATCCCAGAGAAGTTCTTAGTGGAAACGTCTTTCACATTTCTGAGCAACCAACCAATACATTAGACTCTTCCAAACTGAATACATCCTTAGACAAACCCAGAGGTCACCCAATGGAATTGAAACTGCCAGGGGAAAGCACTGAGCCTACAACACCTGGTGCCCAGAGCAAAGAGATTAGAAGCAGCCAAGCCTGCAGAGAGATGTCAGGTAAAGGTTTCAGGCTTGGGAAAAACCCCTTCACTACACTTTTTGGTTCTCAAGACAAAGGCAGTACTCCCAAAAAGGAAACAACAACCCAAAGGAAAGCCACTAAGCCCCAGTCAGCCCTTGTCACTTTATTTGGTTACTCCTCAGAGGAGAAGCAAAGTCAACAAGAAAAACCTGCAAGATCCTCAGAACAAACAAATATTGATGACAGGCCAGAAAAGCCCCAGGACCTCCTCAGCGCCTCCAGCCAAGCAAAACAAAAGTCCTCCAAGAATAATCAGCTGCCACAGCCAGAAAATGTGGACATCTTTATCCAGGAGAGCTCTGGAGGCTTCTCAGACTCAAATGAGGGCAAGGAGACCAATGTCCTATTTCTAGCTCCCGGCACAAATATTTCATGTGACAATAAACATGAGAGAACTGAACTTAACATTCATGACCAACTGGCTTTCAATAGTCAGGTTTGGCAGCCATGGGGCAGCAGTTGGCCCTCTCTGATGCCAGCACATGAAAATCAGAAAGAAGCTGCAGTGACCTCAGAAAGTGGAACAAACCTTCTACATCCTCCTCCAGAGTTTATGCCTGCAGCTGATAACAGCAAAAATCTCATCAGGGAGGGTAATTATCACGATACTGATCCATTAGAAGTTCAGAAGCTATTGGGTTTGGATGTCCACAACACAGTGATAGAGGATGGGACATCCTTTTCACCAGGCAATTCAGAAAAGTTACACAAGGAAGCTGACCTTCAGTTAGACAACGTGGATTTTCTGGATGACAATAACTCATTCTTTTCTGGAGGAGAAGATTTTCCCAGCATGGCAAGAAAAACCCCAATTTCAGACGTGCAAAATTCAGAGGCAGAAACTCCACCTTCCTTCGTTCCAAGTACTTCCGAATTATGCCAGGAAATCCTAGCAGAAACAAACGCCCCACTGGTGCTGTGGGACACCTCCAGCTTCTCACTTCTTGCTGGACAGGATGAGATGAATATTAGAGATTTGGAAGGCAGTCAGAGCTGTGGGCTGGTGCAGCAGTTGGATCCGCAGTGCCAGCCTCCAAAGACTGCGGGAGATTATACATTTGGATTGGGTTTCAATGCTGAAGGCTCAACAAATGAGCATTCATATACACAGGAAGACAATTTTCCTTCTATGGATGTAATCACCAGCCATGCTTCTGAAACCATTAATCAGGTTATCTTTGATGCTTTCAATGCTGATTCAGCCAAAATGGGCCCAGAGGCTCCAGAAAAAATGAACAGGAGTAGAAAAACATCAGAAGTTGGAGAAGATTACACAAGTCTGTCTTCTGCAAACTCAAATGTATTAAATGATGGTCTTGTAGACCAGGAGTTCTTTATATAGTTGAAAAAAAAGGATTGGCAAAGCACCTCCTACTCCTGTAGCACGAGTTAGCTGATATGGGACAAAAGTTGATTCATTAAATCAATTTAGAAATCCCTCACTCCTTTGGCATGAGACAAATTCAGTTGTGGGTATGTTGATTTATTAATGGATTAAGGAGATAAATTTAAGATCTCTATCCTGGCCACAGTGGGTCAGTGCTCAGTTCCCATAAAAGAACATTGCAAGAACTGACTTCAGTGTGAGGAATCTCCAAGGAGAGACCAACCAGCATCACATTCTCTGCACCCAGGGGTGTTCTGCAGAGAGGATCTTCTACACAATCTACTGCCAAGGTCTCTCAAGGGATGGCAACTGCCTGCATGGCAGAGAGGAGATGGACCTCCAAAGAGATCCAGCCAGCAAACAGCCATGAGCAACAAGCTAACCAAGAATGAGAAACTCAAATGAGAAGATAATGCCATTGTCAGGGAGGAACTGAATCCTTGGCCACATGAGCACAAGTAAAATGCAATGGGCAAAGGCAAAGCTGAGGGTGGTGAAGATTTCCCTCCGAAATAGGTTTAGGTGTTCACAACATAAGCATTTAAAGGTAAACAGATGCTTAATCCTACATCAGAATCAATAGAGAATTAGTAAGTGCAGCCAGTGCAGTCTGGGGAGTGATTCAACCCATCCTAAACCAGACAACTGCATTCAAAAAGCAGACAGAGCTCTCTGGATTGTAGAAACTGTGTCTATCCATCTCCACTAACTGCAGCGCAACCTTAGGTATCTATTGTTTATATAGACAACTCCATTTAGACATCCAGAGATTAATCCAACCCAAAACACCATACATCTTTCCACCATGTGGCTTGCCTACACTTAATAATAGTATCTCACTCCCCTCATTATAGTTTTCCTTAAGTAGACAGCAAAATTGTTTCACATAGGAGGTCGCCATCATTAGCCTCATTGTACAATGATAAGGAAAGATAAATGAAATGACCTTGCCAAGGTCACCCCATGTGCAGGACAGAGGGGGAAAGGGAACCCAGGTCTATTAAAGTCTTGGGGCACGGGGACATTGCTACATTTGCTCTGCCAGTGTGGTTGCACTCTGACCCTCCCCAGCTGTCCTTTGCTGCCATAATATAAATATTATAGGAGTTAACAACTATACTAATGATAAACAAGCTCACCAGAAACCTCAGAGGGTCAAAGCAAGAACACGTGTATTGTGGAAAGGATTGTGGTGCATATCACTTCACCTCTTTTAATCAGTTGTCTATAATTTAAAATAAATAAATAAATAAATAAATAAAAAATGAAGGTGTTAAAACGATTAATTTTTAAAATAAATTAAAATCAAAAACCATCTCCCTGCCTCACTAGTGCCAAAATAACCCTGGGTCTGTTGGATCTGCAGGAGGAATGAAGCTGCTCAGTGCATGCATCTGGTGCAAAGCAGTGTCAGTGCTTTGTGCAGGGAGAGTGTCCAAACACCGTGAAACAGGGAAAAGAGGGATGTCCTTGAATGTTACATGACTCATTAAGTGCTGAAGTCAGACTCACCTTGGGATGGGGCAAAAGACTTGGGAAAGAAGTTCTGCCATGTCACAGCTTTGCCTAAAACCTGGTCAAGCTGTGTTGAAGAGGTGGAGAAATGAGACCTAAAGGCTTTTAGGGATTAAGCACCTTTCAGTGAAGCCAGTGGGAAATGGGTGGTCAGTTACCTGTGCCAAAGATGCTCTGAGTGACACCCCAGACCAAGTGGTCACCAGCACGTGACACTCCCAAGCCTCTCACTGGTGGCACTAAAGAGGAAGAGGGAAACATAGAAGTACCACTGCTGGTGGGTACAAATCTGTCCTGGTCACAATTCACCACAACATACAGGTGTCCAAATAAACCTCCAGCCATAGTCACTCCTCACGTCCAGAGCTGTGAAAGAGAAAAGTCAAGTCCATGAATTAGTGCATCAATGCCTACTGCCCACACCAGCCTTCCTCCCTAGGCAATATTTTCTCTCTCTGAACTATTCCCATGGATGCTCTCTCCCTTATTCCCGTCCTTGACATTTGCACATGGATGTACAGCATTTCCAGTTGTCCATCCCCGATATTCCCTGAGACCTGCTGGCTTCTCATGACCTCCAGTAGAGGCTTTTCCATTTTTCAAGAGGCTTTGCAAGTTTTAGTGATCCACCTGGGCAAAACTGTCACTCAGTGAGAAATAAGCACAGAAACTCTATCAATTCAGCAGGACAGCGTCAAAATGCCTCTACCACAGCAGATCTCCTCGGCCAAATCATCCCACAACATGGCCAGGGATGGATTCAGGGCAGAAAGGAACCTCTGGAGGTTGCTTAGCTCAACCTCCTGTCCAAGCCATGTCTCTCAATAACAGCAAGTCCTCTCATCCGAGGATGTGGATCCAGAGACCAGTGATGTGTTTGGCTGTGTGGTGTGTGCATGATACACATCGCTGGTGTGAATATGCACAACTCTAAGTAACATTTACTCCTCCCTTCCTTTAATCCCAAGAGTGTTAACCGGTATGGCCTCTTCCTCCAACTCCAGCTTAGAGGGTGATGCTTTAGAACCCTGCCTTCCATCCCTCTTCCCACTTCCATAAGCATGTCAGTGCCATACCCACTCATGAAATGTCAGCCCAGACTTGTGTCATCCTTCAGTAGCTTTGCTGGAGGCTCAGATGTACTATCTGGGTTGAGAGTGACGGACAAAAAGTTTGAGAGGAGGCATGAAGTGCGCAGGTCAGTGTCTGGTGACCTGTCCTTATCACTAAAGTGAAAGAAGCCAGGAGACCTTTGCCAAATTATGCATTGAATTTCACACACTGAGGGGAATCCAGTCTTCCAGTTTCAAGGAATAAAGACACAAACCACTCCAGGAGTGTGTCCAGGAAGCAGCTCAGATGTGCAGTAGAAATCAGGTCAATCTGCTTTCCAAGTGACATTAGAAGCTCAGGCAAAGCCAGGCTGGTGTCATTTCTTATTCCCAAATCCTGTGTGCTCTGCATGTCTGTGTGCATAGCCTGCTGTGTTTTTCATATGGGTACTCTATAAATCAAATCTATTCTAGGATTGTCCCCAAGACATTGTAGTTCAGATCTATTTATATGACTGACGAGGGAGTCTACTTGGGGTAAATGAAAACTGACAGCTTGGGACACAGTGTCAAAACCAAGCCTACTTCACTACCAGCCATATTTCCAGTCCAGAGGAGATGTGCTTTTCTGTACTATGGTCTACAGAATGGGCTATATAACCATTAAGACATTAACGAGAGCAGGAAAATTACTGTTTGCTTCACTACATGTAGGAAAATTAGCCCTCATTTGCAGAGCCACAATTTCACCTTGTGAAGGCTCCAGGGAGACCTTTTTGTGGCCTTTCAGTATTTAAAAGGGGCCTGTAAGAAAGATGAGGACAGACTTTTTAGCAGGGCCTGTTGTGACAGGACAAGGGGTGATGGTTTTAAACTAAAAGAGGGGAGATTCAGGCTAGATGTGAAGAAGAAATTTTTGACACTGAGGGTGGTGAGAGCCTGTCCCAGGTTGCCCAGAGAAGTAGTGGATGAACCATCCCTGGAGACATCCCAGGCCAGGCTGGACGGGGCTCTGAGCAACCTGAGCTGGTGAAGATGTCCCTGCTCATGGCAGGGGGGGCACTGGGGGAGCTTTGGAGGTCCCTTCCAACTCAAACTATTCTGTGATTCTATGTTGCAGACAAAAACTTTGCACTGCAGCACAACTGCCTTCAGGAGACCCTGGGAAACACTCTGGAGTGGGATAAGATAAGATGTCCCCACACTATCCCCAAGGGTGGCAATCCACTAGCACCTTTGTTCTGGCCCCAAGAACAGGGAGGGAAAAGCTGGTGACAAAGTGCACGCCGCAGGACTGCAGTGTATCATAGTAATAGTAATCGAGCGTGCTCATTTTATCACATCTGATTAGGACTTTAGGACTCACACAGTTTAAACATTAATGTTCTCCTATTTAAGCGATATACCCTAGCATAGCCTGGCCACAGAGGTTGTCACCATGACCGAGTTTGGAGATTTTATAAGTGCTCTGGGGGAGTTTGGCCTATATCAGAAATTGCTGGTACTGTTCCTCTCCCTCCCGCTACTTCTTAATTCTTTCCAAATGATTGGCCAAGTGTTCATGGTTGTGGATGTGCCTCATCACTGCAACACCAGCTGGATCCGTGCCATCGGCCCCAACCTGACCGAGGAAGAGCAGCTGAACCTCACCCTGCCCCGGGACGCGAACGGGGCGTATGAGCAGTGCTCCATGTACTCACCGGTGGACCGGGACCTCGACTCCATCGTGGCCTATGGGCTGAATGCCACGGAGAAGTGCAGCAGTGGCTGGGTGTACCCCTCAGCACAGCCGCCGTCCCTGCTGACCGAGGTCTGTAATCACCTTTGATGTGCCGGGGAGGTGGAGGGGAAGGGATGGGTGGATCCTGTTCTGTAGGTTGGTTAAGCCAACACCAGCTGTGGTGCCATCAGGCTGAGATTTACAGCAGGAACTGGGGGATCTTGGCTCCATCATACAGATCACAGTGGTACTCCTTGGGAGGCTGTGTGCAAGACCGTGATGTAGATGCCTGGGGGTGGCCACAGGCAGAGATGGTGAGGGTGTGAGTCCAGTACCTGCTCTGCCCACCATTCCTCCCGCTTCCAGCCTCCAGGTCCTTGAACCCATGATGCATGTTGCCTGGATGGACATTTTCACACACAGAATCACAGAATCGACTGGGTTGGAAAAGACCTCAGAGATCATCGAGTCCAACCCTTGGTCCAACTCTAGTCTGTTTACTAGATCATGGCACTACGTGCTATGTCCCTGCCACTGTTTCCCTTATTCTTCAGCCTTGCTCTTCTCACATCACCTTCCTTGTAAAAGACTTTCCAAGGACTTGTCATTCACATTTCTGGGACCTCCAGGGACCTTCAAGGCTGCCTCGAGGCATTCCATGGGCTATGCAGTTGAGCAAAGGCTCTGTCTGCCAACAACCCCAAATTCTGACCCTCTGCTGCTCTCTCACTTTCCCTCATTTCTCCCTCTCTCTCTCCCTCTTTCTTCACTCCCAGCTCCAGTACTTTCTCACAGGTACCTTCATCTGAGCTGAAACCAGAGGGGTTCAGCCCCCAGCATTTGCAAAGGCTTCTTGGAGTTCCTGGAGCACTGTGCTCATTTCACAGAGAGTTTCTCTGGAGGCTCCTCAGCAGCTGCTGCAACCCCTTCCCACTCCTGCACCAGTCCTCCTTTACCACTCTCCTTCTCTCCTCCTCCTCCTTCCATTTCACCCTGCCTTTGCAGCCGGAGAAGTACACTGCTGGGATTCATACCTCAAGGTCCCACTTCAAGCAAAACTTGCCAACCACAAGGCTCCTTCAGGGATGTCAGCGCTGGAAGAAAGTCCTGCAGGTCCCACGGCTTGAGAGATGTGCACCAGGATGAAGAGGGAGGCTGAGCACCTTGTATGCTTGTCTCACCACTGACTTGTGTCCTGTGTGCTCACCATGGAGGCTTGTGTCCCTGGGGGTGGGAGCTCCGCTTCCAGGGCCTGGAGTGAGATCTTGGACACATGACTCCTGTGTCCACCCTGGACCAGCAGGGCTGCCCACCCCCCCAAAAGCAGATGGAGTCTGTCAAGAGCCAAAGCAGCTGTGTTTCTTTCCTTCAGTTTGACTTAGTGTGTGACAGGAAGGACCTGAACGACATCTCCCAGTCTGTCTACATGGCGGGACTTCTCCTAGGAGCCTTGATCTTTGGGCCACTAAGTGACAGGTGAGGAGACACAGCCAGCCTCCCAGAGTTATTGCCTGACACCTAGGGACAGCCCCACTGAGAGTTCAGGATATTCCATGCACTGAGCACGAAATACCCCTCCGCAGAATTTTATCCCTTTACCTGAGCAAGGGCATCAGGATCCACCTGAGACATCTGTAGATGTCTGAGTGTTAAAGAGAGAGGGAGGCAGATACAGCCTTACAGAGGGGTCCTGCAGGAATCACAGGTCCAGCCCCAAATGGTGTCTCAGCTACCCAAGGGTGTCTCCAAGAATCTCAGAAACCTCCATTTGGATAGAGAGTTGGACCCACCTTCAGCGGTGTTAACCAGACCATGTGACCTCCTTCCGATGGCCATGCTGTGATCATGGTGACCCAAACCAAAGATCTCAGCTCCCTGGAGGACATGGCCACACAGGAGACATGGAAGGGAGAACAGCTCAGCATGTGAACCTGGTGCCACACAGGGGAGCCAGCAGTACACCCCGTTTCAGTCTGATCCTCACTGCTCTCAAGATAGGAGACATGGGGGCTCTTCAAGGGTTGGTTCCTCTAGTAGCATCTCCTTCTGCCTGTGCTAGCACCACAGCTGGTCAAAAGTGAAGATGCTGCTTTTCCTGCCAGTTAATTCCCAGGGTGCATAGAGGAGTTTTGTTCATATGGGTGTCAAATCACCTCTGCTGTTAATGGTTCCCAAATCAATGTAGGTTCTTCCTCATCTCCATGAGGTCTTTCCACATACCAAATGTGTCTTTACTTTTCCTCCTCAGGATGGGTCGTCGGCCAGTCTTTTTGACCTCCATCTTCCTCCAGGGCTTGTTTGGTGTAGCAATTGCCTTTGTGCCCCATTTCTATGTGTACATGGCCTTCAGATGTGTTGTGGGGGCTTCAGTGTCAGGAATTCTGATTACTGACTTGGCCTTGGGTGAGTAGAATGCCCTTGTCCTGCGGTAGAAAGATGTCCCCTCACAAGACGCAACAACAAAAGGGACCTGACAGTCCTGCATGCTTTGAAAAGGATGATCCTGAATCTTTGCTCTTCCTTTCAGCTACAGAATGGGTCGGTGTCTCCTCCCGGCCAATGGCAGTGCTTATTTCTCACTGCTTTGTTGCCTTTGGACAGATGATTTTGGCTGGTTTGAGCTACGGTATCCGCAACTGGAGGCTGCTGGAGATTGCAGGATCTGCTCCAACGTTTGCCCTTTTCTTCTACATCTGGTAAGCGGGAGCGGTGCAGAGATCCTTGCAGACAGGACAGCAGCAAGGGTGATGGGTGGCAGTGAGGAGGCAGCAGCTCAGGAGCAGGATGGGTCTTTCCCATTAGAGAGCAGATGCTGCAGGGGCTCCTGCAGAGCCCACCACATCTCCCTGGAGCACTGGACCTCTGAGAGCAGCAGCTGCTGTGCTTCAGGTCTCCAAATGCGACCTTTGGGACCTAAGTGTAGGCCTGGAAAAACTGACCTGAGGAGGTATTTAGACTCCCTCCATCACATGGAAAGCACATTGGTTGCTGGACGTGGTCACGGGGAGCTGGGCTGTGGGGAAATTCAACTGGTCAGAGCAGAATCTCCTGATTTCACCTCCTGGGCAGGGTGCTCCCAGAATCAGCTCGGTGGCTGGTGACACGAGGCAGAATAGAAGAAGCCAAGAAGCTCCTTAAGAAGGCAGCATGCATCAACAAGCGCACCATCCCACCAGGACTCCTTGAGCAGGTACCCGTCATGGCTTGGGGACCTGCCAGTGGTCTTCAGAGACCTTGCTCTGTGCTGGGGTTTGTAGCAGCCACTGGAGCTCAGGTCATCTGAAAAACAGCTTTCCATGCTGGCTGGGGATGGTTTGGGGATGGACCGCGGGTGGGTGACTCTGGTTTTGGCTGCGTTGTACAGACACAAGGCTGGGGAGGAGGCCCAGCTTCTGCTGAGGCTCAGCCTGGGGCTTTCTGGAGTCCACCTTGACACATGGAAAGGATCCAAGTGTTTCCCTTGTCCTTTTCTCTGTAGGAGTGCTGAGGATGAGCATGAGGTGTCTGTTTAGTCTGTGAATGCCCAAAGGACATGCCCACCCCAAAGACCCCGCTACTCCTCCAAGCTTCTGCCTTGGGCAAGCAGAGCATGGGTGGAGGATTCCTTTGCTTGGTTTAACTCTTTGTCTTTCTGCATTTTGAAGCTGAAACCTGAGACACAGACCAAGTCTGGAAGTATTCTGGATCTCTTTCGGAAGAAGCATCTCCTGAAGGTGACTTTAATTATGTCATGTGCCTGGTAAGACATAGCATCCCCTCTTTCCATACTTTCCGGTATAGAAAAGAAGGAATGAAGGCACTGAGGGTTGACAAGAACTGTAAATTAATGTGATTTTTGGGGTCATCTTTGCGTGTTCATCTGCCACCTTTCTGTGTCCTCATACTGGACAAGATCTGCTTTGTCTGGGCATGGGGAGAAGCTGATTATTCAAGATGCTGTGGGCTTTGTGAGAAAGAATTGAGTAATTCCAGCTTTTGGTAATCTCTGTTCCTTGGAGTGGTTTTGTGCCCCATAGAAGTTCTGGGTGCAATCTAAATGTTGCTGAGCATATGAGGATCCATAGTGCTTTATCTCACGTAACTACACCCCACAGAACTGTCACAGGTGGTGGCTAGAAACAAGTCAGAGATTGGTCTAACCAATTTTTGATGATAAACCCCTGGAAAATGCATCTGGTCACAGATTCTTTCTACTTTACTTGAATTTCAGGTTTGCAGACAGCCTTGTTTACTATGGGCTGAGCCTTAACGTGACACATTTTGGTCTGGACATCTACCTGACGCAGCTTGCCTTTGGGGCAGTGGAGTTGCCAGCTCGATTCGGCTGCATTTTCTTGTTGCAGTGGTTTGGGAGGAAGAAAAGCCAGGTGGTTCTGCTGCTGCTGTCTGGCATCATGTGCCTCATCATCACTGTCATCCCTGAAGGTGAACAACCTCTTCCCAACACAAGAGCACAACTGGGTAGAGCCCCAGCCATCTCTTTCATGGTTCAGACCCACCATCTCAGCCTGGCTGGCCACAGACCCACACTTGCTCCCAGGGGCTGAGCTGCCTCAAGTGCTGCTGCACTCCTAACATGCTGGATTCCTCTCTCCATGAAGTTCTCCTCCTTTAGAGCTGTGCCTTGTCCTTCCACAGCTCCTGGTCCTTGGCAGGCTGTGCCCTTTAGACACCATCATCTCTACCAGTTACATACCACCACCATCACCAGCCCCCAACATGCACAGCACCTCCATCTACTATGCACCACAGCCTCCTCTCACTAAGGTGTAGCAGAAGAGGTGTTTTGAAAGCCACCACGTCTACCTTCTTTAGATGGACAGGAAAGGCAAATGTCACCCCCTTATCTATTCCTACTTATACATTGCAGTTCATACCCTCACCCCTGCTCCTATCCTAGTGCTGCAAATAAGGCTAGAGGACAAAGGGGAGCTACATGATGCTTTCAAGCTCATGGATGTGACATTTACAGCCAAGCACTCTCCGAAGGTCAGCAGTGGCTCACTCACTCCAGTTGCAGATTTAGGAAATGCTCAAGGCCTCAGGAAAAATCTGGGTTCTACCTATCAGTTGTCCAGAAGATACTGTCCAGGAAAGGGGGCTCTAAGAGTGATTTTCAATGGGTTAAGCAGTAGATTTGCTTGGTAAGTCCACTAGAAAGGCCTGTCTCAAAAAAAATCCCACTGCAGAAATCTTTGGTTTAACTGAACCTTCTCCATGGAGGTCACAGCAGAAATCCCTCCTCCTCCCCTTAGACCAGCCCGTGGTGACCACCGTCTTGGCCATCACTGGCAAGTTTACAGCCACAGCGTCGTTCTCCACCTCCTACGTCTACGCCGCAGAGCTCTTCCCCACGGTCATCAGGTGAGGTCTCCACATGCCTCTGGGCTTCCCTCCTCCATGGCTAATGGCAGTGGTGGGGCAAAAGCCCAATTGTCCCCGTGGCCACACTCAGTCCCATGGTGGCCCAGGGGATGCCGAGCCCTGCCTGTGCCTCCCACCGCCCCTCACTCCCCAGGCAGACCGGCGTGGGGCTGTGCTCGATGTCAGCACGGGTGGCAGGGATCTTGGCCCCACTGATCCGCCTCCTGGGCCAGTACCACCCAGCCATCCCCATGGCCATCTACGGGAGTGCCCCCGTGCTGGGGGGGCTGCTCTGCATCCTGCTGACCGAGACCCGCGGTACTGACCTGGTGGATGACACAGAGGCTGCCAACCCCCAGCCGAGGTAGGTACCCGGAGCTATGAATTTAAGGCAAAAAAGATCCAAAAATGAAAATGTAAGGTGGAGAGAAATATGGCAGAAAACAGAACGGAAATACTATAATCTCTTTCTCTTTCCCTCTTGTGTTCAGCAGCAGGACACTGGAAATTTTGTCGAAGAGAGACACTGCAGGGGATGGAATAGACTTACAGAAGGACTTCTACAGAACCTCAGAGAGCAAATAAGGAATGGACAGGCACATACTGAAGGTCTAGTCTCATTCAGTCTTTCTTAAAGCAGACCACTGAGGCATGGCAGGCTGGAAACTGGTCTTTCAGATGATCCACAGAACACCTGTGGGCAGAGGGAGAGCAGATCTGTGTCACTCTGCATTGGCTAAGGACACACTTGGAACTGTTCACGAAACCCAGTCTGTGATGCCCGGCTGCGCGTGTCCTCCCGACGTGTCCCCCAGTCCCTTTGCAAACTGGTACCCATGGAACCACCCCTGTCGTGTTTTACAGCAATAAAGAATCGCCAGTAGAGTGGTAGTGCTGGGCAAGTGGGCGCCGGGCTGTGTCCCTCCTGCACTAATGGCTTGGGCCATCAGCCTTCTCGCCGGTCCGAGCCTCGACGTTTGATCAGGATGTCACTGAAACCCTGTCACACACATGTATTTAGCTTTTCTTTCTATTATATGGTGTTGAATTTGAGTTTCTACGTGAATAATATAAATTATACTCTGGGTTTGATAAGAGACACTTGTAATGCAATATGTGAATAATGGTGTTGATTATTTTTTTTCCCTACTGTTTCACAGTTGGCCTTTGTAACTGCTATTGGCTCTGGAGTGTTTTCTACACAGCAATTGTAAGCCTGTAATTTAACACACAGATGGAAATGTGTTTGGTTTCCATCAGCCACAAACAATGCAGAAATGGAGTGTTAAAGCAGAATGACTGAGTTCAATCACAACTGGGTTTTTTTTCCAAGTCTTCCGATGAACAATCTATATTTATTTTTCCTGTGAGAAGCTGTGCAAGTTCCCTGAATTGTGCTGTATATGCTGCAGTTCAACAGCGTGGTCAGCCTTTAGCAGTGACCTTGATCGGCTGTTGTCAGCTCGTACAAAAGACAGGGGGTCCTCCTCTCTTGCTCTACCTGTTTGCAAATACAGAATGTATTTGACACCCTTCCATGAAGCCACCTCCTCAAGCCACAGCATTGCTCTTGGTCCAAGAAGAAGGTTGGTCACTCTGGTTTGCAGCATCCATTTGTTTCTAATTGCGCTGTGCTGTAGCAAATAGTGTTTTGAAGGCTGGAGTGTCTCAAGTCCAAGCCAGCCATGCCTGGAGGTGGTGCTCATTCTGTGCCTCGGCTTTGGTGCTCAACTTCACCTTGAATTGCAAAATGCCACATGGGAACTGGCCATGGCTGGAGGTGGGGCAGGACATTTGCAAGATCTGGGCTTTGGCACTGACTCATTGCATAGAGTCATGATGGCAGCCTTAATGCTGCTTCTGAATCACCATCCCTGAAGGTGTTTGAAAGACACGTAGTAGATGTTCTTCGGGACATGGTTTAGTGCCAGTGTTAGGTTAACAGTTCGACTCAATGATCTTGAGGGTCTCTTCCAGTTGAAGTGATTCTATGATTTAGCGATTCTCCTCACCTCCTCAGCCATTCCTCGCTGGATCCCTTTCTGCAGGTTTTGCTCTGCTCATGCACCTGGGGCCTCCCCAGCATGGGGTCAGAAGGAAGGAGAGAACAACATCCTCTGGCCAGAGGCCAAGGTCTGGGATCCTGACACCTCTGTCCCATAGCCAAGGTTGCAGACCGGTTTGTTGGTGTCACTGATTGTAGTGATTGCCCCAGTGGTCCCTGTGGGGCGACTCTGTCAACAGGAGATGCTTTGCCCCACATCTCCTCACCTCACTTTGGGCCACAGAGCCAGGTCAGGCTCTGCTGCCCCTCCATGTCTTCAATACCTCTGGCTGTCTAACCATTTTCCTTGGCAGTAGGGAGGTCCAGATGCATGAACCTGGGTCTCCTCCAAGGAGAAAACAGAGGCTGAGAGGTTCTGACCTGAACACAAACTGGTGTAAATGAGGGTATAAGCACAGCAGCAGGACCTTGCTCCTGTGTCTCATATAGGAGGACCTGAAGAAGGCTTGAACATTATTCAATATGACTTAGCAAACCCTTCACAGTGTCCCTGGCATTTGCTCACCACTGCCACCTTCAGCACCTTCCCACAACTGGCCTTCAAGTCATGGCTCAGTAAGCCACTCTGCCAAGGTCTTGAATCTGCTCTTCCCAGCTAAACCTTGCACCTCATTTTATCCTCACCATCTCTTCAGCCTTTTGGCTCCCTCCCCTTGGCTATGGGGTCATTCTCTTTCCTCTAGTTATCCCTTCAGGTCACCTGAGGCACGTTCTATCATGATGAGAACCCAGAACATCCCATTGTACACATGCAAAGCCACGTTTGCATTCTCACATGCTGTTCCACCACACTTAATTTGACTCTGTACTGTGAGCTTTATTTATGACAGTGTAAGACCATACGTAGACCAGGTAGCAGAGACATTAAGGCAGCAAAACCATCGGACATCCTCCCATTTCTGCCGAGCTGGGCAAAACATCATGAGTCACACAGAATCATACAGAACCACAGAGTAGTTGGGGATGGAAGGGACCTCTGGAGATCATCCAGTCCAACCCACCTGCTCAAGCAGGGTCACCAGAGCAGATCACACAAGAAGGTGTCCAGGTGGGTTTGAATGTCTCCAGAGAAGGAGACTCCACAGCCTCTCTGGGCAGCCTGGGCCAGGCTCTGGCACCTCAAAGGAAAGAAGTTTCTCCTCGTGTTCAGATGGAACCTCCTGTGTTTCAGTCTGTGCCCATTGCCCCTCATCCCCACTCATTGGGCACCACTGAACAGAGTCTGATCCATCCTCTTGACACCCACTCGAGATATTTATCAGCATAAACACGGTCCCCCCTGAGCCTTCTCAGAAAACTATTCCGGTGCTCTTCAACCAAAAAGACCGTGCCAGAGTCTTCAAGCTAACCAGGTGCAATGATCTAGAGAAGAGTAGATTAAATGGATCTTCAGCCTACTAGAGGCATGAATGAGATGGAAGCAGAAGCACATCAGATGTGCTTGGATACCTTTATTTATAAAATGAGCTCAAACCAAGAGTCTCAGAGCAGGATTCCCAAAAAGAGCTGTGGTTCGTACAACAACTGTGCATTTTGCACCAAGCTCTTCCCTCAGCCTTAAGCCTTAACACCTTATTTTCCATAGAAGCTCGAATGAGGCAGCCACCAGCCTTTATAAAGGAAGGAGTGACCTTGGGCAAAGGCTGTGCTGCCATCCAGCGAGACCTAGACAGGCTGGAGAGTTGGGCGGGGAATAACCTAATGAAATTTAACAAGGAAAAGTGTAGAGTCCTGCATCTGGGCAGGAACAACCCCAGGTTCCAGTATCGGTTGGGAAATTACATATTAGAGAGCAGTGTAGGGGAAAGGGACCTGGGGATCCTGGTGGACAACAGGATGACCATGAGCCAGCACTGGGCCCTTGTGGCCAGGAAGGCCAATGGCATCCTGGGATGTATTAGAAGGGGGGTGGTTAGTAGATCAAGAGAGGTTCTCCTTCCCCTCTACTCTGCCCTGGTGAGACTCCATCTGGAATATTGTGTCCAGTTCTGGGCCCCTCAGTTCAAGAAGGACAAGGAACTGCTGGAGAGGGTCCAGCGTAGGGCAACCAAGATGATTAAGGGAGTGGAGCACCTCCCTTATGAGGAAAGGCTGAGGGAGCTGCGTCTCTTTAGTTTGGAGAAGAGGAGACTGAGGGGTGACCTTATTAATGTTTATAAATATATAAAAGGTGAGTGCCATGAGGACGGAGCTAGGCTCTTCTCGTTGGCAAACAATGATAGGACAAGGGGCAATGGGATCAAGCTGGAACACAAGAGGTTCCACTTAAATTTGAGAAAAAACTTCTTCTCAGTAAGGGTGACAGAGCACTGGAACAGGCTGCCCAGGGGGGTTGTGGAGTCTCCTTCTCTGGAGACATTCAAGACCCACTTGGACATGTTCCTGTGCAACCTCACTTAGGTGTTCCTGCTCCAGCAGGGGGATTGGACTAGATGATCTTTTGAGGTCCCTTCCAATCCAGAACATACTGTGATACTGTGATACTGTGACAAAGCCCTCTACACTCTGGGCCGCTGAACAGGAGCACCACAGCAAATCCTTTAAAAAAGCAATGTCAGAGATAAGATAATGTCACCACAGGCAGCCCCTCCTGGTGGGGCATTGTCCCATGTCACTGACTTTATCCAAAACTCTGCCTTCCTCATGCTGCACATCCATGGGATACTTTGATTCATGGAAAACATGTAGGTATGACAAGGGGGAGAAGAAAAAAGTCTGTTTTAAAAGCTTCTTGACACAATCGGAAAACAGCCTTCGAGCTGTATACACACAAAGCTGGAACATCAGCATTGTGTAACTTTTGGGTTTCATCTGTACCAACCCAGTGGTAAAAGAAAGTCATCTTGAGGTACAGCAGATAAAAGGAGGGGAAGCACAGGAAAAACACGTTTTGTTCTTCATAATATAAGATAAAAATGGTCCTAAACCACTTAAAGACAGAAATGGATACAGCAAGAATTAATAGACTAGAACAGGGCAGAATGGACATGATAGTTCCCAGAAAGGTTTGTGCTTTCTTCTAAGAGACCGACTGCCACAATATCTCACAGTTTCCTGGAAGGAATTAATGTGGTCCTACACCTCAGCCTGACAGCACAGTTTTCCATGCACAAAGCACCATGATGTACCTTCATCCAAGGCCACAATTCTGCTGCCTGTTAGACATCTTTGCTCACTGTGTCTTGCTGTATCTCCCATCATATTTTTTTTTTCACAGTCGAGTGTCTCAAATTTATTAAAAAAAATAAAGGAAAAAATTTAAAAGAGTGTTTTTAAGAGAGGGTGAGCAGACCATGCTAGACAGTCAAGAGAAATCACTCCTCCTTGCAAGTGTGAGATTGCTTTCAGTGCTGCATCTGCTCTGGTATTAATGAGCTCAGCCCTCCTTTGCAAGTCTATTCAATGCTCTAGCAGGTGTCTCACTCACACAAAGTTTACAGTCTCACATTCCTGGATATGGGACAGAAAAGAGGAGGAGAAAACGTTGCATCCATCCCGCTTTCTGCTTTCTTTTGTTGTTTCCTTAAACGAAAAGCATCAGATTTTTTCCATCAAGAGCGCTCTTAAACACCAGAGACAGCATGCAGTGCCTGAGGACAAGCTATAGAGGGAGATACAGGAAGGCAAAAAAGGAAAAGGAAAGGCAAGAATTGGCAATCACCACCTGAGAGGTGGGGGTGTCCTGCAAATGGAGACCCTGCCTGCCCTCAGTGCGGTCACACCACTTGGTTGCCTTTAGCTACAGCCGCTTGCAGGTCCAGCTAGAAGTAAGTGGTCTTTGTGTACTCATTGTCTTGGCCACCGTCTTTTCCTTTCATGTGTCCATTTTCTGAAGTGCTGTTGGCATTTTTGTGGACCTAATGAAAGGGAAAAGAGTCAAAAAGAAAAGAAAGATCCATTAGGAGCTGATGGCAGCCTTCTCTGAGACACACAGCCTTCAGCAACCTGGCTTCCCATTCACCACTCTCTCTCTGGGCCCCCATGGACACTCTTCTCCCAACAAAAGTATCAGGGTGCAATTCAACCCCGTCCCATGGGTAACTGGGTGCTGGGAGCCATATGAGACCAAAAGCCAAGAAGACACATCTATGAGGCACCAGCCCTTCTCTGGGAAAGGCAGGGGGAGCAAAGCGAAACACCAGCCACTCCTGGAGTCCTTCCATTCCATGGACAGAAATGAAGCAATGACCACTATGGATCTGAGATACCCCTTTGGGCAGCGTTATGGGGCCTCCTCCCCGCCCCCGCTGTGGGGCAGCCCTCCCTCCCTCTCATTGCTGTAAGCCCTTGAAGATGCTCCCAGTCCAAGCGGTGCCGATGGTGTCCCATAGCATTGGCACCCTGTGGTCCTGCTCAAGAGGGTCTGGTGGTGCCCATGGCCAGGAGGGAGCACAGGCACCATCAGGTACCTACCTCAGCTTTGGGGTGGCTGTCCCCTGTGTCATCCACCAGCTCCGTGCCGCGGGTCTCGGTCAGCAGGACGCAGAGCAGCCCCCCCAGCACGGGGGCACTCCCGTAGATGGCCATGGGGATGGCTGGGTGGTACTGGCCCAGGAGGCGGATCAGTGGGGCCAAGATCCCTGCCACCCGTGCTGACATCGAGCACAGCCCCACGCCGGTCTGCCTGGGGAGCGAGGGGCGGTGGGAGGCACAGGCAGGGTTCAGCATCCCCTGGGCCACCATGGGACTGAGTGTGGCCATGGGAGCAACTGGGGTTTTGCCCCACCACTGCCATTATCCATGGAGGAGGGAAGCATCAAAGTTTGAGGAGACCTCACCTGGCGACTGTGGGGAAGAGCTCTGCGGTGTAGACGTAGGAGGTGGAGAAGGAGGCTGAGGCTGTAAACTTGCCAATGGTGGCCAAGACTGTGGTTGCCACGGGCTGGGCTGAGGGCAGGAGGAGAGAACACCACGGTGGGACAAGGATCCAGCACCATTCAGGGATGGTGGTTGGAAAAGCATAATGACAATCATGCTGCCCACAGGGAGCCATCACCACTGAACAGTGCCTGAACATGGACTGAGGAGCAGCTCTGGCCCTGGGGCCACCCTCAATACACTTTGATTCAATCATCTCGCCATCCCACAAATTCATTTTCCCAGAGGACAACTCTGCTAATGGGTGGCCCACCAGAGGCTGCTCTACCCTCTCCTCTTACAACTGGCAAGCAAATGTTTACTGATGGGAATGGGCCTTGGGGAGTTGACCACATCCCTTGTGATCACAGCACTAGGGCCAGCTCAAGCCTTGAGAGATGTGAAATGGCTTGGTTGGGAGGACAGGATCTGCACTAGCAAGGGAAGGGTTGAGTCTCTGTGTATTTCTGTTGCAGGGGCTGCCCTCTCGTGTTGGGGAGAGATTGTTCACCTTCAGAGATGCCAGTGATGATCAGGCACACCAGGCCACTCAGCACCATGAGAACAGCCTGGGTTTTCTTCCTCCCAAACCACTGCAGCAAGACGATACAACCAAGACGGGCTGGGATTTCCACCGCTCCAAAGGCAAGCTGTGTCAGGTAGATGTCCAGACCAAAATTTGTCACATTCAGGCTCAGCCCATAGTAGACAAGGCTGTTCACAAACCTGAAAGCCAGGCAGGGTGGCACTGAGCATGTCTATTGGCCAGGAGCAAATACAGTACTGATCTCAAATGATAACATTTTGACCAAAATACCTAATTTCCAAGGGTACATAGAACCAGACCAATAACACAGGACTGCAAAAACTGAATGGCTCTAACTTTTCCCAAAAACCCCATAGCATCTTGAATAGTCAGATGCACAAATATCCATCAGTAACACTCAAAACCCATGAGGTGAATTTATAGTTATGACTAACCATCAATGCCTCCTTTTCTTCACCTACAAGTTCAGAATGAGGGGACCACGCTATGTCTTACCAGGCACATGACATGATTAAAGTCACCTTCAGGAGATGCTTCTTCCGAAAGAGATCCAGAATACTTCCAGACTTGGTCTGTGTCTCAGGTTTCAGCTTCAAAATGCAGAAAGACAAAGAGTTAAACCAAGCAAAGGAATCCTCCACCCGTGCTCTGCTTGCCCAAGGCAGAACCTTGGAGGAGTAGCAGGGTCTTTGGGGTGGGCATGTCCTTTGGGCATTCACAGACTAAACAGACACCTCATGCTCATCCTCAGCACTCCTACAGAGAAAAGGACAAGGGAAACACTTGGATCCTTTCCATGTGTCAAGGTGGACTCCAGAAAGCCCCAGGCTGAGCCTCAGCAGAAGCTGGGCCTCCTCCCCAGCCTTGTGTCTGTACAACGCAGCCAAAACCAGAGTCACCCACCCGCGGTCCATCCCCAAACCATCCCCAGCCAGCATGGAAAGCTGTTTTTCAGGTGACCTGAGCTCCAGTGGCTGCTACAAACCCCAGCACAGAGCAAGGTCTCTGAAGACCACTGGCAGGTCCCCAAGCCATGACGGGTACCTGCTCAAGGAGTCCTGGTGGGATGGTGCGCTTGTTGATGGATGCTGCCTTCTTAAGGAGCTTCTTGGCTTCTTCTATTCTGCCTCGTGTCACTAACCACCGAGCTGATTCTGGGAGCACCCTGCCCAGGAGGTGAAATCAGGAGATTCTGCTCTGACCAGTTGAATTTCCCCACAGCCCAGCTCCCCGTGATCACGTCCAGCAACCAATGTGCTTTCCATGTGATGGAGGGAGTCTAAATACCTCCTCAGGTCAGTTTTTCCAGGCCTACACTTAGGCCCCAAAGGTCGCATTTGGAGACCTGAAGCACAGCAGCTGCTGCTCTCAGAGGTCCAGTGCTCCAGGGAGATGTGGTGGGCTCTGCAGGAGCCCCTGCAGCATCTGCTCTCTAATGGGAAAGACCCATCCTGCTCTTGAGCTGCTGCCTCCTCACTGCCACCCATCACACTTGGTGCTGTCCTGTCTGCAAGGATCTCTGCCCAGGTCCCACTTACTGGATGCAGAAGAAAAAGGCAAATATAGGAGCAGATCCTGCAATCTCCAGCAGCCTCCAGTTGCGGATACCGTAGCTCAAACCAGCCAAAATCATCTGTCCGATGGCAAAACAGCAGTGAGACGTAAGCACTGCCTTTGGCCGGGAGGAGACACCAATCCATTCTGTAGCTGAAAAGAAGAGCGAAGGTTCAGAGTCATCCATGCAAGTGATTTCCATGGATGCTGACAGGGAGTTTGTCCTGGAGAAAAGCTCTCCTGGAGGTGAGGAGAGAGGACTGACAGTTATATTTCTGGCATTGGTCACACACACAAGCCATTAGTGTTTCATAAGATGTATCACCTCTCTTTATCATCATGGTGTCATGGTCCTCTGCAAGAGCACATGAAGCTCAGGTATGCCATCTCTTTGCTCTCAGCATCCACAGAGCGCCTCACTGGGGCAGAGCTTGTGCCCAAATCAGTCATGTCCCAGAGCCTCCGGGCTCTCTCCCCACACTGACCTGCTATCCCCTTGCCCTCCTCTGAGCGCTGGCATGGGAGAGATGCTGCCCGTGGCTCTCATTCAGGGCTGAGGAGATGCCAACATGCCAAAGGACAGTAGGGAGCAAGACCTGTCCTCATTGCAGTGTTTTTCAGGTCATACAGAATGATTTATTTCTTTACAGACCTTTCCTACTGCATCTTGAGAGGCCACATCTGTCTGCATCAGGGCATGAGCATCCTACTCACCTAAGGCCAGGATCGTCATGGTGATCCCTGACACCGAAGCCCCCACGACACACCTGAAGGCCATGTACACATAGAAATGGGGCACAAAGGCAATTCCTACACCAAACAAGCCCTGAAGGAAGATGGAGATCAGAATGACTGGCCGGCGGCCGATCCTGAGGAGGAAGAGGGAAGACACAGTTGGTATCTCGAATCACCTCATGGAGATGTTGAAGAGCCCAGTGGGTGACACGGTGACTGTATCACCCTCTCTTGAGGGTGATGAGGCTCACGCTGGACTCATGGTTGACATGCGAAGCACCTTGCATGCACACTGTGCCCTTCTCCCTTGCACCTCCCTGCGCAGCCGTGTCCTCGTGGGACCTGAGGACTTTGCTCAAGGTCCCTGCTACTGATGAGCAGTGACAAAACACACATGGTGCAGTGCGCAGGCTGGGAGCAGCCTGCTGCTCCGCTCATTGCTGGCTTTGCACAGACTCCAGTTGGGTGGTTGTGTCTCCTCACCTGTCACTTAGTGGCCCAAAGATCATGGATCCTAGGAACAGCCCAATCATGTAGATGGACTGGGAGATGTCATTCAGGTCCTTCCTGTCACACACCAGGTCAAACTGGAGAAAGGAAACATGGATGGTTTTGTTCTCAACAGGCTACCGATGCTTTCTGATCCCGCCTCCAAGGATGTGCATCTCCATGGTGTGCACAGACCACACAAGGCAGTGGTGGGACAAGCTCTCCCAAGCCCTGGAACCTGTCGGACTCCCCCCCAGGCCAGGTACCCCCAGAGAACCCTCCTGGTTAGGAAGTTTTGCTTAAAGTGCGACTTGGGACAGAAGTCCCAGCACTTTGCTTCTCCTACACTGCCTTCCTTCCCAAGGGAAAAAGGATAAGTACGATGCTGATTCCTGGACCGAGCAGTTTCTAGTAAAGAGATGTTCTGCAGCTGCCAGCATCCAGAGTGCATCTATAGAAAGAGTCACGTAGGGAAGAACATGTATAGGAAATACAGAGAGGTCAGAAAGCACTGAAAGAACCTTAGCATCGCTCACCAGAACACTGTTTGTGTTGCTGAAGCTCTTGCTGACTGTTAGATGTGTGGCTTTGCAAGCCCCTCCTCTCCTCTCCCTCTCCCTCTCCCTCTCCCTCTCCCTCTCCCTCTCCCTCTCCTCTCCACTGGTACCTCCACACAAATTGAGGAGCAGTGAGGAATTCCGGCTGTTTGTGACAACCCTGACCTGGAGTCTCCACGCTGAGACCCCGAGGCAGAAATCCCATAGCCTGTCACCCTGACAAGTTCCCCACCATTCCTGGGAGGAGAAACCATGCTCTGAGCCCTGACTGGGGAGTCCAAAGCACAAAGCTGTACACAGGGAGAAGCTGGAAGGTGGCCCTCGGTGTGCGGAGGGGCAGGGACAACCAAAAGAGCTCTGAGGAAAGGTTGAGAGCTGGACCTGTTCAGCCTGGACAAGAGAAGGCTGAGAGCGGACATTATTTATGCTGATCAATATCTCAAAAGTGGGTGTCAAGATGGGACCAGACTCTGTTCAGTGGTGCCCAATGACAGGATGAGGGACAACGGGCACAGACTGAAACACAGGAGGTTCCATCTGAACATGAGGAGAAACTTCTTTCCTTTGAGGTGCCAGAGCCTGGCCCAGGCTGCCCAGAGAGGCTGTGGAGTCTCCTTCTCTGAGACATTCAAACCCACCTGGACACCTTCTTGTGTGACCTGCTCTGGTGAACCTGCTTGAGCAGGTGGGTTGGACTGGATGATCTCCAGAGGTCCCTTCCCACCCCAGCCATGCTGTGATTCTACGAAAAGGTCCCACCAGGAGTGATTAATGTCTCCACCAGCTCTGCCTGTGGCCCCACTGATGTCTATATCACAGCCCGCTTGCCTGCAACCTCTCAGGGACCACACCAGAGGCTGAGTGGTGTAGCCAAGGTCCCCAGAACACACCTGATGTGAATATCAACCCAGCCCAGCTGCACCACAGTCAGTACCGGCTTCAACTGAACTGCAGGTCAGGGCAGCCCTTTGGGTGTCCTTCCCCTCCACCTCCCCGGCACATCAAAGGTGATTACAGACCTCGGTCAGCAGGGACGGCGGCTGTGCTGAGGGGTACACCCAGCCACTGCTGCACTTCTCCGTGGCGTTCAGCCCATAGGCCACGATGGAGTCGAGGTCCCGGTCCACCGGTGAGTACATGGAGCACTGCTCATATGCCCCATTTGCATCCCGGGGCAGGGTGAGGTTCAGCTGCTCTTCCTCGGTCAGGTTGGGGCCGATGGCACGGATCCAGCTGGTGTTGCAGTGATGAGGCACGTTTGGAACCATAAAAAGTTGGCAAAACTGGTGGAAAGCCACGCTGAGGCAGGGGAGCAGGGTGAGCAGCACCAGCCATTTCTGAAACGGCCCAAACTCACCAACCGTTTTCAAAATTTCCCCGATGCCTGACATTGGCAGCTGCGTCTGGAACAGGACAGTGCTAGGACAGGCTTTCCAGAGGACTGGAATTAATGTTTAAACCTGAGATAAGCTCCACAGTCATAGCCAGCCACCACAAATGTGTAGTCAGGATAGACAATGCCTAATGTTTTACCTGTCCTAAGTACACCGCGTAATACATTAATCATCTGTGTGCCACCCACACAGCGCCCGTCTGGAGCAGAAGGATCCCGGTGTCAGGCGACCTGGATCCCACTCTGTGCCAGAGCCAGGTGGCCCTGCCGTGGGAAAAGACCTTTCCAAAGCAACTGCAGGAGCTGTGTTTGCTGAACCCCTGTGACCGTCTCCAGCAGTTCCACGTGGGAAAGCAAAGTTCAGAGGGGCCAAGACAGCCCAGCGTGATGCAGAGCTGGGAGAAGTCCCAAGGGATAAAAGAAGTGATGCTGATGGATGGGCAGAGCTGGAGGCAATAGAGGGTGGCTGGGTGGCTGTGGTCCCAGGTGATGTGAGACTCCATCTCCTGCATCTTTGGCAGCTTTCCTGTGCAAACACAAGTGACACATGCGACATCCACCTTTGCCACCAGTTCTGGGCCACCCCGCAGGCTCGTGGGGGTTCTATGCAGAGAGAAGTTGGGGAAGGCGAATAAGGATGGGAGAAATCTGACACGGGGCAATACTGCTTGAGGCAAGTTTGGCAAAACTCAGCTCAAATGCCTTCCTGCCTTAAAACAATCATGGAGAACATCAAACCAGCTCTGTTCAACCCATCCCTGATGTAAGAACAGCCCCTTTGGGATGTCCATGAGGCAAAGACTCCAGAGGTGCCCAAAAGCAACTTGGAGGCTTCTCCTGCCCACAGGTTGCTGGGAACTGCATGATGGAAACCAGATCATGGCTGCCCTGTTTGGCTTGACCAGGGCACCCACAGGGCAAACCTGGAGGTACACCAGCTCCCCAGGCAGCCAGAGGAGATGCTGCCCCAAGGATAAGTCCAGCTCAGCAGCCACAAGCAGGGAGCGCCAATGATAACAGATAAACAGGCAAACACTGAACCAGGTGGAGGTGGTGGGCAACACAAATTTGGTCTGTTCAAGTCAACTAGGAAACTCAGATGGAGGATGAAATCAAGGTTCTTCTGTTCACCTTGATCTCTGCTTCATCATAGAATCATTTTGGTTGGAAGAGACTTTCGAGATCACTTTGTCCAACCATAACCCAATTCTGGCACTGAAACATGTCCCTAGGAACCTCATCTAAACACCTTTTAAACCCCTCCAGGGATGGTGACTCCACCACTGCCCTGGGCAGCCTGTTCCAGTGCCTGACAGCCCTTTCTGGAGAAGAAATTTTTCCTCATGTCCAATCTAAACCTTCCCTGGCACAACTTGAGGCCATTTCCTCTCATCCTGTCACTTGTTCCTTGGGAGAAGAGACCAACCCCCTCCATGCTCCAAGCTCCTTTCAGGCAGTTCAGAGATCAGAAGGTCTCCCCTCAGCTCCTGTTCTCCAGCTGAACCCCCAGGTCCCTCAGCCGCTCCCATCACACTTGTGCTCCAAAGCCCTGCAGAAGATGGGACAGGCCAAACCTCACTAAAAGCTGAGTCAAAGATGTTCAGAAGCTCAGGGGAGCCCTTCCCAGGCCTGATCCTTCCATCTCCACTGGCTGGCTCCTGGCTCCATGCTAGAAAGCAGCTCCATCTGTTCTTCATCATGATTAAATGAGGAAGCCCAGGAGGGTCAATCAGACGTCAGTCATGGGGTCTCATGGACCTGGAGAAGCAGGAGCCAGAAGACTGGAACAAAACACTGCCAGAACTTTTGCGAGAGAAAATGTGACCTGTTCTGCTCCGACCAGCACTGGAGAGCCTGAGCTGGGCATCACATTTAAAGGAGGCTGAAGGACACCAAGGCGCTGGACCAAGGACCAAAGGAAGGAGGTTTCCAGCAGGTGAGGAGGCAGCAAAGGTTGGAGCTGAGTCGCTGCTCTGGGCTGAGATGATCTCCTCAGCACCTGAGCAGGGCATGTGTCCACAACACACCTTTCCATGGCTTTTGGTAAAGGTCAGGAGGAATCGATCTGCTGCCGTTTGGGGAGACACTAAGCACCAAAGCTAAAGCACAGAAGGAACATCACACCTCCAGGCGTGCCTGGTCCTCACTGAGCACCCCAGCCTTCAAAACACCATTTTCCACAGTAGAAAGCAACCAGAAACAAAAGGATGTCACAAACCTGAGTGGCCACCATGGTCTGAGGGGTACTGCTGCACTTCTCCATGGCATTCAAGCTGTACACCATGATGGAGATGAGGTCGCGGTCTGCCCGTGAGTACATGGAGCACCACTCCATGTCCCACAGCGGGGTGAGGTTCAGCTGCTCTTCCTCGGTCAGGTTGGGGCCGATGGCACGGATCCAGCTGGTGTCACAATGATGTGGCATGTGTGGAACCACGTAAAGATAGCAGATGTGGTGGAAAGCCACACTGAGGCAGGGAAACGAGGTGAGCAGCACCAGCCAAAATCCCCAAATGCTCTCAGAATGTCTGACATGGGCAGCAGTACCTGCAGAGACAGGCTTTCCTGGGCCCGCAACAGTTGCTTAAGCCCAAGATTAAGCCCTACAGCTGTCAGCAGCCACAAGAAGTGTGCAAATTTGAAGGAAAAGCAACACTCTGGGTTGGGATTTGTAATCACACCATGTCCCCATTAAGTGAAAGAGAAAGCACGAGACATCTCATGGTGAGCATCCATAAAGGGCAACATCCAAGGGTGAAGGTAACTGGTGGACTAGTCGGTCACAGGAGGACTTTGAGGCCGCTGGGGCCTTTAAGAGTGTCCATAAAGAGATTTCCTATGGGGGCGGGGATGGGAGAGAAAGCTGGGATATAGATATCTGAGGCTTTTTTAAGGAGGGTTTGGCTAAATACTGGAGAGACTGCAAAGAAGTTGGCTTAGATGCAGGGGATGAGATGCAGCGATGCAGAACATCCCTCACCATCCCACACCTAAAACGTGCGAGTTACATACAACCCAGGTGAAGTTTTCTGGATGTGAGAGTAAAGGGGAACAGTTTAAGAGAAATAAAGAGCCAGAAAATGGCAAACTAAGCCCAAGAGGCTTGGAGTGAATGGAAAAAAGAACTTAAGAAGTGCCACCATCCAAGACGACCGCATTTTGATTTGTTTTGGTGGGGGTTTTTTGTTTGTTTTTAAGCAAGAACGTGCATATTTTCAGGCAAACACAGATGGGTGCATCGCAGCCAAAAGGTCTAGGGAACACATTTAGAACCGGACCATCCATACACACTCCCCAAAATCACAAATCTTGTCATTGACAAGTCCCTGAAGCTTTAGGGAAACTTCTCCATTCCCACAAACTGAGTAGAAGCCCTTCTGCTTCTCTGAACGGAGACATCATGACACTGAGGTCACTCTTAAAAGATGCCCACGACTGAGGAAAGTTGTCCAGATGACCACTTGAATTGAGCAGACACCAAACCGCCGGCATTTGCCGTGACAAACCCGCTGCCACCAGCACAGCAGTGGCTCAGGGCCAGGCCACAGCAGCGTTTGCAATCTCCTGGCAAGAGGTTCACTGGCAACCTGCCGACAGCCTCATCACCTGCACGCTGGGACAAGACCTTTCACTTCTGGCACCTCCTCGCTCTCACAGCCTGAAGCACGACCGCTGGGACATGAGTCTGCTGCGGCGGGGAAAGCGGTGCTAACAGGGCAGTCATGGAATAGTTTAGGTTGAAGGGACCTCCAAAGCTCATCCAGTGCCACCCCTGCCATGAGCAGGGACATCTTCACCAGCTCAGGTTGCTCAGAGCCCCGTCCAGCCTGGCCTGGGATGTCTCCAGGGATGCTTCATCCACCACCTCTCCGGCCAACCTGGGCCAGGCTCTCACCACCCTTCGTGTCAAAACTTTCCTCTTCATGTCCAGCCTGAATCTCCCTCCTTTAGTTTTAAACCATCACCCCTTGTCCTATCACAACAGGCCCTGCTAAAAAGTCTGTCCCCATCTTTCTTACAGGCCCCTTTTAAGCACTGAAAGGCCACAATAAGGTCTCTCCGGAGCTTCTCTTCTCCAGCTGAACACCCCAGCTCTCTCAGCCTGTCCTCCCAGCAGAGCTGTTCCAGCCTCGGATCATTCCTGTGGCTCCTCTGGCCCCTCTCCAGCAGGTCCATGTGTGTCCTGTGCTGAGGAACCAGAGCTGGACCAGCACTGCAGGGGGGGTCTCACCAGAGCTCAGAACAGCCCAGCCAGAGCTTGGACCCATCATGGTCCCAAGATGGGGACAAACCTGGGCTCCATCTCCCACCATCAGTGTATTTTCTTGAAATCCTGGCTCCACTATAAACATGAGACACCTCAGTAGCAACTCTGGATCAGACCTGCCCTTAATCTCCAAATTCAGAAAGAACAAATAGGAGGTGGAAAGGAAGGTGTGCAGCTCATGCTCCAAATGCTTCTCAGGGTATAAATCATCCCACTTTAATACCAGTTTCTGTCACACCGAGGTGTTCCTGGACAAGGGAAGCTGCACAGCTTGAAGAAAACCTTTCAACCAGAGTCAAGCTCTCAGGGGCTCTCAGGGTACAAGCCTAAGCGCCATCCTGGCAAGTGCAGGCAAAGAACACGACCTGTCTTTGCATATCAGTCAAATGAAGACAATATTCATTAGCTGTTTCACATGAGCAGGAAGGAATTGCTGAGCACTCCTGGAAAGCCCTGCAAATAAGAGCCCTCAGCTTTGACTCCTAACAGGTCCGGTTGTCATGTGGACATAGACAGGGGGACACCTTGGACTGTGCTGGGATGTTCCTTCTCCTCACCATGGTCTAGAAGACAGGTGGTGATTAGGGCAGTACAGGTTTGACAGAAGAACATAAGTCTCATCATGCCACTATCTTAACTTTAACCAATGCCACTAACTTAAAGCAGATCACAGCAATTTGTAACATATAGAATCATTGAATCATTGTGGTTGGAAAAGACCTTTAAGATCATCGAGTTCAACCATTAACCTAACTCTGGCACTAAGCCATGTCCCCAAGAACCTCATCTATGTGTCTATTCAACACCTCCAGCATGCTGACTCCACCACTGCCCTGGGCAGCCTGTCCCAATGCCTGACAACCCTTCCCATGAAGAATTTTTTCCTAATATCCAAACTGAACCTCCCCTGGTGCAACTTGAGGCCATTTCCTCTTGTCCTATGACTTGTTACTTGGGAGAAGAGACCAACCCCTCCATGCTCCAAACTCCTTTCAGGCAGCTGCAAAGAGCAATAACATGCACCATCTAACCCAATGACACGGAAACCACACACCAAACCCACGCCAATGGACAATTTGTTCTTTATTGATTAAAAATTAGAGACATGCAGTAAAATACAAAGTCCAAAAAAGGAAAAAAAGCCTGAATATTTTACATCTTTCATTATAATCTACAATACACCAAAGTTGTGAAGAGGATCCGTTTTCATTAACAGAGCACTGTCCTTAAAAGTAGGAACCAAAAATTACCACCTGCTTCCAGGTTCAGATCAGAAATTTGCACAAAAACCAAATTCTTAATGACATTGGAAAACGATTATGAATAGCATTGGCACTTACTGGAACATCAGAAAAGACAGTTGTCTAGCACTGTAATAACTCCTATTTTGGATCCCTACCCAAAACATCTGGAGATCTATAGGGTGAAAAACCATCCGTTTCTTCCTTACTTAATTTTCTCCATTAAAGAACTAAGGAGCCTTGGGATAGCATGAGCTCAAGCTCTCTAAGGCCTGGCTTGGAGAAGGTGGGGAATAAATAAATAGATGCAGAATTGTTCCATTTGAGCAGTTTGAGTCCTACCTTTTCTCAGCACCAGCACACAAATGAACGAAGAGGTCCCCACGGCATGAGGCAGAAGGGGAAAATAATACTGTACCAAGACTACCTTGTCTCCGGATCCTAAAGGTTTCCAACGCATCCGTGTGGAGCAGAGGGGGACGTGCCAATCGAGGTCCAGCCTGCTGTTCCAAGTCAAGAGATCGATGGGGGAAGTGAAGGGGAGCGCTTTGTGTTGGGCAATAGGAGAAGGTGCCAGAGGTGCCACATGGACACACTCGGCCAACCCAACCAGCATCACCTCCCTGGTATCGGGTACTTGCTCCCAGGATTCTTGAGAGCATCTGCTCAGCACCCTGGGGTGCTCTGACCCCCAAAACCCTCTATTCTCCTCTCCTTCACACTCACCAGCCACAGGGCTGCAAATAGCCCACGGGGATATACCAAATATCCACCCAGGGGCTAAAAGCAACAAGGGTGGTATAAAAAGGACATGCACAATTCAGGAAGAAGTTTCCACAGCTGCTCGTAGAGAACAATGTATAAATATAGATTGTTCACCTGAAGACTCGGAAATTTTTAAAAGTCCTAATTGAACCCAGTCATTCCGCTTTAACACTCTGTTTCTGCATTGTTTGTGGCTGATGGAAACCAAACACGTTTCCATCTGTGTGTTAAATTACAGGCTTACAATTGCTGTGTAGAAAACACTCCAGAGCCAATAGCAGTTACAAAGGCCAACTGTGAAACAGTAGGGAAAAAAAATAATCAACACCATTATTCACATATTGCATTACAAGTGTCTCTTATCAAACCCAGAGTATAATTTATATTATTCACGTAGAAACTCAAATTCAACACCATATAATAGAAAGAAAAGCTAAATACATGTGTGTGACGGGGTTTCAGTGACATCCTGATCAAACGTCGAGGCTCGGACCGGCGAGAAGGCTGATGGCCCAAGCCATTAGTGCAGGAGGGACACAGCCCGGCGCCCGCTTGCCCAGCACTACCACTCTACTGGCGATTCTTTATTGCTGTAAAACACGACAGGGGTGGTTCCATGGGTACCAGTTTGCAAAGGGACTGGGGGACACGTCGGGAGGACACGCGCAGCCGGGCATCACAGACTGGGTTTCGTGAACAGTTCCAAGTGTGTCCTTAGCCAACGCAGAGTGACACAGATCTGCTCTCCCTCTGCCCACAGGTGTTCTGTGGATCATCTGAAAGACCAGTTTCCAGCCTGCGATGCCTCATTGCTCTGCTTGCACGAACAGGCTATATCTAAGATGCAGAATGAAAGGCGTTTTGAGGAAGGACTGCTTAACGTGAATTAAAAGGTTCAGCCCTCATGCCACGCCTGGCACTCATGTGGAGAGAACCAAAAGAGTAAAATAATAATAACAATAATAATAATAATAAAAAAATAAGGCAGTTTACAAAGAGAAGCTGACTTTAACACCTCAAAGTCAAGGAACTTCTCAAAAACACAAGCACAAGGGAAGGCGGCTCTCCCTCCCGCGGGTTAAGACTTGGCTTGCTCAGGTTCAAACCAGCAGTTTTAAAACACACAGCCGAAGAGAAGCGGATTTCTCAGCACTCCAGGTGACCCAAACAACATGTACATTGGTGTTTCAGATGGAAGGAGAAGCAGGTAAAGAACAAAAGAAGATCCGTTCAGTATTAAAAGTTGTGCAAAAATAGCAAGTGAACAAAAATAAAATGAAACCACATGTAAGCAAACATTTAGGCGTGATCATCAGAGCAGTGGAACCCCCTGCTTCGTACTCAGTAGTATTTTTCTTTAAAGTAAGGCAATAATAAAACGAACATGCAGGCAATGATGTGTTGGAGCTGCATGTTTGAGATGACAGATACAAAAAACATGAGAGTTGTTTACAAAAGGTGTAAACACCATCGGTAATTTCAGGAAGGTACATGTTCCTATTAAGGAAAATGTTAAAGCTTCTAGGAAGGGGCTGTAGTTCAATTCTTTGGCAGTAGTGGTTTGTTTCTTTTTTAGGCTAACAGAAGCATTACAAATATGCACATGTGGGTTCTCGGTTGGGAAACATCTCCTGGGACCATTGTTTAGCTGATGCTGAGCTGTGCAAATCCTATAAGTTTGCCATCATCGGGAATATCGGAGCCTTCAACACCAGATGCCTGAAACACAAGGAACAGAGATCCAAATAGCGACACGCACGCTCTGCCCTCTGATATACACCGTATGTTATCACAAGGTGGATCAGATATAGCCTAAGGAGAGAACAGTCATAGGACAGCTTTGCACTATGGGCATCACCCATAGTTAAAATTGAGCCCTTTTTTGGAAGCTAGGAAGGGCTAGGACTGAAGTTTTGCCAATACCTGCTCTGACCAGGGCTACGAGTACTAAGTGGAGCAAAACAAGTGAAAACTCCTTACAGAAAGAGTGAAAAACAACACAGCTTCGCTACCAACAAACTGTTTACACCTTCACTTTGCCACTCTTCCTACCTAAATTTCATCATGCCTGAAGGATTCATCTGTCATTCCTTCTCTTTGCCTGGCCTATCTTAGTTTTGGCTCTTTTCCCCCTGCTGTTTTTTTGTTCTCTCCCTTCATTCTCTGATTTCCTCCTCAGAGACAACATATCTGGATCCTCCCTGTTCTCCTCCTTCAAGAAAGGAGTCCATAGCATTTCACAGAATCACAGAATGTCAGGGATTGGAAGGGACCTCAAAAGTTCATCCAGTGCAATCCCCCCATGGAGCAGGAACACCCAGATGAGGTTACACAGGAAGGTGTTCAGGCCGGTTGGAATGTCTGCAGAGAAGGAGACTCCACAACCCCCCTGGGCAGCCTGGGCCAGGCTTTGCCACCCTCACTGAGAAGAAGTTTCTTCTCAAATTTAAGTGGAACCTTTTGTGTTCCAGTTTGAACCCATTACCCCTTGTCCTACCATTGGTTGTCACCGAGAAGAGCCTGGCTCCATCCTCCTGACACTCACCCTTTATATATCTGTAAACATGAATGAGGTCACCCCTCAGTGTCCTCTTGTCCAGCTCCAGAGCCCCAGCTCCCTCAGCCTTTCCTCACACGGGAGACGCTCCACTCCCTTCAGCATCTTTGTTGCCCTGCGCTGGACTCTCTCCAGCAGTTTCCTGTCCTGCTGGAACTGAGGGGCCACAACTGGACACAATATTCCAGGTGTGGTCTCACCAGGGCAGAGCAGAGGGGCAGGAGAACCTCTCTGACCTACTGACCATCCCCTTCTAACCCACCCCAGGTACCATTGGCCTTACTGGCCACAAGGGCCCAGTGCTGGCTCATGGTCATCCTGCTGTCCCCAGGACCCCCAGATCCCTTTCCTCTACACTGCTCTCTAACAGGTCATTCCCCAAAATTTCATAGCCCGCTTACCTGCCCTGAAGTATTTCTGCAATTTCTGGGTAAGTCTATGTCCCAAGGCCAGAAAATACCCTTTTGTAATATTTGATATTCTTATCAGCCAGGATAAGGCCATGTTTGTATTAACACATCATCTCACAGTTATTTAACCCGGGTGCTGCTCAGGAGACACAAGCAGGGAGCCTGCACTGCCCACTGTTACACAACCAGTAGGAAATTTTGGGCAAGAAGGGAATATTTAGAGTGTATATATTAGATTCCTACAGCAGACACCACAGGCACCTATACAGGATGGCTTCTATTTGCAAACAACAGCTTGTTCGATGAGGGAACAGGCATAAATACCAGTTTGAAGGTGACGGATCTGTTTGCTTGCGGCTCTTCCACAATTTTCTGCAGATTGGCTGCAACTGAAATCACACACACAGAGAAAAAGGGCAAATATTAGGACAAGCTAGGAAAAAAAACATCCCAAACTCACTATGCCTATTTCTATTACCCAGCAAACTTAGAACTTTTAAAAAGGAGAAAAAGTTTAGGTTTCAGTTAAGCTCACTACTTAAGTCTAAAGCTTTAAGCTCTGAAAATGCTGTTTGTTAGTATACTGCTTTTCAGAGGTAGTTATTTTTTCCTAGATGTGGTGGGATTAGTAGTAATAAATTGCCCAACTGCACCTGGAAATCAGTTAATTCTGCACTAGCAGCCTTTCCAAACGCTGTGGCCTGTGTGTAACGAACGGTTTTGTTTGCTGTGGTCTAAATACACTGGCAGAGGTGAGAGTTTAAAAGTCTCCTCTGCTCTACAGGACACATTGATTTAGCAAACTGTTGCTAGAAGCAGCTGTTGATCTTACTGTTCATATCCATACAACACCCAGACCTCTTCTGTGCAGGACCCACGAGTTATACGGGCTCGTGCAGCAATTTGGCAACATATATATGTCAGATGAGACTGATATAGCTAATGCATTCGTAATTCACAAATGTTTGCAGCTACTTCATGTCCTTGTGGACTAGGGGCTGCCCAAATGTACCAGCACAGAACTGACAGCGGAATTGAGAGTTTTGTAGAGTTGCTGGGGTAGAGAACCAAGGTCACAGCAAACTCTCCTAGTACCCATGGACAGGTCATTTTAAACACAGAAAAAAATATTGAAATTAGTATTAAAAAAATACTAATTACCTATTACCAGATCTCTGCCATCAACAAGACCTGCTGAAATGAGTTCTTGAGACACACCATCAGCAGTGTCTGTTGGAGAGAAAACCAAGAGATGGTCAGCACATAGAAATTATCCACTCGATGAAGGTGTCACACAAAAAACTAAAGGAGCTTGTCCAAACCAAACAGCAAAAGAGTTGTTCATAAAAGACAGATATTAGGGCGCAAACAAGGTGCAGTCAGGCAGGTTTGAGCTCTGCTGTCAAACTCTGAGCTGGAATTCGAAGGGCTGCACTTTGGTCACATCCATGAACAGTTTTACAAGAGCTCCAAGCCCACCCACTACAGACAGACACTCATCCTGGGCTCCCATACACAGAATTGCACAAACACAAAATCTTCCCTTTGCCCAAACCACCTCCACACACTGGAATCTCCCCCCGGCTCACCTCTCCCTGGGGTGAATTCAAATCGAATATCATTGAGCTCTTTTTTTGAATTCCTGCGGAGAGAAGAGAACTTTTAGATAGAAGAGACCATTTTGTCGCACTGCTGGGTGCCCAAAAGAAAGTGCTGTCATTGAATAATCACTCTGGGAGGAGAATCGCAGAATGTCAGGGATTGGAAGGGATCTCAAAAGCTCATCGAGTGCAATCCCCCCATGGAGCAGGAACACCCAGATGAGGTTACACAGGAAGGTGTCCAGGCGGGTTGGAATGTCTGCAGAGAAGGAGACTCCACAACCTCCCTGGGCAGCCTGGGCCAGGCTCTGCCACCCTCACCATGAAGAAGTTTCTTCTCAAATTTAAGTGGAACCTTTTGTGTTCCAGTTTGAACCCATTGCGCCTTGTCATATCATTGGTTGTCACCGAGAAGAGCCTGGCTCCATCCTCCTGACACTCACCCTTTATATGTCTGTAAACATTTCTGAGGTCACCCCTCAGTCTCCTCTTGTCCAGCTCCAGAGCCCCAGCTCCCTCAGCCTTTCCTCACACGGGAGATGCTCCACTCCCTTCAGCATCTTGGTGGCTGCACTGGACTCTCTCCAGCTGTTCCCTGTCCTGCTGGAACTGAGGGGCCACAACTGGACACAATATTCCAGGTGTGGTCTCCCCAGGGCAGAGTAGAGGGGCAGGAGAACTTCTCTGCCCTACTGAGCACCCCCCTTCTAATACACCCCAGGTACCATTGGCCACTGGTGAATTCATTGCACCCTTTACCTTCCTAGGACAGAAACTAATCACTTGGGCACATTCTGTTTCTTAACCCAAGTGGCCTGAAGTCCAGGACAAGCAAGTGCCACCTCTCTGATACAAGGCCACATTGCTCCACTGTCTCACCAACTCATATCTGTCAGAAGACAGATCCTTGGAGCACACTCTTCAGAGAAGTAGGCCCTTGCTCAAACGCAGATGCAAACATCTGGCCAGGGAAGACTGGGAGGTGATGTTCAGAAGTCCCAGACCAACATCTACCAAAACCTGAGATGCCTACAGAGATGAGAGGCAGGTTCCTTCAGTGAGAAACGTCAATATGTGTAACGACTGACAGCAGAACGTGCCAATAGTCTGTTTTCTGCCTATTTCTAGCAACACAGACCACAATCTCTGCCGTAAATTGAGTAAAAGCGCTTCACTTTCAGAACTGGCTGAAGACTAAACTTGTGCCTGAAGAGTAAGATGGTCCAGAGGAGGCCGGAACCCCTGGATCCCTGATCGCTTTAGGGAACTCAGATAATCCTTCCTTCCCACCTTGTTAAAATTGGGGAATATTTATACAAATATCTCTCTCTCTTTCAATCTACAGCTCTTGTCAAACTGAAGAAGTGATGACCTTTGAAGGTCCCTTCCAACCCAAACTATTCCAGTGCTTTCCTGGCTCCCATTTTCAGAAGAGTGGATGAAATCCAGGCTGACAAACAGCACATAACCACCACTCTTTTAATTAAAAAGCACTTGGCAAGATGCATCTTCCACTGTCCCTATCTACAAAAACTCACTTAGACAGAATGGGTCAGTTTTGTGCCCTTACCTTAACCTTAGTACAAGGCTGATGGGGACTTTTGTATCTTCCTGTACCAGAGCTGCAGCAGGGGCAGGTGGGGCCTGCAAGAGGATTACATAATTTTAAAACAGATTAATTATTCCTTTCTCTGGTTTTAAAACTACAGACAACCTTGAACGACTAGGAATACAAATAAAAGTTTAACTCGTCATTGGAGTCATTGCACTACAGTGAAAAAGACGACAGGAGAACTTCACGCCTAAACAGTAACCCAGGAGGTTCTCTGCAACAGCCTTGAAAAGAGTAAAAGCGACACAACTTTGAGAAATGCCAAAATTACAAGAGGCTTCAGAAGTGCTAAATGTAAGACGACCGCTCGCTTTGTGTTGAGATGGTTTTTAGGCATTCATGGCAGCTTCAAGACTGAGGGGCCACAACTGGACACAATATTCCAGGTGTGGTCTCCCCAGGGCAGAGTAGAGGGGCAGGAGAACCTCTCTGACCTACTGACCACCCCCCTTCTAACCCACCCCAGGTACCATTGGCCTTCTTGGCCACCAGGGCCCAGTGCTGGCTCATGGTCATCCTGCTGTCCCCAGGACCCCCAGGTCCCTTTCCCCTACACTGCTCTCTAATAGGTCATTCCCCAACTTACATTGGAACCTGGGGTTGTTCCTGCCCAGACCTAAGACTCTACACTTGCCCTTGTTATAGTTCATTCAATTTTTCCCTGACCCCTGCGTTTTAATCCCTGCTCTGAACATTTTATTTAAAAACCTGACACAATTGCAAAGAGTACCTATAAAATAATTTAACTGGCAGATTAGCACATACTCTCAGCTACTTGTTTTTTTTGTAAAGTCAAAGGCTTTAAGAGCATCTATCAGCAATTTTATAACTGCCTATTTTAGTTTCTATGTTACTTTGAGTAATTACTGGAAGCTGTAATCACAGCACTTTATATTGGTCAGCAGCAGATTTCCAGCAGGACAGGCCCAGGAGGTGTCTGTCTTTATAGCACTTTTACTTCCAAGTCAAGGGCTAATTGTTAATCAATCTCCACCAAAATAAACCCAAACAAAACAGAAAAGGGTCGGTCACTCTTCCACTGCAGAATTTCTCTGTGCTGCACATGCTGAGTCAGGGATTTTAAATCTGCACTAACAAGACACACACCTGAGAATTTAAGTCTAGAAGCCTTGACCGAGCTTTTTAATTTAGATAATTTGCTTCTTCATGAGAGTAAAAAAAACAATAGCCCTTTAAGACTATTTCATTCCATTTGTAGGTAGTTTTGTGTCAGCCATGCAGCTTGGGGCTTCTGATCACAATCTTGTTTCTGTTAAAGCTGAAAGCTTTACCAGGTCAGTGAAAACAAACAAGGGCTCATAGACAAGACCAGAGGTCTGCAAAACAGTAACCAGTGAGCTACAATAACCAGAGAAGAGCTATAAAGAAGAACATATTAACAAAAAGCAGCTATAAAGGAGAACATATTGACAAAAAGAAGCGGTAAGGAAGATGATGTTGACACAGAGGAGCTATAAGGAAGAACACACTGACACAAAGGTATGAAGTTCAGCTGAGGACAAGCTACCAACAAATAAGCTATTGGGCACTAGTGGGAGGGAGCAAGATACTCCGCTAGTGCAAATCAAAGTGCAAATCAAAACATTTTCATTGAGGCCAACACCACGACTTCAATTAACCAAACAGAGCCCCGGCCTTCACTGCTGCTGGTGGTTCAGCTGCTGCATCAAATTCAGGGATTAAACACTGGCCCTTTTTCAGGAGATTTGAAGGGCTTTGATTTAAGTGTTGAAGTTAATGTAGCCAAGAATGTGTCAGACCCCAACTCCCCTACTTTTGTTTAATGACTAAAGCTCTGTCTTGAACGGT
Organism: Nesoenas mayeri; assembly: GCF_963082525.1. Lineage (NCBI taxonomy): Eukaryota > Metazoa > Chordata > Aves > Columbiformes > Columbidae > Nesoenas > Nesoenas mayeri. The sequence goes on from NC_137543.1 coordinate 158,798,778, forward strand.
TTTGTAAAGAGGAACATGAGCTGACTGTGGTGAAGTGATATACGTATCTTTTCACATTCTTTAAAATAAAAACAACCAAACGTTCCTAGGAAGGAGTAAGTCTAAGAGTTATTTTTCTGACCAACACTGCCAAATCTTTTCCCTTTGTGTCTGCCAAAGGGTGATTGGTAACTTGGCCCCATCCAACAGTGACGACAACTCCCCACCAACAAATATGAATATTGGTGTCTTTAATTAAAAAAAAAAGGTTCTGTCATTTGGGAGTCTGGCAAACTCTGCTTCTCCCCTTCAGCAACCCACAAGACATGTTTCAAATACTTCAGTAATGATTGAGGTTGGCCATTTTGCTCTTTTACCACAAGTCAGAGCACTTCCCTGACTTTGCCACACCTGCCTGTCTGGTCTGTATCCTACACCTTGGGGTGATGCAGCTAAGAATTAAATACAAACTTGTCGAGCTTTTACATTCTCCGTACTTGCCCTCAAAGGTCCATTCTCCCCTCTCTGCTTGAAATGGAAGTGTATAAAAACACCACAAGGTTCAGAGTTTCCCAAAGATGGAGTTTCTCTGCAATTTCTGACTGCTGAAAGGACAGTTGTAACCTAGGCCTCCTGTCTCTCTTGTGAAGTCTGGAGAACTTGCACGTTCTAGTTTCTTCCTCTCACTTTTCCCTCCACTCTTACTCCACAGATGCAAATGGCACTGAGAGACATAATCAGAGCCTGTTTCTGCTGCACCTTAAACGTTAAGAACAAGCAGCTTAAATAAGATTGTCCCTTTTTCTTACCTCTTACCTTGCCTCAAAGCAGAGCACACAGAACCACAGGCTGGTTGGGGTTGGAAGGGACCTCTGGAGATCATCCAGTCCAACCCACCTGCTCAAGCAGGGTCACCAGAGCAGATCACACAGGGATGTGTCCAGGTGGGTTTGAATGTCTCCAGAGAAGGAGACTCCACAGCCTCTCTGGGCAGCCTGGGCCAGGCTCTGGCACCTCAAAGTCAAGATGTTTCTCCTCATATTTAGATGGAATCTCCTGTGTTTCAGGAGGTTCCACTCCCTGAACAGCAGAAAAAGTCACTGCTCACCCACAGAATAGGAACAAAGAACTCCTGGCCCCACACTGACTCCCCTCCTTTTGCAAGACACTAACCCAGCTGTTAATTAGTGCAAGCAGCAGCACTAACCCAACTCCAGAAAAGCAACTTTCATAGCTTTAGATCGTTTTAGCATGTCTTGAACAGAACAAAGCTGCAAGCTGGCCCGAAGGTTTCTGCTGTTACCTGTGCTGCTGTGGGGGCTGCTGGTGGAGCCTGGCTGGGAGGAGGTACAGCAGTTGGAGGTTGTGCAGGCGCTTGTCCTGCAGCCTGAGGTAGTTGAGTAGGTGCCTGTGCTGGAGCACTGAGTGAAGGACCTGGAGGTTCAGCTGATGGAAACAGCTGCAAGGAAAAAAGGTGGTTTCGTGAGAAAAGGAACCCAAGAGTTCTGACTCAAGCACCAGCTTTCCAAAAAGTGCTTGTATGCCACATAAATCACTCTGAGAAGTTCAATGTTAATGGCATTCCCAGGCATCCAGGACACCGGCCCCACATTGGTGTTGAAGGGTTTTAATGCTTCCTCACAACCGGGGACGCCTTCTGCCCTGATATTTTCAAGTTTTACTCACCAGTAATGAAGGATAAGAAGCCAAGATAGCTGCATGACTCTGGATCTTGGACAAAAATTACACTCTGTGCAGCCACCAAAGCTGGATGCACACATATCACATCCCAGTTGGGACGAGAGCACCTTATCCTTTAGTTCCTCCTCTTCAGAATCCACATCCTACTTATATTTTCAAATAGCCATGCAGTCAGAACAGAGTAACTCTGCTTTGACTCATAGTACCATTCAGAGAACACAGATAACCATCAATAACTTATCCATTTGTAAAACAAATATCAGAGACCAATCTGGACATTCAATTGAAAAGTGAATTTGGAGCTTAATTTCTTCAAAACACACAAGACAAGAATGTTTAGGCTTGGACTTAAAGTCAGTCCCCCGCGAGAAAAATAATTTGGGGGTGGGGAAAAGGAGCTAAATGGAAGTTTAACCTTTATTACCTCTTGTGCTATTTAGAATGGAGAAATTGATTTTGGTGTGGTAGCCAAAGAACTCTAAGCTTGATGGTACTTCTTCAGTGTGCCCTGTGACTTATTCCATTCAGTTGTAGGAAATATACATCACTTTGTATATTGAAAACCTGGCAGCAGACTTCCAAACCACAATATATATGAAGAGATGTATCAGAACAGGGAAATTGATCCCAAAGGGATTCTAGTTTTCAGCATTGAGTTTAGTTTGTCAAATTACAGTGCCAGAACTGTAGTCTTTTTTATGACCTCCCTTTATAATCAATCCTTGGAAACAGATGAAGGAAAAGCAGGACAACCTAACCCAAGATTAACTTCTATGAGACTGCTCTGTTTATCTTGCCACACAGATAAGGAGAAGCAAGACTAGCCCAGTCTCTAGAAGATAAGCAGTCTCTATCACTGAAAGATAAGATATACTAATATTCCTAATATAAGAAACACAGGACACAACTGAAGGTGGATTATCAAGTGCAATTGAAATTTCGTTTGCTATCAAATACTACAACAGGTTTATTTCACATTTCCGAGCATAGGTCCCAAACCAGTGATTCAGACTACGCAAAACACACATTTTAAAGTTGTGCAGGTTTTGTTTGTTTGTTGTTCTGTTGCTGTTGTCTTTCGTTTTTATTTGTTAGTGTTTTGGGGCTTTTTGTGTGTGTGGTTTCGGGTTTTTAAGGAAGACATTGATTCCTTTTTTTATGGGAGGCTTTCAAGCAGGTACCAGCTTCTACTTGACACAGTATTGTGTTCAAAGGCTAACAAAAACACCATCCTGGAAACAACAGCAATAACTAGGAGTCATTTGGGGAAGCCATTTGCAACTATAACTTACCTCTGAATTCTGTACAGGTTCTTTCACTCTGGGAGACTGAAAAACAATTAAAAAAAGGCTGTCATTGCCCAAATAAAGTGAATTTAACTAGAAAGATTTGTCAGAACATATGAAATCCACACAACTGCTTTCAATTTAAATATATATATTAATATGCACAATAAAACGGGACACCACACAATTTGGTGGGAACCTAATCACGTCACACCATCCAGAAACATACAGTTGTGTTTCAGAACTTGGACAGTTGGTATTTACCCATATAACACTCCAAGCTGCTATCAGTGTAAACCATTAGCATTAACCATTAGATTGCTCAGACTGGATCTAATTACTTGTGCACCAGTGTGGCAAAATCCATTTTAAGCTACCAAAGTCTTGCAGAAAAAAGATAAGCCACACAAATTTGTCTTCCTGAATTCCGCTGGAATTTGTATACTTAAGGAACTAGTTTGCAAACTGACTTGCTTAAACCATAGAAAACCCTGGAAAAAAACGGAAAAACAAACAAAAAAGAAACCAGTGTACTGTGTTGTTTAATAGAGAACATCTTTTGGCTGTTCTCACCATTGGACTCTGCATTAGAAATGAGAAAACTGACTGTACGCAAGTTCAGCAGTGAAACAAAGACACCAGTGGAATGGAGGGGAAAGTGCAGGCAAAGAACGCGACCTGTCTTTGCATATCAGTCAAATGAAGACAATATTCATTAGCTGTTTCACGTGAGCAGGAAGGAATTGCTGAGCACTCTTGGAAAGCCCTGCAAATAAGAGCCGTCAACTTTGAGCCATCCAACTGTCATGTGGACATAGACAGAGGGGACACCTTGGACTGTGCTGGGATGTTCCTTCTCCTCACCATGGTCTAGAAGACAGGTGGTGATTAGGGCAGTACAGGTTTGACAGAAGAACATAAGTCTTATCATGCCACTATCTTAACTTTAACCAATGCCACTAACTTAAAGCAGATCACAGCAATTTGTAACATATAGAATCATTGAATCGTTGTGGTTGGAAAAGACCTTTAAGATCATCGAGTTCAACCATTAACCTAACTCTGGCACTAAGCCATGTCCCCAAGAACCTCATCTATGTGTCTATTCAACACCTCCAGCATGCTGACTCCACCACTGCCCTGGGCAGCCTGTTCCAATGCCTGACAACCCTTTCCATGAAGAATTTTTTCCTAATATACAATCTGAACCTCCCCTGGTGCAACTTGAGGCCATTTCCTCTTGTCTTGTCACTTGTTCCTTGGAAGGAGAGACCAACCCCCTCCATGCTCCAAGCTCCTTTCAGGCAGTTCAGAGATCAGAAGGTCTCCCCTCAGCTCCTGTTCTCCAGTTGAACCCCCAGGTCCCTCAGCCGCTCCCATCACACTTGTGCTCCAGCCTCTCACCAGCTTTGTCACCTCCTCTGCACTTGCTTGAGCTCCTCAAGGACTTTCTTGTCATGAGGTGCCCAAAACTGCCCCCAGGATTTGAGGTGCAGCCTCAGCAGTGACTAGTTCACAGGGAACATGACCCAGAGGCCTCTCATGAGAGAAACCACAAGCTCTTATTCTCAGAACAGCAAATTACAAGACGTCCTCCGGAGAGGAGGAGAAGGAACAGTTCCGTCACAGTGACTATGTGCAGACAGTGTCAAGGAAAAAAGTGACTCAGCTGGAAAGGTACAACCTGAAATCCATCTCAGATGTTGAGCCGTCCCTTGACAGTTACCAGACAAGATGAAAAACGTGGCATTCCTCCCAGAGATAAACAGCTGCGCTGCACATCTGCAGGCCACAGTGCTGCTCGTGTCCAAGAGCATCCAGATGCCTCAAGGAATAACTCAAAAAGAGCTTGTCCGAAAGATGAGAGTGTGGGAGACACCGTACAGACAAGTACGGAAACTCTGACCCCACAGCGAACAACTAACCCAGATAAACGGCAAACAGAAGCAAATGGAAGAAAAACACGGACAGAAATAGGACAAATATTAAAAGACATTTACCTAATTAAGGCACAAAGAGGATGACTTTGGGGATGTGCTGAAATCTATTTGTTATAACTCACTATTGCTTGTGTAATCAGAGACGATGTGAGGAACCAGTGAAATGTGACCCAGCATGTTCCACCGCACGGATTTAATGAGTAACAGAAGGTGAATGATTTAGAGCCCACATAGCACAATTGCTCTAATCTAAATTCAGGGTTTTAAATACCAAGAGTGAAGAAGTTTAGTAAGTCTTTATATCCAAAAGGTGACACGAGGCCAGCGAGTCGGCTTATTCAATGAACCGGGCAAACATTTCTGGCTGTTTGTGATAAATATTTGTCTGCTTTCAGGTGCAGTCCTAGCAAGAGACTTGTAAAATATATGTTTGTACATATTAAATTCACCCCATTTTTTTTTCTATAAAGTGGAGAAAGGCAGAATATTTAGGTGGAAACTTTTATGATGGATAATACTGAAGCATTTTAACAAATTAAGTCAATCTGCAAGCACTTTAAGGCACACAGCAAGAAAACACAGGTAGAACTGGAATCACAGAATGGTTTGGGTTGGAAATGACTATTAAAGGTCCATCTCATCCAAGCCCTCTGCCATAGGCAGCAATAAAAGGTGACACATAGTTAGTGTAAGTTATTCTATCTTACAACTTAGTTAAAATGGCAGAAGGATTATAGTTACATGGAATTTACAGTCTGTGTTTGATTATATTTTAACCTACAGAAGGAATTCAGAAGATTTCACCTTATAAAGGGTCAAGAATTACAGTCGTATCCACCTGGTACCAGCAGATCCTCCTCAACCACGTAACATGAAGCTGGATATAGTAACTTCAGAAAGTCACAATAGTTGTTGCCACAAAGTATGAACTTACTACATCAATAGAGGCCTTTAAAAAGTCAGGTATTCAAAGGATGTCAAAAAGATGCAAAGTCTTGTTTTTAATATTAAAGCATCTATACAGAGCATCAGTAGAAGGAAAAGCAATGAAGGAGAAATGAGAAAAGCTGCAAAGGGATAAATGCCTCAAACCAATACTGTTTGGGGTTTTTTTTTCCCTTTCATATTGAAAAGCTTCCTCTAAAAATCAGTCTGGAGATTTATTGTAATCTTTCAGTTGATGACTATTCATTACTCCTCTGTGTTTTGGGTTTTTGTGCATGTGTTGGGAGAGGTGGTGTTTTTTGGAGGATATTTGAATGCTGAACTTCATGGACATTTTCTACCAGAACTAATGGATTTCAGTGTAACTGGTGTGACAGAACCAGGCCCTGTACATTTCATAGATCAGCCATAAACACAGGCCCTATGGATTTCAGCTCCATCCTGGAGAGGGCAGCAGGACAAAGCCTCTCCTGATGCTTCCAGAAGAAAGCATCTCCAACAGTCAGCACACTTAAAAACAAAGGGAACATCCCAGCTCAAGCGAATGAGTGTGCTGAGCTGGGAGCAAAAAATCTGAGTTAGTGTTCTAAATGATGCTCAGCATCCCTGAACGAGACCAGCTGATGACAGAGAAGAGATCAATACAATCTCTTCAACCAGAGATCGATACACCTTCGAGTCTGTTCAGCTACAAACTCAAGGGAAGGGAATATAATTTAATATATGTCATACTTTCAAAAGGCCAGATACTTCCCAGGGATATTGAAACATATCACAGTTGGAAAAGAAAACAGAGACAGTAGAGCTATCGGAGTTTGAGGACCCACCCTGAGCTGTGAAATTGCTGCTCTGCCTTCCTCACTTTCTTCATCTAACTCATCGTCACTCCATTCCCAGCCTCCATCTTCAGTCTTGTGAAGACGTCCGCTGGAACCGGGGACTCTCCGGACCTGCTCAGCACAAAGACACAGCACAAAGACATCTTCTACACTGGATCTCTTTTAGAAGAAGCAACACAAGAGCATCTTCAGCTTGCAATGTCTGCCAGGGCATTTAAAGACTTTATTTAGTGTTTATTTAACTAGCATGACTGTAACAGCAAGAGCATGGGAGGTTTTCAGTACCTTTCTGGATCTTTCAGACATCGTTGGTGCTCTTTGTAACATCTTCTCTTGCAAAAATTCTTTATTCTGCAAAAGAAAAAAATACCAAACATTTGCATTGCTGAAAATGCCCTTTCATTCCTTCCAATAAAGAAACTACTAAGTTATTTCTAGCAGAAAGTATATTGCATGTTTCATCCCCATGCACCAAAGATATTAAGCCACTTTATTCCTTTGGACTACAGTACATGATGTTTCATCCTAAATACCTTTTTAAACGAGCGGTCGCACTTGCCCTGTGTAAAGTGATGCGGAATTAACAACTGAGGAGTTGTATAGTACTCTGTCTGATTTACTGGGGAACACGCTTTTATACTTCTTATGTCTCAGCAGGGTATCAGATGCTGCAATATTTGGCATTCTTCCATTCCCAGATCCTACGCCACCTGGATCCAGCCACTTTGCTTTATCTTGCCTCTAAATTTATGCCAGTCCGACTGGCGAAAGGCAAATCTCAGATGTCAGGCAGGCCCAGGTGTAGGAGCATCTACATACCAGAGTAATTAGACCCAGGAATTAGGGCAACAGAAGTGGCTGAAAAAATGTACAGCACATGATGCTTAGAGAGGAAGCAAGTGAATCACAGAATCATAGAATAGTTTGGGTTGAATGGAACTTTAAGGGTCATCCAGTGCCACCCCTGCCATGAGCAGGGACATCTTCACCAGCTCAGGTTGCTCAGAGCCCCGTCCAGCCTGGCCTGGGATGTCTCCAGGGATGGTTCATCCACCACCTCTCTGGCCAACCTGGGACAGGGTCTCACCACCATCAGTGTACAAAATTTCTTCCTCATGTCTGGCCTGAATCTCCCCTCCTTTAGTTTAAAACCATCACCCCTTGTGGTGATCACAACAGATTAAATATTGGGAAACAGCTGCGATGCTTTACTGTATTAAATTCCCTCTTCAGCAAGCTATTCTGGACTCGTTAACATGTTGGCTGCTGGGTGTACAACTTTCCAACCACTTGAGTACGCAGCCCAAGCAACCACCCTGGCACTGGGTATTTCCCACCAAAACGCTGGATATTCCCATCATCTCTGCCCTTTAAGTGCTTCTAGAACTCCCCCATGATGGTCTCCTGCAGGTAGGATAGGAAACCTCAAGACAAACGCTGTTGTCTCCTGATGAGTGGCTCTCGGCATTATCAACACATATAGTTGCATAGCATAGGCTGTATTTTTTATATACAGGTCAGTATAGACGTACAGAAATTGGATTATTCTGTCCTCAAGTTACAGCTCCTCAAGTTACTGACAAGTTTGGCTGATGTATAGAAGTAATTTAACACTGAGCGTTAAGTGACACGCATTTTCACTTTGGGTGCCGGGTTAGGTATTGCCTCATTTACAATAATGTTAATTTTCTATCACCACATATGCTAATATGTTACTCTGTGGCAGCTTAATGAAAGCATGAAGGAGATTTTACACACAATGAAGTACAACATGAATCAGAAACTCGTATAACCAAACGGAGAAAGGTCAGCAATGTGTAAACCATCTTGTCACTTTGGACACCAAGTGGCCACACCGGTAGACAGATGAGGACTATCCAGTTGCCTAAAATACCATTACGGACAATGAAAACCCAGTTAATACTGTCAAGCAGCCACGCATCAATTAAACTTGCCCTAAAGCAAAGTCCTGCATTTCATAAACTGGATCACTCTCTAGAATTCCTTGGTGGCACCTGTTAGATCCGTCAACTTTAGTTGGACATCCAGCTCCGTACAGATACCCAGATGTGGCCAATTACATTTAAGCTTCTTAATCTGGGAGCTGAAAACTCCTTTGATTAATTGGTGATGCTGCTGTGCTATCCCAGGTATCAGATATCTTTTTGACAGTTTAATCTGTGTTGTGTTATAAAACCCATGTATTTTGATCACAAACATGGCACAGAAAAAAAAATAAGCAAGCAGAAACATTTCCTCATTCCCATGAAAATAAAATGTATCCCCTGCATTATTTCTGTCTGTCTCGCCCTGACAAGACCTGGCACATTGTATATGTGTTAATCTCCAGGCAGTAATTACATAAATGCTCACTGGCAGTTCACTTCCAGGCTAGAAATGGGAGTTTCTTCCTATTTTGTATCACAAGATCTTCATTTTCCATAAGGCGACACAAGGTGAAACAGTTTTAGGCAGCCCTCTGCACAGTGGGCTTCATTCACTGCTTCGCATACAGACTGATTATAGAGTTTACTAAAATATACGTTACATTTACTGCCACAGAGACCTTTACAGTCGGACACGCAGCCAGAACGGCACCGTTACAAGAGCAGAAAAAACCCCAAAAGCCACCGAAAGACATTTAAATGCTCAAGAATTGCTAGAGAATTTCTCTTAATAGCAGCACACAGGAGGAGGTCCAGAAGAGAGGTTTTAACTCTGTTCGTTCACAATGACCCATTCAGCCCGCTCAGTTAGGCCAGGCCTAAGCAAAACAGCCCACGCTCACGCCAGTAAAGCTGTCACCAAACCCATCATCCTTCTGACAAGCTCCCTCTCTCCATAGATCCATTTAGGAAGGGTTTTCTTACCTTTGCTTTCGTGAAAAATTTGTGTCTTAAGAGTTCTGCTGCTGTCGGTCTGTCAATAAAAACAGATGTAGAACAAAAACACAGTTATAAACACTCCCTTTCACCACAACAGTGTCTTGCAGGTTGTCGCAACACCACATCTCATAAGGGTATCGGTTTCTCCTGCACAATTCCCCTAGAAAATCAAGGTATTCCAAGTAATTTTTACACCAGCAGTTTTTAAACACTCTGTGTATTCTGATCAAAAACAGTGAATAATCTGGGGTGGGGGGCATTGACCCATTTTGACGTTGAACTTGAGCCTTGGACTCAGTCTGATAGAATTGCAGAAACAATTTGCTCAACACTGAAACAACGATCAATCTTTGTCTAACAGAAAAGGAACAAGTACAAGCTATTTTCCCCTTTAAGTTAGGCTTTGGGATAAATACTAAAAAGTAGAAGATATTCCTTTGTCGGTTTAGAAGGAGCTTTGAAGACTCAGATGTACATGAGAAACTACCAGCTGACAGCATTTCCCACACTGCAAACTCCACTTAAGTAGTAACAGAGTTTAATTAACAACGTGCAAATGCCATTTATCACGGGGTTTATTTCATCTCAGATTATGCTACTATACACAAAAAAAAATATCCAACGTATAGCAAGGGAGCCCCATAAATAATTAAAAAGCAATTGCACTGAATTCTCCTCTTTGAGGATCCATATAATATGCATAAATACATCGGATTGTGTAAGTTGTTCATTAGGGGCCGGGCTCCCGCTCCCGCAGCAGGATGATGATGGTGGCTCTTGGTGGTGGTTGAGAGGAAAATGATTGAAAGTGATTACGTTTCATTCTGATCAGCGCACACTCTAACCTGCAGGGATAAGGGAGAAAGGAAAAGAGACATCGTGCTGGGAAAAAACAAACACACACAAGAACCACCCTGCTATCAGCATTTATCAAGCACTCTACACTTCAGTTGCTTGATGAAATCAGCAAAGCTCGTTAGAAGAGATCCCATCTCCTGATACATGAGAAGCTTTTCTTCCCAGATTAATCACAAAAGGGAACTGAAAAACGTCTTCATTATTGTTATTTTATGAAGGGACTCTTTCCTTTCCAGAATTGGAAGGCTGACCATGAGTCAACGATGTGCCCTTGTGGCCCAGAAGGCCAATGGTACCTGGGGTGCATTAAGTAGAGTGTGACCAGCAGGTCGAGGGAGGTTGTTCCTCCCCCTCTGCTCTGCCCTGGTGAGGCCACATCTGGAGTTCTGTGGCCAGTTCTGGGCTTCCCAGTTTAAGAAGGACAAGGAATTACTGGAGAAAGTCCAGCGGAGGCTACAAAGATGATGAAAGGTCTGGAGCTTCTTTCTTACGAGGAGAGACAGAGAGCTGGGGCTGTTCAGCTCGAGAAGAGAAGCTGAGAGTGGATCTCATCAATGTTTATAAATATCTCAAGAGTGTGTGCCAAGAGCATGGACCAGACTCTGTTCAGTGGTGCCCAACAACAGGATGAGGGACAACGGGCACAGACTGAAACACAGGAGGTTCCACCTGAATATGAGGAGAAACTTCTTGACTTTGAGGTGCCAGAGCCTGGCCCAGGCTGCCCAGAGAGGTTGTGGAGTCTCCTTCTCTGCAGACATTCAAACCCACCTGGACACCTTCCTGTGTGACCTGCTCTGGTGACCCTGCTTGAGCAGGTGGGTTGGACTGGATGATCTCCAGAGGTCCCTTCCAACCCCAACCGGTCTATGATTCTGTAATAAGTTTGCTTATTGAGGAGAAAAAAAGAAAACTAAGAGGTATAAAAAATGACCTGTGGGAATGCTTGTTTCTTTACCTTCGCATCTAAAGGAACACTATTTTTAATGCAAGATGAACACTCCTTCAAAGAGCTTCACTAAATCTGACAAATGCAATGACTGCCCTTCACAGAAACAGTTCTGAGCTCTCCAGCGTGACAGGCTCTGGGTTTTAAGCTGCCGCAGACAGCCAGACCCTCACACAGCTTTGAACGATTCCATAATATAATATAATGATATCCTGAGAACCTCAACATACACACCACCCCCTCAGCGGTATTTCTAATACCACTGAGTAGTCAAGTTACTATTACAAGGAAGACTTAAAGTGTCGTCAGGTCACTTAAGCAATCTGTATTGATGAAAACACGCTGGTAGAATTTGCCAGTGTTTTTCCTTATTCCCCCTCCCAAACCAAATATTGCTTATAATTAAGCACGTCAAAACTCCACTGAAAGCCTTCTTTGCTCTGGCATATTTTAAATGCTTATTTATGAAGCTTCACAAATAAACACATATTGCCCAACGTGTACTTTTCTGATTTATAAACACAGAGCGGTTTTGTCAGGGAACAAAACATGAACTGCAGTCACCTGCTGGAGGTGGCAAGGGGGGGACTGGGACGCACCCTCATTAACCCAAATGGCCGGGCACAAAGCCATTTATCCTTAAAAACAAGGACAGCCAAGAGAACTTGCTGCCACACAGCGAGATTGCTGTGTTCATTGTGACTGAGAGGCTGGAAGGGCAGAGAGCCTACCAGCTTGAAAACACATGGAATACAATGAGCTTTGTGGGTTTAGTTTAGGTTTTCCTGTTGTTGTTTGGTTTTAATTGATTTTTAATTTCTTTTGGTGTTCTTACCTTTTCTCAGGGTCTTTTTGTAGGCACGATGAAATCATCTTCCTAAATGACTTCCCATACTTCTTCAGCATCTCCTTATCTTGCACACCGGTTTCCAAAGATGGAGGATCATTCTGTAGCGTCAGCATTAAAACCTGAAAGAATTACGTCTATTGGCAATGAGATTTTTCTTGGTCTTTGTTAGAGACCAATGTTGGGAATGCTGTATTTTAGACACGCATTTTCATGAAGTATCTGAGTCAACAAAGACTGTTTCATCCCAACGGTTCTCTGAGGGTTGCCTGAGCTTAGGGTGAAGTTTCTTGACCATCTCCTCACATTCATTCACCAGACAGCAAAAATTTACCGACCACCTCCCAAAGACAGTTACAGCGTCTCTCCTCTTCCTTCTGCTTCCCACACTCACTAATTTCATAGAAAGTCATCTTTAAAACTTCTACACCTCTGCAATTTCTGACTGTCAGCTGAGAGGTTCAAGACTCTTACATCCACCTCCATCTCATGGGAAGCCAGGTAAATTTATACCCAACCATTTATGCTCCTGTTTTCCACCACGCCTCCTGGCCCGCGGTGCAATCCTGGGGCCAAACATGAGGTTGGGATTTGCTTTCAAGTCTGTCTGGTGTGATTAAAGGTGTAAATGGAACAGAACTTCTCCCAGCCTTCCAGAGACAAGCAGTTGTGCAAGGCTTTGATTCAAAGGCTCTGTTTAGATCTCCCTGCAGGTATTTCTTACCTAGAAATCAAATTAATGTAAAGGCAGAAGGGCAACATAAAAAAATACCAGGGTTCGCTTCCATGTACCAATGTGACAGCGAGTAAAGACATTTCTCACACAAGCACCCATCAAGCCAAACTGATTATTTCCTTCACATCACTCAGATATTCTGAAGGAAGAAAATTACTCATTTCCATTTTCACTTGTCACCTACATGCAAACGAAGATCTATTTTTAGAAAAGGAAGCAGCACACAGCGCATTTAAATAGCTTTCAAGAGCTAGATTGCTTAGGGCAGCAAGAGCCCATCAATCTACCTAAAATTACACAGTCCCTGACAGAAATCCCTGCTTTTTTCCCTTTCTCCTCGGAGGGTCACTTAATGCATGGGGCATTTTGCTGCATAACAAAATTAATCTGCAGGGAAATGCAATTACATTCAATAAATAAAACACAGGAGTCCTCTTGCAGGCTGCACAATGGGAACCCATACCTAAGAGAATCGAAAACTCATGATTTTATCTACTATATGAAAACACACGATACTAAATAGGGCATCATTGTATTCAAAGCTAAAGCACATGCATTCCAAACACAATGAATGGAAGTACTGCTTGCAGGAGCTACTGCAAAATGCTACCAGATAATCACAGCGCAGAAAGAAATCTCAGTGAAAACAGCGACAATTAAATCAGCTGCACATCTCCCTGAACTCCTCACTGCTCTGCCACAGCCACTGATATAGTATTATACCAACTTTAGTGGCATTTCTAAACCAGCTGTTCAACAGTCCCTGCGCAGAGGTGACAGATCTTAAAATTAATTCTGTTCTACGAGAGTTAAACCACTGCAAAATCCTGGTATTTAAAGTGATACATGGATGTGCCTGTTGTAATGAGCAAGTGACAGGATGAGAGGAAACAGCCTCAAGTTGTGGACGTTTAGATTGGATATTAGGAAGAAAAATCTTCATAGAAAGGGTTGTCAGGCACTGGAACAGGCTGCCCAGGGATGTGGTGGAGTCCCACCCCTGGAGGGGTTTAAAAGATGCAGAGATGAGGTTCTGAGGGACATGGTTTAGTGCTCGAGTTAAGTTATGGTTGGACTCGATGACCCTGAGGATCTCTTCCAACTGAAGTGATTCTGTGATTCCCATATGCTGTTGTAATCGCAGGGTGAGAGAGGACACAGCCCAGTCCTGAAGAGGTGACACCCACCTCACCCAACACTCCAGCAGGTAAAAGACTCAGAAAAGGAAAACTTGCTCCATGATATGCCCAAAACTGAGGGACTTGGCAACCATAGGTCTCATACCCCAGGGAACTAGTCTAACCATAAAGGTTAGAAGGGGTTCTCCATCCCCTCCTGTTTGATCTGAGGGAGCATCCCGGGAATAGAAGAGGATGGGAAGTGCAGAAGGGACTGAAAACTTTCAGACTGGGACAATGTCCCATCAGGTCTCAAAGGGGCTAAGGAGGAAGATCCCAAAGCTCTGTAGGACTAGACGCTTCAGACCTCAACTGATGGGGTTGACTCCATCAACTTTAGGACACAGACTCTCTGATAGAGCAGCATGTTAGAAGTAGCTCCTAGTTCAAGAGTCAGGAAATAAGGAAAGTTGGCCAAACTATAAGGTGTTCTAAAGTTCAAGATACTTTAAAAAGATTTTTGAAGCATCAATGTTAAAATGAGAACAATTTCTCCACCTCAACTTCAATGAAATGTTAATGTTGCTGACACCACACCATTTCATACTGATGGGGTACTTCCTACTGCTTCTGTGACTGACAGCACTATGTTGGCATTAAACAAAATAAGATATTCTTTTGGATAACTGGTAACAGGAGAGGTATCAAGAAGGATTATCAGTGTAGGTAAAGGAATGGTTTGCCATCCGAGCATCACTGGATGCCAGATAACAGGTTCTGAATCACTATTTATACCCCTAAAAAATCTGCTGCCTTCAGACATTCCACGATAAAAACACAGCACTTCCCTCAAAACTGGTGACCCTGGCGAGACTCAGGATCTAAGTAAGAACTGTGCAATTTCAGATAATAACAATTAAGTGATGTGTTTTTAAAAGGTGACTTCAGACAAACCCAAGAATATTAGGATCCACAAGTGCAAGCGGAGAGAACAAACTCTCCAAGGAAGAACGCTGGCCAAATTCTTGGAAACACCCACAGAACACAGTGATCCTTTATCTTGCACAAGTATCAGGAGAGCTGCTCACCTTCATCGGCGGGTATTTATGGTAAGGAGCTGCCCCTGTGGCCAGTTCGATAGCGGTGATCCCAAAGCTCCAGATGTCTGCCTTGAAATCGTATCCTCTGACCTGAAAAACATGAGAGGATTTTAGCGTGTGCCCCCTGGTAGCCCACGCTACAATCCCTTTTTTTAGTGTATTACACCTCCTTTCTCCCTTCCCTCTCAAATTCAGGAAGACCAGCACTACAGTATTAAAGAGATGGACAGGACACTTCACCCAGTTCCTCATACCTTCAAAGAGGTGTTTTAGAAATCAATCTGATGAAAATGATGGTTGTGGACTGTACAACAGTGACCGCTCTGCCATAAACCTCTCCACGTGTGAAACAAAGGGGCATTGGGTTAACCCAGGCTCCGACTTCTACACAACGACACAGCGAGTCATTAAACAGCCTAATGAAACTCTCCTATTCAATAGACGGACGGTTATATCCTTGGGACATAAGCCTTACTACACTCTTACTCAACCGCTTAATCAATCTGACTGCAAACATGCTCAATCCTGAAACTCTGGTCCACACCAGCTCAGTTAAAAGCCCCTGGTTCCTGCCTTCAGATTAATATTTCCATCCACTAATTAATAGTCGCTTCTGCGCTTGACATTAAACACAAGCTTGTTGAGGAAAATTTATAGCTTTTGCTTCCTTTCATGCACAGGAAAAAATATTTCATACGCCAAAGCGGTTACTTCCTCACTATCATTAGGTAATATTTTGGCACTTGCTTTCTCTGCTGCAGGGGAGAGACATTATGTACTAATTTCAACAGCGGCTACAAAAATCAAAGGAATGGTTTGTATTTCTTCTCGCTACACTATGGAAAAATGAATATTGAAATAGAGCAAAGCTAATAGGGTTATTGTGTTCAGCTAACCTAGTGAGCTTCAGAAAGATACTCATTGTGAGGAGGCCAAAAATGTTTCCCAAACTACCTTGAAGGTGATCTTGTATTTTGGCAAACAAACAAAAAACCTTCTTGCACTATTTGTTGTATAGTACTAGAGTTGAAGTGAATTTTATGATAGCAACAGCAGTTTATATCTTGCACTAATTTCATCAGCTCTGCAGGTTTTCATGAGCCTTAATGGTCTAAGAAGCTCCTCGAAGCACCGCGGTTTATGGACACCATGACTAGGAACACATTTTGAGTCATTTACCTAAAGCCCAGATATAATTTAAAAGAATGCAGCGCAGGAAAAATATGGTGTAAGGGTTTGGGTTCTGCCCCCCCTCCTCTCAATTTTTAAGTTTTAATAATAACTTTGGGACATTCTTTAGCTTTATATTTCAGTTAATCTTGCAGCACATCTATACACTGTCCAGTTTCCCATTCCCCACTGGGGTTTTAACTGTTCAGTGGATTTTTTTCTACTTTTCTCATATAATCCTGCTTGCAAATGAAAAGTAAAACTTCAGAGCCCTCTAGAGCAGCACATCAGGTTTTCTTTGCCATAAATCCATCAAGTGAACACACATTGAAAGACAATGCCAAGCTATCACGTAGTTACATGCTAAAGGAACTTAACGATACTGAAAGCAATCCAGATGGAGCTGGGTCAATTATATCTGCGGATGGAAGTCTAACTTACAGCAACCCTTTCTCCTGGGCTGGATTTAGCGGCCCAGAGTGACACCTGCTGGAAGCCAGCACAGGGATGTACGTGGATGCCAAAGGATTTCACATCAGCATCCAAAAATCCAGCCTCACCTCATATTTGCACCAAGTCAGATGCACACAGCCCTTGCACAAGTGTTGGACACCCTAGAAAGTCTCTTTCAGAAACACAACTGTTGCACCAAGAACCTCCTGTCTGTCACTAAAATATTCATTTCCCCTTTTAGCACCTTCCTTAAGACCTTTTTTTCACTCCCTCTGTTGTCCTGTGGCCTAGAGCAGCATCATTAGGTCCTGGTCAGCTCAATGAGTCCTGCACCCCAGGAAAGGACACAAGGGACAGAAAAGGGACAACCTTTGTGTAGAGTCTTACATCTAGGTAGGAACAACCCCAGGTTCCAGTATAAGTTGGGGAATGACCTGTTGGAGAGCAGTGTAGGGGAAAGGGACCTGGGGGTCCTGGTGGACAGCAGGATGACCATGAGCCAGCACTGGGCCCTTGTGGCCAGGAAGCCAATGGTACCTGGGGTGGGTTAGAAGGGGGTGGTCAGTAGGTCAAAGAGGTTCTCCTGCCCCTCTGCTCTGCCCTGGGGAGACCACACCTGGAATATTGTGTCCAGTTGTGGCCTCTCAGTTCCAGCAGGACAGGGAACTGCTGGAGAGAGTTCAGCGCAGGGCAACAAAGATGCTGAAGGGAGTGGAGCATCTCCCGTGTGAGGAAAGGCTGAGGGAGCTGGGGCTCTGGAGCTGGACAAGAGGACACTGAGGGGTGACCTCAGTAATGTTTACAGATATCTAAAGAGTGAGTGTCAGGAGGATGGAGCCAGGCTCTTCTCAGTGACAACCAGTGACAGGACAAGGGGTAATGGGTTCTAACTGGAACACAAAAGGTTCCACTTAAATTTGAGAAGGAACTTCTTCATGGTGAGGGTGGCAGAGCCTGGCCCAGGCTGCCCAGGGGGGTTGTGGAGTCTCCTTCTCTGCAGACATTCCAACCTGCCTGGACACCTTCCTGTGTAACCTCATCTGGGTGTTCCTGCTCCATGGGGGGATTGCACTCGATGAGCTTTCGAGGTCCCTTCCAACCCCTGACATTCTGTCATTTCTGTGAACCTTCTTCTAGTTTTGGAAACACCAATACTTTTTTTTCTTTTTTTTTAAATTTTTAAATCAAAAGATGCAGAGTATATGGCAATGGAGCAGTTCAGAAGTTCACAAAGACTAGTCCTGACTTGGGGAAGGTGTCTTGTACCCTACGGTGTTAGATTGGTACTCAAGGAGTTTGCAGGAGCGCACCAGCCTCTCAAGGCCACCATGGGAAGCCCTTCATCAATAATATATTTAAACTACTTCAAAATTATCTCAGTTCCTCAGAAAGTTTTAAATATAGGAAAAAGAAGAGCATTCAAGTTTTACCACTGCTGTATTTGATTTTATCTTTTAGGATGATCTTGAAACTGCCTCACTTTCAAAACAGTAAGGCAAAAAACCAAGGTTGGTTTATTTTAATAAAACAATGTCTTCCTCATGTCAAAGCCTGAGCTCAGGCCTCTGTCAAACACTTTAAGGTGATGAGAGACAGTTTTCAAAATGCTTGTAGCACTGAACTTCAATGCAAAAGCCAGCTGCTGCAAAACGCCTCTTTGGGACTGTAACAACTCCCCACTCTGACGTGTTGCGATACTCTCAATTCTTGTACTTGCAAAGGCAGATGAGCACACTATTGAGCTGTACACGTGTACATCTACCACGTGTGAAACTTCATATTCTACCTCACGTTTAGGCAGGAAGGAGGGGCAGGTTAATCTTCCTTATGCAACAGCTGAGCTGTCTCATTCTCACCTTTGGTAGGAGCCTGAAGAGAAGGAAAACAGCAAAAATACCTGAATACTCCCCAATATAAGCCTGACCACAACGGGCAAATCAAAGACAATCCTGTGGTTTTAAACAGAGTTATAGGATCCCAAATTATTATCTAGTTTCAAGTCAATACAGCCATTCCTGATAACAGGGAGTCCCAGGTGCAGATCAGCTCAGAGGACAGTAGCAAAACCAATTCACCTGCTCCATCACTTCTGGTGCCATCCAGCAAGGTGTGCCCACAAAAGTTTTCCTGACTTTATTTCTGGTAATGTCACCACCAGTGGCCAGAAATGCACTGACACCGAAGTCTGAAAAGAAAACAAGAAGAGATATTTATTAAGAATGCATCCTGAACAAACTGAAGGCTTGTCCCCCCGCCTTTCCCCTGGTATTCCCAGCCATCTATTAAGCAGTTACGCATGAGGAGTTTCCTAATGAACGAAGAATGATCAACAGTTCACTAAGAGTGCTGGTAAACGAATGGTCTGGAGTTCAGCATTCAATTACCAGAGCTCTCAGCGCTGGCCGGCACAGAGGAAAATTCCACTCTCCATCACAGCCCACTGGTCACATTACAGCCCCAGCAGACCTGCCGCTGACAGCCAGAGCTTTATCTACACACACAACAAGCCATAAATGAACTTCAATTAGCGCCCTGTTAATATTTGCAACAAGAAAGCCAGGCACATTAAAGTGACTTCCTAACACTTCGCTGTCCTAACTGCATCCTGAAGGTACCAGCCCCTTATTCTGGATGTTTTATTACCAGAATACGCTTTGCTCAGTAATCTTCCATCACTGAGATGCTCAGTGCTTTAACAGAGCTTGGAGCGGTTCCTGACACACAGCAGTGTTACCAAACCGAGGAGCAGCTTTACAGAGAGGGATTCACGCTCTGCACAGTGTCACCCCCACCCGAAACATCTTCCACAGGATGAAGGATGCTCCAGGATGGCCCATGTGCTCAGTGGCAATTGTATTACTTCAAGCAAATCATTCCTTTACATAAAAGCTACGCTTTCAAACATAGCAGAGGTGCTTTATGCAATTAAGAATGACATGGAAAACAGGATCTATGAACAGCAGCGGGATAGCAATGAGTTATAGTGTGTTCTGAGAACATCACAAAAGATGGGGTAACCAGGTTGTTCAAGAAAATATGGCAGACTTTCCTTGGAGAAAAAAAATAAATCAGGTGACAGGAGAACTACTAATATCAAACTATTTCTTCCCAATTTGCATCAAACTACACTGCTTATAGAATCATAGAGTCATTTAGATTGGAAGAGACCCTCAGGATCATCAAGTCCAACCATTACCTAACTCTAGCATTAACCATGCCCTAAGAACCTCATCTAAACACCTTTTAAACACGTCCAGTGATGGTGACTACACCACTTGCCTGGGCAGTCTCTTCCAAAGCCTGACAATCCTTTCTGTGAAGAAGTTTTTCCTAATATCCAATCGAAACCTCTCCTGGTGCAACTTGAGGCCACTTCCTCTTGTCCCATCACTTGTTCCTTGGGAGAAGAGACCAACCCCCTCCATGCTCCAAGCTCCTTTCAGGTAGTTGTAGAGAGCAAGAAGGCCTCCCCTCCAGAATAAGGGGTTGGTACCTCCAGGATGCAGTCAAGACAGCGAAGTGTTAGGAAGTCACTTTTAATGTGCCTGGCTTTCTTGTTGCAAATATTAACAGTATTATGTATTGCAGAATTATAGACCTGCAATGGGTCATTCTCCATAATGCCATTTTATTCACACATCCGACCATACAAGCAATCAAAACATCAAATTCTGGTTTTGAGATTGGTGACAGGCTTGGAAGATAAATCTCTGACATTTGAGGGCTATTTCACATAAAACCAAAACATTATTGACCACAACTGGTTTGGAAATTCTTGAAACTCAGCTGACACAGTTAAGTGTAAAAGCAAAAGATTTATTACAGGAGCCATGGAATAACTTAAGGATGTTGTCCAAACTGAGGAATCCACTGTAATAAAATCCCCCTGTATGATTTCCAAGCAATGGCACCCATGTGGGGACACTCCAAGCTTCCTCTGCATCACACCAGCAGCGCAATGAGCCCCTCCTCACTCTTTCAATATTTGAGAAATACCACTGGAATAATCACTCCAGGAACACTGTGGTGAGAACTTCCAGCTCGCTTAGGTCAGAGTTGTCCAAGGACAGGAACTCTGTGCTCACTACAATACTGGACATGGATAACTGAAAGGTGACACTAAAGAAAGTTGTATTGAAATCCCAGGGCTAAAACAAGCACTAGCAAATGGCTTTTCATTAGGGTTCAGCTTCTTCCAGATACGCTGTCCTGTTCGCTATCCTGTTCCATTGTATTTTCCCCACTAACCCTGAAATTTTAGATGGATCACTATAATCTGTATTTTTCTGGAAAGCCACTTTTGCAACAGGGATTTTGCTTTGAGATCCTCCACCATCCCTGCTTTTCTCAGAAAACAGAACGACCTTCCTAAAAAGTTCAGAGTAAAATTACTTGCGCTTTACTGCTCATTACAGGACATCTTGTATCATCTATTGTTCTAAACACAAGAGCAATTAGAAGTTCTTTTAAATAACAGGACACTAATAGAAACTTGTCCAAGTGCCATCAGCATTTTCTTGTGATGTGCTGTATTTGAACTTGTGTATATTATCTTACCTCAAGTTTCCATGCAGTCATTTGGAGGGTAAAGAAAATGCCATTCCAAGTAAACGCATTCCCGCAGTAAATACACAAGTCCTTTACACAGCATCTCACATCAAATCCAAGTTTATAAATTCTAGTTGGAAAGCTTAAAACAGAATTCAACTGTATTCTGTTACATAGTTGATTTATTCAATGTTTTCCCGATCAATTTCCCTCATTTCAAGTGGGTTAAAACAGGCAGAACCAGCCTGAGCTGCTCTGCTGGAAGGGAAGACTCTGAAACCATCTTCTCAAATGTCATCTTATTAACTTCATCCAAGTCCCAACTATTAAGATAAGAATGTGCCTGCTCTCAAGAAATATCTATAAAGCAATAAAGTAAGATCCCGACCACAAGTTAGGGCTCAACTCTTATTTCTGAGCTGTGGGTACAACCCGCATCCCATTCTCTCCGCCACTGTTAACTACCCTCAGAAAGGCTAAAACAGAACCAGGTTATTGCAAATTAACTCTAGAAAATGGGAAACCTCATGAAATTCAAGAGGTACAAGAGCTCACAAGGGTTTACATTTGTACTCTTCGCCAGTTTGTACTTGGTATTGGCTGGAAAGAGCCGCATTCATCACCAGAATTGGGGAGGAACTGGAAATGCACAGTCCTGGGTTGCCATACCAGTAACCACCACTGCTGGGAATCCAGCAACTGTCAGATATTCTAAAAGAGCCCAAAACCTGTAGATTTCCAGCAGTCTGCTGGCAAATAAAAGTCTGCAGGATGTCTGGATGCAAGTGGTAGGATCATCGGTTTTAAATCACTTTTCTGAAGCAATGTAGGAAAGATTCATCTGCTGGACCCGTTTCAGTGATATAAAGCAAAGACTTGTTAGAAAAGAAAATCTCCAGACACTCATACAAGAGCAAAACCAATCCAGAATGGAAATAATCCTGCTGATGCAGGTTTTGCACTAAACATGGCCAATTTCATCCTTTTCAGTAGAAACATCATGTGTTGCAAACCACATCGCCTACAAAATATGCTACAGTGGCAATGAAGTTGCAGAATGAAGTGTTTGAAAAAGCTCAGTGTTAGGCAACAATTCCTGCTGCTAAGGTTGCCCAATTTGAAAACCACTCTGGCCACTCAAGAAACGCAAAAGCTGAAAGGAAATATCTTCTCTTACTATTTTGGATTGCAGAAACAAAGACCTAAACAACTCGCCAACACAAGAACGCTGGGGCAGGACCACATTGCATCAGGTACCATCACGGCTGGGTATATAGGGAAGAGAAATTTCTACAGTATCATAATTAGATCGTTTAATTCAAATCTAGAGATCAGACATGGAAAATCATCTCTCCTTGGCCATATCAAAGGTCACTAACATCAAAGAGGCTCCTACATAGTCTGGTGGGTTTGGATCAGAGTCTAAAGCAGCAGTTCCCAACTTCAGAGGAGCAGGAGCACAAAACACCCCTGGACTGGGCACTGGGGAGGCCAAACCTCAAATCCTGGGGTCAGTTTTGGGCCACTCAAGACAAGCAAGACCTTAAGGTGCTGGAGCAAGTTCAGAGAAGGGAACAGAGCTGGTGAGGGGCTGGAGCACAAGCGTGATGGGAGCGGTTGAGTGACCTGGGGGGTTCAGCTGGAGAACAGGAGCTGAGGGGAGACCTTCTGATCTCTGAACTGCCTGAAAGGAGCTTGGAGCATGGAGGGGGTTGGTCTCTTCTCCCAAGGAACAAGTGATAGGATGAGAGGAAATGGCCTCAAGTTGCACCAGGGAAGGTTCAGATTGGATATTAGGAAAAGATTCTTAATGGGAAGGGTTGTCGGGCATTGGAACAGGCTGCCCAGGGCAGTGGTGGAGTCACCATCCCTGGAGGGGTTTAAATGATGCACAGATGAGGTTCTTAGGGACATGGTTTAGTGCCACTGTTGGGTTAACAGTTGGACACAATGATCTTGAGAATTTCTTCCAACCAAAATGGTTCTATGATTCTAATAAACCCATCTTGACATGAGACCTTTAAAAGTTGTTTTTAAACTTGGGTAGCTGATATATTATTCCCCCTCGAGCAAAAATAAAGGTATTATTTCAGAAGACAGCACTAGATACAGATGTTCACCATCAGAAAATATTTGTAGTTGTAACTTGGTGTATTTCTGCAAACCTCCCAGCTTTTAGAGCACTGAGGATGAATAAAGTCTGGCAAGAAAAGGAGGAACCTGGTGCTAAACAGCAATTCTGAGCTGAGAACACAGTGGGAGACACCAGAGAAAAGGAACTTTAGTGAAGAATAAAGATCAAAAACTTCTTTCCTCGAAAGACTATATGGCTACTCAGTAGTACTGGAGCTACAAATATGCAGTTGCTCTACCAAATTCTCATTTGGATCTCCCATTAGATCTCTACAGTCACATATTTCTAATCAATTAATATGCAGAACAGCAGCTTTCTTTTTACATGATTCACAAGTTTAGCCTTTCCACAATAAAGTCAGTGCACATAAAAGAAGGATGAAATCCCTCTGCTGAGTAAACAAAGATCACAGCTAAACCCAAGCCCCAACAGCACGTTAATAGAGATGCACAAAGTAACTTCAGGACGCCAAAGGCCAGGCCGTGTGCAGCAACCGCCCTCGGAGGATTTCACAAGCTGTTTCAACAACCCAACAGAGCAACATCTCTTTAGGAAACGCAGATATTACAAGCGACACAAAGAGCAAGTTACTTCACATCGTGCTGCTGCAGGGGAGGCACCAAAACTCCCCACCAAACATAGAGAAAAGTGGGTTTGCCTATCTTTTTAAAGGGAGAAGAAGTTCAGACATGCCCACAATACAACTCTGTTTGAGTCAGTCATGCATTCAGCACTCTTCTCCTTATTATAGATGTGTGTCTTGCCCCTTTTTAAAGCAATTTAATCTCCCAAAGTTAAGAGTTTCCTATGGGAAAGTGGGAGAATGAGTGCGCCCGCACCACAGCTCAATGTTTATGTAGAGTGCTATTTTAGTACAATGAATTAAGAGCACTCAGGAACACAGCGAACCGGTGACAAGCTGGCATGGATTTGTGGAAAGTTACACAAATTCAGTTACACAAGTTTTCGCCTGGCCTTAACTATCCCCATTTTATAAATAGATAAAGCGAGAGGGGTTGGGCAATTTGCCCGGTATCAATTAGCAAGTCCTGAACGACTTTGTGAAATCTTAAATCTACTTCAAGCACTTGGCAAGGCGACCAGCCCGGGACCCAGCGAGCGCCACTCACAGCACGTGTTAACAATGCCGACCGGTTTTAAAACCTGAACATATTCATGTTACTGTTCTTACAATAGAAAAAACCCCACACGTGGAGGGACATGTGCCTTTCAGCCTTGGGTAGGCCCTTTCTTCTTCACATTCAATCACAGCAGCTTGGGTGATATTATTAATATCCAAATGGAGAAAACCAGGGGAAGAAGGAAAGATTTAGACCAGTCTCAAGGATGCTCATGTGCTATGGATGGAGATGGTTCATACCAAGCAAGTCTCATGTACCCTGGGAGAGCTCCCCTCAACCTCTCCCATCCCTTCCCAGCCTATCAAGACTCATTCCATTTCACAATAATTTATAGGGCCGGCACAGTTAAATAAACCAAAGAATATTAAGCCTTGCTTACTGTGAGAAGTCGTCTCGGGGTTCATGCAGCAATATTAGTGGCGATGCAGTTTATGTTGATAAAGAGTTTTTACCCACGCGGCTTTGAGACTCCAGGGAACTGGTAAATGTCAGGGCAGAGAGGTTTTATGCTCTGATTAAATTAAAAAACACAATAACTGCCACAGCGAGGCTGGAACACAAAAGAACGCGGCTATCTCAATTTACATTGCAACCACCATCAGCACGGCCCACAACAATGGTATCTGGGAAAGAGTCCTGCTCTCTCCAGAGGAAAGATTAATTCAAAGTGCAGGAGAACACTCCAAACTGAGAAAGCGATACTCTCTGAATTGTAACAGGCTCCAAAAAGTCCGTGCCAAGCCACAAGCTCAAACCAGTGCCCTTGGGGAAAAAAATAAACTAAAATAAAAGATGTTAAGATAGAAGCAAACAGCCTCGGTTTAGGTCTCACTGGTTAGCTTGATCTGTTAAAGGTGATTTTATGTCTTGCTTTAGTGAATGCACATCTCAAAAGCAAAAGGAGCTACCCAGTTAAAAATAGAGTAAAAAGACATGAGCAAAAATACCGAATTGAGGGAACAGAGTGTACTATCAGCAAGTTTGCTGATGACACCAAGCTGGAAGGAGTGGCTGACACTGGAAGCTGTGCTGCCATCCAGAGACCTGGGCAGGCTGGGGAGCTGGGCAGGAAAAAATGTAATGAAATATAACAGGGGAAAGTATGGAGTCTTGTATGTGGGCAGGAACAACCCCAGGTCCCAGTATGAGTTGGGGAATGACCTATTAGAGAGCAGCGTAGGGGAAAAGGGATCTGGGGGTCCTGGGACAGCAGGGTGACCATGAGCCAGCACTGGGCCCTTGTGGCCAGGAAGCCAATGGGACCTGGGGTGGGTTAGAAGGGGGTGGTCAGTAGGTCAAAGAGGTTCTCCTGCCCCTCTGCTCTGCCCTGGGGAGACCACACCTGGAATCTTGTGTCCAGTTGTGGCCCCTCAGTTCCAGCAGGACAGGGAACTGCTGGAGAGAGTCCAGCGCAGGGCAGCAAAGATGCTGAAGGGAGTGGAGCATCTCCCGTGTGAGGAAAGGCTGAGGGAGCTGGGGTTCTGGAGCTGGACAAGAGGACACTGAGGGGTGACCTCAGTAATGTTTATAAATATGTAAAGGGTGAGTGTCAGGAGGATGGAGCCAGGCTCTTCTCAGTGACAACCAATGATAGGACAAGGGGTAATGGGTTCAAACTGGAAGACAAGACGTTCCACTTTGAGAAGGAACTTCTTCTCAGTGAGGGTGGCAGAGCTTGGCCCAGGCTGCCCAGGGGGGTTGTGGAGTCTCCTTCTCTGCAGACATTCCAACCCGCCTGGACACCTTCCTGTGTAACCTCATCTGGGTGTTCCTGCTCCATGGGGGGATTGCACTGGATGAGCTTTTGTAGTCCCTTCCAATCCCTGACATTCTGTGATTCTGTGAATCCCAGCATTTGGTGCATCTTTGCAGGCCAGGAGAAGAATTTTTAGAATTCCTACTTCAAGCAAATTCCTCCAAACTCCGAGTTGTACTCCACAGCTTTTCCTGTGCCCACAGCAGCTCGCAGGCTCCTACCAGCAGTTTTCACATCCAAGTCACAGCCACCAACTCCGAGTTACAACCAACCTCAGGAACATCAGACTCGCCTTCCTCAAGCTGCATTTTCTGTTCAGCTTTGATAGAACCACACAGCCCAAATGAATTAAAGAGACTAAGTTTTCACTGGTTAGAACTGTACAATCCTGCAGCAAAATTATTGCCATAAATTCTATACAGTGAGAGTGGCCCAAGTCTTATAATTAAATTCACTGACGTGTTGTGGAGCAATAGTTCAAGTTTCCTCCACTACAGGCTCAAACATATTTTTGTAAATAAATCTCAAAGAAGCTTTGGGGTTTTTTGGTGTTGTTTTGTTTTCAAAAGGATTTCCAGTTTCAGATTTACATTCCTTACCTTTAGGATTTACATTTCTTCTGAAATAAGCAGCATGAAATGTGTCAAGCAGCAGGAAACACACAAGAACAAGAGGCTGCAAAGGCCAAACACTGAAAAAGACCTTCAAAACAAGGCAGTTTGGATAGAGGGATGGCAAAAGGGAAAGGAGTCATTATAAAAGAACTGAAGTCATTCTTTCCTGCTACATTATTTGCATTTTTTACATACACCAAACCAGCTCCTTCAAGGGAGGTGCCCCATTCATTCTGACCCTCAGGCTTCATTCCACAGCTGATCAACCTCTTTTTCCTCATAGTGTAACTTTCCAGTGAAACTTAAACACATTTATTTCATGGGAACATGCTGATGTCACCCAGCTGATAATTGAAGCACTCAACAGAATTATTCATAATATACGTTTATGCTATTGTCAAAGGCAAGTGCTTTGATCTCATTGAAATAAAACTCACTTTCTTGGGATTGGTTTCCTTCCAGCGTATTTTATTCCTCAAAAGAATTCGGGAGGAATTTAGCTATTTCATCCTGCGTCAGGAAGAAAGGAGCCCCAAGTGTCAGAAATTCCCACCAAAACAAAAAATCTCATGTTACGGCCAGGTCAGGATCTTCCCAACCATTGGGTCACTCCTTTATTTTTATTTCTTTCAAGTCATCAGCTGCCTTTGCAAAAACCGAAGTGCTTCCTGCCGCTGCCGTGAACTCGCTGCCCTTGGTTTCAGTTGCTCTGTTCTGTCCCATGAAAGGTTACAGCCTCGGTGCTTTCGCGCGTTCAAAGCAAGAATCTGTAAAGAGGGAACTTTGCAATGTTGCTTTCACAGAACGGGCAAAGAGGTGGATTTCCCAACTTCAACGTTGCACATCTAAATCACTGGTAGACAGTTCAGTCCAGGGCATATATGGACAAATAACAAGACAAAATAAAGCCTCTGAAATCTGTATAAGACTAGTCAACCTTCAAACTATTTGTCAACTACAAATTATTCACAGAATCACAGAATGTCAGGGGTTGGAAGGGACCTGGAAAGCTCATCCAGTGCAATCCCCCCATGGAGCAGGAACACCCAGATGAGGTTACACAGGAAGGTGTCCAGGCGGGTTGGAATGTCTGCAGAGAAGGAGACTCCACAACCCCCCTGGGCAGCCTGGGCCAGGCTCTGCCACCCTCACCATGAAGAAGTTCCTTCTCAAATTTAAGTGGAAACTTATGTTCCAGTTTCCACCCATTGCCCCTTGTCCTACTGTTGGTTGTCACCGAGAAGAGCCTGGCTCCATCCTCCTGACACTCACCCTTTATGTATTTATAACTGTTAATGAGGTCAGCCCTCAGTGTCCTCTTGTCCAGTTCCAGAGCCCCAGCTCCCTCAGCCTTTCCTCACACGGGAGATGCTCCACTCCCTTCAGCATCTTTGTTGCCCTGCGCTGGACTCTCTCCAGCAGTTCCCTGTCCTGCTGGAACTGAGGGGCCACAACTGGACACAATATTCCAGGTGTGGTCTCCCCAGGGCACAGCAGAGGGGCAGGAGAACCTCTCTGACCTACTGACCACCCCCTTCTAACCCACCCCAGGTACCATTGGCTTCCTGGCCACAAGGGCTCAGTGCTGGCTCACGGTCATCCTGCTGTCCCCAGGACCCCCAGGTCCCTTTCCCCTACACTGCTCTCTAACAGGTCATTCCCAAACTTATACTGGAACCTGGCGTTGTTCCTGCCCAGGTGCAAGACTCTACACTTGCCTTGTTCATTACATTTTTCCCTGCCCCACTCTCCAGCCTGTCCAGGTCTCTGGATGGCAGAACAAAAAAATACATGATCAGGTACCTATTACCAGTGAGCCTTAATTAAAAAAATACCCAAATCATGGCACCCGCATGGAAGAGAAACACAAGCAGCTTTCTGCTAGGAATGGTTGAAGTAACTTCATCACGTCAATGCAATAGGTATTTGCAGCCTCTCCCAGAAAAAATCTAAAGCTCTGTATAATTACAAATCCTAAATGTAACCTCCTTGCACCAACATGGAAAAAAACCAGAAGGATTTTACTGTATGAAGTTTGTTCCTTTGAGCACTTTAGAAGACACACCCTGCCTTCCATCAGCTGCCATATGGGATGAATTATTTACACTTCATTACAAATATAACAGCAGGCATGAAGAGCAGTGGGGACTTAAAAGGGAAAGCAAGGCAACTTGAGGTTTTAAACACAAATCCTGTATTTCAGGTGTTAAGTCCTTCTGTAAAAGGGCTTGCTGCCTTGTGCGGAGGGAGAAGAGCTACCTACAGAAAACTGTGCATCACAATGTGTTCGGTTTCATGGTGGAAAATAGAATCATAAAATGCTTTTGGTTGGAAGACCCTCAAGATCATTGAGTCCAACTGTTAACCCAACGCTGTCATTAAATTGTGTCCCATGTGTGCGGTGTAAGATAGGTCTGCATTTACTTGGTTTCAAGACAGTCCATTGCAAATCATAGAGTCATTTTGGTTGGAAGAGAACCTCCAGATCATTTGGTCCAACCATTAACTGAACTCTAGCCCTAAAGCATGTCCCTAAGAACCTCATCTCCATGTGTATTAAACCCCTCCAGGGATGGAAACTCCACCGCTTCCCTGGGCAGCCTGTTCCAATGCCTGACAACACTTTACAGGAAGAAATTTTTCCTAATATCCAATCTAAACCTCCTCTGGGCACAACTTGGGGCCATTTCCTCTCATGCCAAACCTCCCCCTCTCATTCCAAGATGCAAATCCAGACAAATATAGCAAAGGAGTCCATATCCCTCAGCACACCGGCTTGTCCCACCGCTGCACCCATCAGCAGGACGTGGCACTAATGAACAGACCTGATCACAAACAGATGTGGCTACTTCCAATTAAATATAGGACTGAACACGTTAAACATGTACAAGAACGTTTGTTAAGATGTCAGGACCAGATGCGAGCTCTGCACTTCCAGCCAGAGGTGGCAACAAGGACTAGAAAGACAAAAGTCCTGAGGAACAGGACAGCTGGAGAGGAGCCTCTGTGTTGGTTAAAGAATCAAGGGTAGGAAAACAGCACACTGGGAATAAGAGGAAGAACAACTCTCACAGGTTCTAAAAGCACCATCCAAAAATCTGGCCTTTCAGAATAATCATTATTATTAATGATTTCTGGAAGAAAAGCTCCTACAGACTTCCACATATGAAAGAAGAGATCAGATGAGTCCAATTAGCATGAAAAAAACCCAAACCACCCACTTCTACAGATATATAATTTATCTACACATTTTCAACGTACCTGTGCTGATGCAGCTCATGCCAACAGTTACTACAACAGACAACTCTGGGCACACGTGTACCAGCTAAAACAACTGTCCGAACATTCTTCCCAGCCTCGGCCCTCAGCACAACAGCTGAGGTGCTTCCAAATCTGCTTATAAAGCTTTTGGGCCACCCCAATTTGGGCTGGGTTAGGGCACTCAGCTTAAACTCTGCCACTCAGTTCCACTAAAGGGGAATGGGGAACATCCACCTGGGCAGTTTGACCAGCAGATCTCGGGTTAAGGCAAAGCTGCAAGTGACTTTTAGCATCAGATATAAGGTGATGAATTCATCTGCTGTTCACCACAATCCTCCTGAGAACCACCTGACGCATCAATGATGAATCAGTGAGGTCTGCACAGTCGCTTCCAAGCCTGTGAATTCGCTGGTTTGAAGATCTACCAGCTTATGCCAAGAATTTTATCTAATCTATTGATTCTGAGGACTTAATAGTCAAAGGATTTATTCATGCTGATAGTAACCATTCCAAAGAATGGTATTTCAAGATAACAGATGTAATAAACTCTGGGCTGTTTTGTGGTGGTTTTATTTTTTGGTGGTGTTGGGTTTGTTCTGAGGAGCTGAAGTTAATGTTTTTACACAAGTTTCTTCTTGATCATTAAACTCTTTGGATACACAGTTATGCCTCAAGTCTGTTGAAAGCTACCAGGAAAGTTACCTGCAATTTGCACTGAGCCATCTTCTCCAAGAAGAATATTTCCTGCTTTCACATCCCTGCAGAAACACAAAGCAACAACAAGTGGAAGTCATTAAATCTTTCCTTCAACCAACAAAAATACATTAAAAGGTTATTACATATTTTGTTTCTTGCATTAGCACCTCCTTGGTTCCAATTAGGCAGAAACAGTAGGGACTTAACGCCAATTGAAACTTCAGTAGACAGACGCTAAACGGTGTTTGTACGATTTATAGCTAGTAACATTTTAAGTGCTATTCACAGGAAATAAATGAAAAACTTATCAAAAGGTACCCTCAAAATACAAGGGAAGTGGTCTGCCCCAGGTTCTTAAGTCAGCTAAAAATGTGAAAACAGAACCTAGCACTGGTCTGATACTCATGGACCCTTTTTTGGGGGGAGGTGGGAGACTTCAAGAGATGGCAAGTTGATCCAGTCCTGGAGTTCAGCTGCATCCTCAGGAACCCAGTTTATCCCCAAGCACTGGTGACAATTCAGACAGAGAAAAAACCTTGTTTGTGGCTTAACAAACTGAGCCACATTACACCAAGGGTCAGGTGAGCAGAGCTGGTGAGAATGAGGAAGTGGAGCCATTCAACTGTCCTGTGAGGTCTGACCTTTAGTGAAAAAGTCCTTGGTTTTTTATCACAGAATTATTTTGGTTGGAAGAGACCCTCAAGATCATCAAATCCAACCATTAACCCAACACTGACACTAAACCATCTTCCTAAGAACCGCATCTATGTATCATTTAAACCCCTCCAGGGATGGTGACTCCACCACTGCCCTGGGCAGCCTGTTCCAATGCCCAACAACCCTTTTCATGAAGAAATTTTTCCTCATATCCAATCTAAACCTCCCCTGGCACAACTTGAGGCCATTTCCTCTCATCCTATCACTTGTTCCTTGGGAGAAGAGACCAACCCCCTCCATGCTCCAAGCTCCTTTCAGGCAGGTCAGAGATCAGAAGGTCTCCCCTCAGCTCCTGTTCTCCAGCTGAACCCCCAGGTCCCTCAGCTGTTCCCATCACACTTGTGCTCCAGAACCTTCCCCAGCTCATCACTCTGCTGATTCCCAGGTAAGGAGCTGGCTCGCACAGCACAAAAAGTGCTTGGTACCAGCACAGCATCTCCAGTAACCCCCCGCCCACCAGCACTAACTCAGAAGGAGCATGGGGTGTCCAGCAAGCTCTCCAATCCTCCTGGAAACGTCCATCCAGCCAGCTCTCCTACCACAGCCAAGACATGTGGAGCCCTTTCAACGCTACCTGCCAATTCCAGGTTACGGGGAAAGGAACAGCATGGACCGAGGCTACTGCTGAAGTTATCATTCCCCTACCTGAAAACGGATGCAAGTAACAGTCATTTCGTCTTCCAGGTGCACTCCAAGGTACCCAGGATACTGGAGCATTTCCCAGTGAGCTGGGCCATGTGGTACTGTACACTATTTCCAAACTCACCCTCCTAGCACGATAAGTGCAGCTCACCAAGCTGTTGAAGCGTCAAAGCAAGAGCTAGGGAAGCTTTTAAACTGAATTAAGGATAAAGTCCCAACCATTCTGTGCTTCAGAGGCCAAAAAAAAGACTCTGGCAGGTTTCACTGGCCAGAAAACAGCAGGTATTCAATACCACAGGACTGTCCTACCCCAACAGAGCAAGCTGGACAGGCTTGGAGAGTGAAAAGTAGTGAAACAAGCACTCAGACTGAATCCCATAGGAAAAAAGAGCCAAAAGACTCCAGGCCCTTAACCCCCTCCAATGCAGAGGCTCGTTTTCTTTTTAACTTCAGCTTGGATTAATTAAAATTTACTTATTTTCTTGTTGAAAACAAGAGTCAGTAAATATGGTACTTCAAGCTGGTTCAAAAAATTAAAATAAGTCGTTGCTACAATAAGAAATCCAGGAGGCCAACAACAGGCACTGCCAAGCACCCAAGCCAAGCCGCAGAATTAAATCACCGCTCGATGTGGCATTTCCTCCTGGTGACCAACCCTCTGAGAAGGTCATTACTCACCCCAGCGTGGTACAACTCCACCCCAAATTGATCAGCAACAAGCTGTTCGGGGACACCCACTCCATTGTGGAGTTTCTGTACCATGGAGGCGACTTCCAGCTTTGCTGTTCCTCACCCTGGTGTGTTGGTGTCACATCACCCACTGCAAGGCCTGTATCTAGTGGAGTCCCTCAAGGGTCAGTACTGGGACCAGTACTATTCTATATGTTCATCAATGACTTGGATAAGGGAATAGAGTGCACTGTGAACAAGTTTGCTGATGACAACACACTGGGAGAAGTGGCTGACACTGGAAGCTGTGCTGCCATCAGAGACCTGGACAGGCTGGAGAGTTGGGCGGGGGAAAATTGAATGAAATATAACAAGGGCAAGTGTAGAGTCTTGAATCTGGGCAGGAACAACCCCAGGTCCCAGTATAAGTTGAGGAATGACCTATTAGAGAGCAGTGTAGGGGAAAGGGACCTGGGGGTCCTGGTGGACAGCAGGATGACCATGAGCCAGCACTGGGCCCTTGTGGCCAGGAAAGGCAATGGTACCTGGGGTGGGTTAGAAGGGGGTGGTCAGTAGGTCAGAGAGGTTCTCCTGCCCCTCTGCTCTGCCCTGGGGAGACCACACCTGGAATATTGTGTCCAGTTCTGGGCCCCTCAGTTCCAGCAGGACAGGGAACTGCTGGAGAAAGTGCAGCACAGGGCAATAAAGATGCTGAAGGGAGTGGAGCATCTCCCGTGTGAGGAAAGGCTGAGGGAGCTGGGGCTCTGGAGCTGGACAAGAGGACACTGAGGTGTGATCTCATTCATGTTTATAAGTATGTAAAATACGGAAAGGGTAAGTGTCAAGAGAATGGAGCCAGGCTCTTCTCTGTGACAACCAATGATAGGACAAGGGGTAATGCATTTAAACTAGAACACAGGAGGTTCCACTTAAATTTGAGAAGAAACTTCTTCTCAGTGAGGGTGGCAGAGCCTGGCCCAGGCTGCCCAGGGAGGTTGTGGAGTCTCCTTCTCTGCAGACATTCCA
Organism: Nesoenas mayeri; assembly: GCF_963082525.1. Taxonomy (NCBI): domain Eukaryota; kingdom Metazoa; phylum Chordata; class Aves; order Columbiformes; family Columbidae; genus Nesoenas; species Nesoenas mayeri. The sequence goes on from NC_137543.1 coordinate 158,832,789, forward strand.
ACTCGCCTGGACACCTTCCTATGTAACCTCATCTGGGTGTTCCTGCTCCAGCGGGGGGAATGGACTGGATGAGCTTTTGTAGTCTCTTCCAATCCTTGACATTCTGTGATTCTGTGTGGGACAGCACCAGGTGAACATCGAGTAACAATAATGCTCCGTGAAGACAGATCCTTTTCTTTAGCTTATCCTGGTGTCACCATCAGCATCTTCCAATTAGGTACCACTTTAAAACCATTTTAAAGTTAATTAATTGCATTTAGGGGAAAGAGACACTGTGTTCCTGTTTATTCTCCTGAGGAGATGCCTAAAAACTCTCAAGCTGAATGGCAAGAAGTTTGTTACTCCAGGATACAGTTATTGCCAAGTATAACAACTTGAAAGTTCTTCCTCTTAATGTGGTAATGACCATATCCTGGGCTGATACACTGAATAAATGCTGTGCTTCTAGTGTAATTCCTATACTGGAAACAGGAAGCAGCTTTAGGCTGTAGCATAAGCAGCAATTAATTATTACATTTTAAATGAAGTTAAAGGCTGGAGTGGACTCTTCCTCACCAGTAGCTGAGCAAATGATACTGTAGGTCTGGCCATTCCGGTTCCATACCTGTCACCTTCCTCTCTTCTAAAGCCTCTACGAGCCCTCCTGCAATATAGTGATGATGCTTTTATTTACCTCATGCTTCAGAACCAGAGTGGGAAGAGGGGTCTGGACTTGCTCCAGTACAAAGCTGGATTCTCCACCACAGCGGGGCAGAAATCCCTCCTCATCTGCATTCCAAACCGGTTTAGCTTCCCAGCGCGACCAAGTGCTGATGTATCAGTTACATGGTGTTAACGCCTCCCGGTTTGGGCTGGGCCATAGGTATTAGGTGCTATTTAACCACAAAATTGTAATCAAGCATTCAGCTACAGGAGATTTGAGAGCACTGGAAGAAAACAAGGTGATACTCACCAGTGATCGCCCATTTTCAATGAGGTGAGAGCGGGAAAACTATAGGAACTGTATCCTCATGAGTTGTTCCCACTATAGAAAGCCTATAGCAGTCCTTAAAGATCCTGCTAAATGATTAGATCTGCCCTCACCCATAGGCACCCCCAGATAGGGCTGTCATTGCAGTGATGACACTACTGGAAAAAGCAAGACTTGTTGGTCCATAATAGACAGCAGACTCATCAATAATCAGCTGCAACTCTGCAAATCCCATAAACGTAGCAAAATTTTGCATTAAAGACTTTAAAAACCCTGGTATTTCCAAGAACAGCAATGAAGCGTGTTATGTTATTGCTCTTTTTTTAAATAAGCCTCTTAATGTTGTCTGGAAATCAAAAAGGATTCACTTGGCTCGTGTTCAAGAGTCTACATAGGAGCAATAGCTGGGACAATTTAAAGCCACTACAACTGCCATAAAAGTGACCTGAGCAAAGAGTGACATCCCAGGGCTTCTGGAGAAGAAAACTGTCACATGAAGGGGGAAATGGAGATAAGCCCTGTTTATTCTGCCTTTGCTTCCAATCCGCTCCTATGTGCCTTTAGAATGTGATGCTGCTTGTCAGCAGAGCCCAGAGTCATCTGCCCATTGGATGTAACACATCAAACAATAAGTGTTCAGGGATTGAACTCTATAGTGCAGAATTTGGCACGAGGAAGGGGTGGTTGGCCCTGCCAAGTTTCATTAGAAACAAAAAATAAGAGAAGGCTCAAGATGCAAGAACTAATGTTTTCTGTTAATGGTAATGAAAAACTCAAAGTATTTATGCTGAATGTAACCAATTGCTGGAGTTGACGTTGTTCTGAGTAACTTGCAAAATACTTCTAGGACAGTATCTCTACTTACAGTTAAATATGAGACAATTTGTGACATTACACACCAAACAAGCACAGTTCTCTCTCTACTATTGAGCATCACTCTCCCTTTGAGGACACGCTGTTACCTATGTCACCTATTTTCTTTGCCTTACATGCCAAGATCTAAAAAGCTGGCTAGACAGCAGAGCTTTACCATTTGAAACAGAGCTGCAAAAGAGAAACCAGGCTTGGAGTGTGCAAGGCAAGTAGCATTTCTATACCCTCAAATGTCAGTTCACTCATACAATCATAGAACCATTTTGTTTGCAAGAGACCCTCAAGATCATTGAGTCCAACTGTTACCTAACTCTGGCACTAAACCATGTCCCTAAGAACCTCATCCATGCGTCTTTTAAACCCCTCCAGCATGGTGACTCCACCACTGCCCTGGGCAGCCTGTTCCAATGCCTGACAACCCTTTCCATGAAGAATTTTTTCCCAATATGGAATCTAAACCTCCCCTGGTGCAACTTGATTATGTTTCCTCTTGTCCTATCACCTGTTCCTTGGGAGAAGAGACCAAACCCCTCCATGCTCCAAGCTCCTTTCAGGCAGTTGCAGAGCGCAAGAAGGTCTCCCCTCAGCTCTTGTTCTCCAGCACAACGTAGAACGCATTACAAATGCTGTCCATTAGCATGCTCCCTGTTCCTGCTCAGAAAAGCCCCATATACAAACATTTTCATGCCACAGCATTGACCCTTAAGTCCCAAACTCCTGGGCAAGACACATGTACTGCCTGTTACCGCACTATACTTAACTCCGTGGAGCCAGACTCGGGAACATCTAAAGCTTGAAGATCTTCCAAAGGCAGAGAGCTGGCAGAGCAGCTTCCACACTCCTCTCTGCAGCCTCCCTGCTGAGACAGCCATAAGCAGGGGGAAGATGGGGCCAAGTTCCCAGTTTGCTCCATCCCCGCTCAACCACAGCCCTCTCAGCAGGTCCCCGCGGCCACTGGCAGACAGGACCAGCAGCAGCAGCCAGGCTGCTATAAATTACAGCGAGGAGTCAGCCCAAAGACGCGCTTTATTGCCCAGGATCAGGGAAGCACAGCGACCGCTTCTACCCTCTTCTCTGAACCGCTGTGACGGCTGCAGGGTCGTGGTAAAAGAGCAGAGTCTCAATTCAGGAGCTAAATGCCAGCAGCACAAGGCAACTCATGATTTACTCCAAGTCTCATAAATGGTAAAGGCATTTTAAAAGCCTCAGCTTCACGGGGGCTACGTCAGTAGGAATATTTAAGGGGTTTTTAACTGTCATTTTAATATCTGAATGAGGTTAGATTAATAATCCAGCTTTACCAGGAATTAAAAAGGTTCTCTTTGGCTCTTTTAAGCAGCGTGAAGCCAGACTCAGGGCTGAGAGAGCTGGGGTGTTCAGCCTGGAGAAAATACAGCTCTGGGGAGACCTTATTGCAGCCTTTCAATACTTAAAAAGGGGCCTGTAAGAAAGATGGGGACGGACTTTTTAGCAGGGCCTGTTGCAATAGGACAAAGGGTGATGGTTTTAAACTAAAGAAGGGAAGATTCAGGGTGGATGTGAGAGATTGTTGCCCCTGAGGGTGGTGAGACACTGTCCCAGGTTTCCCAGAGAGGTGCTGGATGCCCCATCCCTGGAGACATCCCAGGCCAGGCTGGACGGGGCTCTGAGCAACCTGAGCTGGTGATGATGTCCCTGCTCATGGCAGGGGTGGCACTGGATGAGCTTGGAAGGTCCCTTCAACCCAAACTGCTCTGTGAGGGGTGTGTAGACAAAGTCAACCAGAAAGGATTGGCAGCTTCCAACAAGACAAGCCATACGAGCACATCAAGTACTTGTCTGCTCCGTGCCCCGTCCTTCACATCTGGGCAGATCACACTCAGCACAGCAGAGACTTCCTGGGAAAAAGAACTGCATCCAGTCTCCTGGCACAGGTGAACAGCAGCCCCAGTATGGGCTATATGAGATTTTCAGCTCCTGTTCTTCCGTATTTTAGCTAAAACAAAACATTTCAGAGAATCCACGATACACTTACTAGGTACAACTCGTCCTGATTTTTTGCCCCCCAGCACTGCAGAAGTGGACTGCTGCTTTAAATAAAGGGTTTGGTGTCCAGGAAACCACAGCTCAGAAGTTTGATTCATTTTAGGTTAAGTCGCTATGTCAGCTCCAACAAGGGAGTGCTCACCAAAGCAAGCTGCAGGAGATGCTCCCGAAATTGACGCTGTCATCTTAATTCTCTGAACAGCTCTAGGGGCTGGGAAGATGCTGAGGCAGTAAAGAAGGAGTTGTAGACCTTGGGCTGAACTCTGTGGGAGCCTCTGACATGGAAGTGAGACAGCAAGTGGTGTGTCACATCGCTGATCGCATTCCTGTCTGTCACAGTCACTTATCACAGCGCCTGCAACTTTCCTTTATCTCGGCAAGTTATGTCCAGCTTACATTTTTTGATCCTGTGCCAGCTTCATCTTTGATGGTTTTGCACTCTTATTAATTCCTTCTCTGTTCACATATTTACAAGCCAAAGATGGTTAGAGGGAGGTGTGGTTCAGCAACAGGTCCTGTCTGCTTCAGACTTGACCTTCTACCCATCTCCATGTCTCCAGCCCAGCATCAGTGCTCATGTAACCTCAACTGCACATTAGTGTGGGGGAAATGACTCTACAAGCAAAACCAAAACCTTAAAGACCAGTTTTCAGACAGATCAGCTCCTCCAGCCAGATAATAAAGTGCTACAAACGCCAGCCCTAGCCCTACCTCCCAACTTGGAGATGATCTAACCATACCAACCCTCACAGCTCCGCTCCTTCCTCCTACAACAGAGGTTGTTGCTTCACACACTCACCCCAATGCACGTCACTGCTGTAATATCAGCTCATGGCAAGGAGGGTTTGCCAAGCAGCTACAGCTTCAGACAAGCCTCAGCCCTTGGGCAGTCAATGTATGTGAGAAGCTACGTCTCTAACTTCATACACCACTTTTTAAAGCTTCCCTTGTTCAGTTAGAACTAGTTCTTTTTCTCTTGTATCCCCCATAAGGAAAGGACCCTGCCCAGCAGGCTTTAAAAATGCAGTTTTCATAACATTGGAACAGCAGCTAAAAATGCAGCAGGATTTCTTCCACAAATTCATCTCTTCAGCCCTTCCATTTCCTAAGGGCTGCAGTGGGGACAAGGCACAAAGCTCCTTTAACAGCTGCTGCCTGAAAACCAACACACATAGCAAGCTGTGGAACCACAGTGTCTGCCTCTTACCCCAGAGACCCAGATATTTTTGGGAGGCCCTACCTGAGTCATTGGTAACACCGGAAAATGCTCAGGTTGTTGCTTGGCTTTATTTCAATGTTCCATGTCAAATTTAATGTGCAAGGAGGTGGGCATGCTTCATGTGATGCACAGCGCAATGCTGTAGCATCTCCTGCATGCTAAAATATGTTCCTACTGTGTTCAGAAATAGGAATTTCCCCCCAAACAACCACATGCAGATCACCCCAGTTTAAGGATCAGGTAGCAGAAGAACCAGGGAAGTCAGTGATTCCTGTGTCTTGACCCCACCACAATGGAGAGATGAAAGCTCATTCCAGTAAGCACATAATCAACATCGATCAAATAACCCCCAAAATTTTGATACAGAGCAGCTCAAAAATGTCTTAGTTTCCAAAAGGCAATAAGAACTCTTGTTCTGGAGAAGCGGTGTGTGTATCTATACACATACGAGGTCCAAGACATACCACGAAGCAGCCAAGAGCCATCCATATCTATGAAGCCACCCACAGCTCTTGCTCAGCAACATCCGCAATGTGACACGGAAGGAGAAGTTCAAGACAATCAAAGCACGCAAGAGACTCGCCAACTTGACTTCCTTCCTTCCCCAAAATCCAGAAGGTGACAATTTAAAGCATGGCCAGTATAGGAAGAGGAAAGTTCTCCTTATTTCAACAAGTTATTCCTATAAAATGGAAAAAGCAGTTATAAAATTTGGTACTTGCATAAGTCCTCTTGGCACTCCCAGTCTAACTTGGAGATGCTTTTCAGGCTGCCATGAAATGACTGATTTCTGTGACAGTCCTCTATTTGATGTCCTAACATGTGCAAGTTTTGTCACGCTTCTGTTTTTTGAAAGTATTAAAGTTTAGATTTTAACATTAAAGATTTAGAAGAACTCTGCAAAACAGGGTATAATTTGATTTAGTTAAAAATGCAAAAGTAATTTCTGATGGAGCCTTGCAAAATTTTCAACTGTGCTTAATACATTACAACACAAGTTTAGCAAGTGACCTTTTTCTCATGCTTTTGCATAAGACACAGAAAGACTGTAGTAGCCTGAATAAATACTTAAGGCATCTCCACACAGGCTGCTTTTAGGACCTACGAAGGCCAGAATATCTGCTGTGTTACAATAAGGGACAATATTCAAAGCCGGCTTTTAGAAGTGGATTATTCACTTTATGCATCACAGTAGAAAGGATAAACAGGATGAACCCCTGTGATTTAAACAATTACTGCTGGAAAGATGCTGCAAGAGGCTCTGCTGGGTGATTTGCTCCCCATAAGCTGTATCAGATAACAACAGTGACATGAGGATGTCATGAACAGAGTGGTTGGATGTGCATGTGAATGGCACTCTCTTCAAAGTCAGAAGACAAGAGCATCTGTTATAGTCTCACCTGATACAATCAATGTGCACACAGTGACTGAAGATTATTCCCCCTGGAAACATGTCAAATCCAAATATTCCTGACAAGTCAGGAATTGCTAGAAACCATATTAGTCAAGTGTGCAACTCAGTCATAATCTGTCATTGATGCTGAACCTTATTGAGATCACGCAGACCTCTATCTCCTGCTCTTCATATTTTTTTCGTGCTTCTCACCTCCCTGTAACAAAGCTGGGGAGACTAAAGTAAAAACTCAGCTCCTTTTTAACGTGGTACAGAGTAGTTGTACCAAAAAACAGGTTGGTTTGTTTGGTTACCCTTGTACTAAATCAAAGTTAGTTTGAGAAACTGCAGGATACACAGTGACAAAGTCAAGAGGCAGCATCTGGGTCTGAGGAGAATGAAATTGGGACAGACACATGAATACTGCAGAGTCACATAACAAGAGCTTGGCTTCAGACATGGCCCTGCCAGCTGCTGCAGGACCATCATAATGCACCAAGTCATAGAATCATAGAACTATTTTGGTTGGAAAAGACCCTTAAGATCATCGACCCCAAACGTTATGACAACACAGGCACTAAACCATGTCCTTAAGAACCTCATCTACACATCTTCAAACCCCTCCAGGGATGGTGACTCCACCACTGCCCTGGGCAGCCTGTTCCAATGTCTGACAGCCCTTTCCATGAAGACATTTTTCATAATATCCAATCTAAACTTCCCCTGGTGCAACTTGAGGCCATTTCCTCTTATCCAATCACTTGTTTCTTGGGAGACAACACCAACCCCCTCCATGCTCCAAGCTCCTTTCAGGCAGTTCAGAGATCAGAAGGTCTCCCCTCAGCTCCTGTTCTCCAGCTGAACCCCCCAGGTCCCTCAGCCGCTCCCATCACACTTGTGCTCCAGCTCCATTCCCTTCTCTGAACTCTCTAGCACCTCAAGGTCTTTCTTGTAGCGAGAAGGCCCCAAAACTGACCCCAGGATTTGAGGTTCAGCCTCTCTAGTGACCAGCTCAGGGGGTGGTCATTGCTCTGGTCCCACTGTTGCCCAGTCCCTGAGGGTCAGGTCCGTGACACCAGCCGGGAGCCGCTGCAGAGCCCCCAGCACTCTGGTGCTTTCATTAGCAGTGATATTAACCATTGGAGTTTTAATTGCCAGGTTTTCTGCTTCAGAGCAGAGATTGTCTTTATCCACTTTGAGGAAAACTGTCTCCACAGGAGCTATTGTTTCTGGCTGGTTGCAGATTTCAGATTTACATCTGGTTCATATTTTTTTCATCATAAGCACAGAGAAACTTATTTTAAAATGATGAATTTCTGAGCGCTGCAGTGGAAGAAACAGCCACCAGGAGAAGGTGCTGGTTCACGAAACCATCACAATGTGGTCCAGTCTGCCATGTACAGAGTGGAGATTCAATGGTCCTTGTGCCCTCAACACTGAGCAGCAAAGTGTTTATTTGGGGCAACAAATCATCCAGTACAATCCAGAGCAGCATCTTTTCTTCCTTCCCACCAGGATACCCAAGAGTAACGTTTCTATTGTTCTGGTTGCCAAACTGTTTGCAAATTAAAGCTGTAAAACTTCTATTAACAGCTACCTCGATACATTATTTCTGCCCACCCTGTACTATAAGGGAGACAAGGCCAACGTACACTTCTCTGAATATAAAATTCCACTGGCTGGCTCTCCAATTACCACTGTCCAGACTTAAAATCAAAATGGCAATAAGAGGTGAAATGCTCCACATCTCATCATCCATCCCTCAATGCTCCCCTAGCAAACCTCAGTTCCAAAACACACTCCCAAAACCAAGATAACACTGTGGGCTGTGAAGTTCTCCTACAGTATTGCTACAGAAACAACAAAAAAAATACAGTATTTCAGTCGTCAAAATAATCAGAGGCAAACTGGAATCCAGTTTAACCACAACGCCTGCCAGAACAGCTATCAATGCATTAATCAAATAGAAGAAAATTAAGCTTGAATCCTGTACGACAGCAGAGTTCTGCCAAAATATATCCATGCCAGCTCCTTCATCTTCAATCTGAAATCCACTACCAGAGGAATGCTCCTGCAAGCCACCCCCACAAGTGTTGCTGATGTGTATGTGACACCCTTTTATTAGAAATTATTTTATCTTAATACAAGTAGAAGAGGCAGGCAAACTTTGAACCTGTGTCAAAACCATCCCAAGGGCCAAAGCTAATATATTTGGCATAAAAATACAGTAAGACTACTGGTTTTAGTGTCTCTTCACAGAATCACAGAATGTCAGGGGTTGGAAGGGACCTCAAAAGCTCATCCAGTGCAATCCCCCCATGGAGCAGGAACACCCAGATGAGGTTACACAGGAAGGTGTCCAGGCAGGTTGGAATGTCTGCAGAGAAGGAGACTCCACAACCTCCCTGGGCAGCCTGGGCCAGGCTCTGCCACCCTCACCATGAAGAAGTTTCTTCTCAAATTTAAGCAGAACCTCCTGTGTTCCAGTTTGAACCCACTGTCCCTTGTCCTGTCATTGGTTGTCACCAAGAAGAGCCTGGCTCCATCCTCCTGACACTCACCCTTTACATACTGATCCCCATGAATGAGTGACCCCTCAGTCTCCTCTTGTCCAGTTCCAGAACCCCAGCTCCCTCAGCCTTTCCTCACACGGGAGATGCTCCACTCCCTTCAGCATCTTTGTTGCCCTGCGCTGGACTCTCTCCAGCAGTTCCCTGTCCTGCTGGAACTGAGGGGCCACAACTGGACACAAGATTCCAGGTGTGGTCTCCCCAGGGCAGAGCAGAGGGGCAGGAGAACCTCTCTGACCTACTGACCACCCCCCTTCTAACCCACTCCAGGTACCATTGGCCTTCTTGGCCACAAGGGCCCAGTGCTGGCTCATGGTCATCCTGCTGTCCCCAGGACCCCCAGGTCCCTTTCCCCTACACTGCTCTCTAACAGGTCATTCCCCAACTTACACTGGAACCTGGGGTTGTTCCTGCTCAGATTCTAGACCCTACACTTGCCCTTGTTACATTTAGTTAAATTTTTCCCTGCCCAACTCCCCAGCCTGCCCAGGTCTCTGGATGGCAGCACAGCCTCTGGCATGTCAGCCAAAATGTCAAAGCGACATTCCAACAGCTGACACAGCACCTTGCTGCCCCAACACTCAGAAAAGTGATTTTAAGATGACATTACAAAAACAACAATAAGAAGATTAAAAATCCACACCACTCTGTATGAGGGCACAAGCTGATCTACCCCAGCATATCTAATGAGCTATTGCACCTCTCACTTCATAAGTAAAGCAGCAAATATTAGTAGCTGGATCACCGTCATGTCAATATTTCAATTGCACGCAACCCTAAACCACTTCCTAAGCTTTTTTGTTTCTACAGAAAAGCACAGGAGTATCACATTTATTAGACAGCAATAGGAGATTCTGATTATATTTGAGCAGCGTTATCATTTCACCTGGACTAACTGAAATATTCAGTTACACAACGGCTAATCGTGAACAGAAGATAAGCTCCGAGATAAATATAGGCAGAAAGACAGAGAGACCTTGTAACAGTTAATCAGCACCATTCATTTGTCAGACCGCCATAAAGAACAACACCTGAAAACAAGGCTTTGAACAGCCCTCCAACAAGCCCCCTTAAGCAATAAAACCACTTGCTCGAGTTTTACTTCCAAGTCGTTCACCGAACAACTAATCCCCAAATACACAGAGGAATCAGAGTCCAAATGGGGAAGAGGTGACAATGTACCCTGTGTGTCATCCGGACAAGATGAACCAGGGAGTGACCCCTCGCAGCACGTTGGTGTTGCTCGACTTCCATAAAAATAATGTGTCTGAGCAGATTTCTGCACAACGGCTTCACCCGAGGGTTTCCGAGTCACCCTGGCTTGTGCCCGGTATTTAACTCGCTTAATATCAGCTGGATCGCTGGGATTTCAGCTTGTCCCTGGGATCACCAGGCTACCCAGAAAACCGCAACAGGGACGGACAGTCGGGGACAGACACACAGTGATGAGAGCTCTGAGATACAGGATTTGGGAGGAAGACAGGGATCATTTGCGATCGTTACCTTTCATGAAAATAAAACTGACCATGTTTTCTCCTTTGGCTTTTCCATAAGGCCTCAGACTCCGTTCCCAACAGCAAGGTGAACACAAATATCACTCTGGACAATGTGGGAGACTTAAGTATCTGTTGCTGAACAAAGGCACCTATTCAGGTCTCAGCCTCGCTCTGGCTCCTAATTAGCAAACTAAACAAAAACTATGCTTAATTTAAGCTTTCAGTAGATATTTGGCTTTCTAATCTCCTCTAGAGAATACTGTCAAGCTACTCTCCTGCCTGAAGCAGGGGATTTACACTGCCATGCTCCCCAAACCTTAATTACAAGTGGCATTAAGTTCAAGTGGAGCTTACGCAGGGTAAGATTCAGCAGCAGTGGAATTTCATTAAGCCAGACTTGCACGTATTAACTTAATTTACCCATTTGAGATGATGCATAATTTATAAGTATTGAGCAGCTCCACTGTCAGACATGTATTCTCTGATCTCTCTGATGATTTACAGCAGTAACGAGCTGTCCCTGCTTCAGGTCAACAGCGCCCACAAAATTACATTTAGATCCAGATATTCATCCTCTGGGCTTTGCCACCAGCCTGGTTGTCCAGTTTCAGATGTTCCAATTACATTCATTTCACCCATATTGCATCTCTGACCTTCTCAAGCCATTTTCTCCTGGATCTAATACAAACGGAGTTGAGATATTTTGGTGTAACCAGCCAAACATTTTGCTCTGCTGGATGGTTGCTTGGTCATTCCAGGTCTGTTCAATGTTGACCCTTCACTTCTGGCCTTATTTTAGCCTGAATCTCACCCCAACCACAGCTGTCCCTCATTGCAGACAATATTCAATGGTTCAGCCATCATCTGATGCATTTTCCTTTAGATACCTTAAGTTGACCCAGGGGACCAAAGTTATTTTAAACATTTCATCCCAGAGCATCTCAGCCCAACTGCAAGATTTCCACCTGCCTTTCCCATCAGGCATGACCAATATTATGATCCCAGTGCTAAGCAAACTAATACTCCATACAGACACTCCTAAGTTTGAGGAAAGGTCCCATCTGCATGACAACTTGAAACTGTTTTTCTCAGCTGCATATGTGCATCTGGATAAAATGCAAACAGCACCATTAACTCCATTAAGGAAACACATTTCATCCCTCTAAGGCATCTAAGCTCGCATTCTGCCAACAGTTAAACCTCATCCTTTGCATCACAGGTAGGAAACAACACAACTTTCCTTCTGTATCATGGCTTCAACCACTTCTCCAAATTTCACAGCCCACACAATGAGGCAATCCCAATGCCTTTTTTTACTGATAAAGCATTACACAATTGTCAAAGCAGCTCCAAAATATAGGGATGCAACACATGCAAAGCAGCTGATCCACAACCACAACCTCAAGCTGCAGCGATGACACAGCTCAGACTTCTTTGCTGAAGTCCCCTAAATAAAGGAAAAAATGCTTCAGAGGAGCAGGATAGGAATGGTTACAGCAGGTTTGGTTGAGTCTCCTCCTGAATGATTCAATATGAATCACATTTTCTTCAGATCCAGCAGTTTGAACTTTCTGCAAACATCATATTTTTGCTGAGTGCAGGAAAAATAACCAATAATAAGACAAGGGGTAATGGGTTCAAACTGGAACACAAAAGGTTCCACTTAAATTTGAGAAGAAACTACTTCTCAGTGAGGGTGGCAGAGCCTGGAACAGGCTGCCCAGGGGAGTTGTGGAGTCTCCTTCTCTGCAGACATTCCAACCCGCCTGGACACCTTCCTGTGTAACCTCATCTGAGTGTTCCTGCTCCATGGGGGGATTGCACTGGATGAGCTTTCCAGGTCCCTTCCAACCCCTGACACTCTGTGATTCTGTGAATACATCCTCTAGAACCTTTACTGCAATTACTAGTTTTGCTGTTTCACTACAGCAACTCAGAGAACCACCTCACTTTCAATACAGAAATCACTATGTGACATCCTCAGAAAAACTGAAATTTAACAGGTTACAAAAAACATATGTCGAAGCAGCAGTATTTCGTGAGACCAGAAGATGAACTAAATCAACTACAAGTCACAGATGAGCGTGGTTTTCTAAACTACTTACAGCAAGAGTGAGGAATTACTATGTACACAGGGAATATGTTGGTCTGTTGCTTTAACTTCCCAGAGCTGCCTGAAGCCTTAACTCTAAAAGAAACCAAAATTGAGCAACTATCTGTGAAATCAAAACTGGCTTCAATGAAGACAACCCTTCTTAAATCAGAACTTTAATAGATACTGGAAACTGGTATTTGAGACTTCTTGCAGGGAAAAGAATTCCACCAGAATTATTTCCAACAATTCCTTTCATTTTAACCCAAAACAATGTACAAAAGCCAACTACTTTGACCAAAGTACAAAATAAATACTTCTTGGATTTGCTAATTAAAATAACACTTTGGCAAAACAAGCTCCCTCTTCTTATGTAGTTATTAGAGGACAGAAACTTAGTCCAGCCCAGCAGCAGCAATGCTTATAATGGCACCGCACCAGAAACCAGCCAAGCTCACAGAATTCCCAAGAAAAAGGAGATCTGTTCCCAGTAGCAGCCTGTGGCTGGGGTGATGTATATTACCCACAGTATATTCTATTTCCAGCACGTATTTAGGATTGCAACTCTCATTCTTTTTAATGGCAAGACATACTGACTTCGTATCCTCTCTTTCTGAGCTACCTTGACACCAGGGGAGAGGAAAATATGATTGAAAAATACCTCCTGAATGACATAGACAGCACAGAAACCCACACGTCTCAGTGATCCATCACATTACAGCCCATTAGTTAACTGGGTTTTGCCTACAAAAGAAGTTTTTCCACTAATTTTGTTCCTTTTTTTTTTTAAATGAAATTACACAAATTCAAATTTCATGATGTTGAGCTCGCAACTAGCCTTAAAACAACAAAAAAACAGGGCTTAAAGGGCTCCTTATTCAATTGCTCAACACTTATGTAGCTCTGCAAGCAACAAAACCAGCTGAAGTTTTGTTTTGCAGCTCCAACAACTACACTTCCCAGCTGGATGTTGATATTTGGAGAGACATTCTCTATATCCAAACTTCTTATACACCAAAGTCTACCTAAACTTGGCCTAGTCACAGTATTTCCTACAGTAGCAACTACAATGCATATCCTGAGTTTTGCTTAAGCTCCCACCTTCATTTTCTTCTTTTGTGCCATCACAGCTGGTTGGACGATAAGTGTATCCTCAGGTGCTCTGTTTCAGCAACACATTTTAGGATAAAGATAAGAAAAATGAACAATACCTATGGATTTGTCCGTTTTTATGCAGGTAGTCCAGCCCCTCCAGCACCTCCTTAAGGATGGTGGCTATACAGGCTTCATCCAGGACACCGGTTTTGTGTTCTCCTTTGGCCACAATGTGCTTTATAATATCCAAAACAGAGCCTAGAGGAAAAGAGTTAAAATATATATTAAACTAGAAGAATTTACTCACAGCTTGGTTTATAATCACTTCATCTACATGTCCAAGGAATTTATTGGGAATAGTGGTGAGGATCAGAGTCAGCAGGCGAAGCCTGAGCCTTGCAGGGGTGCAGCTCCTCAAGGCAGGCTGTAAAAATCCCTGTGATCACAACAGATAAGCTATTTGAACAAGCCAAAAATGTAAAGTGTCCCCACACAGGACTCTTGGAAGGTTTTTAAGCAGATAGTGACGTTGCAGTCTTAGTGCTGGAAAAGCAGGAGGGGGAAATGGAAAAAGCAGGGGCTGCCAGGACTCACGAGCTGAAGGCAACAAGCTTGATAAAATTAGACTTTTTCAGCTCTTATAAACTCAGTGTAGAAATATAGCAGGAAAAATCTAATACATTAAGGGATGACACCACCCTAAAAGAAAAATTATTAAATAGAGAACAAATGAGGCTGAATTCTGACAATATGCGTATGAAACCAGAATAGTTCAGATCCTTCCCTGGAAACATCAGGCTTAGTCTGTCCCCCAACCATGGTGCAAATTACATCATCTTGCATGACAAACCACGCTTGGAAGAGCAAACCACCTCTTTGAATCGCACCCAGGAATCAACAGAATCATTGATTAGTAACGTGCCTCTTGTGCAAACTCCTGTTATGATGATATACTTTGTCATGTATTCTATGTTTTAGCATCTGGACTGAAGACTGTCTTAGAACTGGGTTTTTATTGCTCCAGTATGGGATGTGTAAGCCTGTTTTCCAGGCCTGTGCCATTTAGCCCCCTTCAAACTTGTGTTTCTATGGTTTAATGACTGAATAGTCAGCTTGCAGCATTTGTACAGCTATGGACACAAAGCAACATGAGCAGCACCGGGAAGTTACTAAAGAATAAGAGCAGGCACAACTGAAGCACTAATTCCAGCCTTGATTAGCTTTGAACAACAAGCTAACAGGGAAAGAACATCTCAGTACTAACTACTCAGCTACTTTAGAAAAGCTGGAGGTTCATTCTCCCTAAATTGCAACTAAAATAAGAGAATCCAAACATTTCCTATCTGAAGAACAGTGAAAGCTGAGAAATTATCCTCATTCATTTGGTCAATGGGGAAACGACAAGTTCCACCTTGTAAATTCTTGAAGTAGAAAAATACCAAGGTTGTTGGTTTCTTTTTTCATCCTTAAGGTTCAGGTTGACAAAACACTTCTCCCCCTTGAAAATTTATTTTGGTAGCTCTATTTTAATGTATCGGCCACGCAGATAGGTTTGGGCTTCACAACGTACTTTGCTTTTGGATTCTCACATGAAAGCAAGAAGGCTGCAAGGTTGGAATCCCAACGCCACGTGGAAAGGTTTGTTTGGCACAGTTCAAGCTGCACAGGAAACAATTAAGCAGGCGCACAGTGTCCCTTAGCTTATGGAAAATGGTATGTGCTGAGTTAACTATCCATTTTCTCCAGCCCACTGGTGTTCATGGTGTACACCAACCCACTAACTTAATCCACACAAAACAATAAATGAAGACTAAAACACCAAGCCATGTTGGGTTGGTAGTAAGCATAACCTCTGAACAGGATGAGTGGCAGAGCCAAAGGACAAGAAACAGGGGAAAAAGGAAGGGCAACACGTTTGTGAATGGGGGAGAAAACCTCTTTTCTCAGCAAGAGATTAGACCATCTACCCCAAATGGTATCTCCAGCTTCTTCTTCCAAAAAATACCTTTGCTTGGTTCAGGGTGTTTGCAGAAGATACGATCTTAACACAGCAGACACTGCCAAAATAAGAGAAAATATGGAAAAAGATATTTGGGGGATGTTAGGCAACTTCATTTCTATATTTTTTGCAGGAATAAGGTTCAGATTAGGTATAAGGAAAAATTTCTTCATGGAAAGGGTTGTTGGGTACTGGAACAGGCTGCCCAGGGCAGTGGTGGAGTCACCATCCCTGGAAGGGTTTAAAAGATGCAGAGATGAGGTTCTTAGGGATATGGCTCAGTGCTAGAATTTGGTTATGGTTGGAACCCATGATCTTGAGGGTCTCTTCCAACCAAAACAATTCTATGATTCTAATAGTCTTAGCAGAGTTCAGCCTTCCCTGCTGGAGCATGGAAACACACACCTTCAGGGAGTTTTGACATGGGTCTGCATTGGTTAGCCAAAGGTTTCACCCAGCCATAACTCAGGTTCTTGTGATTTAAGTCAGACTTCCCACACAGGAGCAAGATTTAGCTCTACTGAATTGTTAGACCCTTGAGTAAGCTCCCCCTTCACTGAAATCTTGCCTTTGGGTTCTAAAGTCTAAGACAAGGAGCCTCTGTTGTGCGTGATGAGGACTCACCTGGGATTCAGCCTGTCATGTATTTACATTTTCAAAGTACGTGCTTGCAAGCCTCAATGCTTCTTATTTTGGACAAGAATTTTCATGACACCTAAGAAAGAACCCACTAAAAATTCCTCCACTAATGGGCCTTTATCAGGAGAACAAACCATGGCTTGTTGTAGAAGTCCAGTGAAAATATGTGGTTCTTCACGTACTCGTTTTGTCCTCTTCCCACCCACAACTCTGTTAGCAGACTTGGTTCAACAACATCTCCCTTCTCCTGCAAAAGGGCTCAGGGAACATGAGGAGGCAGATCATATGGTGCTCAAATTCAACTGGTCAAGAAATGCTCTATTTAGCCAAGTTCGAGGTTGTGTTTAACCCAGAAAAGGGGGTGGGATTGGACAGACAAGGGCAGGCACAGAGGCAGCTTCACTGTGAAAGGGCTGATTCATTCCCATGCTATATCTGCTCCCAGTCCAGCCTGCCACTATTTAAGTACATTTTTAAAAATCCACTTTCACAATGAGATGTTCAAAGAAGGGGAAGAATTTGCCAGTCTTCTACAGAGAAGAGAACAGCAAAAAGGCTTTCAACAAGACATGTAGTTCAGCAGAACAGCAACCCAAGAGCCACTTTCCTGTTGGAAAACATGTTAATTGGATCATCCCCATTTTGCACAGGGGGAAAAAAAAGTTTTGCCTCTGGCACCACAACACAATAAAGTTGTGACTTGGGAAAGGACTGGGCAGAGAAGAACCTGAGGAAGTTCAGCAAAGGCAAGTGTAGGGTTCTGCACCTGAAGAGGAATAACCCCAGGGACCAGTACAGATTAGGGGCAGACCTGCTGGAAAGCAGCTCTGCAGAGAAGGACAAGGGGGTTCTGGCCAACAACAGGCTGACCATGAGTCAATGATGCGCCCCTGTGGCCAAGGCCAATGGTACCTGGGGTGCATTAAGAAGAATGTGACCAACAGGTTGAGGAAGGTTGTTCCTCCCCATCTACTCTGCCCTGCTGAGGCCGCATCTGGAGTTCTGTGGCCAGTTCTGGGCTTCCCAGTTTAAGAAGGACAAGGAATTACTGGAGGGAGTCCAGTGCAGGCTACAAAGATGCTGAGGGGGGTCTGGAGCATCTTTCTTATGAGGAGAGATTGAGAGAGCTGGGGCTGTTCAGCTGGAGAAGAGAAGCTGAGAGGGAATCTCATCAATGTTTATAAATATCTCAGAGTGGGTGTCAAGAGGATGGACCAGACTCTGTTCAGTGGTGCCCAATGACAGGATGAGGGACAACGGGCACAGACTGAAACACAGGAGGTTCCATCTGAATATGAGGAGAAACTTCTTTCCTTTGAGGTGCCAGAGCCCGGCCCAGGCTGCCCAGAGAGGCTGTGGAGTCTCCTTCTCTGAGACATTCAAACCCACCTGGACACCTTCCTGTGTGACCTGCTCTGGTGACCCTGCTTGAACAGGTGGGTTGGACTGGATGGTCTCCAGAGGTCCCTTCCCACCCCAGCCACTGTGATTTTTACACCTCACAGATCAGTAAGGTTGGGAGGTAGGTACTGACTCCCGACTCAGTTGTAGCTTCATAAAGCACAGCACCATGGGATAGCAAGAACAAAGCCAAGCTGCATTTCTACACACTGCTTTGTGCTGTGTTTGAAATCTGGCATTCTGGCTCAGAGAGCCTGACTTGGAGCAGTGGGAATACCTAGACCCTCAAACAGAACGCCACCACTGGGCATGAAGCCACTTAATCAGAAGTCAAAGGAATTTCACTATTGAGGGAAACACCTTCTGCTAGAAGGTGGATATCGCACTGAATTTATCAGGCTAATGCCAAAATGCCGTCATTCCCAAGGATCTCATTAAGTGTGTGACACAATTACTAGGGCAAGACCTCAGCTGCCTTAGGGTGAGGACAAATTTTCTCACACTAACTATGTTACACTCAAACAATAGATTAGTTGGTCGGAGGATCATCCTCAGCCTAAGGGGAAAAACGAACATTTGGCACAAAGCAGCTTGTTGCCGATCCAGCAACACCTTAACTGCTAGAAATTAACTGGAAACTAATTCGGCTGAACCGGAATCAAGATCCAACCTACATAGGAGCATGTGCTTTACAAACCCATTGTTCTGTTTCAAAACAGCAGCGTGATTCCCAATACTGCCCATTACTGACACAGCTTCCAAACTGGTCTAAGAGCAACTGGGGAAGTTAAGAGTATATCCAGACATAGTTGGATTTCTGCTTAAGATAATGCTGTGAAATACTCTGGTTGCATTATACATGGCACTATGTTTGACCACAACAGTTCCTTCCTGATGTATCTCATTAGAAATGAACAAGTAGAAGCTACAGATTCACAGAACAGGAGAGTCAGGCTTAAGTGAGAAAGAAATTAAGCTTGGCTTATGCTGACTGGAAAGATTTTCCAAGCCTAGAAAGGGGAGCATATCAGGAAAAGACAAAACAGAGGAAAGAGCCAGAATTGAAGCCTAAACATAAATATAAATAATGCTGTCATTATTATGGATGTTTAAAGTCTGGTGACGAGCAACTGAACCCAAAGCCCAACAGAAGACAAAAGAAATGACATTTAGAGACTGATGTGGAAAAAATGAGGCTATAAACAAATTCCTGCCCATCAAATATACACGGAGCAGCACACAGACAGGAAGCCTACAAGATACTGTGAGATCTGATAAAGTGTTTAGCATTATTTATCGCTCAAGTGTCTCTGTATATTCTGACACCAATCGCTAACTGTATTACATCTACTTAGTAACGCACAATCCCTCATTGCAAATTGCACAGCAATTGAAAGTCAAGTGGTTTTCTGCTCCAACTCACAAGCTCCCAAATCTGCTCTCAAAGCTGCTAATGCAATAGCTCCTCATGACAGCACAAGTCACCAGGAACTTGCAGTACGTAGACTTATGCTCACCTGAAAAAACCCAAACTGTAATTACGGCAGGTCAAACACACAGTGAGTAACTTTCCCTGGAATTCTTATTACTCACAGGATAGAATCACAGAAACACAGAATGTCCTGAGTTGGAAGGACCCACAAGGATCATGGAGTCCAACTCCTGTCCCTGCACAGGACACCCCAGAGGTCACACCGTGTGTCTGAGGATGTTGTCCAGTCTCTTCTTGAACACTGTCAGGCTTGGGGCTGTGACACCTCCCTGGGGAGCCTGTTCAGTGTCCAGCACCCTCTAGGTGAAGAACAGTTCTGCATCAGATCTCAGATATCCCATTGCTCCACCAGGAGTGAAAAAACAGGGGCCCTTCCCATTTGATCGTAGGTGGAGTATAACTCATTAGGCCTGACTGAAGCCAGTTCCAACTTTCCAGAAGCCAGTAGTTCATTTCCACCCATAAGAGCAGTATCGGAGCAATGAAGACACAAGAAACCCATGAGCAGACTGATATCCTCAATTTCTACGGGAAGAATATTCAGTTTTTGTATGCTGACATGAGGCAGACCATGGAGGGGGTTGGTCTCTTCTCCCAAGTAACAAGCGATAGGATGAGAGGAAACAGCCTCAAGTTGCACCAGGGAAGGTTTAGATTGGATATTAGGAAAAATTTCTCCACGGAAAGGGTTGTCAGGCATTGGAACAGGCTGCCCAGGGCAGTGGAGTCACCATCCCTGGAAGGGTTTAAAAGACATGTAGATGAGGTTCTTAGGGACATGGTTTAGGGTTAGAGTTCAGTTAATGGTTGGACCAAATGATCTGGAGGGTCTCTTCCAACCAAAATGATTCTATGATTTGCAATGGACTGTCTTGAAACCAAGTAAACGCAGACCTATCTTACACCGCACACATGTACCCAGTATAACTGTCTCTAACACCCTGTACTTCATGCTACTCCAGCATTTCCTTCAGCAGCAAGACGAGATTAAAGAGTTGCATGGTTCACCACCTCTCTGTTGTGCCAGTGCATCTGCTTACAATGCCGTACTGTAAATGAGATCACCGCAGTAATCGGTAATCCAGTTTTCCAGGCAGGGTGGAGACCAAGCAGCCAGGAACTTCTTAAACCAGCTTCGCTGCTGGAGAAAAAGAACAAAAAATGTGTGTAATCGCACCCTTGGGGCAAAAAGTCCTAATTGTTCCACTGATTCACTTTCAACAGCAAATCACCACAAACATCAAGGCTTCCTGTTCCAAATCCAGAGCGCGTTTCTTTGACCTCACCTACACCAGCAAGCACGCACACAGCATTTAGGAAGCCTGTTGCTGCTGTTTCTCCTTAGGAGAGGAAGAAAATATCCACGTGATAGTCGTCAGCCAGGCTGCTTAATGCTCCAGCACATGGGGTTGAAGTGGAGAAGTGTATGAAAAGCTGAGCAGAAAGGAAAGCTTGTTTAGAACAAGATTACAGATAAACGCAGGAGTATTACTGCTGGAATTTTACATGCCCCCAGAGGCAAAAGGAATGTACAGCAGAGCCAGTTGCTGTGGGAACCGCATCTCACATGTAATACTAAAACTTCAGTGACAGAACAAAGATAGAGGATAAGTTAGAGGCAAAGAAAACTCCTTTAAATTTGTCTGGCAAGCAGAACAAGAAAATTTAATACTCTAACTTAATTACCAAAAAAAAAAGCAGGTAATAGTAACTGCACTGATTGGCCATTTAGAGGCCTGGCATAAAGAGGTTGGAAAACAGCACGAGGGATCACAACACAATTTCGGAAGAATCAAGATCTGTCCCAAACCTGACAGACACTGATGCTGAACGTGCTGCATCTTTGAGAAGGGGGAAGTGGCAGGATTCACTGCTGCTGCTTTTAGGACATCCCAGCAGAAGGCAGTGGTTGTCACCAGAGCCAAGAATTAAATCTGCATCTTGTCAGGCTCTGACAAACGGAGGAAGAAGACATAAAAGAAGGAACAGCTGCTTGGATTCAGTATTTCTGGGGCTGAGGAATACAGCAGAAGAGTAAAGTAAAGAAAAAGTTACGCAAAACAAAGGAAAAGACGTCTAAGTAGTTTGCTGGGGTTTCTGGTTTTTAAGTTTCTTCTTAACCCTGGTTAAACCACCTCAGCACAGAGGGAGAGTTAAGGAAGCTTCCACTTCTTACCTCCTGCCCTCTAAAGCACTTGCATAGATGTATAAGAAATATGACAAGATTACAGCAGTAAACAAGATCATACAATAAAGGGAGAAAATATAAAGTCACACTATTTTTTTTCATACTTATCTTATTATAGCTCGGAGTGGCAAGATATCTCCACATCACATTCGACAATCACATACAGTCCCTACCATCTCCTGCTTCTGGCTAATCTCACCCTTAATTGTTGGAAATTAAGTTGTGGCTCTACAAATAAAACCAAAAGCCCTCCAGATGGACTCAAAATAGCTCTGTTTTCTCCCAACAGAATAATTCATCATAAACACAAGGATTCCTAAGAACCTGCGGCTTACGCTCTGGTCATAACTCACTGCTGGAGTCAGGAGATCAGGGTTGAACACGGCAGAAGTAGAACAAGATATCCGGTCTCTCTTAAGAGTTGTCAGCCCTCTGTTTTGGTCTGTTTTGATGAGCACTTCATCAGATAATCAAGGTAAGAGGTTGTTTAGATAATCTTAAACTTTTGGAAAATAAAAGGTTTAAGTATTTCAATACAGTAATCTCCTTCACAGATTTAAATAGGAACCTTCAAGAAGGCAGAAGATCCAAGACACCTATCTGGAAATGTTTCAATATTTAAAGGATTTGCACAGTCTAAAAGTATTTGATGTCTCATCTGCTGTAGGATAAGACAGTAAAAACTGTTGTGCGACACAGCAAGTCACCACAGATGGCTGTTTCATATGAGCAACTGTTTTAAAGCTCACCACCGCATTGGGTCACCTGTGAAACGAGAGCCCTTCTTAAAACCGGCAAGAATTCTGAAGAGCAAACAGGTCACAATAAAAAAAGCACAAGAACAAAAGGACAGCTGTTCCTCTTCCTACTAAAAACCCCCAGGAGATAGAGAGCAGGACTGGGCTTCAGATGGCTTTAAAAAGGCACGAGTAAAATTCACAACACGGGAATGCCAGCGAGGCAAAAGCAGGTCAGCAGTTGTCTAGAAATAGTCACGGGAGTTTAGTTTGGAGTAACATCGGATCAAAAGGCCGGGGTGCCAAGTTGACATTGCTAAGCTTAGATACCTACAGAACAGTTTCATGACTACAGGAAAAGGTCTGAAATTTCTACTGAAGGACACAGAAACGGCAAATATTTCACAAACCCGACTTGGGTGCAAATCCCTAGAGCTGAAAGAGGGTGTCAGAGTAACCGGACACAGCAGCACCTCTTGTCCCCACCAGCTGGATGTCATCACAGCCACATTTCTGCCATCAGCAGCAACTACACTCGACAGCTGCTTCAGTGTCAGCTCTGCCTGTTCAAACCACGTCAGCAGGGGCTTCAACCAGATGACTCTGTTGTGATGGAGATTCACAGTTTTACCTGTTAGCCCCAACAGCTCACCAATATGTTATCCAGCGGCTATTATACAGCAGTTGTATGTCTCCTCGTCGCTGACAACTTCAGTATCTTCCACCACCACAATATTTGTGATGTGGAGACAAATAGTTCAGTTTGAGTGACAATTAAGATAATTAAGTCACCAGTGAGTGCATCAGCCAGGTGCTCAGAGGAACAAGGCACTGTTATCAGGCACTACCACTCCATGGATTTAGAGTATTCTCCCTTAGAGACATGTCTAAAATACTTACATACATGACTAGGTCAAGCTTTCAACAAAAGAAATGCAACCAGAAAATAAATTAAATTGCACTTACAACAGCTATGGTTTGCATTACAGACTGGGGTGTCTTGCAGGCTGTTTATCCAAGTAATAAGGTCAGCGTAAGCAGGCTGAAATTAAAACTAGTTTCAGCCTGGAAACACATGCCAGCGTGCGCTGACACTGATGAAGAGAAGCAGTACAACTTTTACCCAGAAGAAACCCTCAAGTACAAAAGCCACAATCAAGATACAGAACAGACATCAAAACAGATTTGATATGTGCTTACTGGGATGTACAAACCTCACTCCACACTCCCTGAATAGCCAGACTGAACAAAATTTGCCTGCACCCTGTTATGGTTTTTTTCCTCCTTTCTGGTTTATGGAAACAGCTCAAAGGTTTTTCCTGTTAAGAAACTCAGATCATTATTTTCCCCACTGGACAACAGCTGACTATAAAACTTGCCAATTTATAACTGATAAGAAATGAGCTGAAAGGAACAAGCTGCAGTTTTTAAAGTGTCTCTTGTTATATAAATCACCCGGCCTAAAAACAACCGGAAATAATCTCATTAAAAATGAATGAAAAAGCTCTTCAGTCAGAAGGTTCCAATACACAAGTTTCTTCACCCGCCCTCAAGACCATCCTGTAGAATTTGCCTATGAGATTTAAAATGAGATTTCTGAAGTACAGTTGTGCAAAAAGTCTGAAGTGAAAACAACTCAAACTCACCTCTCAAGGTACCTTCCTACATAAAACGTAGTGATGGGACATGCTAAAATAGATGGCAAATTTGAGAAATTCCCCCAGCCCTCAAATGTTTCATTTGAACTGAGAAAATTTAACATGGGTTCATGGAAATGTTACAGGGAAGGATTACACTGATATTAGTCTGTCTTTTATTGTACGACCCTCATCTTCAGCGTATGCAACGGAGTAAGAAGCAGCGAGATTTCCTAGCAATATTACTGAAAATACCCCACTTGATGCCAGAGCTGCACAAGGGTCAATTATCAGTCTGTATAACACAGAAGCCCATTCAAAGTGAATATTCAATGACAAACAGGCCATCATTCACACCACCAAGAGGCTGTTTCTGAAGCAATGATGATTTTTAGAGAGATTTTCCAGTCCAGCCTTTACCTTTGTGGTACCTTGACAAAGCTGGTCCATAGCCAGTCTGATATTTTTCCGGCTTGACATAAAAACCTTATAGAAATGAAGACAAGCAACATTTGGAGGTTCAAGGATGAGCCTCATTCTTGGTTCTTACAGAAAGCTGCTATGAAAATACCAGCTAATGCTGTGCATTTTTGCTAAGAGCTCATGTTCTCTCCTAATAAAGGCCAAGGATGTTTGTGTTGCTGCTCCTGCACCCCTGAGATGCCATTTCCCCGTGTTGTGGAAACCTCCCCATAGATACACTTCTTGTACACACAGCGAAACTACTCGTGTTAAGCTGGCAGGGGATTCTTTGCTACGCACAAAGAGCAATTGTGTCTTAAATGACCTGTTACATGCCCTTCCAAGAAAAGAGAGCGTATTGCTTAATGACACATGAGGCATTAAAAATGCTTTAAGACAGACTCGAGTTGGCATGAAATTTGACTGTCCCCAAGAGAACTGCTAAAAAAAAAATCACTAAAGAAGAACTTTCAAGACACATGGTTTATGGTCATTGTCAAGCTCTTGTGGAAAAAGCCAACAGGTTTAGCCAGATTTTTCCACATCATCATCTGGCATTTTACAGCCCCCAGTATTAAGCCAAGAACAGAGGAGCCAAGGAGGTTTTTATTTAAAAAAAGGCAAGAAAACAGGGTAGGGTTGGTTTTTGTTTTCAGCTTTCAATTCATTTTCACTGGGGTGCCAGGAAAATCAAATCAGACAGGCCTGAGATTTAGCAACAGTCCTCTGTGTTATCATCCAGAACTTGATTCCACTTCTTGGCTCAACTGTAACTTAAACAGGGATCCTGGAAAATCTTATGATATCAAATTAAGCATTACTGATAAGAAGTTTTCAAACTCTCTCTCAAAGGGCTGTTTCTCCAGTGTCTCAGAGATAAATCCAGAAAGGAGAAGGTTTCTCTGGCTTTGTATTAACTAGGCAGTAATTTGAAGTTGTCCCAAGTATTCCCAGTTACTTTGTCAACCAGAACAAGGGGGGAAGTAATCCAAGCTCTGAGGACCAACACTGCACAAATCAAGCTGTGCCCACCTGATGTTCTCCTCCCTTTTTAAGGCCATATACTGACATTTTAAGAGCAGCTCTGCCCTAAATAGAGGTGATTTAAAGTTCCTCACAAGGGCAGCCAACATGCAAATACATTAAAATATCGATAGACTGGCTGGTTACCAAGAAACCATCAGCCCTACAGAGGTCTCTAAACTGCAAGTGAAAAAAGGCTCAAGGACCCAGATTTGCAACTCTCACAATCGCTCAGCCCAGTTGTTTGCACATGACTCTAGTTCAAAAGCTTCTCCCAGGCTTACAGAGCAAGATGAAGAAACTTGTGTTAACGAGAATCAAGAAACACCATTTCAGATCAATCATTGGAGAACACAGAGATGTGTTTCCTAGAAGTTTAGGATGGTTTCAACTACTACACCTACACTTCAGTTTCTGTTCATGTCTGAAGTCATACGCTCCAGTTTCCAAATACTCAAGTGAGTCATTCAGCAAACACACACACAAATCACTCCCTGAAATTCTGTCAAATATAATATAGGGACAGGAAAAGAAAAGCCAGCACAGCCATGTAGTTTGGTGCTACTACTGATATACACCACAAGAGAAGCTATTTCTGAGCTGAATGTGTTGAAGTTTAATACTATTATTCAAATGTCTCAACTCACAAGTGGGAAAACAAGGGAAAAGGTATTATAGAAAGACAACTTTATGTGGCCTTTTATAGTAAAGAAATTGGACCACTCACCTCCACTAAGTAACTTCATCACCAGCCAAAGCTCATCTTTCACCACGAATGATGTGTAGTAAGATACAATGTTGGGGTGGTGGCATTGACTCATGGCTTGAATTTCTTTCTGTAGAGAAAAATAAAGCATTAGCAGTTGGACCCAGTGATTATTATTCCTTGGGCACATAAGTTTTCTTCCTCAAGACAAAATGTTCAAAGAGGGTACAAAGAAAACATAGAAAACCCAGAAATACTCAGTTCACATCATACTAGGACCCACAGGTATTTTAAGGTGCTCTTCCCATCTATCTAGAAGAAAAGTTGACCAAAAACAATCCCTTGGCAAGGGCAACAAAGTGCAGGTATTTTAGTTACAACCATGCAGCTACAACAGAATATCCCCTAAAATTCACATCCATTTGTTACCTAACTGACTCCTCCTTTCAATGAGACATTATACAACAAATGCTTAATCAGTTGAAGACTATAATTTGGATGAGAACAGGAAATATTTGCCACTGGGAAAATAAAAGGCCTCTTATCACTAGTGTTTCTTCCCAGCAGGAACACAGATGGCTCAGCTGGATCAGGTTGAAGGCACAAAGGGCAGTTATGACTGTAATCACACTGGAAGACGAGGCAAACCAGTTTGAGATTAGAAAGCAGTTGGCTACTACAGATGGGTACAATATGAAACATGCTCAGATACTAAATTGTTTGAGCTTGGACTGTGCTTATTCTTAGTTTTCATTATGGCTTAAGTGCTGATGCTTTCCAGGTTATGGGCAGAACACATTGATTTTTCATTATGCAGTCACAAATCACTAGTTTGGACAGAAAGCCTCACAGTTTCTTAGTTGTCCATAGACTAAGGGTGAGGCCGCATCTCAAGCTTTGTGCCCAGTCCTGGACTCCTCAGTTTAAGAAGGACAAGGAATTACTGGAGAGAGTCCAGCAGTGGACAACAAAGGCGAGGGATCTAGAACATCTTTCTGATGAGGAGAGACAGAGCTGGGGCTGTTCAGCTGGAGAAGAGAAGCTGAGAGGGGAACTCAATGTTTACAAATATCTCCAGGGTGGGTGTCAAGAAGATGGACCAGACTCTGCTCAGTGGTGCCCAACAACAAGATAAGGGGCAACAGGCACAGACTGAAACACAGGAGGTTCCATCTGAACATGAGGAGAAACTTCTTTCCTTTGAGGTGCCAGAGCCTGGCCCAGGCTGTCCAGAGAGGCTGTGGAGTCATCTTCTCTGGAGACATTCAAACCCACCTGGACACTTTCCTGTGTGATCTGCTCTGGTGAACCTGCTTGAGCAGGTGGGTTGGACTGGATGATCTCCAGAGGTCCCTTCAACCCCAACCACTCTGAGTCTGTAAAATGATCCACTAGGCCAAGCCTAGCACCCTGCACTACACCCAGCTGGGCCTTGTGCTTCAGTCAAGCTGGAAGCTTCAGCCAAGCCTCTCAACCCATCAAGTTGTCCCCTCCAGCATCACCCATGACAGACACTCATCCCTGACATCCTGAACTCCTTCTCTTAACTAAGACATTCCCTCACTGAACACTCAGATGTCACTCACTGTTCAAAGGTTTGGTCATTGCTCACTGTCACCTCCCTCCTCCTGACCTCCAATACACAAGAAAGGAGGAAAGCAAAGGCTCTTCACACCCTGATCCTTTCCTCCTTCTAAACACAAGACCTCCCTGGTACCAAAGTGCAAAAGGAAGCTCTGAGAAGGTCTCACCCATGTCTAGGACACCCCACAGGTGTCGCATATTCTTCTCCTCCCCATGCACAAAGCTCTGCTTGTGACCCAGCACAGCATGAAGACAAACTGCTTTCCCCTTGGCAAAGGTTTAACTGGTAATCACAGCTACAAAGAAACATGCTAAAGTTGATTTATTCACTTTAATAATACTTTTCAGGGAGCAAGTGCATTTGAGGAATCAAATGCAATTGGCTCCTTTTTCTGCTTCTCCAGAAAAGGCACCAACTTTCCAGGAAACTCCAATGAGCAGATTAAAGAAGAATCCTTCTAAACAGGAAAGGATATTTGAAGAGTGGGGAGCAGGTTATTCATCTCAGTATAGCCTACTCTGACTAAGAAACACCCCATGAAAATAAATACAGCCTGAAACAATATCCTCTGCTTACTCTGACAGTTCCAGCTCCCTTCCTTGCAAACACTTGTGGCAAGCTATTTTTCAAAAAGGAAATAAATCAGCATCTTTGGAGTTTTTACTACCTTCTAGTTGGGTTTCTTTGCAATGCAGGAAAGCCCCTCAACAGCCAAAGATGCCAACAAGAATGTTCTTTTTACTGCCTTCCTTCAAAGTTCTACCAAGGGATAGATGGAAACGAGGGCCCTGGATAACACGGGTCAGACTCACCAACTGGTTTTTGTGCCCTGTCATATTCCTTGCCCATAACCTGGCTGGTTGGGAAGCTCTGGGCTGCTGTCTATAAACATAAATCCAACATTTGATTCACACAACCTTTCCAAAACTCATTGAGCTCAGAGTTCTGAACTCATTTTCTTACCCTGGGGTCTTTCTGGACTTGCTTAGAGCACCAGATTGAGCCCTTAGTTAAGGGATCTGTAAACCATACACAGTCTTGGACCCTAAGGCTGAAATTTGCATTCAGCTCAAGGCTTTAAATTAATTTTACTCTTTTAAACATGCAAGGAAACTCAAGTGCCCAACTTCTTTCTGACAATTAAAGAAAGTCACATATGCACAAGCGACACCATAGGAAACCTGCGAAAAGCAGCAAGCAGGACGCTGACCAGTTAATCCCCAGATGAGCCAGACCTGCCCCAAATCCAGCTCAGAAATGATCCCGAGCAGCTGGTTTTATCCTTTCTGATCTAGACCACTAAAAATCTTCTGAATCAGCTCCCAAGGAGATCAAGAAGGCAGTACAAGAAACATACACAAACATTACATATTTTATATATATATTTAGTGTATCCCACTGGAATTCAGGACACCGTGAAACAAAGTCTGGACCAAGTTTATGTTAAGAGCCTAAACATGGATCAAATCTTTGCCACTCAAGCAGCGCTGTACTACAGCATTTTGCATGTGTTCTGTGATGCTTAGTTACTATCTTATTTTCCAAGAACTACTTCTCTTGTGCATTATCATACTCTGCTCCATGGGCTGGGAAAAACAGTTTAAAAAGAAGCAAATCCCAAGTCTGTCATATACTTCAGTGCACAGAGAGGAAAAATAAGTAATTGCAAACCTGATCTATACAACTAAACACCTCTGTCAGCTCGACAATGTGCAACAGGCAGATTGAACCATTTCTCACACAGCTCTGAATAATTAATTGCATCACAGCTCATTATTTCCTGTGTTTTTACATTATTACCAGTAAGAAAGAGCAGCAGCTAGGCAGACTTGCCCTCTCCCCTACAGACCCCCACCCTATTTTTAATAAGTTTTCTAGGCTATTCTCACACCAGCTATGTCAAAGCTTCATTCATCTTCACCCCTACACAAGGTACCAACATCCTGGAGGGTCAATATATACAATTGTTTTAACTGATGGTGGCAAATCACAATGGGCTTTGAGGTTCAAATGCTTCCTTGTGTAATTGAAACCAAGCCAAACCTGTCGCACATACAACAGGAGAACAAATAAACGCAAAGGCTGAAGAGCTGTAGTTAAAGCAGGAATCCCAGTCAAGGATCACTGGGGAGCTCTGCTCAAAGCATCCTTGGAGCAAAAGGGAACAGGATGGAACCAAATGCAACAGCAGTCTTTATGTGTATAGTAGGCACAGTTTTAATATGGTTTCTAAAGTTATTCAGAGAGTTTACTACTCCTCAAACATTAAGTCATAGCAGGCAAAGATTTCCCTTCCCTACCTGCTTAGTAACAAGGCTGCTACGCCCAAATTACACAAAGAAGAAATAACCAAGTTACAACTGTGCTCCACTCACTTTGACCATCATCAAAACTATATGGTAAGACTCCTAAAAAAATCTCAGCAAATTCCACAAATCTGTCATAAAGTCAGTGCTAAACATCAGAATTTCCTTGGGCTGCTACATGCAAGTTCTAAACTGGAAACTTTGCTTTATTCCCACTCTGTTCATGGTCATGGGTGACTTGATACAGACCCCTCAGACCATCCACAGCTCAGCTCTTCCATCCCATCGCTCACACTGACATCTGGCTCCAGTTAGACCCAGCCTTAGTGCCAGTTCCCCAGTTCAGGATCCATAAATGAAACCACTTTCTGCTCAGCTAGGGAGCAAGAACTCCTGATAAAAATCTCTCTAGACACTGGCAATGGTTTGGAGATTGTTACATCCCAGACTAGATATTAAAGATCTGCACTGTCAAATACCAAAAGCAAACAGATCAGCATTAGCTATAAAGGTTTCCGCGTCTTTCCTTAAGGGTTCTGATGAATGTTTTCAGTACTTCGTGGGCAATAAAAGCATTTCAAGGCTTCCAAAACACTAAAATAACTGCTGTGAAGTATAATTTAGAATCATAAGAAACCTATTAGTCTCCTCTAAGTCAGTCATGGAGATATGCTATTTCAGAAGGGGGTTTATTTCCTGCTGACACAAAACTGAACTCTGAGTTGATAGGAGAGATACAAAGCAGCTAACGCTGTATTTAAGCTACCAGCTAAACTTCCTTACTGGTATTTTCTGTTCATATCATCACCTACTCTTTGTGTTCATCTGCCCCAAGGCTTGTTTCAAAGACACATGCTCTCAAATCTATAGATGAAAATTGTGCTTTGTTTAGTTTTACTTCCAACGTGTTGACATGAACTCCAGAGATACAACACAGCAGTATTCTGCTTTCATGTGGTTACCTGCAGCTTCAGAGGAATCCAGAAATAGGTCAACTCATTACCCTGTTTGAAGGCAACCATGGCCATAAGAGAACTGGGGAGGGGAAACGCGCCTGGGCGGAAATCAAAGCAGGTCAGACATGATCTCCCCTTGGATACACCAATGCTCCAGCTACAGCTGGGAAAGAACTTAGCTCTCAGATGAGAGATCTTGAGGCACAAGGTCTTGAAGCTCTTTGTCATCCTTTTAAAGCAGGATTTAGAGCTCCAGTCCTTCAGGCAGCTCTAACTGTTCAAATTGTACTCCAAGTGAAATCCTAATTGTTTAACTAAAATGCTGTAAATTTGAGAATAGCATTTCCTCTTTTTACCAATGTTCCCCTACCACAATCAACTTCAGAGGCATTTTTTTGAAGGAGATAAAGAGCACAGAAGTCAAAATGAGAGATTATAATCCAACTTCTAATTCCAGATTATGAGGGGCAAGGGGCACAGACTGAAACACAGGAGGTTCCATCTGAATATGAGGAGAAACTTCTTTCCTTTGAGGTGCCAGAGCCTGGCCCAGGCTGCCCAGAGAGGCTGTGGAGTCTCCTTCTCTGGAGACATTCAAACCCACCTGGACACCTTCCTGTGTGATCTGCTCTGGTGACCCTGCTTGAGCAGGTGGGTTGGACTGGATGATCTCCAGAGGTCCCTTCCAACCCCAACCACTCTGATTCTGCAATTATCCAGTTCAGTTCTTTACCCTCAAGATGTGGCTACAAGAGACACAATTAAAAAGGGGTTAGATGAGCTAATCCAGAGCAACACTGGCAAAGGAACAAGTCTGAAAGGAATAAAAAGGTTTCATCCATAAATCTTAGCTGATGGGAAAAAACCACCCCTGTGGCAAGTCATTCAGCGGTTCCCTATTTCAGCAGCTGTTTTTCTGCATCATTCAGGGGCTGTTCTCCCTCTCCAGGTGTGCAGTGTTGGTGACAACATGCTGAAGCAAGCAGATGTTTGAACTATTATGGGGGAGTAATTCATACACACCCATATTTTCTTGGTTTTAGCCACAAAGCAAATAGGCAAGTGACTGACTCATCTTGCAGCTTTACCCATGTTACCAGCTAACTTATCACTGACCCTTACAATACAGATCAATACCCACCTTTAAAAGCTCAGCAGAGCCTTAAATTTGTGATTTGTCCACGCAGTCAACTGCAAACTCTCCGAAGTTATTTACATGCACCATTTCATACTCATCCAATCCAGAGACATTCTACATTCAGGATTTCACCCATGCTAATCCTCATGTTCATGCTGAACTTCCCCAAAGAAAAAAAAGACTTGAATCAGCACAGAAATTAACATTTCTGTTGTTGCTTTGAGAAACACCACAGACCACCTGTCCCCAGCTAAAGTAGTCTATAAAGCTACAGTCCTATAATGCAAGAAACATGCTACATGGCATATCAAATAACCATGCAGAAGTTACATATTATACATTGGCACTGAAACCTGGGGACTGTTTTCCCTGGAGCAAGTGTAAAGGTCCTCAGGACTGGAAATGGAATTATAATGGCAATTCTCATCAGACAACAGGCACAGAAGAAACGCCTTTACTACTTCTATAGCAGTCCGCTGCTTTGTTCCCAACCACCTTCCAGTCTGGTTAATCCACTTGTAGGAACCACTCTGTCAGATCAAAGCCAGCTCAATATCCTGCCCAAGTCTTCAAAAGAAGGTATAAAACTCTATAACAACCAGTTACGCAATTATCTGCCCAGAGGGAAGACTTCTGACTAAGCCTGGGCAGTTAACAGCTGGCTTATGCTTTAAACCATAGGAGTTCATAATCCTTTTTTTTAAATCCTATCTAATTTAACCTTCTCAACTACAGGTTGATTTACTTAATCTCAGGCAACGTTTGATCTTTGATTATTGGCAGCAAGCTCCCCAGGTCAATGCCATGAAATTCAACAGGAAGTTTTCACTGCAGTTCAACTTGTTCCCTCAGCTTCCTTAACTGCCCTCTGACCACAACGGTATCTTCACTTGACTCCTCTTATCTGCAGATATGTCAGGCCCAGTCCTACCAGTCTCTGGACTGGGAAGAGTTTCAAGTCTCTTCCCAGGAGCAGCAAAACCACAGGCTCCTTCCTCAACCTCTAGGAACTGAACAGGCAGCAGTTGTCCCCAGCTGGGAAAGCCTGATGTGAAATAGCCCATGGCTTGTGTTCCCATCTCCACCATTCAACACTTCAACTGCTAAGTAGATAATTCACATCACCTGCTACTCTCAAAGCATGGAGAAAAAAAGACCAAGTTAACTCAGCTTTAACTGCATGAAAACAAAGAGTTTGCTGGGCAGAGGAGAGATCTAAGGCCTTTTAATCAATAATTCTTTAAAGCAAGGAAACACTTATATAAGAACAAAGCTTTAGGCATGTGTCATACCCCTGTGTTTCAAGGACTGGCAACAGCAGCAATACAACAACAACCCACAATGCAGAGAAGGAAGAGCAAAAGTGTCCAGCTGTGAAATACACCACACAGCAAACTGGTTTCAAACACGCATCAAAATGTTGCATAAATTTAACTACTGTGGGTTGCAAGTCAAGTAAAAAGTGGAACTTAAGTAACAAATAAATAAAAAAGTCCAAGACCAGTTGTGGATAATGCTGTATTTGATCACCACTCTGGATATCCCAGTCCCAGTCACCCCAGTGAGCAAGAACCATTAGAAGCTTTATTGTACTGCCCTTCCAGCTGAACCCCACAGGCCTGCCAGGAAATATCTGGGAGCACTCGAAGATATACATGGAAAAAGATCAAACTCAAGCAGAACTCCTGACTAACATCACCTAATTCAGTAGCTCGGCTAGAAAGAGCCACATGTCCAAACTGCATTACTCCTGCCCATCTGCGTCCTCCACAGCAATTACTTCTGCCGACAAGCTGAACGTCCTTGACTTTGTTTGTTCATGATGCAGAATCGGTCCTTCCTACATTTCCATACTCTGTAGCAGCAATAAATTAAACCATTGCATTAACCTAAGACATCACGCAGCATGTGCCAAGTGTGCAGGTTATTCCTGACCACCCACACTGTGTATCAAGAGAGAAGGATCAATATCTTTAACAAGACAAGTCCTATCACTTCATCACCATTACTGTGGCATCCCCATGAGCCAGGAGGTGCTCCCAGGTTCTCTGGGCTCCTGCTGCTACAGCAGCTTGAAGGAAACTCAAGGTCACTCATCCATTCGACCAACAACAGAGCTTCTTACCCTGCATTTCTTAACCCTGCTCCAAGCTGACCTTCCTCTCCTCCATCCCAAGAAATAGGAGCACCAGCCGCTAAGCAGCATGGACATTGGAAGAGATGCAGAACAAACAAGCCACCCTTACGGATAGCAGAACGGTTTGCTGCTCTCCCCACCCTCTCCCAAGCAAAACAACATTTTCACCCTCTTCGTTAGGCAGATTCTAGCAACCACAGAACCATTTTGGTTGGAAGAGACCCTCCAGGTCATAGAGTCCAACCATAACCTAACTCTAGTATTAAACCATGTCCCCAAGAACATCTATGTGTCTTTTAAACCCTTCCAGGGATGGTGACTCCACCACAGCCCTGGGCAGCCTGTTCCAACACCCAACACCCCTTTCCAAGAAAAAAATTCTCCTAATATTCAATCTAATCCTGCCCTGGCTCAACCTGAGGCCATTTCCTCTCATCCTATCTATAATAGTACTAGAATAAACAAGCTTGCTACAAGAGAGAAGTATATTGGTCTGAAGAAGAATTTTTGAAAAGCATTTATGTCCTATCTTTTCTTTCCTATCCCAGTGCCTGATGACTGGGCAGTGCTAACACAAGAGCTGACTGTCATGCTCAGATACTTTCAGTACAATAGAAGAATAATGGATCAAATAAAAGCCCAAATTCATGCTTTTAAGTGTACTGGGGGAAAGGAGAAAGCAGGGAGGAGGGTATGACATACTCAAGTATGAACTCACATTTCTCTTTGTAGTTGCTTCATAAAAGCACTGTAACCAGTGAGAACTTATATTGACATTATTTGGAAGAAAAAAAAAAAAACCTGCAATAACAAGCAGTCAAAAATGGTAATTAAAGTGATCAGAGAGACTGAAAAGCTTGAGAATATTTAAGGTTGAGGAAGAAGCAAGTATGGAGACAAGATAAAAGGCAGGAGCAGGGAAATCAGGAGCATCCACCCTTTCACTTCTCACATTGGGAAGTGACATCTACTAAAATGACAAACTCCAAACGCACTCAGCAAAAGCCCTTTTTCACACAACACATCTCAGTGTCCTTAGTGTCCACTGCCCCAGGAAGCTGCTAAAACTCAACCATCCTCTTCTCACCCACACCCTTCCATGATTTTAAGTTGAAGAATATCTATACTTGCATTTTTATTCCATTTTCAAAAAACCTAATTAAGAGATCAACTTAAATCTGGATAAGTAAAGCTTAACTGTTACAGGTCCAAACAAGAACTTGTTTGGGGAGAGATTATCCCAAAATTGCCCAGAGCTTGATTTGTGCACTTTCCTCTGAAATATAAGACTCAAATCACTTACTGTGCTCCTTAAACCATGTAGAAGTTTTCTAGATGAGCTACAGACTTCAGGAGCACAACTAAAGACACGGTACATTGGCTTATTTCAAAATGCAGGCTAAAAATCTGCATTTTACAGCACACAGAAAAGGAGAACCAGGCACCTATTACTTCATCTGAGTCTGAAAAGGAAGAACCTCAACCAGTCAAGGAATTGACTGGAAAAAAGTTCATCATCAAGTTCTCTCTACATTTCTGCACAGAGTCCTGGCCTAATATCTCACTATTAAAGACGTTATTTTTATAGGTCATGTCCAAATTTGTCAGTTGGAGCCATTTAACACCTGTGTTGCTGTTACAAAATGCTACAAGCCAAGTCATGAAAAAAACCTGTTTACTGACACCAGGTATGGGAAAATGTCAAACTTCTGTCTTTATCCCAGACATTAATGAACAGTATTGGACACATGATGCCAAGACAAAAAGATTTGCTTTCACAACAGACCTATACAAAGAGATCCAGTCACAACAGATCTGATCACACTAGATCTGGTGACAAAACTGGAAGCTTAGGAGAGCTGACAACAGCAATTCATCGCAGTCTCACTGATAACAAGAAAAATCATTGTGAGGAACAGGTCAGCCAGAGGTTTAAAATATGCAATTAGAAGTACTTATCTAAAATAACGTGCCAAGTCTCAGCAGCATATCTTTCTGAACCTAACCCTTTTAGCTGGAATTGGCAATTACTCAAACACTAACAATCTCAATTACTACATCATGACAATACAGTTTGAAATAAAAACTGAGACAGAGCAGCATGGACAAACCACATAAAAGACTGGAGAAGAGTAACAAGGCATGGTAGCCAGGCAAAGAGATCAACTGTGAAAAGGCAAGAAATCTCAACCTTCTGAGGTCAAATCCTCTTATGGTTCATTTTGGTGTAGGTCATCTTAAGAGGCCTACACACAGCCCTTCACAGGCACCTTGGATGGAGCCTTCCCACCTGTCCTGGTTTTGTTAAAAACAAGTGTATCTTTCAGTGAATTCTGCCTGTCAGCTAAAGCCTTCATATTAACTGCATTTTCCTGGAGAACCAGACACATTTTGGTAAACCTAGCAATGGAATGCAAACTTATTGATAAGTATGGATAGACATCTCGCAAGAGGGGTGACAAGAAACAAGTGACCAAGAAACTGACCAACTGTGTATAACATTCAATTCACATGAATACTTCATATAAAAGTGGGAGATCACGAGGATCTCGGCCCTTTGCCTTTTTGCTTTTTCCCTTCTGCTTATGGCCGACATTAGGAGAGGACCTTGCTAGTCGTCCCTGCGAACTGAGGCCGGTGACAGACTGAATCCAGCTCCGGTTGGATTCAGAGTCCAGTCCAGGACTTCAGGTGCCGGCTCTGCAGCTGCTGGGACTTTCAAGATTGATTTTGTATAATTTGTATTATTTTCTCTATTCTTATGAGTAGCATTAGTAAAACATCTTTAATTTTTCCAACTCTCTTCTCTCTGTCCTTCTTTCCCTCCCAATCACCTGTTCTTAGTAGAAAGGGGGGAGAGGGAGAGGAAAAAGGGGGAAGTGGAGGGGGAGAGTAGGTTAACAATACATCTGCCAGGGTTTTATCGTCACCCCACAATCTTAACCCTCGACACTATCTTACAAGAGCAGATCTGCAGATACCTATAATACTAAAAAAATAACATTAGTCATTAGATGAAAACTGGAACTGCAGTGGAAGCAACTTCCCAAAGATCACACAAGTGTAACGCCAGCCAGGATGCCTGAGTTCTGTCTCTGTTTTGCTTTCTAATCACAAACACCAAAACAAGTGCCTGGGTCAACACCACAGAAGCTGTCAAGATGCAAGTGGAAAGACAGATAGGTAGGATTAGATACAATCCTAGAAAGATGCTTTAAAAGGAAAAGTGGTATAAGGCCTCATCTCATCATCTTCCCTCAACCCCTGCTCACCAATGTTTACTCTGAAAAGTTTGACCCGAAAGAGCTTTATCACCTTGAGTGGAAACATCTCAGTGCTCACAAGGATGCCTATTTCTGCCTGGCTTAAAACCAGGGACTTTGCACACATGAGGTGGATGGGACAGCTGCTGCATGACAGAAGCATCGGCTCACACAGGGAAAGAAGAAAGAGAAAACCCATCAACACATAAGTCAGATAAGAAAAAGGACATTCTGGTTACCATGGCTACCTGCCAGAAGCTGTTTGCCATCCAGAAAATCTTCAAAAAAGAGGCAAACAGCAGAATAAAATTACAGAGCTACAGCTCTAAAGGACTCAACCTCCTGTACTGAACTCAGAATTAGTGGGGGTTTCCATACGGCAGCCTGAAATAAGTCAGAGTGATCCCTTAGCTGGCATCACTGCCAGAAAGAGATTAGGAACAAGAGGTAATTGATTCAGTTTTTCTCTTTACAGGTAAAAGGAAAAACACCGCAAAGAATTGAGAGAAAGGAAAAGAAAGCAAAACCATTCCCTTAAAGATTCTGGAAGCACAAAGCTCTGCATCTCTCTCAAAGCACACAGTTCCTGTGGGTACAGCTGAGCTTAACGCTTACACACTAACTCTGTTCACAACAAAGGGATTATACAAAGTGCTTAGCTCTAAACAAACAGCCTCAAGTTCTCCAACAGTTGCTCTTTTTAACATTTTAAGCACTGTGCCCACAACTGGGACA
Organism: Nesoenas mayeri; assembly: GCF_963082525.1. NCBI lineage: Eukaryota > Metazoa > Chordata > Aves > Columbiformes > Columbidae > Nesoenas > Nesoenas mayeri. The sequence continues at coordinate 158,870,926 of NC_137543.1, forward strand.
ACTGAACTGCCTCTAGTGAAATCAGTCACACACAGTATCACACTATGTTTGGGATTGGAAGGGACCTCAAAAGATCATCTAGTCCAATCCCCCTGCTGGAGCAGGAACACCCAGGTGAGTCTCTCACATCACCTCAGGGTGGCACCTTAAGGCACCTGGGAAACATGGAGATGATGTGAAACAGAATCCAACTCCCCCAACAATGTTGATAGCCTACCAGGAGTTCATCCATGCTCGTCTGACACTTCTCAAGATTGATCCGTTTAATTGCCACCCTCTCCTTCTTCGGACTGCAGAAAGCCGCCTGCACCACTGCAGTCGCTCCACTCCCTGTGAGTGAAAAAGAGAGAGTTAGAAACATCTTGGGGGATTTCAGCAGAAAGGAAGGGAGGCAAGGCCACAAAATTATGAGTGCCAGTTCATTAAGAAAGCAGAGTGAAAACCCAGTGAAGGCAACACCACAGTCGCTGCCTGCTCCATGTCTGTGCAATGAAGTGCGTCAGATCAGCTGCAGCACCAAATCATAGAACAGTTTGGGTTGAAGGGACCTTCCAAGCTCATCCAGTGCCACCCCTGCCATGAGCAGGGACATCTTCACCAGCTCAGGTTGCTCAGAGTCCCGTCCAGCCTGGCCTGGGATGTCTCCAGGGATGGTTCATCCACCACCTCTCTGGGCAACCTGGGCCAGGCTCTCACCACCCTCAGGGGCAACAATTTCTCACATCCACCCTGAATCTCCCCTTCTTTAGTTTAAAACCATCGCCCCTTGTCCTATCACAACAGGCCCTGCTAAGAAGTCTGTCCCCATCTTTCTTACAGGCCCCTTTTAAGTCCTCAAAGGCCACACTAAAGTCTCCCTGGAGCTTCTCTTCTCCAGGCTAAACACTCCAACTCTGTCTTTAAGGTTAGACCAGCCCAAGAGCTGCTGGACTAACCAGACGAAACAAGTGGACCTTTAAGATCCCTTCAAAGAATCATTACAGCTCCGCAGCCAGGAAAAAAACCCACAGTCCAGCTTACTTTGAGCAGTGATTCTTCTCATGTGCTTTGAAAACAAAGGCCACTCAGGTCACACAGACTTTTAACCCCATGTGTTCACCCCAAGCATCAGAACAAGCCACACTCTTTGCTAGCAACACTAATGAGATTTTTCAAATATTTTTATGTACTAATTGCTGTTCTCGTCTCTCCTCATTTTATGCGAAGACACGAGGCAGGCTTCATTCAATGCTGTTCAGCTCCAAAAACCACAGCCAGAGAACATTTGTATTCCAATAGGGGAAAAAATATCACATTTTAATGTGCAAGTTGTTCTAGCTACTGGAAGTATGGATAAGAGCGCTGGATTTAAACTGCTCAGCAATATTGTATCCTTTGATATCAAAGGAGTTTGCAACAGTAAGATTTAAAATCCAGTTAATGTTAAGCCCGTATTTTTTGGCTTCCAGAAACAGCAGTAACATTGATGTCTCATCAATAGGACACCTTGTTGCTTTACTTTTTACCTTCGCCTTGATTCCCTGCATTTACCAATTTCACTGGAAAGGAATAAATTCAACTTAATAAAAAAAGGGGGCAGGATAGGTAGAAAACAGCTCAAGAGCTTCCTATTGCCAAAAAACACTATTAAAAATTAAACACAGCTATTTTGTTCATTATCCCAGGCAGAACTTACAAGCTCATTTGCACTGATATGGGAGATGATAACTATTCTGCATTGTGGAATAATACACCTATTTTACCAGATTGTTCCATTCTAATACTATAAATAACACTTCCAGGTTCTGCAATACACGTTAAGTACAAATAGTTTGTAAACTATTTGTAGGTGTTTAAAAGGTGTTTAGACGAGGTTCTCAGGGACATGGTTTCTGCTCCTCTAATCTTCAACCAGTACCCACTATAGCAGAGATATAGGAGTTTAATTTCACTTTGTATGGCATTACAAGTGCACCCCAGACAACAAGTTCAGCTTGCCAGGTGACTCCTGCGCTTGAGAGTTTACATTTTAATAGCAGAAGGCAGCAATGTGCAGAACACAAAGCAGCAGAGGTTGCTGAAGCTGTACTACTTCACAAAGTAAATGGGCTTTTAAGAAGTTCAAGGCTGAGGTCATTTATTACTTGCACACATTTTTCACAGACTATACATAGAGGGTAGAAAAGCTACCAGATATAGCTCACTTGGAAGAAAAGGGGGGGGGCAAGAATATTTAAGGGACTTTGAAAATGAAGTTTGAGTGCCATAGACAAAGTCTTGAGCAAAAGATGGAGTTGATGGAAGAGAGTGGGCAGACATTTAACAAAAAGGACTCAAACAGCAAGGGGAGAAGATTTTGACAGCTGAGTTGGGCTGAATACACAACATTAAGCAGGGAAAACATCCCCAAATCCAACCTCCACACACATCCCCACAGTTGCTTCCCCAGCAGGTAGGAGGTGCAGGACTCCAACGGGAAACCAGCAGCCCCAGCACAGATCTCTCCCCACTCACCTGGAATCCCAGGTTGTCCTGACCTGCCCCTCTCCACCCAGTACCTGCTCCTCTAAATTTTTCTGCTGCTTCTTTGGGTGAAAATATATGAAAACAAAAAATGACTGAATATAAAGATAGGAAAGAGTTAGATCCCAAAAGAAACATTGCTGCTGACATATCCAAAGTGCAAGTATTATTTCTTTCTTTGGATGGCTTGGTGCATAGTAATAGACAGAGGCTGGAGACACAAGGCGGATGCTGTCACAATATTTGACTGCACACCTCAGAGGACTGTCTTAAATCACAGAGTCACAGACCGGTTGGGGCTGGAAGGGACCTCTGGAGATCATCCAGTCCAACCCACCTGCTCAAGCAGGGTCACCAGAGCAGATCACACAGCAAGGTGTCCAGGTGGGTTTGAATGTCTCCAAACAAGGAGACTCTACAGCCTCTCTGGGCAGCCTGGGCCAGGCTCTGGCACCTCAAAGGAAAGAAGTTCCTCCTCATATTCAGATGGAACCTCCCGTGTTTCCAGTCTGTGCCCTTTGCCCCTCATCCTGTCATTGGGCACCACTGAACAGAGTCTGGTCCATCCTCTTGACACCCACCCTTGAGATATTTATAAACATGGATGAGATCCCCTCTCAGCTTCTCTTGTCCAGGCTGAACAGACCCAGATCTCTTAGCCTTTGCTCATTAGAAAGATGCTCCAGACCCCTCAGCATCTTAGTAGCATCTCTCTCCAGTAATTCACACCACCCTTCTCACTCCGCAGTTCATTTTACAGTGCACCTTTTAATCTGTAACGCTACCTGTGTGGACCTCACCAATTCAGGAGTATCTGTGCTCAAAGAGTCTTTCTGGATTTCTCAGATACCAACAGCTTCAGCACACACCTGCCTCCCCCACAACACACCATACCAGGACTTCTGTGCCAGTTAAACCCAGCTAGTGTATGTGTGACTCACAGAGATGTGTCTCACTATCCAGATGTGATACCACAGCTGTAGACCAAACCTTTCACAAGATGACAGTTAAGTCTGGGGTTTTATAGAAGTGACTCCACAAATAATGGCTTTGTGTTTTATTTAAGATGTTCCTGCCAGAAACAATAGATACAGACTAATTAAAAGCAGGACTATGCATGTTACAGTTCCTTCCCAGTCCTCCAGTTGGCCTGATCATTGCCAGCTAGGACTTCAGGGCAAAAAAAACTGCTTCTCACTAAGCGTTTGGACAATGCCCCAGCCTACAGGGACCCGATCTGTCATGGGTGTGTGGCATTATTTGAACAGTAATGAAAGGCCAAACTAAATCCTTCTAAGCACATGGCAGGGAATCATCCCAACTCCAGACTCCTCCCATTTAATTCCCTGCTGCTCGACTCCTCTGGCAGCTCTCTTCAGTTCGATCGCCACCTGCTCTCCCCACTCCCCCCTCTCCTGCTAATTCGGCATTTCTTTCAGCTCCTCCGTAGCACTTTATAGAGAAACAATGAAATCTCAAAAGCATCTCAAGCAAGGATTAAGCCAAGCTGCAGCACGATGTGCCACAAGCAAGCTGCTGCCACTACCAGAGACCAAACAAAGACGGGTTTCCATGCTTCTCTGGCGAGATGAGAAAACACAGCAACATGGCCACTTGGTGCTTCACAGCCATGCGATTTCTTTACAATATTCAAGGGTGGCAAGAGAAAGAATGACGAGAAGCTGCAGCAAGGATGCTAAACACCTTGCTTAGAGAAGACAAGCATGGACAGAGATGATGATACCAACGGAAAGAAAGAAAAGAATCTGGCAAGACTTTTTTTACACAAACATGTGCCAACAGTGTCCCTGGAGCCAAGAGGGACCCATGTCCTGGTGCACCCAGCACAGCACGGCCAGCCGGGCGGGGAGGGGATTGTCCTGCTCTGCTCTGCACCTGGAGCATTCACTGTGTGCAGGGCTGGGGACACAGGGTAAAAAGGAGATAAAGCTACTGGAGAGTGTCCAGAAGAGGGTATGAAGTTGGTGAAGGGTTTGGAGGGGAAGCTGTATGAGAAGTGGCTGAACTCACTTGGTTTGTTCAGCCTGGAGAAGAGGAGACTGAGGGGAGAGCTCATGGTGGCTCCAGCTCCTCACAAGGGGAGGAGGATGGGCAGGACTGAGCTCTTCTCTTTAGTGACCAACGACAGAACCCGAGGGAATGGCAGGAAGATGTGCCAGAGGAGGTTTAGGTTGGACATGAGGAAAAGGTTCTTCACCCAGAGGTGCTGGACACTGAACAGGCTCCCCAGGGAGGTGTCACGGCCCCAAGCCTGACAGTGTTCAACAAGAGACTGGACAGCACCCTCAGACCCACGGTGTGACCTGTGGGGTTGTCCTGTGCAGGGACAGGAGTTGGACTTGATGATATGTGTGGGTCCCTTCTAACTCAGGACACTGTATGATTTTCAAGTCTAGGAGCAATAACAGCTACATGGGAAAAGGTGGGGAGTGAAGTGAATTCCCTGAACCACTTTCAATGAGGTAAAAGAAAAGCCCAAAGAGGCAGTTTATGCTGGGGGGCACAACAGATCTGCTGTGACCAGAGCCAGCCCTGGTCCCACCAGATGCGCAGCCACAACACACTAGGCAGCACTGAGTTAATGTTCCTGGGCTCAGTCCGTGTTCACTCCCCACCTCTAGACACACTGATCAAGGTCAGCAGGGAGGCTTTTCCCTCCGCCTCCCTCAAGATCAGCTTTCGGAGAAAAATTCCCTCCCTAGTTAATCTCTTCCAGCAGAACGGCTTAGCAAAACAATGAAAACTGGGCACGGCCAAACACTTGCTGCTTTATTCCTGAAAAGCAGATCATTTTGTTGAGAGCTGAGAGGGAGGAAAGAGACCCCGAGTGGGTATTAGAATTTGTTTAATATCCCCTGGTTTTGCCTCTGGAGGCTCCCAGACAGGGTTCCAACCCTCAGGATAGCAGCTGCAAAATTCCTGCATAAGAGGGTTATGACCTGCTTTAGGAAACATTGCCTAAGGGGGAAAACATACCCTTTCTCATCCTTGCTTCTTTCACATTTCTATGATTAAATGGTTCTTTCTGAACTAAAACCAACCTCTGAAAGGATGAAAACAACTCAAACCAAAAACTCCCCAAGCACGTAGTTACTGAGGCCTGATTTCCCAGGCTATCTCTTTTGGGCCTCTGGATCCATCATGCTCCCTGTACCTTCAGCATCCAGAGCTCCAGCCTGAATTTCTCCTTAAGTTGAGAGAAACTCCCCACAGAAATCCTCCAGCTGCCTTCATGGGACACTGGACACTCTTCTGCAGCCACTTTGTCACATAACTTACATGAAGCTTGTTTAAAAAACAATAAATAAAATTTAAAAAGAAAAATAAACCCTCAGATCTTTGTTCAAGTGGGTGAAAACCAATGACTTCAAGGCTATTTGGAAGAGCAAAAAGACTAACCTGAGGACATGGCACATTGATATACACTTTGTTTTCAAAGAGAACCAAATCTTCGCAGCCACATAAGGACACCGCAGCTCTCCCAGTAAGAGTGGGATGAATTGCACTGATGCCTCCTCCCAAGCAAGCGCAATCGAAGCCGGAGGTCCTTTTGGCAGAGATATCTGCTTCAGCAATGCAAATGGCCAGGCCAAATGATCACAAGACAAATAGCAAATCTTGGCTCTAGAACAGTATTACCCCATCACATGCAATGGCAATTTTAAGCAGCTACATAGAAAGAACACAAAAACACAGTGCTGCCCAAGCTTCAAATCCATCCCACTACTGGAAACTGAGTTTCAGGTACCCTGAGAGATGAGAAAACTCACACAACTGTTTCAATCAACAAGGGACATTTTCCATTACAGGCTCAGAGCATCAGACTTCATCTTAATGTTGTATCAAATCCCCTCTGTAGAGGAAACACTTCCAGCATCAAATGAATGTTAGAAACAATTCAAGTTGGAAGAAAGCCCTGGAGGCCTTTAGTCCACTCTCCTGCTAAAAGCAGGGTCAAATCCCAAATCAGGTGTGTGAATCAGGTTCCTCAGCATCAAATTCAACCTAATTTTGAGTATATTTAATAGATACTTCCACAACATTTTTGGCTGTTCCTGTGCTTGATCGCCCACATGGTAAGGCTTTTTTTCACCTCACTATTTAATGAGATTTCCCAACATTGCTCACAGCTCCAGCCTTTCATCGCACATCTCTGCAGAGTCCAGATTCATCTCTTCTATAACTTCCCAGTAGATAATCAAGGCAGCAACACCATTCCCTCCTTAGTTAACTCTTCTAAAGCCGAAGAAATCCTGAACCTGCCCCCATAAGTCGCACTCCCAAGTCTCTCCCAGCATTAGATCAGGCTCAGCTGGACACCTCTGCACAACCCTCCCCTCTCCTCTCACCCTTCCCCAACACACACACACACACGACCTCTCTATTTTTAAGCGAGATCTGGAATCCATCCTCTGCTATCGGGAGCGTGGTGCCAGAAAGCCGCTCATGACGCAGGCTCTGTTTATAATTGTGCCCCCGGGTTTTCCTCTTATGAACAATGCACACAAAACACTTCCCTGCAAGGCTGATCTGGACCCAGCAGTGGCTTTCAGGCTCCAGGTATCCAGTTTCAGGAAAAAGAAAATATATATAATAATAATAATTCAGAACCATGTCCTGTGGGCCCTGGCATGATCTCTCCAAGGGTTTCTCCTACACCAACCTAATAAATCAACCTGTTGTGATTAGCTTGCAGAAGCAGCAGTTTGCTCCATTCAACATATTTTTATGGAATTATATGTCTATAACAACGAGCAGAAGATCCAGCTGTGGAATTACACACGTATACCAAGGTCTATCGGTCATAGATGTGACGACAATGGTCCTCACTGCAGATCACAGACAGGACACCCAAAGCCCAGGAGATCTTTAAAACTTCCTAACACAGACTCTATTCACAGCTTCCACTGCAGGCACAGGGACAAAAACCTCCATCTCCACATGCCTCAATTCTTTGACAACCTTATGCCAAAGAACTGTGGGAGCCCTGCTTTGTGGTTACTCATTCCAAGGACAATACAGCAATAAAACACGAAGCCACAAAACTGGCAATAAAATTTCCTAAGCGTTCTTACAGAACATGGGGCAGATACAGATCTAATTAAGCCAGAAAATAAACACCAGATTGCAAACTCTGACTGATCTTGCATTGTTTGGTCCATTTGCTATGAAGGCAAAGTTATGCCTCTATTTTCTCCACCTCATTTGATGTCTCCAGTGAAAACAGAGTCCTCTTGCAAAGAATAAGCATCTTCTAAAAAAACAAGCTAGGAAAAAAGCCTACTCTTCAATTTGCAGCCAGCTCAGTATGGGATGGGAATACTTCTCTCTCCAAACAGGACTTAGAGTCCACTACATGTCAAAAGTCTTCCTGGTACAAGCCCCATGATTCAGGAAGAGTGAAATAATGCAATATTAATGGTCCTTGAATAGGGTCACAGTTCTTCAAGCCATCTCCCCACTATGTGTCAAATTTCTGCTATAGAATGGAAGGTGCAATCCATGCTGACAGTTCCAAATAGCATTAATAAAACCAAAGGGAATTCATAATGGGGCTCGGACATTCCTAGTACTGCCACAGAGAGGACCAAAAAAATCTGCTCACCTACAGTAAGGAGAAAGGTTTCATAGCAAATTGTCATCTACCCAGCCCAGTACTGCAGGAAGAGTGTTGCAAATGTTAATGATACTAGAAGTGAAGTTACAGCCCTGGATCAGCATGAAGATCACTCAGGTGCTTTAGCACTACTCAGCACAAATGCAAACAGCACCGTGGCACAGTGACACTGGTACAAACACTGCGAGCAGCAGTGAAACCACTAAGGGAGAATTCCATCAGCTTTGTTCTGGTTGGGAAACCTGTGGGGAAACGAAAGCGGCAGCAGAGCAATCCATGGCCATGACAATGAAAAAGCTGCAAGATGCCAAGAGTGAGCAGAGCTTCCCCTCCTACAGTAACACAAGGGGTGCAGAGATGCACCCACCCCAGGAAGCTCCCAGAGTTGCACCAACAGACCTTCCCACCACTTGCTCCCAATACAGATTTACTATCAATAGTATTTCCCCCAGAGAGAGAAACCAGGGCTTTACATTTATTTCTCCTCAAGCTGAAGGACAGCACATTCACTGTGCAAGACAGCAATGCTCTATTTAAAACCCTGGCAGAGGCAGTAAGAGGCCAGGTTTAACTTGAGATTAACATCAAGTTAGACTCGATCTTCATGGGTCCCTTTCAACTCGGGACATTCTGTGATTCTGTAATTCTAACTTGGTGCAGCCTCGCTCAGCTCCAGCCGTGCAGTATTTGATCTACAGCAGGGGCAGAAAGATATTAAGAAGAGGGAAAGAAATACTCACTAACATAGTGCAGAGAAGAAATAAATCTTCTATTAAAACAAAGAAGCATAGGCAAAGCCAGAAAGCAAAAGGAGATTTAACTGAACAGTTGTGGGGAAGCCAATTTTAAAGCCTCTGAGCGGGGATGGAAGAAAAGCAGCAATCTCCACTGGCATAAGCATACACTATATATGAAGACACCTGCACTATGTATGCACAGCAGTCCTACAGGTAAACAAAACAGCTGAACTCACATTTACCCGCTGTTTCAAATAAAAAATTCCAAAACTTCGCATTTCCACATGGTCAAAGTCAAAATGCCAACTCCCTCTTCAACCCGGCGTAACTCCCATCACTGAATGCAGCACAGAACCACAGGCTGGTTGGGGTTGAAGGGACCTCTGGAGATCATCCAGTCCAACCCACCTGCTCAAGCAGGGTCACCAGAGCAGGTAACACAGGAAGGTATCCAGGCGGGTTTGAATGTCTCCAGAGAAGGAGACTCCACAGCCCCTCCGGGCACGTTCATTCCCCTTTCAGGCTTATCTTGAGCACAGCCAAGTGCTGCCAACATTTAGCTGGGTTCACGCCAAAGGTGAGTGCACATAAATTAAGACACAGGGCATGTGCTTGACAACACAGATTGAGAAAGGGCAATAACTGAGAGGTAATAAGTTCAGGCACGGAACTAAGATTTAAATAAAATGACTTCTGTTTCACACAGTGATGACTACAGTCTACATCTTTCAATGAACGAATTGGAAGGAGGAACGGAACAAAGCACAGTTATTATTAACACTTGTGAAATTCTATGTTGGTTTCATTTAAATTGTAGGTATCTCTCTTTGTAATGATCTTTGGTCATTTATTCCTGTATAGCCAGAATTCGAGTAGCTCATCATTCTGTGCAAGTTGTGAGGCCATCTATTTCAAACAGTAATCGCACCCCAGGAATTTATGCTAAGACTCAACATTTTCCCCAAGCCCAAGAATTTTTGCTCAATTATTGCATGTTAGCACCTGCAGCATCCAACAGCAAACTAATATTCTAGCATTAACCCCACATGTCCAAAGAATCTCAGAAAATAAGTAGATTTCTGAAACTCAACTATCAAATTCAAAATACAGCCAAAATGTTTGTACCGCACATGAACTTGCTGACAGTGAATTATTCACCATCTTGCTGAGAGCTCTTGCTGTTGACAACAGCCCTGAAACGCACACCTTGTGTGCAGAGCTCAGAGGTTCCTGCCCATGGAAGACAATGTCTTTCTCAAGACTCCTAATGCTCCACCAATACAGAAATACTCAACACTACATATTGCCCAGGTATTTAATTCAGTTTTTAATCTCAAAAAGAGGAATACAAACCCATATCCAGTCACTTATAAGTTCGACATCATATTCAGAGCCAAAAGCAACTGATGGGCAATAGCTGCAGCTCGTTACATCTCCCCATGGCCCCATCAAACTCTCTATTATATTAAAATGACTCTCTGATTTCTAAGCTGCAGGGAGATATCACTACTGTAAACTGCACAACTCGATGCCAAGGTTCCCATAGAAAGGAAGGGGAGTCTTACTGAATTTTTTACCCCACCCCACGCTGCATTGTTCTCTCAAATCTCTTTCGATAACTCTTAGGCAGACAGAAAAACGTCATCTGCTTTCCCCACCTTCAGCAAACATTCAGGTTGGGGATCCTGACAGACTAAGCACAGAAGTGACAGTTTCAGAGAGAAAACCGTCAGCCTGTGAACGTCACACAGGCCAGGGCTGGAACGGAGGGTGAGGAACAGGGTTGGCCGTGCAAAGTACGTCAGCAAGTTATCTACAAAATTGTCACTGGGTCACTTTGCTTTTTTTATTCCAGCAATGAACTGCTTTCCCTCCAGTCTCCAGTTTATGCACACAGAGCTAAGCCAGGCTTTGAGCTGCCTCCTGCCACCGAGCTGTACCGAACTCAGCTGCCATGGCTTTGACTCTACACTGGGACAAGAACTGCAAGGAAAAAACCCAAACAGATAAAAAGCCACTTGCCACGGATAAGAGAAGAATTAACTGGTATCAGCCCACCTAATATTCTCCCCAGCCTTTTCACCGCAAACACCAAAGCATGGAGGAGAGCCTTGGCCAGGGGTTGCTCCTGTGACCATCCAGCCTCCCGAAGCCCCTAGGGTATCCCAAATGAGTTCAAACTAGCATACATCCCAGATCAGCAGGTGTAATTAACCTGAAACCCACCTCAAGAAAAGGACAGAAACACCACTGAAGGAAAGACCAGAGCCTCATTAGAAAATACAAACACCCTCCAACTGCACACGGGCAATTTGGGGAGCACCTTTGAGACCATCTTTCCCACAGCAGCAACTACCATAAGCTCCAAGGGCCAGTCACACAAATCCTGTGTGACCTGCCGCATTTACTTAAGATGCTATTAGCATGCCTAAATTAGATTTTCAGTTTGAAACCAATTATATTTATTTGCTTTCGTGCCAGCATCTCTGGCTAATTTAAAGGGCACCACAGCTATGCAGTGTTAACTCTACACGATGGAAAGTAGGCTCTAACATCCCATTTCCAAACACTCCATTTCCAAACACAGCAATATTACTGGAGAAAGTTTATCCTTCCCTTTTAATCACTGTCAGTTGGCTTTACGGTATACGCAGCAATGTACATATCACGCTGGCTGTCATCAGGTATTACCGAGGCTCAACACACAGCCCTGGTACAGTAGCCAAGCCACTGTTCTCCTTTCCTCCCTCCCAACTTTTATCTCTGAACTCTGTCTCAACTGTAATTGTCAACTGTAGAGGATATTTTATTTGGCCGAGATTCCATTAAACAGAACAATCTGTCTGCATCCAGTGCAGATGTTTGATAGTACAGCGGTTATTCTAGGTAAATAAGCTTTTAAGCATCTGATATGTCCTCCATTGAAGGCTATTATCCTTTCCTTTCAGAGAATAGCTTGATCTAATAATTCTTTTCTGTATCTATTAGTGTGTTCAGCACAAAAGATTAGCCCACTAGTTAAATATTACACTATTTAACTAAGATTAATGAGAACCATCCCTAGAATCTGGACAAGTAACTATGCTCAGGCTGCTAGTCCATCAGCCTCTCAGCTGTTCAAATAAAGATTTGCATCAGTGAGTTGTTCAACAGGAAAAGAGTTCATGCTCAAGACACTTTTTCCAGTCAAGTACAGTTTGCTGGAAGTCAATACCCATGTATTTCTTAGCTGTTAATAGCAAGTTATTTATTAGACAGCACTTGGCACCCTCAACTATAACTTTTACTTTAATTAAGGGATGGAACTTACGGCCTCAACTTTCAACTTGCCTGGTGCACAACCTCACAAGGTGAGAGACATAAAGAGGTTCACAAAGAAGCTGCCTAGGAGGTGAAGTTCTCCCAGGTGAGGATATATAATACATCAGGTTTCCAAAGGATTTCATTTCCACCGGCAGATCTTAAAGAATCAGAAAGCAGAGATGTTTGTAGCCAACACATTTAAGGTTTGGAGATGGCACAAATGCTGAAGTTCTACCAGCTCTGCTGAGTCTTCATGCAGTAGTGTCCTCGCAGATACAGCTGAATGTAAAGCAAGCAGAGTAGAAAACGACTGAGTTATAGATGCATCCTATAGAAGACTGTGCTCCTTCCCACTGTCACAGGGAATCCATTAAGCAGCTGTTCATACAGCAATGACAGGGTCACACGGCAGTTTGGTTGTTTAATAGAACATGTGCTGGTAATTCCCACATGCGCCATTCCAAACACAAGCGCTCATTAATTTGGTATAGGGATTATACAATTTGACACCAGTTATAGCAGGGATCTGGACTCCCTGACCCCAGGAGTCCTTTCTAGCTCTGCCTCTCAGCAGGTAAGCGACAGTAGCTCTCTGTTCCTGCTCTGAAAATTGACATAATTAAATCCATCTCTGGATATTTTGCAGGAAAGGTGTTTACGCTGTGACAAGAAGCCTCGTCTTTAATTTATGAGCTGTTAAGGCATCAGGATAACTTAATATTGTGTTGCCTGCCTGAAGCTGGAGATGGCCCGAAACCCACTGACCTCAACAGGTATCAGCTCCAAGAGCTCAGCCAGCTCATTTTCTTAAGAAAAGTATTCTCTAAGTGCTCCCATTCCATAGCCATTAACCTGCTCTCTTGCTTTCGAAATGCCATCATTTTCCACTACTCTGCACCGTTTTCAAGGCTTCCTTTTCAGAAAGCTGGAATGAACCCTGGATGCCAAGAAAATGAGCTTATTATACCATGTCCCAAAAACCAAAGATGAGCAAAATCTTAACTTGGACCAAACTGAAAATGAAAATGCACAACCTGTCCAACAGTAACTACGGAGCTTTCATCCAATGTTTAGAATAACACCAGTTTTACAAAAAATACATTTAATTGCTGCAAAAATATAATAACCTCATACCCTGACCACAAGCACATAACACAATTCCACACTCAACTAGTTTTTTTAGAACATTTTCCTATTTGACACCACCACCCATTCTAACGAAAAGCAAAAATCGTCAATTAACTCTGCCTTAAGATAAAAGGCAACTCCACACAATAAGCGAGCAGAGGATACCACAGGATACCACCATATGCTCTGCAGGCTCCGTGGGGCACTCAAGGTCAAAATTTCACTCCGCAGTTTTAAATTAATTAACAATTCTATGAATGGATGCAAAGGAAACCGAGCATTCTCCCACACAGCTTTATTAATAGCAAGGTGCTAGCACTAAAAAGAGTAAAGTTTGTGCTTTAATTACCATTTGTAACTATAAAGCTGTAAAGTCTCAGCAAAACCCAAGGAGAATTTACTACAGTAAGAGACCATCACTGAAGTATTTCAGCTCTCACTGTTCTTTAACAGCTTCTTGTACCTCTTCTCTCCAGGATGAATTTACATACACTCGTTTCCTGCCTGAAGGAAATATCCATTTGGGAAAATGCTATAAAGTCAGTTCAGCATGAAACAAAACAAGAAAAGGTTTCTCTCCCCCACCCCCAACTCAGTAGCTCTCAAAGCAAAACAGATGGGACACAAAATAGAAGTTTGCTCAGAAACTAAAACCTTATTCAGAAGAGCTTTTCTGTATCCCCTAAAAAAGGTACTTGAGTTATAAGAGTCAGTGTTGTTTCACAAGCATGAAGTACAAGCTGTATAAAACTTTAATGGATGTGTGGAGGGAAGATTCAGCTAATTTGATGATTCTGTGAGAAACTGAATCAGCGCTGTGGATTTGCTCTGTATTTCATTGACAGATGGGATCTGTGAAACCTTTAAGACTTGAAGACAGACTCGCCAGTGTGCAGAACCAAAGAGGTCTAAGAAACCCTTGCAAGTCATGTTAGACTCTGATTTGGTGGAGGTTGATACAGACTCAATTTATGTTTTTTTCCGAAGGGGAATTTCTCTTAATTGCAAGAAAATCCATGTTAAGCAAAAATTCTAAGTGCAGTGACGCACATCAGGAAACAAAGACCTTCAAGAACCTTGGGGAGTGGTGAAAAGAAAGGACATGAAAAAAGATGATGCGGGATGTTATAACTATTGACTAGGCATGAAAAAACACACTGGATTTTTGCACTTGAGTCACCATAAATCCTTACCTGCTTGTACTACGTGACAGGAGCACATAATTTAGTTTAAAAAAAAAATATGCAAGCTGCAATGATTAACACAAGAAATCCCTGCATTAGTGTTTCAAGGCAAACAACACACCCAGACAACCAAAGGGATCAAACTTACTGTTGACAGAATCCCACACTAAGGTCAGTCTCTTCACTTGCATGAGAAATACCGATGCAGCATCACCAACTTAAGTACCTGTAACCCTCTTGCCATTTAGCTGTATTTCCACCATTTGCTACAGTGAAGACGTTTTATTCAATCAGGCAAGTTGGATTTTGGTCTTAGCACAACTCCCTCCATTAGCATAAGCAGTATTTTGCACATCAGAGGTACCACATCTCTTATACCCCAACAGCAATGACCTTTTGGTAAAGAGCTTGGACCTCCTGTCAGACAGAGACCTAAACCTGCCTCCGAGACCTTCCCGCATGACAGCCAGAAAGACAGACGGCATTTGATGGTTTTTATAGAAATGTCAAGGCTGAACTCCCTTAGGTGAAGTCATAGGAAACCGCAGCAACTTCGAGAGCCAAGTACTTCATATCCACAACTCACTTGCTCAGTTCTAAAAGGGGTGCAGGGTAACAGGCTAAATTCAGCTGGAAAGTCCCAGGATCCTGATATTTCAAAAGATTTTGCAATGTCAAATTCCACTGGCTCCACAGCTATTCTTCTACATCTGCAAAGCTCTCAAGTCTGTCTCTCCCTATTAAGAAAGCTTTAATAACACGGAGTTTACAAGCGCTCCATTAGCATGTCCACAGCTAAATTTACTACCACGGAGATTTATGATGGATATCACCCATTTGACAGGAAATCTTCCAAGAAAATTTGACGAAAATTCAGTTTTTTCGCAATTCACTAACACAATTAGTAAGAAGAACCAGTGTTATTGCCCATCATTTTAAACAGCTCCAACTTTTAATAAAAGGTTACATACTTGGTGGGCAAGCTGCTAACACTCAGAAATAAAATAGATGCTGCCAAGTTTAAATAGACAAATGCTCTGGGGAAGAGCTGATCCTCTCCCAGATTTCATCAGCTGCAGAGGATGAAGCTTCCCAGGCATGTATTTGACAGCCAGCACATCCACCCCTCAGGTGTGCTCAGTGCATCCAAATCTCCCAGCACTCGCCAAGATATTTGAATTAAACTGAAACTATTTAAATGGTATTCTTAAGAAATAAAAGCGTTCAACACTAATCAGCCCAGGAACCTAGGAGTACTGGAAGCAACAGAAACCAACCACGGGGAAGAGAGAACTACTTCCACATTGAACACACCATATGTTTTTCTTCTTAATACCCCAGAATAGCTGGAAGCAGCAGGAACCATCTCTGCCCTCCTCTCAAATCAGCAGAACAACGATGTTCTCTTCCCAGTCAGGCTCCTCCACTGCCGCTTGGCTTCCTACGTCCTCAGTCTGCTTCTTCGAGTGCTTTATCCTCCTTCCTATCGGACAGTAAACAACAGAAACACCCAACAAAGACACATGCACCACTAAACACCTTCTGCTTTCGTTTCCCAAGAGGTGAAGATCAACTCTGTTTAGTCCTGTTCTAATAGAGCAATGGTATCAAAGGTATTAAAGAAATTCGATATGCCAAGTATTCAAAGTAGCCTGGGTGCAGGAAGAACCCACTATTCAGTCTCACTCCATAACATACAATAAAATATGCTTATGTCCAAGCTGCTGAGAAACTGCGGTACTGAGCATCACCCACTTCAGTGCCCAAGCACCATAAATGACCCCTAACATTTTATTCAACAAAACTGCATTTGCCCAAAGATGCTGAAGGGAGTGGAGCATCTCCTTCATGAGGAAAGGCTGAGGGAGCTGGGGCTCTTGAGCTTGGAGGAGACTGAGGGGTGACCTCATTTATGGGGATCAATATGGAAAGGGTGAGTGTCAGGAGGATGGAGCCAGGCTCTTCTCAGTGACAACCAATGATAGGACAAGGGGTAATGGATACAAACTGGAACACAAGAGGTTCCACTTAAATTTGAGAAGAAACTTCTTCTCAGTGAGGGTGGCAGAGCCTGGCCCAGGCTGCCCAGGGGGGTTGTGGAGTCTCCTTCTCTGCAGACATTCCAACCCGCCTGGACACCTTCCTGTGTAACCTCATCTGAGTGTTCCTGCTCCATGGGGGGATTGCACTGGATGAGCTTTCGAGGTCCCTTCCAATCCCTAACATTCTGTGATTTTATATGAGCTTTAACATAATATAAAACAACAAAAAAGGCTTTTCTACCACCTTTAAGTGGAAAAGGTTTACCAATGAGAACACAAAGCAAGTCTTCAAATAAATTAACCAGCCTGAGTACTGGGAATACCCTGTCGGAATCAATTTTGTTTAGCTAGGCTGGGGGGGAGGAGTGGGAATCTGCGAGGAAACGCTAAAATAAAACATATGGCACCAAGACTGAAGTCTAAACACTCAATTTAGTTCTCCAGCAGTTAGAGAGTGTAACATTTTTCTTGAATGGGTTTTAAATAGTTAGGCATATGAAACTGGCTGCAGAGAGCACATGAGACTCACAGGTAACAACACAACTTTTAAAGCTTATTTTTTGAAGTGTGATCATTGGACAAGAGCCTCCCATTCAACCACATTTTTCACACTCACAGACTCCAATTGTACTCTCTGAATATCTACAAGCTGCTCTTTTCCAATGGCAGCACTTTTTCAGTACAGGAGATAACTACACAAGCACAACATGGGTGACCACAGACATTCTTGTAAAATTTGGGGAAGGGGAAATCTGAATTCTAATGAGTTCCTCTATACCTGCAAAAGAAAATTATCCCCATGCAGGCACATATGCGCTCACATATATACACTGGGAAGAATGCACCTAGAAATATTCAACTCCAAAAGATCAGCACGTTCACAGGCAAAGCGCAACTCCAAAGTGATTAAAAAACCTAATTGCTCAGTAAATTGTGACTTCAATTTTCAATTTAAGCTTGATTTCTGAGGGGAGAAGAAACTCCCACCACATCTGTTCGTGCAGCCCGAGTTGTCCTCATGACTACAAAGGAATTTATCAGGGGAGAAAGGGCAGAAGAACCGAGCGAGGTAACACTCCCACCACTCATTTATCTGCTGTTTCTGGCACAGCCAAGAGGATGCTCCGAAATCAAACAGCCACAGGCAGCACAATTCTCATCTTTCCCAAAAAGCAGCAAAAAGTCAGAATGACCCAGTTCCAATCAGCTTCGCTACCGCTAGCAGCATTTCCAACAGGAATTGTGAGATCCAAGGGAACTCTCGTGTGCCACTATCTGATCAGCATGATATCAAACTTTTTTTTTTTGGGGGGGGGCTTCAAAATGACAACTGTCATGATTTATATGCAATCCTTGCTTAGAAGAGCATCTTCACAACCACCAGCACAGGCTACATTTTTCTTTTTAGATGAAAATTTAGACATCAGCATTCACCAGCAAAGACTATCACTTCTCTGGGGGTGCATTTCATACAAATGCTCTATAAATGGCTTCCTCTACCCTCACTTCCATCATATATATTTTTTTGATAAGAAAGTCAGGTTCTGATCCCAAGTAATGTTCCTTGATTCAGTGGAACAGAAGTTACTTAAGCCTAAGGAGGCTACTCAGCAGTTACTAACACTAACCAAGTATAATAACCACGGGCATTAATCCATACCTTTATAATGACATGAGTCATCTCCAGTGCTGAGTAATCCTTTTTTTTTAGTATTAGCCAGAATCAGGAGGGCAGTTCTACAGAAATTCTCTTCACAGGTAGAAAACTTGCTCTTTCAGATCCTACACCAAAATGGTACAGAGCCATCCATGTCAAATAAAAGCCACACATGACTATTGTCAGGCAAAACCAGCACAAATTAAGGAACTGGACTACACATGGATTTTCTTTTTTCTGATGTGGAAAAATAGCTGAGCTGGTAATCTACTGACTGCCAGATGCCAGATGTGAAGAGCGACATTTTTCACCAGGAAGCAACTTCAATCCTTTAAAAGCACCGGTGCAAGGTTCATCTCTTTCCACACCAGGATGTCTCTTTGTTCCTTGCTGAAAGGCTTATACAGCTCTCCAAAGAGAGCTCAGTAAGAAAAAAAATCCACCTTGAGGTTTACAGGAGACATGAAGCAGGAGGCAAGACAGTCCAGCTCAGAAAACAGTGACATTTTGTCCCACAAATCATATATGTGCTCGGAAACTTGCGTCACATCTCCATTCAGGATGCTGGCAGACACACCAATATTTGAAATGAGTAAAGGGGGGGTGGAATAGGAAAGTTAAAAAGTGAAACCATATGTTTGCAATATACACAATTCAGTGTGCACTCCACCACATAGCCGAATGCCAACACGATCTCTCAGTGAGCAGGCGACTTCCAGAAACTTGGTTTACAGAGGGACAGGGAAAAGATACGGGTGAAATTAAATACTCCTTTACTGATTTCTCCCCCAAGTTCCATCAGTTAACGTGAGACAGCAACGCATCTCCATGCTCCTCTTAATACTTTGAGGCTGTAGGAGCAAGTTCTCCTAGGAGCAGAAGTGTATTTACATTCCCTTTTGTTCCCATCCCATCCTGTTCGCCAGCTACAAAGAGCCAGACTGTCCCTCCGCTCCCACCCTTGGATCCTCAAGCTCAAATCCTTGTTTGTGCTGCCAGATCACCCCTTTGCAAGCTCCCTAAAGAAAAAAAAAAGAGCAAAGCATTTCCTACACACACAGATCCAGTTCCCTTTCCCCAAATGGGCGGGATGTTCTCCCCCTTCCTCCCTGTACCTTTATCTCCCGCTGCTCAAAGAGGCTGATCATCATCCTCCCCAGGGTGCATTTTCCAAAGGAGGTTTAAAGGGCTGAGCTGTAGGATTAGTCTTTCCCATCTTTCAGGGGCATTTTCTCCTTCCTAAAGCTATGCTGCTCCCACCGAGTAAAGGAAGAGGACAAAGCCTGATCCCACAGAGCAACAGGGATTTCCAGAAGGATTCCCCCCCCGCACCCCAGCTTTAGTTCCTTCCTACTTTTAAGCAATGCCAAGAATTTAATCTCTTAAAACAGCATTTTCACAAACTCTCCCACCCATCTTAACATAAAACAAGTCTCCCCACGAGGCAGAGATGGAAGGCCTGGGCACGACAGCACTACATCATTTATAAACTTCAAATAAACATGCTCCACAAAGATTGCTCTAAAAATTAACCTTCTTCCTAAAAGCCTTTGGCCAGCAGCCTGTCTTGCTGCCTCCTGCTTTATTTTGTGTCTCCAGAGAGCACGACACAGGAGGCACTGACCTTAGAGTCACCTGTGGCACCACCTCAGATGTGTCACATACTCGCCCTAGAGCAATATATCCCTCAAACACACACCCCAACAAAATGGTTGAGACAGCCAATAAATCAGTACAGCAGGAGGCCTTTGGTAAGTGTGCAGCTTGAAGTGAAGAGAGTAAAAGGAGAAAAGAAAAGAAAAATCATTTAATGGAGAGAGCAAGGGCTGGGGCCTCGAGCTGCGAGGACAATGAATGAAAATCCACAGCAACAGCAAAAACTCAGGATAAAAGGCTCATTTGGCAACACTAAAAAACCCTCCGTCCCCGCACAGACCAAAGCAACGTGGGGCTCCCAAACTGCTAAAGAGACCAATCGTCCCCCTAAAATCAAAGAGGGTGCCCTGGAAGGACAGAGCCCACGTTAGCACTGGAGTTTGGTCCCAGTGCACCCCAATTCTCACACTAAAGACAGAGGAGCCCCCAGAGCGTGAGCCCCGTCCTGCTCCCCCGTGCTTGAATGGACACACAGGGGGAGAGAAGGCTGGAGATGGGGAGGGTGGCCCCCAAACACTACCTCCCCAAGCTGAGGCTGGGACAACCCCCTGCCACCCTATGCGGGTCCCACACACGCGTGAGGGGGGGACCAGCCCCCCAACATCCACAGAGAGGCTGCGGAGGGGGCACCCCTAGGCCCACCCCCCCCCAAACACACACACCCCACGGAGTGGGGGGTCTGAACCCACTGACACCCCCGTGGCGCGGGGGGGAGGATGATCCACACACCTCCCTCGCGAGAGGCGACAGACCCCTACTTAATCACTTAATCAAAGGGGCTCCCAAACCCCCACAGCCCTCAGGACACGGGGGCAGACCCCCCCTCACACACACCGCTGGGGACACACGCTCCCGCTGCTTCACGGGGTGTGTGACAGGAGCCCCCTCAGCTGAGGGGACACAGACATCCCCCCAGCCCCTTCGTGGCCCGCACAGACGCCTAGCGCCCCAGTCCCGCGGCCACTCACCGATAACCTCCTGCAGCTCGTAGTCATCCTTGTTGATAGACCAGGGCAGCGCGCTGGGGTCTTCGGCCATGGCCGCGCCGCGCCCGCCCGCCGCGCCGCGAGGGGGAGCGCCACGCAGGAGCGACGGAGCGGACAAGCGGCTACGCTGCCCCGCGCGGCCCGGCCGCCCCGACGCCCAGCCGAGCCCCCGCGACCCCGCCGCCTCCTCCGCCGCCGCTACCGCCGGCCAAACTTCGGCTGCTCCCTCCACCTGCCCATGCCCAGAGCGCGCTGACGTCACCCGCGCACTCCGCCGCCGGGCTCACGCCCCGCCCGCCACAGCGGGGCGCCGCCCGCCGCCATCTTGAGCGTGGCGCCCCTCCGCCGCGCCACCCCAACCACGGTTTATTCAACCGCCGCCACCCCTTTCAAGAGACTGGTGGCGGGTGGGTACGGCGGGCTGGCGGGCGGAAGTGGGCGGTGGAGCGGGGAGTCTGTAAGGGGGTGAAAGGGAAGGGCGGGGATGCCACACACAAGATGGCGGCCGCCCGCATCTTCCCCCCCCCGCAGGAACGCGGCAGGAGGGGCTGCCGGTTTTAAGCGCCACTGCGGGCTGCGATTGGCTGCCGACTGCCGAACGCGCAGCTCCCATTGGCGGAGAGGCTGTCAATCACATTTTGTCCTTCTCCAGGGTCCCTTCGCCTACGGGGCCGTTGGCCGGAGCTGGAGCGGCGGGAAGGGCCGCCCGGGCCGGGGCCTGGGCCTAAGCCCGGGCCTGAGCCCGAGCCTGTCATGAGGGGGTTCTGGGCCTGTCGTGAGGGAATTCCGAGCCTGGCAGGTGGGAGCAGGCCTGGGGAGCAGCGTTCCAGCAGCCCCTCTCCCAAACATGGCCTGTGGTGTCTCCCCGGTGTGTCGGACACGTTGGAACCAACCAACAGAAGGACAGAAAGTGATGGTGCGGCCTGGCCTGGGTTTGGTCCGAGAAGGACATTTTGATTGCAAAGCCCAAACCAATGACCCTCGTCTCCTCTTCTCCTTCAGGGAGCAGGTGTGCAACCCGGCCCAGGCACTTTGGGGATCCACATTCCATGTTTAAAAATAAGCACGAGGGTTACGATGGGTATGGAGGGATCAGGAGGTCTGGTTGTCTCCTCGCCGCCTCCGAAGATGAGCGATTCTCCAGTTTCCCAGCTGGCAGATGCTTCTGCTCGCTTTACGCTGCAATTCCAGCATTCACGGGTATAGATTTTAACACCCTAATCGTATGTTTCATGACCCACAAGTCCATAGCTGGAGCTGGGTGCATTCAGAAGTATATCTGGTAGTCTGTGGGGAAACAAAAATAAAAGAGCGAGAAATATGAGGCTAAGTGCTACAGAACAACCCCAGGTTCCAGTATCGGTTGGGAAATTACATATTAGAGAGCAGTGTAGGGGAAAGGGACCTGGGGATCCTGGTGGACAGCAGGATGACCATGAGCCAGCACTGGGCCCTTGTGGCCAGGAAGGCCAATGGTACCTGGGGTATATTAGAAGGGGGGTGGTTAGTAGATCGAGAGAGGTTCTCCTTCCCCTCTACTCTGCCCTGGGGAGACCACACCTGGAATATTGTGTCCAGTTGTGGCCCCTCAGTTCCAGCAGGACAGGGAACTGCTGGAGAGAGTCCAGCATAGGGCAACAAAGATGATGAAGGGAGTGGAGCATCTCCCTTATGAGGAAAGGCTGAGGGAGCTGGGTCTCTTTAGTTTGGAGAAGAGGAGACTGAGGGGTGACCTTATTAATGTTTATAAATATATAAAGGGTGAGTGCCATGAGGATGGAGCCAGGCTCTTCTCATTGGCAAACAATGACAGGACAAGGGGCAATGGGATCAAGCTGGAACACAAGAGGTTCCACTTAAATTTGAGAAAAAACTTCTTCTCAGTAAGGGTGACAGACACTGGAACAGGCTGCCCAGGTGGGTTGTGGAGTCTCCTTCTCTGGAGACATTCAAAACCCACCTGGACATGTTCCTGTGCAACCTCACCTCGGCGTTCCTGCTCCAGCAGGAGGATTGGACTAGATGATCTTTTGAGGTCCCTTCCAATCCCAAACATACTGTGATACTGTGATACTGTGAACCCACTAAGGCTGCTATCTATAGACTTCAAGTGTTCGCAGTTCAGGGATCTATTCTTTTTCTGACATAAAACAGATAAAAAGGCACATCCCTCGCTATCAGATGTCATAGTCACCATCAGAGCTGATGGAGAATTCCCATATCAAGTTTCGTTCTTCTTTCCTGGTCACTGTTCTTCCTGTAGCTTGATGTCAGGCACTACTGCGAGTCACAGAACATCACTTGTACATATTTTTAGCTTATTAGGACAAATTCCCGAGATGCCTCTGATGAACCAGGCTTTGTAGAAGGTCACTGTACTCTGCCAAATACATGGGCTGACAGTATTTTCACTTGTTCTACCTAATGCTGGACACTAACTCCTTCCTTCTCCCCTTTTTTATGTCCTACAGAAGCAAGAGGCCCACGGTCCCATCTCACTGCTGTGCAGGCTCTCAACTACGATGGTCTCTATCCACAAGGCAGAGCTTCCAACTGAAAAGCTGTTTGTTTTTTCTACTTGTGTATGTTAAACATTCCCCTGCTCAGCGATTTTTAATGTTTGCTAAATATGCTTTAATTACTGCCTCTGTGATCTTTTAACCATGCTATAAAAGGGGTTTGTGTAGCAATTAAAAACAGGTTTTACCCCAGAGCGTGCACTCGGGTGGCCAGTGTCGTATTTCTGATAGCTAGCAGCATGTTAAAAATGGATCTGAGCCAGACAACAACACAAAGAGACTTATACATGCTTAATTTTACCAGAGTGTTTTTAAAGTCAGAACCATATTTTGAATTCACTTATTTTGGGCTGAAAATCCTCCCCCTGAAGGCAATGCTAAAACTCCTATTGATTTAGATCAGTGGGGTAGGGTTAGGCCCACAATGAGCCTTGTTCTTTAAGAATTAGCCCAGACTTTGATTTAAATTAAAATTTAAAATGTGCACTGACAAGACCGCCAGTGGCCACATGAGCATACACAGATGAATGTTCTGTTTCAGTTTCCCAGCTCTGCAGTGGAAAACACATTTCCATGTTTTTAAATCAAAATCTCTCATTCACATAGAATCCGGGTTCCACAAATTTTGGGTTGTTTTTTTAAATGAATTTAGCTTTTCGGGTCCCTCAAAAGCCAGGTGTTGCTGTTGCATTCAGTCATTCAGCGGGATGAAAAAATGCAGCTGGCTTCCACTAAAACCTTTAATCCTTAGTCCACTTCAGGTCTCCAAGCAGCACCTTCTCCTGTTTCATCACTAATATTCTGTTCATCTTAGTTTTCCTGATTTGTGTTATTTCGTCTGTCTTGTGTAGGTTGTTGGATCCTCAGGGCCAAGGCCTTTATGAAAGAGCCCATGAAGTGGTGCTACTGAATCAAGTGCTTTGTTGTAATAAAAAGAAATTTCAGCAGAAATCTGAAGTGGAAAAGCAGTTTCCTGGTGTATCCATGTCTGCTCTGGACCAGGCTTTAGGGGAGGCTGAGAAGTGGAAAAACTCCAGATGCCTTTCAGGTAGGATGGCTGCAGTCCAAGAAAAAGCTCTCAGAGCTGGGCTTTCCCATATATTTTGACTTCCAGTAAAACTCCAGCGTGATGAGAGCAGGCAGTGCCCTCCTCCCACGGATCCTCCTGCATGGTCAAGGCTTTTTTCTGACACCTGCATTTCACCCATGTCCCCAGGGCTCGTGTTCCCCAGGAGCCTTTGCACAACGGGCACACAAGGCACATTTGCTCATAAGGCACATGGTTTCCTGCCTTTGTGGGCCAAATACTTATTGTTTCAGTGACACTTACTGGCACTATCCAGCTCTTTGTCTGGTTTTTTGTTTAGTTGTGGGGGTTTTTTCCATTCATGTAATATTTGCTCTCGTAAAACCGATGTTTAGTTAGGTTAGTGATTACAGAATCACAGAATTGACTGGGTTGGAACAGACCTCAGAGATCATCAAGTCCAACCCTTGGTCCAACTCCAGTCCATTGACTAGATCATGGCACTAAGTGCCATGTACAATCTCAGTTTAAAAACCTCCAGGGATGGCGAGTCCAGCACCTCCCTGGGCAGCCATTCTAATGCCTGACGACCTTCTCTGCACAGAATTGCTTTCTAATATCCAGCCTCAATTTCCCCTGGCAGAGTTAAAGCCCATGGCCCCTTGTCCTATTGCTGACTGCCTAGGAGAAGAGACCAATCCCCACCTGGCTAGAACTGCCCTTCAGGTAGTTCTAGAGAGTGCTGAGCTCACCTCTAAGCCTCCTCTTCTCCAGACTAAACAAGCCCAGCTCCCTCAGCCTCTCCCCATAGGTCTTGTGTTCAAGGCCCTTCACCAGCCTTGTTGCTCTTCTCTGGACCCGCTCCAGCACTTCAATCTCTTTCCTGAACTGAGGATTCTAATACTCTGTGCACAGACATTACCAGCTTTGTACCTATAAAGGATCCTTGATGGTTAATGTATTTTATCATCACAAGCATAAATATAAACTAACCTTGTTTATACTTGGGTGGTAGAAAACTGGTCTAAATTTATTGAGATTTCATCTTACTATTCACGTGGACTCCTGGATATATAATTTTCTTCTTGTTCCAGTATAAGTTGCTCTTTCAGAGCAGCCACGTAGAAGCACTTGTCACAGCTCAGCGGTGCTTGGGGCCACGGTATTTGTTGCTGCGTTTCTAGTTAAAGGCTTTTTAAGGCATCATAAACCGCTGTTTGTAAATGACTGTGTGTTGCCTACCATGATTCTTGCACACAACAGCAGTTAATGTGCTTATTGAACTGCTTGGTACGGGCATGGTTTGCTGGAGTGAGGGGGAGCCCAACAATGCCGGTTTTATTGCGTTCAGAATGTGTGTCGGCAAGCAGGGTGCCTGACCTTGTTTCACTACAAAATTTGCCCGCTGTTCATTCTTCATGGAAACACCTCCAGGTGGATTGAAGGGACCTTACTCTGTCAAACGGCAGCTGATTATTTAACAAAGTAAACTGCACTTTATCTCCGGGCATTTCTCCTTGCAGCTTTGTTTTGGCTTTCGAGAAATAAGGCAAGGACCAAGCAGCAGTGATTTAAAACCTTCCAACTGGCGCAAGTTTTTAATAATTGTTTTCAAAACACAAGCAATATGCCAGTCTAAACCACAGCGGCAGGTTTTCCTAAGTCAGCCTGCGTACTACCGCATATCTCCGCCCCGTCATTGAGTGCCAGTGTGCAAACTCATTTTAAATTCGCCTTTGAGGTCACTTTGAAGTCAAGTAGCGAAAGGCCTGGTTTTAACAGGTGAATTCTGGTTCTCCCTGTGTGTTTACTGAAAGCAGCTTTTGCTTTGCAAACATGCTTCTTATCCCATCCCTGCTGCCTCTCAGGAGAAACGCTGTGCCGTTCTCTTACTTCCTCCACCAAAAATACCTCCCAGATTTTAAGCTCCTTCAAATCTTGTATAAAAATCCATGCTAGGTTTAAGAGATAATTATTATAACAAGATCTTGATTACCTCATACCTGAACCACAGTTTAATAATGAGCTCTTGCACTCCTCTGGTTTACAATAATGCTTTCTTCATCCTGCTTTGCCTTCACAGAAGCTGATGAAAGACACTTCACATACCGGTACCTCTTTTCACCCTGGGAATGCCACAGCTTCTAAGGACGAGAAGGTTTTCCCACTGGTCTTTTCTGTGGAGGGTAAATCTCCATCATAAAACATTTTCTAAGCCACAGAGCAGGACAAGAGGGTTGAGAATGTGTTTCAGAGCTTTTCCCTTCCTCGTTGAAAGTGGAAAATAAGCCCAATGAAAGCACCTAGACCCCGATGGACAAGCAGGTACACCTGGCCTGCCTCCTCTTTTGTGGTGAATGGAGGGTGGCCAAGGACTGTTGGTTCTATTATGAAAGCTCTGTGTGTGCATTTAAGACCATTTCGGACACGTTATTATTCAACAAAACTCTTTTAGAAAAATACTCAGTCTGGACATAACTCTTGAGAGAAATTTAGCAATGCCACAGAAAATCCCCTCCTTGCCACTTGCTGTTGCAGCAGAGAAGCCCCGAGTGTCCCTAGATACTTAAATCTCCTTCTGAGGGCTGACCATGGCAGGACTGAACACAAAAAGCAGATTTGGGAGGAGACGCTGCTGTTCTCAGGTGATACAGCACAGATATTCTGTCAGCTGGGAGTGCTTGGATCCAATTTACAGCTGGCAAACTTTGAAGAAATAAAAGAAAACATCTTGTGTGACATTAGCATGAAGCAGGATGAAGTCTCTTAAAAGGCAGTGAGGAAAGAAACCCTAGGAATAGAAAGATAAGGTTGAATAAGATTTCATTCACTTCTTGCCACCTGGGAATAAGTTTTGTGAGGGAATGTTGTTCTTATCCTTATAAACGGCCAATATCTTCCTGAACCCAGCTAAACTGAAGCCAGGCAGGGTTTGTGGTTCACATTAGCAGATTCTAATGACATGAGTTTACAATAATAGTCTAATAGTTCAGTGTAACAGTGACTCACAGCTTATTACTATGGTGATAGGAATGTAAAGGGATCTCATTTGAAAAAAAAAATCTATTTGGATAGTTCACATCCTTTCCTCCTTACTCATGAATTCCTGTGTCATTGACTGCTGGCTGCTAAAAATAGGATCCTTTTTGTATGTCTAAAGTAAAGGAAGACCAAGAATCAGAGACAGTAGGAGGGGACCAAGGTCCTTACATACAGAGGCTTCAGGAAATATTTGTGATGTACTCAGAGAGTGCAGGAATGTTTTCAAAAGATGGGAGCAGCCTAAGAAGATATTTTGCAGAAGAAGTAGAGTTAATGAATTGCACCAGCTCCCAGCTTTGATATATTGCACCATGGGGATAGGAGTATTTGTCTCTCTACCAGATGTAGGACCAAGCTACAGTTTCATGTTGGAGAAGCTGCTCCACTTCAGCAGCAGCAGAGGAATCATAGAATCGTTTTGGTTGGAAGAGACCCTCAGGATCATCCAGTCCAACCATAACCTAAATCTAGCACTAAACCATGTCCCTAAGAACCTCGTCTGAACACCTTTTAAACCCCTCCAGGGATGGTGACTCCACCACTGCCCTGGGCAGCCTGTTCCAATGCCTGACAACCATTTCCAGGTAGAAAGTTTTCCCAATGTCCAATTTAAATGTCCCCTGAAACAACTTGAGGCCATTTCCTCTCATCCTATCGCTTGTTACTTGGGAGAAGAGACCAACCCCCTCCGTGCTCCAGGCTCCTTTCAGGCAGCTCAGAGATCAGAAGGTCTCCCCTCAGCTCCTGTTCTCCAGCTGAACCCCCCAGGTCCCTCAGCCGCTCCCATCACACTTGTGCTCCAGCCCCTCACCAGCTTCGTCTCCTCCTCTGCACTCTGTCCAGTATTTCAATGACCTTTTTATGATGAAGGGCTCAAAACTGACCCCAGGATTTGAGGTTTGGCCTCACCAGTGCCCAGTACAGGGGATGGTCACTGCCCTGGTCCTGCTACCCACACTATTCCTGACACAAGCCAGGATGCTGTTGGCCTTTTTGGCCACCTGAGCACACGCTGGCTCCTGTTCAGCCACTGTCAATCGACACCCCCAGATCCCTTTCCCCAGGCACTTTCCAGCCGCTCTTCCTCAATCCTGTAGCACTGCATGGGGTTGTTGTGATCCATGCGCAGGACTTGGCCTTGTTAAACCTCAGACAATTGGCCTCAGCCCAACGATCCAGCTGGTCCAGATCCCTCTGTATGACCTTCCTACCCTCCAGCAGATCAACACTCCTGCCCAGTTTAGCGTCGTCTGCAAACTTACTGAAGGTGCACTCAATCCCCTCATCCAGATCATTGATAAAGAGATTAAACAGAACTGTCCCCAGTACTGAACCCTGGGGAACACCACTCATGACCGGCCACCAACTGGATTGGGCTCCGTTCACCACAACTCTTTGGGACAGGTCATCCCCCAAGTTCTTTATCTATCACAGATACGCCCATCCAGGCCGTGAGCTGCAGCTTCTCCAGGAGAATGCCAAGGGATACGGTGTCAAGAGCTTTAGGGAACAGTCCAGGAGCATCCCCAGGGACTGACAAGAAAGAGGAGCCACAAGAGGAGACATCTCAAGTCATGAACATCTCTTAAGGACAGCAGTAGGAAGGGGGAACGGGAAGACACAAGCAACGTGTCTGTGAGTTAAATGGATTTACACCACCACCCCTTCGGAAAATGACAAAACTCACATGGCACCCCAGAAACAAACCACTGAAGTGTGAAATCCTGCAGCAGGGAAAGCTGCCACAAAGAATCAGAAACTGATTTAATGGAGAAAAATTGTCTGCTGCTGAATTTGTGCACAACACTGGCTGAGAGAGATGCCCAGCTCCTGAGGTCTTCGCTGCGGGCACCGTCTGGCGAAAGGTGCGGAAAGCAAAATCTCATAGTTGGTAATTCTATGTGTACTGAGTGCTTCCTCTTCAATACCGAACAATTAAAATCGATGACAGGATGCTAGGTAACAAAAGGAAATGACTGATCAATATGCATGTCTTGGAGCTGAAGAAAAACCCGTCTGCCGAGAGCAGCATGCTGATGAGGCGACATTGCTGAGAGCTCACATAGAAAACCTTAAAAGCTTCCATTCCCGATGCTCGATAAAACAGTGTGGCTGAGCAGATGCCAGAGGCAGCGCCAGGAGAGGTTAAGTCACCAAATAGCCTAAGAATAACTGTTAGAAAAACAGGGAATATTCATTTTTAGACTAAATAGCTTTAGAGTAAAAACCATGATGCTTCTTTTCTTTGCCTTTCTTTCTAAAGGTCTCCAAAGCCCTTTACTGATACTGAAAAATTATGTTCTTTGCATACCCATGTGAGGTTTTAGAGATGCTGAGACACTGACATTTTAAGGCCAATGCCCATTTTAGTCCTCAGCTCAAAGCACTTTCAATCTCATTTCCACATGTATTTCAGTTGGGAATGTCTGCCAAAAATCAAACACCGAATCTTCACCAATTCAGTAGCTTCAGATTGGTCACCCAGAACACTTTTGAAAAGGCTCCTGTAAAGCGGTGCGCAGGGTCTGCTGTGGCCCTGGCAGGACATGGACTTTCAGGTTCCCTTACCCAGTTTTCCCCTCCCGAACGGTATTTTTTGTTTCTGAGGCAACAGATCATAAAGTGGCACACAAGCAGTTAAGCACTTTAGGACTTGCGGCTCATACCTTTAGTTCTGCTGACATAAGCTTGTCCTCAGCCTGGGTCCCCGACACTGCACACAGTTCAACGGGGCAGCAGGAAGGTGTGTGTGAAACGGGAGGAGGATAAAAGTTCCAAGCAGCTTTTTGTAAAGAGACATAGTTAAGTGTTTTGTGGCCAACGCAGACCACATTCGCTCCCTACTTCCAGTCCAGCCCCACCAAAACCCAACCCAAGCAAGCCTAGGAACTGGGGAAACTGGAATCAGATATTCTCTGCTGGCTGCCAGCCAGGAGAAACTCCAGAGCACAGATTGATAGAATTATAGAATAGTTAGGGTTGGAAGGGACTTCCAAAGCTCACCCAGTGCCACCCTTGCCATGAGCAGGGACATCTTCACCAGCTCAGGTTGCTCAGAGCCCTGTTCAGCCTGGCCTGGGATGTCTCCAGGGATGGTTCATCCACCACCTCTCTGGCCAACCTGGGACAGTGTTTCACCACCTACAATGTACAAAATTTCTTCCTCATGTCCAGCCTGAATCTCCTTCCTTTAGTTTAAAACCATCACCCCTTGTCCTATCACAACAGGCCTTGCTAAAAAGTCTGTCCCCATCTTTCTTACAGGCCCCCTTTAAGCACTGAAAGGCCACAATAAGGTCTCCCCGGAGCTTCTCTTCTCCAGCTGAACACCCCAACTCTCTCAGCCTGTCCTCCCAGCAGAGCTGTTCCAGCCTCGGATCATTCCTGTGGCTTCTCTGGCCCCTCTCCAGCAAGTCCATGTGTGTCCTGTGCTGAGGAACCAGAGCTGGACCAGCACTGCAGGGGGGTCTCACCAGAGCAGAGCAGAGGGGCAGAATCACCTCCCTCCACCTGCTGGCCCCGCTCCTTGCGATGCCGATGAAGTGTTGATGCTCTGAACTGAAGGAATGATACATCCCACACTGGACAGCAGCTCACATCTGCTGGTGCACCATGGAAACCATCTCATCCAGCTGGGGCAAAAGAAACCACCGTCTGGTGGGCACAGGCAGCCCAACCTCTGCCGCTGCATGAGCTGCTTTACCAGCAAAATGGGAGGAGGGAAAAGAGTGTTACTCAGCTGGGCTCTGCCACAGGAACAGAAAATGCATTGTTTGTAGATCAGACTTTGGAACAGCTTAACACTTAAGTACACCTTCAATTAATTAAAGCTTTGCAAAGCGTGGATATAACAATATTCATTCTCCTGACTAGATTTTGCTACAAAATAAACAACTTTGCCAGGCTGGGCTTATCAAGAAGTTGGGTCAGGTTCAAAATCATCTCAAAATCCTGGTGGGGATCAGCTGAACTAAAAATGACTAGAATACAGACATACAAAAGATGTACAGATGAGGTTCTTAGGGACATGGTTTAGTGCTAGATGTAGGTTATGGTTGGACTCA
Organism: Nesoenas mayeri; assembly: GCF_963082525.1. Taxonomy (NCBI): domain Eukaryota; kingdom Metazoa; phylum Chordata; class Aves; order Columbiformes; family Columbidae; genus Nesoenas; species Nesoenas mayeri. The sequence continues at coordinate 158,902,411 of NC_137543.1, forward strand.
ATGATCTTAAGAGTTTCTTCCAACCAAAATGATTCTATGATTCTGCGATTCTATGACACCTGGAGAAAATTACCTTTAGAGAAATATTTGCACACAGAGCATGTCTGATGGGCTGGTAAAACCCCACAGGTCTCAGAGGTGCTTTTCAATAACCTCTATTATCACGCTTTCCAGTAATGTGAACCTTGTGGGGTTTTTTGGCTTTTGTTTCTTTTTATTGCCTTATTATGTCAAACAACATTTTCCTTCTCCTTTTTTACAGATAATTATTTTCTTCCCTCTGTTCATTTTCTTCTTACAAACGTGCCCTCTGGACCAAGCGGTGCCTTTATCACGATAAAGCAACTGTTTTCATGTCAGCACAATGAAGAATGGAATTTGATCCATGGAGGAGCAATGCTCCATCTTTACCCTCCAAGCTTACAACATTCTGCGGTGGTTACTGAATTTCCCCAGGTAAACGCTGTCCTCCGATAAACGAGGAAATGGCACCGACCTTCCTGCGTTGGAATGAAATAGAGGACTGGGAGCATTTCTTCTGGCATAAGAGGAATAATAGCAAGAAAGAGCTATGGCAGCTGCGCCCCCTGACCCCACTACTGCTAAATACAGAATCACAGAATCGACTGGGTTGGAAAAGGCCTCAGAGACCATCGAGTCCAACCCTTGGTCCAACTCCAGTCCGTTTACTAGATCATGGCACTAAGTGCCATGTCCAATCTCAGTTTAAAAACCTCCAGGACAGTGAGTCCAGCACCTCCCTGGGCAGCCATTCCAATGCCTGACCACTCTCTCTGCACAGAATTGCTTTCTAATCTCCAGCCTCAATTTCCCCTGGCAGAGTTGAAGCCCATGGCCCCTTGTCCTATTGCTGACTGCCTGGGAGAAGAGACCAATCCCCACCTGGCTAGAACTGCCCTTCAGGTAGTTATAGAGAGTGATGAGCTCACCTCTAAGCCTCCTCTTCTCCAGACTAAACAAGCCCAGCTCCCTCAGCCTCTCCCCATACTGCTCAAAAACATCCAAACAGGTGAGCGGTGTAAAGCGGCGCTGAAAGCGATGGGATCGGCAGCACGTCTGGGAGCAGGACCTTCCTGCCAGGCTGCTCTTGCCAGCGATTTTGAGCTAAAATAATGAATTCAGGGATGGTTTCCTTATCACTGCCCATATGCTCGGTCATAGTAGCCATAGCAGAGATATTACTTCATATGCTGTACAGGATGTATTGTCCTGCAAGCAGCTCGCGTTTCGCCTCGTGAAGCGCAGCCCGGCCTTGACCTCCAGGAATTCCTTCCAACCAACGCTCCCGTGATTCGGTGATCCTTCGGCTCTTCCCGCTGCAGGGCCTTGGCCCGACAGCTGCCGGGCTGGAAGTTATTTCCTTGTCTTGGGCTGACTCCAAGCCCAAGGAAATAAAGCTGCGGTAACATGGCCCCGCAGGATGTGGAGCGAGAGCCCCCTGCCCAGCATCCCCGGGCAGCGGCAGCGCTGGCCCCGTCCCCTTGGCCCCTCCAGCCTGTTGGAGCAAAGCCAGGATGGCAACACAGACCACAAAGCCTAAAATAAGAGCTGGAGAGGAACCACGCGTGGCTGAAGTACAATTCCTTGATAATTTTCCTCCTGACATGACCGCAACTCTACCTTTCCCTCTTCCAGGTGTGACCAAAAACCTCCCGAGGTCTGGGCAAAACAAGAAGACAACTACCCTGTATCAGGGAGATCTACTATTTATTGTCCGATGCTCAAGAAGGAGATTCAGCCTGTTGAGTTTTAATTCTTTATTTTAAAATGTTTGGTTTTTGAGGAGGAGAAAACACAGAATCATTGGCTATTTTCAGAAAACACATATGCTTTTCCAAAGATTTGTATCAGGAAAGTAGTATAAATATATCCATATATATATAAAAATAAATGATTTGGTACTAACAGATTCAACTAGAATTTCAGTGAGGGAAAGAAACAAAATGGTAAAAAAAGAATTGAACATCACAATTTTGTTAGTCCCTTTTTTAAAGGTGTTCAAAATGTTGACCTTCCACCAAGTGTGAAAGGGGGGAGAACCACAAGTGCCACTGAAACATCTTTACAATAACTAGATTCTATATCACTCATAGATGTCACACTTTGCCAAGTTAACGTAACAAGACAGATTAAAATATCAGAAGTGCAAAAACACTGTTTTATTTCATAGCAAACATATATAAAGCACGTATTTTACGGTTTAGGGCTGTTACCTCATTTTACCCCAATATAATTCTTTTAGCCTACAAGACAATTACAACCTCTTGCCATAAAGCAACAGCCCAACAACTGTAACAGGCGCCCGGCATCTGAGCCGGGCACAGGGCCAGGGCACAGCGAGCAATACCGACATCAGCCAAAGCTCTGACATCTTTCACAATTCTCTGGAATATCGCATTTATCTACAGGAATTCAGAAGATTTCTAATTGGTTTTGCCTTCCCTTGCAGCAGCGGCGCTTTGAGCGTTCACCGATCGCCGGATCATCTATTACAAACGTTAGTAATTTTTACTGCTATTATTATTTACAACATCCCAAGTCCCAAACCGCCCGTCAGGACTCGTGCAGAAGGTGCCACGTGAGGCTCAATCTGCCAAAATGCTCGCTATTTTTGGTATTAGCTCCTCAGAAGAGGAAAGAGACCCAGTTCTCCAGGGCAGGACCTCCCTCTAGCGTCGGCACCGCCACCGCACTCCCAAGTCCTCCCCGCTCTCCAACCGAGAGGAATCTGGTTTGGTCCTGCCAGTAATGACTCATAATTAATGTTTATAGACTATGAGAATTCACCGAGTCCCAGGAGTGCCTGGGGATCATGCAGCCTGCAGAAACTCTTGTGTAATTAACATTTAACGATTATGCAGAAACCCCGAGGTGAGCAGCTGTCTCTGCTTCTGCAGGAGAGGCCTGAGGGCAACAGAACATGAAGAACTATTTAGAATCCCCTCATCAGCTTCACTTTTCTCCTCCCATACCCACGGACTTCTCACTTGTTCAAGCAAGACAGGTACAAACGTCACCTTGACACGGCGGCAGCTGTTATTTTTGTAGGAGAGACTAAAAAACATTCATGGGCCTGTCCAAAAATGGTCCCACAAGCTAAATGAGGTGGAAGAATATTCTCTGTGTTCAAGTGTCCCCAGCCAGGGGGAACCAGCAGCCACGCGGGGATGCGATTTTGCAGCACCCCAAAGTAAGGGACCATTTGTTGACAGGGTGGGCGAGGGAAGGGCAGAGCACACGTTTCTGTCTGCACATCAGCCCTGGTAACGCTTTAAAAGAAATCCTAAAACAAACCCAAAAAAAACTACATGCAGATGCAACCTTAAAAATGTAAACTAGTAAAACATTACGCTGTAAAATAAAATCAACATGAGGCAGTGGCTGAAGTAATGAGCAAAGCAGCAGAGGTCAAGCAAACGCAGATACATAAGCGAGATTCTTGTCTTTCCAATTTAGAAAGGAAATATTTACTGAAATATCTGTTTAATACACCAATGGGTGGCTTTAAAACGCTACTTTGGGCAGAACTATTGCCCCTCACCGCTGAGCACTGATGAGACCCACTGGTTGCCCTGCAACCAGGCTGAGTCTAACAAGTCTCGATGTTGCTCCTAGCTTTAGTCTCAGAAATACAGTAATTATTGTGGTGGTTAATTAAAATACATGCTTTCCTATTAATGTAACATTAGCCTTTACATTTTAAACAGCCCGACAATTTAATACACTCTTCATTCAATATTTATCCTTGTACCTTGGAGGCATCCCCAAAGCTGATGTGTTTTGGAAGGTTCTTAAAGGTAGAATAATTTAAGATCTGGAGCCAATTAGGTGCACAACTCTGTTCCTGGGCAAGTCAATGAGCAACAGCAACACACGCTTTGTGTGGTAAGGACTT